>NC_072874.1:65000-747916 GCF_028858705.1 Grus americana
TATGTTACACATTTAGAAACAATATCCACAACAAAATTGTTACCTTCACTTCCAACTGGTTGAATATAAATTCAATTACTACATCATCTTCAAATCCAAGGATTTCTGTTACTCGTTTTGTTATCCATGGTTTGATTACTTCCAGATTTACTTTGCTCATGTCCACCTATATCAAAGAGCCAGGAGAAAGAGAACATTTTCAGAACAAGCCTTTCACTCAAACTCACGGTACCTTGAATTCTTTCACTGTAAAGACTGAATTATATGCTGCTACATACATTATTATCCCAGTCTAGTTTTGTTTAAAACTAGTTTCTAACCTCTGCTGAACAAGAGAATTTTGATTAAAGCACAAGTTTGGATATCTTGCCCCCCCCCCCTTATTTTTTTCTAATATAGACTTCCCTCTCTCTCCTGTGTAGCTAAAATTAGAACCTAGAGATGGTAAGAAAAGTCAAAACATAGTAAATTTCTAGTAAACTCTAGTAAACACTAGCTAAAGACAGGCAAGGAAAAAAACCCCACACCAAAAACAAAACTACAGCAATGTATTGTTCACTCCCTTCATACAATACAGTTTCCAGTAAATAATGAAATCCACTGAAGGATAAAGCAATAGTCTCGATTCAGCTCACCAAGTCCCCCGACACCTGTCCACCACAGACTTCAACAGCTTTTGAAAAACCACGAAGCATTCGAAGTTAGAAGAGAATTCAACCATTCCAAATTTCTTAATTTACAAAATCCTCACCTGAGATGAGAGCACAGTCCAATTCTCTAGAATAATAAACATTTGCTAGAAGTTTTATTCATACCTTTATCCCTAGAAACTACAGCCCCATTATTACCTTTTTGGAACAGTATGAATGAAACAAGTCATTAGTTTTATCTAACTCTTTGGAATGCAATTCTTTCAGAATTTAGTTTTTGCCATTTACAAAAACAAAAGCCCTCTCAACAAGAGCTCTGCATTCAGCTTTGCTGGGTCTTCCACTACAGTTATCTCAGCAGCTCCATCGGTTGCTTCCTTGGCAGGGTCGGGCCGATAAAGCCTAATGAAGGACCAGTTCATGCTTTGAAATAAAATGTTTACTAAATAGGTATCTACTGACAGCAACTACTCTGGTTGCATCACTTAAACACCCACCTGAGGAATGCACCCTCCCTAACAATCAACAGGTAAAAACTTTCACCGGGCAAATAATTGCACTTAAGCAAAGAACTCTGAACTGAGTTTTCTGCAGCTCTCGCAGCCTCTCGCCACTGCCCTACAGGCTATCGCTGCAATAACTTCACCGACAGCATAACCAGTATGCATTTCCAGCACACTATTCTAGAAAACCTGAAACAACAACAAACCTCACCACCCCCGAAAAAGGGGGCTTGGGGAGGGTGGTGTGTGTGTGACATTTAGGGATGCCTAGAATTCTAAATTACTTAACATTTCTTGGAAATCAGACTTCTTTTGAAGCTGTATTTTACATAAAAGCCTACCAGTGATATTTACTACTACAACTACATCGTGTATAACACTACTGTATCTTTGATGCTCAAGTGGACGTTCCAAATATCCTCCAGCATGGTTTTAGAGAAGACACTCTTCACATCCCTGTATGTACCATCTGATACCCAATTAATCCATTGAAAACTGTCTTCAATTTGTGTGTCTGTCCTCCTCTATCATCCTAATCAACTTACCTTCTTTTCTAAGCATTCTGCAAATTTCAACTGCTTCAACAGCTTCTTCTGCTTGTTGCTGAAGCGATTGTCCTGTTCGGCGCTTGTTCCCTAAAGCACAGGAAATAAGATTTAGTCTGTATGACATTCAACTATCTTCAAGGACTGTTTTCCCACATACTTGCACTGGACAGTGCGCAGCAACAGCAGTCATACCATTCTGTAAGCAAATAAGCCTTTTCAGGTGCCTTTCAACTTTAGCACTATAGTCTTCATCTACTGCTGAAGATATAGGGGTAAGGAGGCTCCTGAGCTCTACAGTGACACCTTAATCGTATCATCTCCCTGGCATACTACTTTAAATTTAAAAGTACAGTAGCATCAAATTGCTATGAAAAGTACTTCTGCTGGAATTCGCAAACTCCTCAGAAGGAAAAGGCTCTTTTTCCTCTGTCCAAGAACAAAAACATCACATTTGTTTACAGTGACATTTATGAAACCTGTGGGTAAATTTCTCTGAAGCAAATCAGCCAACATGGAGCCAGCAAGAGTACAAAGAATACTATTTTATTGATCATGCTCTGTTAAAGTTCACCAACTTGTTCCACTTTCATGAACAGAAACTATAGGTTAAGTCATTTGGAATTGAAAGGCTTAAAAGTCCACTTCTGGAAAATTTACTTGCACAGAAGTAAACAGAACCACAGATGAACAAGAGTATATGTGCAGAACTGCATCCAAATACCGATGACCTGTTAAACAAACCCACAGTTCACATGTGAAGTGAAATTTATTCAGGAAACCAACGTGACTGATGAAAAACACAGGAATTTAATACAAGCTATTTCCTGTGCATGTAAGAAGGGGTTGAGTACCAGCAATAATACAAGCCGCTAAGGAACCAAAAGATAATAAATAAGAAAAAGCTCAAATTCTAAGGTAACCTAATCACTTGACATGATCAGAAAGCACTTTGAATTAGCAATGTAACATGCTACAAAGTCATCAGATGGTGAAAGGGAATTGTAACTATTAACATCCCCGCTTGCTCTTTTGTCCTGGTTTAGCCCCAGCCGGTAACTGAGCACCATGCAGCCGCTTGCTCGGCCCTCCCCCGTCAGCGGGATGGGGAGGAGAATGGAGGGGAAAAAACTCGTGGGTTGAGATAAAGACAGTTTAATAGGATAAAAAAGGATTAATATTATAACAACAACAATAATAATATAAAACAAGCGATGCACAAATGCAATAGCTCACCACCTACAGAAAAAAAACCCTGATGCTCAGCCTGTTTCCAAGCAGCGATCCCACTTCCCGGCTCACTTCCCCAGTTACGAACTGGCAGGGAACATCCCTTTGGCCAGTCTGGGTCAGCTGTCCTGGCTCTGTTCTCCCAGCTTCTTGCCCGCCTGGCAGGGCACTGGAAGCTGGAGAGTCCTTGATTTAGTGTAGACACTACAACTACCCAGCAACAACTAAGCACATCAGTGTGTTTTTAACATTATTTTCATCCTAAATCCAAAACACAGCACTATATCAGCTACTAAGAAGAAAATTAACTCTATCCCAGCCAAAACCAGGACAGTATGCTGGAACACAGGAATCCTAAAGACTGATTGTAGCACAGGCACTTACCAGGATTAAGCCTGTTTAAAACTCTTTATATTTGCAGTCTATTTTGTGGCTTACAAATTAGCAACAAACACAATACTTATCATCAGATCACTCAAGAATTTAAGGTTCTATACTTTCTTTTTTTTTTTTTTATTCTGTCTTTCACAGCCCAGATGTGAAATGGAAGGGAATGAAATTTTTTCTTAGCCCGTTTATAACACGGGGCAAGCAGCAAGGGTAACCAAAGAAGACACAGAGAACTGTATCACAGGAATTTCAAGGCAGACACAAAATGGTTTGTACTGACAACTTTACAGAAGTGTGAAGAACTGAAAGAATTATTAATAGCACCTTTCTTGATACGGTAAGTCCAAACAGCTGCACTTTTGTAATTTCCACAAGAGCTTTGATTTCTCCTGAACCCAGACTAAACCTAGATGAGAAAACTGTGTACAACCCCATTTTGGTGTCATGTTGCGTTTGTTTTTATAAACAGTCACCTTTCACAGGCCAATTTAAAAGACTATTAGATTTCTAATTCAGTGTTTTCAGTCCCAGTGATTCTGCTGTCAATTACAACTACTTGATTTGCAAACTTTTTAACAATTGCATTAGGCAGAACAAGTGTAGATTTAACTTGTAACTATTTTTCTCAGGCTAGCATGTTAATGCAACATTTAATTAAGTGAAAGGTTATGCATGCCCTCATGTTTTAAAAGCATCCTAGTTGCAGGAATATAAAACAATAGGGCCGAACAGGTGAATGAATCTTGGAAAACTAAATTGGTTTTCAAAATTGTCAAGGAAACCCCCCAAAATAGGTTCATTCTGGTTAATGGGAAAAAAGGCTGAAAAGATACCCTAGGCAGGTTACTGTTTAATAGTCTCTGCAGAAAATACAGCACAGCTGTAAGAATAGAAAAATTCAATTAATAAAAAAAATAATTACATACCAACCTAAAAATACAGCTTAACTTCTTTTTGTTTTGAATACACTTAATAACCTTCGTGTCACAGTTTAAAAATGTCTCTTTACAAAAAAGAGTAGTTTTGTTTATTTGCTTTGAAAGTGGACACCGACGTGCATTTCCCTGCAAAATCCGGTTCACCTCCCATCAGCCCTCGGCCTTTCCTCCCCACGCTTCCTCACATTATAAGGGCCCCTAGCTGGGGAGGCCGCTGTGACACAAGCCCGCACAGGACAGGCCCCGACGCGGCGGGACCCCCTCTTCCTCCGGCAGGGTCAGAGGCCCGGTCGCCCCGAGGCCTAGCGCAGGAACGGCGGACCCAGGCCGGGCGAGCGCGGCCCTCGGGGGCGGCGACGGAGCCCGTCCTATGGGCACGTGTGTCCCCGCCGCGCACACGGCTACCGGCCCCTCCGGCGAGCCCGGGCCTAGGGCGACGGATCCCCTCCCCGCCGCTCCCCTCCTTCTCCCGCAGCCCCCAGGCGCCGCGGCCTCGCGGATGGGCCGAGCCGCACCGGCCTCCTTCCCGCCGCCATTTTCTTCGCGGCGGCTCCTCACAGGAGCCTGCGCAGGGCGGGGGCGGGCACGGCGGCGCTCCTCGGGGGAGCGCGACACCAGCGGCTTCGCCCCGCGGCGGCGGGGGCCTGCAGCGGCCCGGCTCGGCCGCGCGTCCCCCATCGGGGCTGCCCCGCCGCCTCCTCCGCCCGCCCGGCCCCCCCCTGAGGCCGGCACTTACGCGGAAGAACCCCGCGTCCATCTTGCCTCCTCCGCCTCCTCCTGGTCGCAGCGCGCTGCCGTCCCGACGTGCACCGCGCGCCCACAAGCCCCCTCGCACGCTCGCCGCGCGAGGGGAGGAGGGGAGCGAAGGGGGCGGAGCCTGACGTTCCGCAAAGGCTCTTCGGCGCCTGCCGATTGGTGGCCGAGGCAGCGGAGGGTCGATGCGCGCGCGGGAGCCGGCCAATCAGAAAGCGCGGTGTTCCACCGGGGTGAGGGGGCAGCTGACGGAACGGCCTTTCGCGGCGCGCGCGGTGCTGTGTATGTGGGTCTTCCTCTCACGAGATCTTGACGTTCAGCGGAGGGGCCCGGCGCGCGCGCGGCCCGCGGGTCAGGTGACCTCGCGGCCACCGGCGCATGCGCAGAGAGGCCTGCGCGCGCCCGGCGGCTCCTTCCCGGCTCTCCTCCCTCGGGAACCGTCTCCTCACGTCAGCTCGGGTTCTTCCTCGGCGGAACAGGGGTCCCCGGGCCGGTGCGACCCCGCAGAAGTCAGCGGGACTTCAGCAGCACCGCGGCTTGGAGGGGCCGTGACCGCGATGCCGGCCTAGGCCTCTGCCCGCGCCTCTTTGGCCCGGTAGTGCTCGCCTAGAACGGGAGCACCACAGAGCGGTGCGTCGTCAGTAAGCGCAACGGGCTGTGTTTAGTGATCCTGGTGTAAATTGTCACGGCCTTCCGTCCCACTTACAACAAACTGGTGTGTGTTGTGCAGCTAGAACTCGCGTGTGGCGCGTTACTGGCGGAAAGACACGTGAGAGGCAGGAGGAGAAAAGTCACAGTTCACTGGAGTTAATACAAATTTATCAAAAGTAACAGCCCTGGGTTTTATCTAAAAGAAACTCTTACATCCTTTATCTTTAAAAAGAAAATACTGTGTTCCTCTAAATAAAGCTAGATTATATGTAAAGCACAACAGCTGCTTCCCACTCTATCAGCAGTCGTTACTAAGTATCACATGCGAGAGTCAGATGGGTTTACAGATGTCTTGGAAAATACATTGGTTATGTGACTCAGGAAAAGACCAAAGAGCATCCTTATGTTTTTATCTGCTTACACTTGCAATGATTATGCCTCTGCATTTTGCACAGCCAGACTTGGGAGAGCGTTCAACTCTGCTACTTAACGTTCCCGGCACTGTGGAGTAAGGGGAAGGAGGACCGGGCTGGCGGTGCAGGAAGTTCCTGAAATTTAGTAAAGTTGGCAGTTAAACTTGGAATGACTTCATGGTTTTGTCTGTTGAGAAATACGAGCTGCAGCCTGTTAGATGGGAGGAGGACACTAGGTGGAGCTATGTGCTCTGCTGAAATAAGGTGGGTGACGGCTGGGGAAGGCGTGAAAGCCACCTTGCACAAGTTTTGGGAAACAAAACTTACCCAGAAGTGAAAATTGAAACATTTTTACAGGTGTATTTGCATCAGCAAAGTAGCAACGGTGAGATTCAAGGATCCAACCTGCTGCAGCCATAAATTCTAGACTTCTGGGAGCAAGTTAAAAAATACTAATTCTTGCAAGACCCACTATTGAGTGTGCCCTTAGAAAAAAAATTTCAGCGATATTTCTTTATCTGACCTGCAGAAGAAATGTTTTCGCTATCACTGCTGAATACAGCCCCGCCGGTGGTTTGTAAAGAGAGAAACTTAACCACAAAACAGAGTAAGGAACTCGAAAGGTTGTTGGTATCACGTTGCTGAGCAAAAAGGCGCTCTGAGGCACTGTGCCACTAAGGGTTCGACTTTGAATTAATTTGCAGAGCTTCATGGATAATCGGTAACGAGTTTGTGTGAATCAGTTAATGCATTACACATATATTGCTTATTTTCTCCAAAGGCTTACATGGTCTGGAATTTCTTTAATAGACCAATTTGCAATATCAGCTTTCACTTCTGTGTTGTTTTGTTGGTTGGGGGTTTTTTCTAACCAGCAGGTTTACCTGATGGCAATCTGCACACAAAGACAGCTCCAGGGGAGCTTTTTCCAAAAACTAGAGTTTGAAAACAGAAGCCGAGTGCCTCGACAGGGCAGGTGAAATCAGCGCTGAAGCGGCTACTATTATAGGACAAGGATAATGTGGGATTGTTCCTGGAAAACTGTTAAATCCACAGCAAATTCCACAAGCATTATAGTGATAGTGCAGTGGAAATACAGTGAATTTTGTTTCTTAAGAAGGTGATTTTGCTTGATCAGCACAAGCTCTGGATTTTGCTGACAGGAGTCAGAATGGATTGTGGGGGCCTCCCAGACTGTGCCAATATAAGGCACATTTTACTGGTAAAACAGCACATTTTTGAATGTGCTGGTGTGGTCAAGGCAGTAATTCTCCTGCCAATAATAGTAATTCTACTAATCTAGAATTGCTTATAGAAGTATTGCTTATGCTGCTTCAGTGAAGCACAGTGAACTTCATTGTTCGGAAATTCCATAAATGGAAAGTAAACAAAATTTGCTAGAAGTAGGTCTGGCTGGTAATGTTAAAAAAAATAACAGTAAATCGAGGCTTATCTTCTCTAAAGATCTTGATTTTGATACGTTGGAACATGCTCAGAAAACATCCTCAGCTGTCCAGAGACAGGAACAGGAAGCCAAGTCCTTTAAATTTTTAGAAAAAAATTAAATTGGCACCTGCATTCCCTTTTGAATGATATCAATCATTCCTGCCACAAAAAAATTACATTGGAGAACTGGAACAAGTAAAATATTTACAACAAGATTTAGAAACTTCACAAACAGCTGTCTTAATATTTAGTTTGGAGTTCAAACTGTGCTCCAGTTTCATACCAAAAAAAAAAAAAAATTGCAAAGTAATTGAATTTAGTTTCTGCAGAAAGATACAGTCAGTAAAAATGACCTGTTCGAAAGATTGCTTCACATCTTGGAAAAAGACATATATCAGCTGATCACTCCAGTCCCTCATCACTGTTCTCTGAGAATGGTCAGCTTTGTTTTGGCACCGCATCATTTAAGGATGTAACTCTTGGCAATGTGGGACAGGATTGGGAAGAAGCGTAAGTGAACCGCTGCAAGACGAAAACCTTTAAAGCTGGAGGCTCTCTGTGACCAACTCAGACAAGAGTAACGTCTCTCCAGCTCCCAAACAGGAGTTAAAATACCCTCCTAACAGTTTTACTGACGTCTCTAAACAGGCTGGAGCCCTCCGATGGCCACAGCAGCTGCAAGCTGACCGCTGGCAGAGTCTCAGTGCAAGACACAGGCAATACAGAAAATCGTTACTGCTGCTCTCCTCACTGCCCAGCCGTTCAAGTGAGCGGTTCCCTAAAATTTAACATGTTCGCAGAGGTGTTTCTCAGAGCCTCACATACTTCTATTTAAAACAGGGTTTAACTCCTCAATTTCTTCCTAATCCTTCCTATCTGTCCTGTCAGCTGGTGTTTCAGGGCTGCTTTGATACACACGAGACAATCAGCCACTGAACATCTGACAATGCTGCTGTGTGTTCCCACTCGGTGGGCTGTGAATATCCGTGGGAATTTCTTTGTTGTGTTACTGTACACCCCCAGTCATCACCCTTGCAAAACAACATCGCTTTTGATTACTTTTTAGAAAAAAATAAATCTAAAAATAGTTCAAGTCTAGTCTGCATTAGAGAACAAAGCATGTCAGGATGTGAGTTGTACAGAGTAACTGTTATTTTATATTGCTTTTCCATGCTTACTTTTTCAATTAAAGACCTTCTCAGATTTTTCTCTAAGACAAAACTTTCTAATGCAACTCCATCAATGAACCTAAAGCCATTCTTGGCGTGAGAGTGAAAACCCTTAGACATTGAGTTCATTTGGAAATGGGTAGGTTACCAAGTTTATAGAAATATCTTAAAAATACTTGAAAATAAAAAGTAACTTTTTTTGTCTAAAACCATACATGTGTGGCATTAGAAACACGAAAGATGAGTAAAGATAAATACAATTTTGATACTTCCTGTACTATCCATCATGTATAAAATAGACTACAAACCTGTTTCACATAAATCATAACAAACCCAGGTTCAACCCGAGTTGTAGCTTGCACGTCCAAATTTTTCTTCCACTTTATCACCAGTTATGGCAGAATAAAAAAAAAGCTCAAACTCTCCAAGTAAGCAAAAGCTCCATGAAATATGAGTGTGCATCCTTTCTTCCTTTTCTTATTTGGTCTCTCCATACCCCGAGCTCTGTAAAAAGGCTCACTGCGTTTCCAATGACTTGTATGCCTCCACCAGTTCATTTTAGTCATACAAAAAGCATCCAGACCTTTTCTTTTTCCTCCCAAAGAGAGAAAGCACGATTAATTACCATCTATAAACAAAAATAACAGGTCATTGTTATTCCAAATGCAGCGTCGCTTTGCTGAGGAGTCCCAGGTCCACGTAAATAAGAATTCCATCTCTCTCCCCTCGCAGGCAGGATAGGTGTTCCCAGTTATCTGTTCTGCATGTGGATATCCACAGGTATGAAAGTCACTGTAGGATGCTGGGACAAGCTGTTGCTGTTCTGCCCCAAAGCAGGTGGCATTGCTGTTTTGGTGGATTTGGGTTCCAGCTCCCGCTTCACTCTCATGCGTCTGTAAAGGTTAAAATGAAATTGTCACCGGAGCTGGCATGTGTGGTGTTTTGGGAAGGTTCCCGCGGAAACAGGTTATATCAAACAGTCAATACATCAAAAAGTCAATTCAAGCCAGGATTTCATCGCAAAGACACTAAGTGGCAAGTTGGTGCTTCTAGAGCAGACAGGTTTAACCCAGTGCCCTGAAAAGCAAGAATCGAGCTCCTCTGGCAGTCTTGATGCACACAGACTTTCCTCTGTCAACAGGAATCCCTAAAAAGAGTTTCCATCAAGAACCTCTTTCTGCTTCCTAGCAATTCAATCACAGGATGCTAATGGTGAGATTCAGGACACTTCGATTAAGCACATTATAGTTTAGATTCTCCTGGAAGTATTCAGCAACGAATACTGAAATGGTCTGTTAGATGAGAGCATGCCTAACAGTGATTTTGGTTCTTCTTGTCTCACCTTGGTGAAGTATAGAACTTGGCCACGTACCTGTTATATGTTTTCAATATGAGCAGAACTACCGTAAAAATAATAATCACTCCTACTACGATGGCAGCAACTATTGCTCCAGAACCTAGCAGGGAAGCAGAAGGGGGGGGGGGAAATCGTATTTACAAAGTTGTCACTGTACTGTTTGAAGTTTGTTAAGTTCAAAATCCACTTAAAAAAAAAAAAGCCACCACCCCACTACTTTTCTTACTTTGATAGAGACTTTGTTCTTGAGACTTTGTGGTCACATTTACTGAGAACTGAGTATTATTGATCAGTGGTGCGGCTGTCGTCATCTTGATTTGGCTACAGAAGGAAAAAAAAAAAAAAGAAGAGTGAGTTCATAAAATATTAACCAAAATTTGACAGTGATAATTAGGCAACTACTCGTTAAAGAGCCTGCTAAGTGCAGGCTCGCTGAGCTGGGGTTCTTAATATTTTCTTAGTGGTGAAAACCTGGCCCTGCTGAAGTCAATGGAAATTTTGCTACAATCTAATATTGAGCAACTTGCCTTACAATATATGCTACTCGGTATTAATAGAATAATGCATGGTTACCTATACATTATTGCAGTTATACAAGTTTTGGAGAAATATATGTATTTTAAATGTTTTAGAATTTTAGGTTATCATCTCAGGTTATGAGATTCAGATCACTGAGTAAATAAGTGTGAAGAGTTCTGTACCCAATATTCAGTAATATGTCTTTAAGGAAGGGGAAAAGAGTCAGCACAGACAGGTTTAAAAACTTTTATAGAATAGAATTCAGAATAACTTCATTCCTCTAACGTGGAGCAGATGAAGAGTGTAATCCCCTAACTTGAATCTCCAGAAGTTACGTGGCAAACACTGGCTATCCCACAACAGAAAAAAATACTGCAACATTGACTATGACAGAAAGTTTACGGAGTTCGAACAGGCACCTCACTCGTGTCGGTGTCATCTCAGGTCTGCTGTTGGAAGAGGACAAGCCTGCCAGCAGAGACCTGAAAATATGCCTGCTTCCGTGTTTTGGTAGGATAAAATTGTAGATTTAGAAAGAGCAGCTTGTATGTTTACTGATTTTATAAGCGTTTTCCAAATGTTTTCTAAATGGGACTAGTAACCTTAGCCATTAAAAGACTCCTTCAGTCTGAGAAGGGTGTGAAAACCACTTCAAACAGACCTCTGAAACCATTTCAGCTCCCAGCTTCAGCAAGCTAATACGCTCAAACTATCCATTGAAAATTAAATTATTCTTCAACACTTGATACTGGAATAGAGTTTCCCATTTCAGATGCTGCCCAGTACAACCAGGCAGGACTCTGCCCAGCTCCCTGTTATACTCCACTGGGATATTGTGGATGTGCAGCATGTTCTTAGTAGCCTCGATTTTACAGAGCACAAGATAGAGAATAGCCAGAAGATTATGGAGTGGATAGAAATCAGTCAGTAATAAAGAGAAATGCAAATGTGAAAGGCAGCTTCCCCTCCCATCCCATCCCTTCCCCCTTGTAGAAGCTTTCATAAAGGTTTCTGCAAAGTAGCATCCATCAAATAAATAAAAAAATAGCAGCGGGGCATAGATGTGGGATGCGAGGAGAACACAGCTCTGATTGCCCCTGACAGGCAGGGTGTTGTTTTGAGGAGGGAATGCCAATACCTGACTCAACACACGACGTGTACTTGGGAGGCTCCGCTGATGGAGAGATGAGGAATGAGAGAGATCAGTAACCAGCAGGAAGGGAAATGGTCAGGGTCTGCCTAGCCATGAAGGATCAGAAGTGCAAAGTCGATTCATCAAATACTTTGATCCCCTTAAGTTTAAAAGGTTCGGGGTTTTTTCTTTTAATTTAAAACCCAAAAATAACTCTGTCTCAAGTCTGTAACTGGGTCATTCTCCTCTGACTGAATGATTCCTTTGTTTAGCCAAGTTAATTCAGCGACATGATCGTCAGCTGTAGTCGTAGATCTTTCCACGCTGAAAGAAATATTTTGTGTTTAGAGTTTGCCCAGCCTTATTGTCTAGCACAGCGAAAGGACTGACACACGCCTTGGAGGAACCTGTGAGACACACCGAAGCTCAGGTAACAGCGCTCTCCCCATCTGTTTCCCCACCCGGCCATGTGAAACTGCATTGATGGAGGTTCTACCGTGGACAAGCAGAGGCCAGAGAGACTCTCCGTCACACTGCAGGCTGGGGAAAGCTGAGCAAGTATTTTGACTATGGGCATAATTCACAGGAAAAGCCACATCCAACTTTTACCTTGTTGTTCCTGACTAGGAGAGTGCAAATTCCAGGTTTACAGAAGCGTTTTTTCACCTCCTCTGGCTACTGAAATAAAAATCCCAAATTAAGAAGGCTGAATATTTCGATACTAAGCCACGTAATATTCATACTTACTAACTTCCATCTGGTTCAAACCACCATGGTAATGGTGAGCTATTTGTGCATGAGTCACCTATAACTAAAGAATTTTTATTGTTGTCAGTGAAACCGCCTGTTTACAAAAAGGATTAATTTATCCAACAGGATCTAAAAACTCTAAGATGCAATTTGAAAAATGCATCAAATCTTTTCTTTTTTTTTTTTTTTTTTTCC
Source organism: Grus americana (assembly GCF_028858705.1). NCBI lineage: Eukaryota > Metazoa > Chordata > Aves > Gruiformes > Gruidae > Grus > Grus americana. The sequence continues at coordinate 77,642 of NC_072874.1, forward strand.
CTGCATTGCGTAGCAAGTAAAGAGGTCCAAAGTCTGTGTCTCAGGCCAGGGTGGGACGTACCAGTCCTTAGTTCTGCCACCTTACCTACGGCAAGTCCCCGCTCCATTCCTCACCTATGAATCAGCAGGGTTACGCCTGACCAAACCTGCACCGCCAGACTCAAGGACCCAGCGAAGTCCAGCAAAATCCATGGGAACCTACTGGTTTCAGGGTATTGCAGGCTGGATCTTACTCCGTTTAGAAAAACATTTGGAAAATCAGAGAGAGCTCAATAAAAGCTATATAGCAGGGGAGAAGAAATGGACTTCGATACGGCAATCACAGGACATTCTTTCTTTATGACTTTCCCCTGTGCATACACACCTGCCTGGGGTTTTGAGAGCCACTAGATCTGAGACTGGGGGTGGGGACACACGCTGCTGGTTATTTTTGCATCCCCATATTACAGAGCTGGAAATGTTTTCCTAAAGTGAAGCTTTGGGCACGGTTCCATTTAAAACACCTTTGGCGATACAACATATAGGTTGTTTTGGCAAGCGGTAGCAATGCCCCCATTTATACGGCTTTCCTGCCTCCCCCTACCCTGTCCAATTTCAAGCTGAATGGCCGTGCTCATGTACGGCGAGATGGGGATCAGAGCTCGTCTGTCAAGCAGCTCCTGCAATGCCTGGCAATTACAGGAGAGGGGTGATGGGGAACAGAGGGGCTGGTTTGAGTTTTTCCAGGAGAGCTGGACTTGGAGAGCCAGCTCCCTGCCAGGGAAGGCAGGTGCTGGTTAGGAGGACACACAAATTCAGTGCTTTGCCACCTACAGAAAGGTGGGGTTTGCATCAAGCTGCAGGCTTTAAACTAGACACAAAATCAGCTATTGTTTCACCAGCAGCAATACATACTAGTTTTGACCCAGAAGCTCAATTAGAGAATTAATTCATCCTTTCAACTGCACTGCTGCACAGATAGTATTTTTATCTTATATTGGAGTCAAACAAAGGCTGAAAACCAGGTGATTTTCCCTCCTTACTTATCCAGGTCTGAGGAAGAGCACTGGCTGCCAGCTCTGCTGCTCTGGGACTTGATTCCCTTCCCAAAAACGTCAATGGGGCAGCATCTTAAATCACAAAAAAAAACCCACTAAGGAAGGGGACAACAAAACCCAGCACTGGTTTGCTTGATTTCTGGTTTTCTTTCTCAGTATACTGGCCATGACAGCTGCTAGGAAAGGGAACATTCTCTAGAATATTTAGAACTAGACTGGAATTTGGGCTATTCTCTTCCCTCAAGTTCTCCTGCAGATGTAAACAAGCAATGCCATGTGAGAACCATTTTACATGATCAAAAGGCCACTGAGAGCTGAACTTACATGGACAGTACCAGGGTGCTGGAGCTGTGCGAGGAGAAGCAAATTATCAGAGGTATAAAGCATTAATTCCAATACATAAATGCCAAGATGTCATAGAAGAAGCCCTCGGGATGGTCAGATCCTATCAGATAAGAGGAGGACATTCTACCACAGGAGCAGTAGATGTCCTGGCAGTCAGTTGAACCTCAGATTTGTTCTCTTGCAAGAATTCCACGCCACAGACCCGTCGCCACCCCTTATCCTGCAAAAGAAGAGGCTGAGGAGTCAGCTACCGTCCACATCTACGCTCCCATCACTCCGGAGGAGCTTTGTGCTAAGGCACATCTGTTTGAGGCTCAGCTCAAACCATTTGAGCTCAGCTCAGCTCCCACATCAACCAAAGCAGCAAACTCACTCGCATTCAAGGGAGAAGTTAATCCTTCTAAGTCAGTCCAGAGTTTTTCTCCCTTCCTAAAAGTGACTGAGCTCAAAAGCAATCCCCAGAGGAAGCAAATGGGTGTTTCAGCTTCGCTCCCGCCTCCACCCAAGCAGCCCGACCTTCCCTGTCTTTGCAATGAGATTGACCTCGTCTAATCGCAGCAAATACTGAGCGGTTTGAACCTGCGCATTTCATTGTTCCCTACTGTTTTCCGGCAGTGGGGGAATCAAGTGAGCATGCATAGCACAGTGCGGAAACAGGCTTATATTTAGGAGTCATAAACTCAGCTTCATTGCCCCATAACCTGGCAAACCATCCACCTTCGATCCAAACAGCCTCGCAGCAGCCCAGCCACGTGCTCCACGCTTACTGTCCAGCAGCATCATGAGAACCGGGAACATCGCCAGGGGTTTGAGGCAAACTGTAATTTCAGAAAGTCCTAAAAAAACACAATGTGCTTCAGTGAGACCTGAACGTGCCTGAATTTACCTTGCGAGGCTCTAAGAGGGAGGAAGGGGGATGGGAAACCCGAATTCAAACTGGCTAGCGGGACCTGAGGCATAAACGTGGCCTCGGGCAAACAACCCCACTCTGTATGGAGCCGTACATGTCCTGATGTCAGACCAGCACCTTTACATAAGCATTTGTCTCAGGTTCTGGCATGAGCTCTCCAGGTTTCGCTGTTGTTAAAACACATATTAAAAGTATTTCATTTCCTTGCCAAGACAGAGAAAGTTACACAAACTGCAGGCAACTCTACTGTGCAGTTGCAGCACCAATTAAAAAAAAAAAAAAAAACCACCCTCAAACCCCACAGTAATTCCACCTGCGTGGTTTATATCTTGAGAGAGGCTAAAACCCCTCAGCAGCTCACACAGATGACAAGAGCTGAGGAAGTGAAGTCAGATCCCCAGAAAGGAATGCCCTCCTTTCAAAAGCTGTGCCTGGAAATACAAACCAGATAGACTTTGTCATTGACTTGCCCAGGAGCAGTGTCTAAACCAGACTGTGAACTGCAGATTTCCCAAATCTAATTTTCTGCCTTAAAATGCTGGGCCACACACATTTCTCCTCTCCCTCTGCGTGAATGCACTTATTCATGGGAACTGCAGCAACTCCACCGTGTTCAGCAAAGTGCATTCGCACCGTAAAAACACTCTAGATCCTTCAGGGTAGGACTGCCCATGCAGACAAGCCAGGATATGGAAGCAAAACAAGCCAGAGGTATTTTCCCACTGGTTACAAGCCATGATCTAAGGCACACTCGGATTAGAAGACTCGCTTAGTCGCTTGTGAAATATATGTCAGAACTAGGATTCCAGCTTAAAATGGGAAAACCCCACCAGGCCACCACCACACCGGTGGCTGAAGTTCCTGCAGCTCACAGCTTGCGATGCTCAGATGTAACCAGTTCAGTGGGGTCTGTCGGGTTGAGCTCAGATGCCTGTTGCGGAAATTTTTTTTTTTTTTTAAACACCCTAACTCGCTCTCTTTCACTGACAAATAGCATATATGTCATCTTCCCGCTAGCTCTGGCCAGCTGTCTGGGATTTCCCACCTTGGACCCAGGCACGCTTTACTACTTGTCTAAGTTTCCAGGCAGACCTGTGGAAGTTGGGATGCATAAAACCCCCTTCCAACGCTAAAAAAACCCCAAAATTTAAACTAATACATCACCCAAAAGAAAACAGTCTGGTTAATGTGCTGTGATTATATAATAAGGCTTTTTAAAAGACATTTACAATAAATCATTTGGTCCAATGGTTGCATTTGCAGAAGACTGACTTCGTTATTTAGATCTGAAGTGATTAATTTAAGAGGAAATGGAATAACACTTTAATACAAAACTACCTTTATATGCAATGCATGGATGGTGTATCAGATAGCAAGAGAGAACTGGGAGCAATTTTGCAGCTTATTCCTGAAAGGAATGCGAGAGTTTTTCTTTTGTCAGCAGCTTTTTTTAATTATTATTAGAAGGCGCTTATTCTACATTTTCCACTTATGACTGTACACACACAAGATGCTAAATTAACCAGCTACAAATGGTGTAATCAAGAGCTGCAAATAAGAAGTCTCATGGGATCCACCTTATTATAACAAAGAGGGAAAGGTGCGATCCACTGCTTGGTCTGGGGTTTTTTTTTTTGAGAAAGGATTCCTTACTGTCCAACAACACAGAACCATGTCTCAAGACTTAAAGCAAAATAACGCAGAGTGAGCACACCAGTTTCCAGGTCCATCCGGTGATCTCCAAGGCTCAGACAGTGTCAGTAATATCTCGTTTTGTCCCTGCAGTCAGGAAAGCCCTTTCTAACGGCGCAGCACAACACACGAGTGATTTGTACCTCCTTCAGGGCTGGAGCTTGCTCACAGTTCTCCGCACTGTGTCAAGAAGACTATACATCGTATCTTTTTTCCTCAGATGTGCTCTTCCACCAGAAGGCTTTGTCCAAGCAGATATTGAGCGTTTTCTATCCCTTGTTATCTGGGCATCCTCAATTTCAGTCATCGCTGCACAGCTTCAATAGCTCAGTGTATGGCTACGCATCTGGAAATCTGGGATACGTCCCCTGCGCAGTAAGTCCTGTGCTTTCTGGAGGGGATCAGATGCACTTCTCTATTAGATTTTACAGCAAATTGGTATAGATATACCACTGCATCCCAGAAATGCTGCTTATGTGCTAGAGGCAGCTCATATGCACACAATTCAGCCAGGAAAATCAACATGAGGGACATGAAGGTCAGCCGATTTATAGTGCAGAACAAAGCCTGAGGCTGATTCCCAGCTCATCTGGACTCAGCAGGAGCTGGAAGCCCCTTCCATGCACAGAGATATTAAAAGAACCCTATTTCTGAGCAGCAGCTCCCACCAGTGTCTGGCAGCACCATTAATCTCCGGTTTGGGAATGACAAATGCAGTCTGGCAGATGACAAGTCTCACCACAGCAATGGGAGAAGAAAATCCACCCGCACTCACACATTTGAAAAGCGATGACTGTTACAGCAGGTGCAAAGTATCGCAGGAGCCCAAAGCCCGCATGTGCTCCCCAAACATGACATAGTCCCGACTCTGCTTGCAAGGAGGCAGCTCTACTCGCTGCGTACTGACAAGGTCCCAGGCACTCGGGTGAGGGGGGGCAGGAGGGAAGGATTTGTAATTAGCAGTTAAATATTACCCAGAAAAAAACTGATTCGGAAAGCAGAAAAATGCCTCCAGGCACCTGTATGAATCTCAAGGCAGGAATGACTCATGGGGGAGGGTGAACGAGACTCAAGGTGATAAATTTTAGGAACTATCAATGTGTGCACTCAAATGGAAAGCAAGAAAATTAATCTGAGCTGAACCCTGGGTTAGAGCCTGGCAGCGGTCAGTGGCATTGTGCATGCATCCCTCAAACCACACTACCCAACTATTTGACTCTGCTGTTCAGAGAAGTTCCAGTAAAGTGCATATTGGTGGCAAATTCAGTGGGTCTGAACAAATAGACCCCCAAAAAGCAGCTGTAGCTGCTCCAGCAAGGGCCCTGTTACTCCAGGACTCATTTCAGGTCTTCAGCAATATCTTTGGAAAATTCCCTACAGCTTTTCAGATTCCTAGAGAAGAGAGTTTAAAAAACAAAAAAACACACTGCAAATTCAGCAAGGTTTTTGCAGAAATTATTACCAGGCTCTGCACCTTGCTGGATCTGCCATTTACTGAAAGGCTGGAGCAATTCAGGAGACGATGCTGTTATAGAAATCTCCTCTCACCTGGATTTTTCCATCAGGGCATCTGCTTTACTCCAGGCACAACCCATACATGCTCCAAAGCAGGAAAGAGGGGATTAGGACTGAAACTCTGAGGGTGGGAATTGCAGCATTAACCTTTTTCTTTAAAGGTCGGAAACAGGCACCTGTCTGAAAGTCCGGTATTAAATGGAAGATCCCAAATAGTTTCCAATTAGAAAGGAAGAAAGAAAAAAACCCAAACAAACCCCAAGGGACTGTGGTATGGAAAAGGAATCGCAGCACAGAAGAGATTGGTTTCATTTAGGGCCAAAGTTTTCAACAAATGTAACTTGAAATGGAGTAACTACAATCACTTAGAGAAAGAAAACATCCCACCACTTCCAGATCAACCCCCTGATTTCTGGGATCTAACCCAGACTGAACTGGTCTGAATCTGCGTTCCTGCTCTGCAGTGCAAGGTGTGTTTTCAGTGTGTTCCCTAAAGCTCCGGAGCTCCTCAGAAGAGACAACGCAAAGGTTGCTCGGGAAAGAAAAAGAAGATTCACCAATAGAAAACAGAGGAGTGTTTCCCTGCTGGTCCAGAGCTGGACATCTCAGTGCGACCTTGGGCCTTTGAAATGCCACCACTGCAGCCAGCTGAACTGCTCTGGGAGACAAAGCATTTCTCTTTGCTCACCAAAACTTGTGTCACAAAAAAGTAGATATTGCAGCTACGCTCTCCTACGAGCGGAAGTCTCTGCCAAGGTGAGGACACGGTCCAGGCATCAGGACCCTTGTCACTGCTCAGTATCTGTAGCCAAGCTTGGACGTGTTCACAGTGTGACCAGGCAGAACAGGAACACTCAGGAGGCCCTTATGCATCAGCCAGGAATCTGGAGAAGCCAGAGACGAGGAGGAAACAGCAGGCGAGAGGAGCCGGAGCAGGGTGAGGATGGGCTTGGAAATCCTGGGAACAAGCTCGCTGCCCCCCCGCAAGCTCACGCCCGACAGATGCTGAGCCAGGCAGCGGCTTGTCACTGCAAAGCACGACAGATGTTGCACCTCAGCCGAGTTCTCACGGGCAATTCAGAGAAGAGGAACTCGGCGGCCCATTTTGTGTTACTGGAACAGGACCGATAGAAACCACAAAAACAAATGTCAAAGCATCGTATCCAGCTGGAGAACAGCATGAAATTAATTAACATCGGTAGCACAGGGCAGATCTGGGCTTCTGCTGTGGCACGCAGATCTGGAATCTGATCCAATTCCAAAGTTTCCCAGAGTTCAGGGACTTTTTCTATCTCCTCTGGTCAGTTTGCATCCCTTCCCTGTGAAGGGTTGGCTGAGTTACACGTGCGCAGCAAAGCAGCTTTCCGTGATGGTTCTGACAATGAAGAATGAGGTTTTTAGAGAGACCGAAATGTATTTGTATAACTGTATTGTATACACCTAGGTATCGGTGACCTCTTGTGAAGAGCACAGCCCAAAGAGAAGAGGGGAAACCCAGTAAAAACATCTCGCACTTTGCCTGGACACATGGGGAACTTGTCTCACAGGACAAAGAGCTGCTAAAATAGTGTCAGCCACTTGTGACAAGAGAAGGAAAAAAGGAGTTACCTGGAGCAAATGAAGACTCGTAAGGACAATTACAATCAAAAAAAAAAGGAGACACAGAACTGAAATGCATTTAAATCTATAGCGTATCCTCCACCTTCCTTCCCAGCCAAACCCAACCATGGCTGGAGTCCGGTGTCATTTCTGAATGATTTGCCCAAACCAGGACTAGGATCCCACGCTGGAAAACCACTTCTCCCAGTTCCCATACCATCGCGCACCTCCCTGGCCAGTCTCCCTACTGTTCTCCGAACGCTTCGTTGCCTGTGGGCAATTCAGTCACCCAACGGCACGTAGATGCCAGGAACAAATCCCAGATGTGCCTTCCAGCACCCCTCACTATGTCCACCAGAGCCAGAGAGATGGGAACAGTTGCTGCTGGATTTATCTTACACCGAGATTCCCATGGCACAGAGCAAACACCCATGGCTCGCACTATGCCCCACAGCAGGTTGGAATGAGTTCGCACCCTGAGCTGCCTTTCATGTTAGAGAACGGATCTCCGCATTTATCAGCACAAACCGTAGCACGTGAACCAACACGGCTCCTGTTTCCTGGCAGACGGGTGTTCGTTTTTTCTTTTCTAAAGACAAATACATTTGCTAGGTCAAGAGTTTTGAGGCTGCCATTACAGGCTAGTAAGTAAATAGGAAACTTTCTCTTTCCAAGCAATTATTTGGATTTCTCCTCTGCTCCTAGCAGAAGCATGAAACGGCCACGCAGCATGCAAGGCTGCGGCACTTTGGATCGGCACGGCAGATGATGGGCAGCCCCAGTCTCCCAGTGCTGCTGCAATGATCCGTGGGTTCATTTACCCTCCTCAGGCTGAGCGCTGCCAAATCCCACCAAAAAGCACCTTCTTCGCAAGCCCCCAGATGAGTGGTTAAGTGCTGATGTTAGGTGGGATGCATCCAGGAGGGTGTTTGGTCCAGGGGGCTATCTCCATCCAAATGGGGGGATGTGAGAAAGGCAGAGCCCCTTTCCTCTGCCCACTCACCCAACCTGACGCTTGAAGCAACTGCACCGTCAACCTCATAGCTGGGCAGGGGGCTCCCCGACTTGTAGCTGGCCCTGAGCGGCTCACGGCGAGGAAGCACTGTGACTCCAGGGCCCCTGGAATTAGGTTATAATTTTGTTACTCCATGGAGGTGGTTGTGAAAACATTAAGCTATGTATGTCAGTGGGAAACTAGATGACTCAGACATCCCAGCAGCTTTTTTTCTTGCTTTTCTCCTCTGTAATCTCCATTCATGTCTCATATCATCTCTCCCTGCAAAAGGTCTAACAAACACTATAGGTTTGGGCTGCATTTCCTGATTCCTGTGACTCTCAATAAAAGCAGCACAGTCATCCCCACCACATTTTTTTTTTTTTTAATTCTCCCACATGCCCAACAATAAGCCAGGTCAAGGCTCACTCACCAGCCCCGACCAAACCCCCTCCTAACACAGCTGCTCTTCAGCAATGCCAATCCCAGCCTGCCACAAGGGCACGAGAACCTAGCAAGCGAGGTGGTATCAGCCTGGGGAGCTGGGGCTGCTTTGGTCAGACGCCAGCACCCCGCAGGATGTTCAGCATCGATGGATTTACCCCACGAGCACAGTAGCTGCTGATCTGAGACCACTGTAGGCACTCGGCGCATCACTCACGGGCTTCTCCAGCTCCTTTGTGCACTAAATCCTGACTGATTCACTGTTTATTGCCATAAGTAAGAACAAGACTTTAGTTGAACAAATAAAAGTCACGCTTTCAGCGGCAGCAGGCAGATAGGAGCCGGGGTGCACAAGAAACCTTCATGAATTACTGCCAACAAGGGAGTGAAGTCTACTGCCAGTTGTGGGTTGGAGTTTTTGGGACTGTTGTCCTCTGCCTGCAGCTCAGCATGCGGTACAACGTGCTCCCCAGCTACTGGACTGGATCTTCTGCAACTGAAGCTGTTCATCTACCAGAAAAATGCAAATCTCAATACTGTTGTAAGTACCTCTGCAATTTTCACACCTTTCAGGTTCTTCTGTACTAAAAAATATAAAGAGAATTCTGTATGCAAAACAGAAATGCAACTCCTTTCACTTTGCAACCAGCAGGATGAAAGCAGTCACAAGATTTCTTCGAGTACTGCATATGCAAACTTGTTGAATCGATGAGGCGCATTCCCCTCTTCCAAGAACACGTAGGCAGTGCGATACATTACGCTTACACCCTATCCTCCATCAGAACAGTTCAAAGCTCTTGGCAAGCCCTCAGCGTTTAACCCTGACATCCACAGCCCAGTTACCTGTCCACACAGCAAGACAGTAATTCTTACCCGGCCATGAAGTCACCAATTACTGCGCTGCCTTTGTGTTCTGGTTTCTAATCACTAAATCAAACCCTCCTGCCCAAACACTCCATCCAGCACAATGTATCACATTAGTGAGATTTGTTTACAAAATACTATGCTTCCTTTAGCAAGGACATCCTGGGGCATTAAGTACATTAATTACCATGAAAAACCAGAAATCGCAGTTCAAACCTGTCAGCAACTTCAGCATGTTCCCAAATAATGAAAGCAGTGTAAGCATAGTTTTGTCCTGTGCTGGAGACACTCGGCGAACTGTAACACAATGCTCCGACCTTTCTAGTTCTTTTCACATTAAATATTAGTCTGCCAGCCCTTTCTAACGTGCCAGTCAGCAGATTTTGGGGAAAAAAAAGAAAAAAGAAAAAAGAAAAAAGAGAAAAAAACCCAACAAAACGTTATTTATGGTGCTGGGGTTGAATAAGTCAGGACAAGAGATTTGGTGTATACACAGCGATGAAAGGACACTGCTAGCAAGAGAATATTCTTTCAAGCAGACGTGCAAACTTCTCTCCGTGGAGGAGGCAACTTGCCAGATCAGTTCCAGTCCCTCTACCTTAAAGGATTCCAATTAACGAAACAACTGCTAAAGCAGCAGTTTAGCAGAAAATCGTACGATGACATCTGCTCCGGATTTCTTTCTGGTTTTGAGTTACCGATAGGGAACTTTGCTGCACGTAGAGGCGTTTACTGTGGCATATACAATCACTTGCACATAAACCTGGAGTAACCGCACTGAAACGACTATTTACAGCCACTCCACTGGCAGCAGAAAGTAACTTAAAGCTTTTAGAGCAGAAAAGTTACACTTACACCAATTCAAAATACACACGTACCTCCAACCCTCTGCAAGCTTTTTACCCTCCCGGCTGCCGAGGCTACTCACGGGAGGATGCTGCAGCCTTCAGGAGCTCATCACCGGGCCGTGCTTCCCCGCGGAGGAGGAGGAGGAGAAGGAGGCGGAGGCGACGGGTCCCTCCCCTCCCCTCCCCTCCCCTCCCCTCCCGGGCCGCCGCCGGTTCGGCCCCCGCCGTCCCGCTCCCTCCCCCGAGGGGCTCCGGGCTCCTTCCCCAGCCAGGCCAGGGGAGCCCTGCCCTGCTGCTGCCTGGGGGAAAAGGGGGATGCGGGTCCTGGTGCCGAGCCCAGCGCAGCCCGGCAGCCGCAGGTGGTTCCCCCGGGGCCGCCCAGCGCAGCCCGGCCCCCGGCACCGCCTCCCCGCAGGCCTGCACTCGCCTGCGGGGTCTCCGCCGCGGGGAGGGGGCACGGGCAGAGCCCCCTTTGCACTCCGCAGCCACCGACGGGGCGGGGAGCTGGAAGGGAGGGAAGAATGGGAAGGGAGCGGGCGGTGACACAGAAACGGTTGGGGCAGACAAAGGCAAAACCGAGCAGGTTCATCGCGAACCAGCAGTGACCAGCAGGTCGAGGGAGGTGATTCTGCCCCTCTGCTCCGCTCTTGTGAGACCCCACCTGGAGTACTGCATCCAGCTCTGGGGGCCCCAGTACAAGAAAGACATCGAGCTATTGGAGGGAGTCCAGAGGAGGGCCACGCAGGTGATCAGAGGGCTGGAGAACCTCTCCTGAGGACAGGCTGGAGAAAAGGCAGCTCCAGGGAGATCGAATTGTGGCCTTCCAGTACCTGAATGGGCCTACAGGAAAGATGGTGAGGGACTGTTTATCAGGGAGTGTAGTGACAGGACAAGGGGTAATAGATTTAAGCTAAAGGAGAGTAGATTTAGATTAGATGTTAGAAAGAAATTCTTTACTGTTAAGAGTGGTGAGGCACTGGAACAGGAGGTTGCCCAGAGAGGTTGTGGAGGCCCCATCCCTGGAAGTGTTCAAGGCCATGTTGGATGGGGCTTTGGGCAACCTGGGCTAGTGGAGGGTCTCCCTGCCCATGGCAGTGGGGTTGGAACTAGATGATCTTTGAGGTCCCTTCCAACCCAAACCATTCTATGAGTCTATGATCACGAACCCACAGCCCCACTCTGCCATCTGAGGTGTGAAGTCAGCCCTAACCCACAGCCGGCGCAGAGCGCCAGGGTACAGAGCTAAAAGAGCAGCCGATGGCCCCTGAAAAACCTGAACACAATCCTTCTTGAAACAGTTGTGGGCATCCCGTTCTTGGTATGGCTGGGATTCGGTTCCTTCTTGCTGAGGGGTTTCATGGAGACGGGCGGCACCTGGTCAGGCCCTGCCTGGCTCCCAGGGAGATCTCTGAAGCTTTGAGATCAGCCTGACTTCTGGAGGACTCCAATGCCTAAAGGTCTTCCAGGCACTTTTGGAGAAGAAGCCAAAACACATCCATCCCAAAGACAGAACAAGTGAGTTTGTCTACTTGTTAGTAGAATCAAAAGGATCAAACTGGAAAGGAATCCTTTAACCTGTACTTAGTTGGCTTTAATCTGCATTTCCCACTAATGTGTGTGATCACACATGATTTCCACATTTTTTTGTTTGGAAATCACAGTTATAAGAGGGATCTGTCCCCTGCCTGGGGTCTGATGCTGCTCCCACCAGAAGCCAGGAAACCACATTAACAAGCCTGCAGCCCTCGCTCTGGGCTCAGTTCGTGGTTTATGATTGCTGAGCTGCTGTGCAGGAGATATTTTCCCCTGTCCTGCATTTCAGCTTCCTCATCTGTAACCAGAACTAACACTAACTAACTTGATCTCTGTTATAAGGCAACCTGAAACATATGGGTGAAACCTGCCCATTAGAAAATCCTGCCTCCATAGGGGAAGGCAGCAACAGGGGCTTCGCAATGGTCCATAAACATTTGCAGCAAATTTCTTGGGAAAACCAAAATACATCACTCATGGCTATCCGGCTTCCATCAATAACTGCTTTCCCTAGAGTCAATGTTTGACTGTAAATGAATCTATAAATTGTTGCTTTTCGGTGATTTAAACCTGTGAATCCTCAGATCACACCTTGTCTGAGCTGGTGTAGACTGTGTGGTGGGATAACAACTTCCTCACTTCTTTTTGAGACATTTACAAGTAACAGTTAATCAGCTGCCACTGGGGTGTGTAACAAGATGGGTTTATCTGCATGTTTCCTAATGTGTTCATCAGAAGAGGGGATTTCCACATGCTGCAGGGTTTGTAACATGCCACTCCAGCAAAACTCTTCTGCTCCTGCTCATCTCTGCTGTGTCATGTGGGCAATAAAGTCCAGGGTGGGGGTCTGGGCTGGCATCCTTGGCCCAGAGTTTTGCTTGAGTTTGAAAGTAATAAGAGACAATCAGTGACATGAGCACATAACCAAGATTTTCTATTGCATTTACAGCTTCTCTTTGGGGACGGCTCTAGGAAAGGTGGGGCTCCTGGCAAGATGAGTTTCAAATGCTTGGTTTGTGCCAGCTGGAGCAAAAGTAAGGATTGCTGCAGGTCCCACGCACACCTTCATGCAAGAAGTTGGTCAATGAGAGCAGGCAGCTTCTCCTTGAACCCAGCGGGGAACAGTGCATCACTCTTCTGCGGCCTCCTCCCCAAGGGCACGCTTGAATGGCTGCTCCATCCCTCCACATCAGCACCTTCTCTGCAGCTCCACAGGACCGAGCTTCCTCCAGCGCAACCCTGAACCTCACCTTTCTCACCCTCCAAACACGGGTGCCTTTCACTTCCAGTAGTCTGGAGGTCAAAACTCGTGCCGACTAGTCTGAACGCACGAGTGTCTGCAGCCATGGAGCCCGGGTATCGCAGAATGCCAACATGGCACATTTCTAATCATCTCACTGATAAGGCATTGCTAAAGCAAACAAGCTCATTAATGAATCACTGGTGGACAGAGGCAGAGCTTGGAGAGAGAGCACCGGCTTGTTATTGCTGGGTCTGCCAGAAGGAAAGATGAAAAGAAAGATCTAGAGGACAAAAGATTTTGTCTAACATTCAAAATATTTTCAAAGCTGGAGAACCTACTACTGACAGAAGCTGGCAGGTAGGTACCTGCCTTGTTCACCTTTAAATGAAGCCTTCAAAGGGAGGACCAGAACTTCTCCAGCCCACAGCTGGGGTTAGATAAGCAAACGGAAGAGAGAGAGATCAAGAGCTGGCTCCAAAAATCAAGAGCTTGTTTAAAAAAAAAAAAAAAAATCACAAAATTTAGAGTAAGTATCAACATTCACAGGGATATTTCTTTCTAGTTTTTAAATCACAGTTTTTCCTTTGCAGCCAGGAAGGAAATAAAAAACCAGACACACACACCCCCTCACCCCCAAAAAAAAGGTAAGATTCTTACACAATCACGTTTCTCCAGAAGCTGCTGCTTTAGAGAAACCACCACCAACTGGGAATCAACCTCAAGAGACGGCTCCATCCCAGGCTGCACACACAGCCTGCAGAGAAGTCGGGATTAAAAATGAGGTGCTTCCTTACCTTGCAACTCTCAGCTTCTTCCTGGGTGAGAAATGCTTCATTTTGGGTCACTCACAAGGTGGTGGTGGAGGAGTGGCCTTGACAGATCCCATGGGAGCAAAGAAGTCATGACGCAGCACCCCAAAGCGACCACCGCAGCAGGGAGCATGAGATGGGAGACCGCTCATACCCAGCTGGAGCCAGGCAGCAATGCTGCCAGGTCACTCTCTTCCCATCAAGACCCAGTTATAAAAGCACTTCTAGTTTCCCTTGCTTACGTGCAGCAACTCAGTTATGCAAAGAAACACGATACCTGCAGCTACATCTCACTGCAGACATACAAAATCCCCTTATCTTGCTCAGGCTTGGGGCTGTGCTGTCTGCCCAGATGAGGAGCATTAGGATCTAAACGCAGCACTTGGCATTGCACACTCTTTTTGGTACAAAATACGACATGCTGAAATGGCAGACATCGTTAATTCCACTCGATTCACCAAGTATTTTTCCACTCTGTGAAATAACAGATTGAAATTGAAACCATCTATATCACAGGGTTGCTCTGTACATCGGGTACACACACACTACCAGAAAGTGCTGGTGAGGGACTGGAACCAGGCAGGCGCTCGGGTCTCTGAAGTTCTGGCTGTATAACGTCTTGTTGGAGCAAAACAAAACACTCCTAAATGTGTGCGTTTTCCCTTGCTTATTCGAGCTGGCTGGAGGAGGCAGAGAAAGGGCAGCAAACACATCCACAAACGACAGCCTGCCTGATCTAGCTCTGGAGGAGAAATACAAGTGCTGATCACAAATACAGTGTTTCACCACGTAAAGCGCTTTGGGAGCCGCTGATAAAGATGGTATACGTAAACCTAAGCTTGCATTCATAAACCTAAGCTTGCCTTGGTGCCGGGCACCTCAGTGCTTGCAGCAAAGAGAAAGCAACAGCCACACGTTACATTTTATAAGCTGGTGCTCGACTCCAAGTGCAGATTGTAAGGAGCCAAAAAAATTGCCCATCCCATTGCGGTAAACAGATACTTACCTCCTAAAGAAACATTTGTGTTTTCCTAACACAGGTCTTGCTTCCGTTTGGCATTCACGACTGACTGGTTTCTACACTGAACCCCAAGCTGAACCGCACAGAACAAAAACATAGAGGTTTTCTCACCAGAGTTTAAAAATTAAGACTTTCAAGATCCAATTATTTAGCACAATTTTTTTTGTGTGTAGCTACAAAGACCCACATTAGTGACTAGCTGCTAAATCTTTTTGCCTCAATCACGCTAAAACCCCATGCAGATATCGCAGCTCCTTAAAACCACAGACTGAAATCTCAGTAAGGATTACTCACCATTCATCTTTTCAAAGGAATAGATGTAGTTTGATTGGTTTCTTTACAATTACTGCCTCATCCTGCATAAACAAGAAGGAACATGAGGCGCTCTTCTGGGAACAGGAGTGGTATCCAGCTGCATACTTCCCTGGGTTGTATCTCGCTATAGAGAAGGGGCTTCTTTCAACAGCGTGCACTCGTAACTTGGAAGAGGTACAGCTACATGTAAGTTAATAATAATAATAATTAATAATAATGGTCCTAACTCAATTTAAATAGTACAAGAAAGGAGACACCAGCCACTGGGATTGTCAGGCAGGCCACGTTAATGTGGAAAGAGGAAAAAAAGCTCTGTATTTTCACCAAATTCCTTTCCTGTTGTCTTTGTGAATTGTTATGAAAACCAGCGCAGCGAGGTACGTTATAAGCTGTTCTCCAGATCCCTGTTCCTTCCTCCAGGATGAAAATCTACGTCTGGATCCGGTGTAAGGCACAACTGGACCCCGAACAATCCTAATGGACGCTACAGTGCCTGGCAGATCCCCAGCCTTGCGTGGAGCCTACTGGGCAAGGCTCGACTCAGTACAAATGCTTCTTGCCTATCTTTGCAATAAACCTTCCAGAGTGTTTCTGAGCTTACACAAACACACGCAGCACGGCACACCCTTACAGAGCTGCCAGGCCTCGGAGGCTGGATTTACCCAGAATCTGGCTCCTCAGGCAGCTGTTGGCTGCCTTGATAAATCTGAGATTTGGGAAAGTGACCAACAATTTGAAGATACCTGCACACACTCAGTCCCCCTTGTCTCCAGAGTCAACTATTTTCAGGGCAGCACGTTGGCCATTTTGACATCAAGAAGAGGGCTTCGTGGCCTTTGTTACCACCACCAAGAAGAAAGCAAGCCCATCTTCAGCAGCCTGGTGAAATCGTGAAGGTGGAAGGTGTTGCACATGTAGGAGTTTCTCCCTAACAAGGTTCCAGAGCCAGGATGTCAACAGATACCGGAAGACTAGCTAATGCTTGCATAAGCACGATGCTAGTATTAAGTGCTGCTAGCCTGATCGCTGACTCTGGGTCACGGTAGTGCATTTTGAAGGTTCAGCTGTTTCAAAAGCGTTGCTTTCACTGCACGCAGTATTTTATATCAGCTTAAAGCTGGAGACGATAGTGTTTGTGGGAGAGATTGGGATCGTTTACCAGCACTGGGTTTCAGGCCTCTAATTTCTCATTTTCTTTGCTTTGTTTCATCTGTTATTGATACTGCCATAGATGGAAAGGAAGATTCACAGTGCGGACAGAAAAGGAGAGGGCTCACAGACAACGTGTAGCTCAGCTTCTGTGCACATGGAACTGGCATTTTGCAGCACAGAAGCTTCTCAATCTTACTGTTTTGGAGGCCAAAGGAGTTTTTAATGGAAAAAAAAACAGAGAGTATCGAGCATAACTTTTGCTCAGTTGAGCTGTCAAGACACCTCCGACATCAGAGTCATGGTTCGGGGCACCAGAAGAACCATGAAACGTACTGGCTGACACTGTGCTGTGCATGGCAGACACCGCAAACCTCACAGCGACAGCATGACAAATGCAAAAGCATAAAAAGTAACAGCTCCTTCCACCCACGTAGCGTAGAGAAGAATCTCCCCAAAAGAGGAGGTCTGGAGAAACTCCAACTCCGTCCAGGGCCAGTATCCTCATTAGTGCAGAGCAGTCTATCTCTGGTGAGGACAAAACACGGGAGGCAGCATGATTCCCTCCCATCCCTTCAAACATTGGTGAAAAATAGTACCAAGCCCCCAAGACCGTCAACTGCAACAGAAGATAGATTATGTTCCTTCCTCGCAGAAATCCAAGGCAGAGTTTGAAGCAGAATTCAAATCTCCTGATTCTCACAGCTTTGTTCTAAACAATTACGTGCCCTTCGTGGCGGGTATCTAAAGACAGACAATTACATCCTCTCAAGTAAAACAGTCTTGGAGTTTCTGTATGAAATATCATCTACAATAGAAAATAAATATAGAGGTTCCCACTGGAATGAAACAGCATACAGCAAACTAGGAAAAAAAAAGCCAAGTGCAATTGTTTCCAGGCGTCACAACGTGCTAAGTACCCTTCCGATTATTAAAAAAAAAAAATCACCTTAATTTATTAAGTGCCATCGCTACTACAGTGCTCGAAAAGGGGTGTGAACATCTACAACGAAGCCAAGTAAAAGCTCAATAAAAGCAAATGTGTTCTCTAAAAGCCTACGTGCCAAAAGAGAGGGAGGGTGTGACCTTCCCAAGAGCTTGCTTGGGAAGAAGTCCCTCACCAGGTCCTAAATCTCTAGCCGTTATACTATTAGCTACAGCCATACACTAGGTTTATACATTGTTACATGAAGTCAGGGAATGCCAAAAGACATAACGTACCTCTCCATCACAAACTACCGGCTCACTTTGCAGCCTTTCAAAAATCATAAGGAAGTAACACAACCTAATAATGTGTTAAGTCTCACTGTATTTATACATCCAGCTTCCACTTCCAAGTAGGTTTGGTACTCCTCCTGGAGCCTAAGATCAGCGCACGGCACCACTGATTACATTGCCTGTTTGCCTGCAATTAGAAGGGTAGAGAGCAAAGCAAATATACTGGAACTGCCTTAGTAAAAAAAAAAAAAAAGGGAAAGAACTGACGTATTACAAGGGGTATCACGACCTACTAGAAATTCATTATCAGGTCTAGATTTGTATTATGAAGTCAGGACCTCAGTACTGTACCTGTACCCGCAGCCATACAAAAATTACAAACCGCCCCTGCGAGGGACGAAGCTGAACTGCAGAGATGAAGTGACCTGCTCCAGCAAAAGAGCACATGGAAACCCAGGTGCCTGCCCTAATCCCTGCTTGCTGTGCCATGTTAGTCAAACAGGAACAGGGATACTGGCTATCGAGTCAGAAAGGACACGGGCTTTGTAATTTTTATATTTTACTTAACACAGCAAAACAACAGATCGCAATAAGTATCCTTCCCTTCCTCAAGCTATATGACTGATGTTAGGGGACAACCCTGTAAGTCACACTCACTCAAATTTCAGCTCGGTCAATACTTACAGGAGAAAAAGTGTTTTATCTTACTCAAAAGAAAGGGAAACAGCTGCTTAACACACATTCCTCGGAGGTGTCAAGGACCACAGTTCCCTCCCGCCGACTTCAGCTTCACCACCCAGCTCCGTTGTTGGCTCTCCGCACCTCAGGCTGACCTTCACACATGCAGAATGGAGAGGCCACAGAATGACGTATTGCAGGTGCCGCATAAGCCCACGCAGGAACAAAGGCTCACAGATCCAGCCAGGTGTGTGCCTCCTGTTTGGCTTCATAAAGGAAATATTTCTGCATTTTTCTCCAAGGGAATGAGGCTTGGCCATGGTCTCTTTCCACGTTCAGAGCACACTGGACCATGAACCCCTCCTAGCAAGTTTTACACATTAAGCGGAACGAGTAAACAAAATCCAGTAAGCATAAGATTCATAAGACAATCTTCTGTTCTGGGCTAAAAAAGATCAGTAATCCAAAACCAGACAAAAATGGAACTATAACCTTTCAGGGAATAAATTAAGCAGGAGACATTTTATGCATGAGGTCTTCCGGGGGGGGGGGGGAAGCAATTCAGTAACAAGATAGAAATAGAACGAGAAGCAAAAATAGGGCCCATTCTTAGCTATTATAAAATAAAAACAAAGCACCCCTGGCAACTTTTTCTCCAGAACACACAGGCAGACTTCCCAAAGAAAAGACCATACATTTTTTTCAGCTGCCTCTCAAGAAAAATGCTTTAAAGGAATTTGGGATATTTATTTATACAAAGCGCAAGCTCAGAAAAGGACTGAGCTGGTGCCTCTGTACAAGCCTACGTCTAAAAATAGCACTTCAGTTAATAACAGGTCAGTGATTAAGAGAAACAGATTCTGATGGTCATTACTGAATCAGCACATGAATAAAGCAAACTTTAAATTCATTCATGTTACAAGGAAGGCACTATCACCCTGGAGATTATGGACAGAGTGAAAGTGGAGCGGAATCACTTCTAATACCAATCGATGGCTAAATTCAGGTTTCCTTTCCGTGCAGCCTCTGCTTTTCCTCCTCCTTGCCCACCCACATCAGTGCTTGCAAGGAGCCAGCCACCTAATTCCCTTCGGCTCCTGCGAACCCCTGCCTTCGCCACACATTCTGAAGTAGATACTGCGCTCGACAAAGTCTCCCATTATATTTGCACAATGGGGCTCCTAGGCACTGCCACAGAAACCAGGCACAGCTTCACATACAGTAAAGGAATGTGATTCTGTAGCGTTTTTAATATAATTCAATTCTATGGTGCCAATGTGTGTCAGAAGGGCGCACAGCCTCACTCTACTGACTAACACAAAGACACTGCCGAAATTTGCCTGATCTGAGGGGAACCTGGTGACAAAAGCACATGCTGCGCAACAAGCTCATGTTTTACAATTTTGCTGATCGATGCATGCACATTTCATATAAAGTCTGACCATCCCCTTCCTGGGGAGATTTCTGAAAAACAAGTATCTAATTATCTTTATTACAACAAAACCTTTACAGAGCTCAGTACTGCCACCCAAAGTGGATGTTCTCTCCCGCAACACTCTAAGCAAGCGTGACACTCCCCTTCAAAATCCCTGCGAGGTAACACCCAAAGGGAACTCTGCTGTGACAGGCACACAAAACCACCAGAAAAACATCCTCAGTCCCTCCTTCAGCCCAGCTCTTCCCAGGACTTTTCTGTTGAAATCCCTAACTTCTTCAGGACTATTTTTCCAATAATTTACTTAAAGGAAGACCATAAAGTATCTCGACTGTTCACTCACTTGCACAAGCATACAATACTATTAGAAAACTATCAAACTTGGGCCAATGTGGAATACAGTTAAAAAAACCGCACGCGAATGGCACTGCATTGTTTTTATTTTAAGTGTCTTTTCACAGTGAAAGATGTTGGAATGCAAGTTGTTATACATGTTACACAAGACACATTGACAACATTACTTGCTTGATTTGCCTTATAAAACTGTTTCTGAAGGTTTTCCACTTATTCCTACTTACAGCAACTTCTACAATAGGGTAGAAATTAAACCATTAACAAAATATAAACACTACAGAAAATCCAAAACGGACTTCTGGAATTTTAAAAATACACAAGCCTGATCAACAATACAAGTTTTTTTGTTGTTTTTTTAATAACGTGGAACAGTGAGACAGAGAAGTCAGACTCTGAGTGATTTTTAATACCTGAAGAGATACATAAATATCATGCCTGTGGAGGCAAGACGAACAAAACCCATTTTCCTACCTTTTTAATATATACTATTCCTGCCTCTGGAACAAGGACCTGCCTGCAGGATCCCATTTTGCAACTGGAAGCTGGTGGCAGGAAAGGATCACGAGCTGGCACAATACGGAATTGAAAGCTACCATGCCCTTGCAAATTCAGGACCATTACTTTTTCTCTCTGCCGTCAATCAAGCGTAAACACTTTTGAAAATTCAGTAAGTATGTCGGGTAGAATCAAAACACACTAGAATTAATTTGAAAAAGGTCAATTTCTGAATGATTTATATATATGAACATCAGCAGCCTGGTTTGTTCACAAATTATTTTTAATAGAAAAAAGAAGAATCTGTCTAGGCTAAAAAAGGTTGGTTATAAAATACCAGAAAAGCATAGGAGCATGTGTCATTATACTGAGGTTTATTTCCCTCCTACTAAAACACCTAACACAAGATCACAAAATTAAAGATCTGTATTTCAAAAGATGCATCCTGGTCTCAAAAGTAGGAAATGCTCTATCAGACAGACAGGATGCCACACAGCAAAAGTCTTAATGACACACAGCAAACAAGGGCAGAAACTGCATAAAAACTAGCTCAGCCAGACAACTGATTGTCTTAAAAGAAAATGCCAGACTAGAGAAGTTTAGGAGCACAAGTTAAAAATTAACCCTGGCTGGTTTATCTCCTAACATAATTTAGTCATAACATAACAGTCACTGAATTTATTTAGTGTAGGCAGTCTCTAGGACTGTAGAGGAACAAACATTACCATGTTTTCAGAGAGGCTCAGAGACAACACATTCAATAGCTGAATCCATATTTCCCTCTACACATTGCAATTCACTCCTAATAAGGTGTCAGTGCAAACCATCGTACCCGTCAGTGTACCGTCACAGATAGTAGCAGCAGTAGTGTTGGGGACAGACTCGGAGTCTGTCTGCTCAGTGGTCTGTGGTTCTTCCTCCTGTATTCTTCTCTGTGTAGTTAGCAAAACTACTTGAATTTAGTTCCATACGTGTATTTGTGCCTCATGTCAAATTAAAAATGCATACTTGGCATTTCTGAGAAAAGCAAAGATTAATCTTCACCTCAGAAGATTACTAGCTGGGAAGGAATTTTAGCATAAAGAGTACGTTTCGCTTGCATTTAATGCTATATTAATTAGAATCTGTTGTACCAGTACAAATCAGCTTTTAATTGCTATACAACGAACTTTCTTGAATCCAATTGGGACAGTAAATAAGATATTATTTCAGCACTTGGTACATCACACTGTACAGTATAAAGAGAAGAATATCATCTTAAAAACAAACAAACAAAACACAACCAGACTTCCTATTTTTCACTATTTCAAGTCAGGTGGATTTGCTACACTTGGGGGACTAGTCCCTAAAATTAAAGTGCTTTTCAGAGCATTGGCATCCAAAATCTTGAACATGAGAGACAACTACAAGTAAAATCTGTTGTCGCTATATATAACATATAGCAGCAGTACAGACATAAACACATGTACTCATTAAGTGTCTGATTTTTGATACTCCCTTGAGCATCACACAATTCAACAGTGCATAGTACCGCCTACCTCCAGTGTACAATCAAATGCTTTAGGTTCATTCAGTATTGTTGCAGGTGGTTCTGGACGCCTTGTCTGCATGATCTTCTGTTTGGGATTTTTGATTTCATCTTCCTCCTCTGTCTCACTTTCACAGACATGGACAACTACACTCGGAGTTGACTCTGTTCCTGCGTGAAGCTCATACTTTTCCCCTAAAGAGCAGCAAACAAAACTCATGCTAAGAACATCCTCAAGAAAAATCATTAAGCCACTTTATCCCAAAATGTCCTTAATATCTGCAGTAAAACAACCAAATATTCATTTACTCCTATCTCATCTTTAGTTTGCTCAACTTCTACGCTTCACTAGGCCTGTTAAATGTTTTAAAATAGTCCCTGTATCTGTTGAACTGTACTTTGAATACAATAAATCTTTTAGTTGCTATTTAAATGAAGGGATAGATGGATGTAAAAAACTATCATGAAACACCGAATACATCAGAGGACAAGCACCGAACAAACTTTTAAGTGACATCATTTATGCTGTACATTTATACGACATTTGTAAAAGAAAAGCTGCAAAAGCATTTGAAAACATTAAGCCTCCTGATTCCCTGCTTTTCACAGAAAGCTAACAGCACGTTTCCTTTATGAGCAAACAGCTCATAAAGGAGTTTGACGATGAAACACAATAGTACATATTAGCATCCTTAATCACTGGAGCTGTCCATCTGCAAGATACTGCTTGTCTCCTCTTGTTTATTACTTAATACTGAGAATGACAAAATTCAGTATGTGGATGTGATGGAGCTGGGATCACAAAATCCAGTTCTGTGAAAGATAAGTAGGTAAGTTCCCTCAGTAACTATTTTTGAAGTAAAGTAACACAACAAGAGCATGTAAATATTCCTACCTGGTCCCAACTTGGAGACAGCACAAAGCAAGTCATAGTTTATCAGGGGAGTTGCATCTTCACTCTGTTTCCATCCAACTGGGGGAGATGCAGGTGGTGATATCAAGAACTGTTTAACAGGTTGTGGAGGAAGGAGGTAGGACTTGTCACCTATTTCACTGGATACCTGTACCTTAAGACAAAAGCCAGGAGATACAGAATAAGATGACAAATATTAATTCTCTTTTTATTTAGTCTACTTCCCCAGTAATTCATGCCCATTCTCTGTATTAGCAATGCTTAATTCAGCCTAGCTTTAAAAATAAGAGTAGTACAGCTTTTGTCAGTTGTTGGTATGACACCTCAGAGAAATGCTGCAGGTCAGAAAATGGCCTATGGAAGTGTTGACAATGTAGCTGTATATGACATGCAAGCTGCTAATCCAACAATATGCCTGTAAAGCATCTATTATAAAGAGATCTTTGGACCCACTTTCTTTCTTTCAGCACATTTCTGTTTACGTACGGGCTAAGATGGTTTCTGTCACTATGCAGCGACTGTTCCATACCAATTACAACTCCGTAAGTTCAAGTTGAAAAGCAAAACTGTCCCCTAAAGCATGATTTCCTCAATGAGTGAAAGTAACACATCTCGGCATAGAAGAATGAGGTTGAAGGTAGCTTCAGATATTTATCACAAATGAAACTCATGGGCAAAAGTGGAACAAAGAAGAGATGAGGACACATGTACAACACCTTAGTGTCCATAATACCTGCGCAAAGTACAGCTTCAGCTTTTTTCCACTGAAGTCAGTTTCATGCAGTTCTATCCGTGCTCTTGCTGCTGCCTCGGGATTGCTGAAGTTTATCCTTACTCTTCTAAAGCTTTTAAACAACTGGAATGTAACTTGATTATCGTAGACTGTGAAAAGTGCTTCAAATCTTTCCTAGAGATGAAGTACAAAGATTCTCCAAACACAAAATGAACATTTTCACTCAATGAAAACACATTTTCCTTTCACTTTCCTCTCCCAAATCCCATTCATTTCCTTAATCGCTTTCTAAACCTGCACATTCCATAATTCCCTCAGTTACCCTGACTTGCAAATCTGTATTCAGAACTGCAGTACTGCTTTGTTTCACAGCTAACATCTAAATTCCGAGAGCACATTGATGTGAACAAGCCTATAAAACTCTTAATACGCAAGCTGCCACCTAGCGACAGTTACTCAGAGGTGCAGATGTCAACAAAACCACTGGTATTTGCACATGACTTTCACCCAAGCATCTCCAAAAATACTATGCGAGTGGGTTAATTTTTATATTAGGTAAACTAAAGTACTGAGTGCTTAAGGAAATGTCAACATTCTTAGGATGAATGAATAACACTACTTTTGAAGAGACAAAAATCTATTATTACTAAACAACCAACACTTGTTCACAAAAATAAAAAAAATTTAAAAATCATGGTTTATGGAATATGGAATCTTATCCTCAAGCTCCTTAACAAATAACAACTGCATTGTTATGAAATTCAATCTGTTTTAATTTACTAGTTCTCTAGATCTACAAGAGACCTAATTTGCAGATTTTTTTTCCCCCAGCATAAATGCACTAGGAAATTTCCTAGTGTAAATTTTCATTCACTGTAAAAAGTCAGATTAAAATCAATAGATGAGAAGTATGCAAGCAATCGCTTTTCAATTTTCTTTACTATGCTCTGATAATACTCAGTTACTCGGAGATCTGCATAGGCAAATAAGCAGAAAAGGAGTATTTTGTCAGTAAGAACTCTTTCCACTGACAATAGTGAATTCACTTGATTCCAATAGACACTGATCTCTTTACAAAAATCCTGTTGATGTCTTCATTCCTCTAAAAATAATTACAGGATGAGAGGCTGTCATTTTAAATAGAACTGAAGAAATGATTCAGATGATCCCTATGTTAGTTTTAACAAAAATATTATTTTGTTGTGTAATTCTCTCCTATTTGTACAATGTCAAGGTCTTTGTTAAATCAGAAAAGCTGTTCCTTCTGCACACTGGCCAAATTTTGTACTTGACAAACACAAAACTGCAATCTAGTGGATCAACCCTGCAATTGAAAATGATGAAGATAGTGTTCCAGTCATGACATTACCCTCAAAAGGTGAATATTTGAGAAAGAATAAAAGTACGTATTGTTTCCATCTGAATTTTTCATGTTTTGCTCTTTGAACTAAACTTGAAAAAACACTTTTAGATGCCATGTAGAAGACAAAGTTATTAAAAGATGTATGCCAACTTACATCTTACAGTTTTTCTGTAAACATACTGTGTATTTAACTTACAACACTTAAAGTGGAAACTGCCAGCATTAAATTCAACAAACAATTCATGTTGAATTGCTGTTAAGTGTTGCTTTAGCAAATCAACAGAAAAAACCAGAAATATAGCTAGAAAATATTAAAAAAAAAAGGATGAAAGAATTAGGGCAGAAATAGAACCGTAACAATTAAATAAATACAAATTTCAAATCAATAGTGTCTTTTTAGCCTTTTCTCCTCCCCAGAAATATCAATCATCACTCGCTTAGGTGAAATTTCATAAATGAAAATGCTGAGCATAAAATATTTGTGCCTACATACAGAACCAGGCAATCTATTTTTTGCAGTTATGACTACTACAAAATCAGGGAAGAGGAAGATTGATTTTGATAGTTTGCCTGCAAGTGCTGCTAGCTTTGCTAGCATTATCAAATGAACGAAAAGAAAGTTGGGTAGCAAAACCGTTAGCGCCACCGATGCCCCCCACTCCTCCCTAAAAATCCTAAACCCAAAACGACGACAAATTTTCAAACTGCTTTCTGTTTGTGCAGACAGCACAATTTCCATTTGTTTCATGAACTCTTTGCTGTGCATTCAGCCTTTAAAAGAAGATGTAGGCAGAAGTAAATCAAGCCATTGAAATGTGTGTCCAGGGGCTGACTGAGCTGAATTTCATAAAACAGATAAAAGCCACATAATATATCAAAGCACCTCTATTCTTCCAAGCACTAGGAAGAAGTCTGCATAGTAAGTGTCCAAGTTATAGATATAATTCTCCCCTATTCTAAACTAATGTCTTGGCTTGACAATCAGCTTAGATGAGCTTGCTTGACAGTACAATCTATAAACTATATTTTAAATGAAAAATTTAAAATTGTAAATTTGTGGTTAAATACAAGTGGTTTAATGTGGCAACTAATTATCCCAGTATCACTGGAGAAAAAACTAGCGCACCTCCCTTGATACACCTTGTATGCACAGACATACTGTGGGAATACTTTCATGGAAAAAATCAAATATGCATTAAAATGACAAATCACATGTAGACATGTGAACCTGGGAACACGTTGCCCAGAGAGGTTGTGGAGGCCCCACCCCTCGAAGTGTTTAAGGCCAGGTTGGATGAGGCTTTGGGCAACGTGGTCTAGCAGAGGGTGTCCCTGCCCTTAGCAGGGGGTTGGAACTAGATGGTCTTTAAGGTCCCTTCCAACCCAAACCATTCTATGATTCTATGTGCAAAACAGTTTAGCAAGGCAACATTTCCAGTGTAATCTTTCTACACCAGACACATGATGAATTATGGGGCACTGCTGTTTCTGTAGTATCAGAGTTAAATTAGTTCAGTGCATTATTTAATGTTCCATTGATTAACTGATGCTTTACTACCTTCTTCCACGGGAAATAACTGCTGAAAGAAATGGAGTGCTCCCTGCTTACAAAAGTCTTTTGAACTACAAGCTGCTCTAGTAGAAACAGTAACAATTTAAATTAGTCATCACTGAGTTAAAAATTTATCTAGAAAAGGAGACGTCATCTTGCTTTTTTTTTTTTTTAATTAGATGACGTATGATGTACATACTCTCTTTTTACTGGAAAACAAAACAGGCGATGTATGAATTTCTAGCCTTGTGTGTTAAAGTTAACTCTTCTACTGATGTACGCAGGCTAGCAAAAACTCGTGCTCTTTGAAGAAAACCATTTAACAGCAGGCATATAAATAATGGCTAATGAACTGTATCTCATTCTCTCTATAAAACATGGGAAAGAAAAAAAAAATGAAGCATTGCATCTGAAAATAAGCCACCAAAGACTCAACTGCCTTTTCTGGCACCTTTCTTTTGTACCATAGGAATACAATTACAACAAACCATAAGAATAACAGCTCTCACTATGTAATATCATCCTCCCAACCCAAAAGGGGATATGTAAGCTGCTTTACAAACTGTTTGTGTGACACCACCAGCACGTTGTCAACCAATCACTGTTCCTTTATTCTGAATGTACTATGTCCATTTGTTAGGAGCACTGGCTTAGGAATTCAGCTCACAGTAAATACTCGAACTGACACATTTAAGTACAGAATTTAGCAACTCTAAGGGGCAGAGCAGCATTTCCTATCTGACACCACACCTTTCCTTCAGACGTTGAAAACTTTTCAGCAAAACCGTAGTCTTCATAAGTACTTTTGTAAACTGAAACCGAAGAAGCTGCAGACCAAAGCTTTCATATCAGCCTCTCCTATTTTCCCTCACTCATGTAGTACACATAATTATTCCTGATGCTCTTGGAAGCAAAAGGAAAGTACAGATTTGTCTGAATACAAATGTCAGCAAGCCAGAGAAGATTTAGTTTTCTGTAAGGTCTTAAGCCACTTTCAAGGTGTTCTCTTAGCTCAAGTTAGATCACACACGCTGTAAACGTATAATGTTCTTTTAACAGAATCCTTGTCTTGAAATAAAACATTTAAATTTGCTTTCGGATTTTATTTAAATCTGCCCTTGGATTTGGTACCTCGTATAAAGAGGGGAAAAAAAAAACAAAAACAGAAGAGCTTTTCATGGGAGAAGCACTGTGTATCTATCGACAATTTCAAATGCCAGAAAAGCGGAGTATTACCTGCTCTTTGGTAACTATACTTGTATTCGTCCTGATCGAGCTTATCAGGTAAATATTTTGGGTTGGTTTCCCCCCGCCAATTATAATATGGAGTAATACACTGAAAATACAAAAATGTTCAATAGCTGTATCTATACTTACAATACTATACCCCAAATAATGCCTCTCTACCTTACCTTTTCTTCCTGTACCTCAAACACAGCTTCATGAACACTGCAAGCAAAGAGTGAGGTAGGCAAGTCACTTAAATCCATCATCTCTTCCAAATCATCTTCATTTTCTCCAAAAATCATCTGTTCTTCCTCTTCTTGGTCACTGCTGTAGAGGTCTGACTGGCTGTCACTCCAGGACTTCATAGTATCTCTGAGCATCGTTCGCCCAAAGCGACTCTTCTTTAAGTTTCTAACAGGGGTCTGCCATTCCAAAAAACAAAACCAAAACAGAATGTGAAGATACCTCATCTTCCTGCTTTGACTGTTCTTTAAGGCAAGTAATTTTACAAAAAAGAATAGAAATCAACATGAAACTTGTTCTCTCATCCACAAAACAGAAGTACTGTATCCCATTTCTGTAAATGGGATACAGACACTGCTGTTCAATCTATGAAAAGGAAGATAAAATCACGTAGTCAAGTAAATGAAATTTCTCCTCCCTTTACTTTGACATAAATCAAGAACTACAATACTGTTCTAGAAGCTTTTCTCCATGACACACTTTTCAGCTAATAGGAATTTCTTATTTAATAACTTAAAAGCACTTCCCAAGTAATCAGAGTAGTCTTCTGATATTTGAAGAAATAGCTTTAATTTATCAATGGGAACACATGCATACAGCAAAATTAAATTATCTGTCCAAAGCCTCTGCAAGCCAGTGGCAGATATGGGAACAAAACCCAAGATCTCCTAATGCGAGGACATTTCCTTCTCCTAAGCACCAGAGAATGCCTTGCCCATAGGTAAGAGAGTATCTATAGCCTTGAGTAAACATGTCAAGGAAGGAAAAAAAAGTGCAAACAAGCAAGAGGCTAAATAATAGACTTTAGGTAAAAAACTAGTTTTTATGCAATAAAAAAATATTTTAATAGAGCATACTTTGCCACCTATTGCTGCAAATATCATGAGGAGGTCATCACACTATCGTGTATTCTACCGTAAGTGACAGAAAACACGTAACTACCATATCTAGATTTGGAGGGGGTGTTAATTTGTGATATAACACTAAAAAAAAGGCAAGTAAACATATTATGTTTCATTGGCAATGATCTCATTTGAATATTTGCTTAACTAGCTTATTTTTCTGAAGCAGACACTGAGAAATGCCATCAACTGAAACAAATATGCATTAAAAAATCCATAATAAATCCATGCTCCCTCATGGGAAAAGGTTTAAGGTAAGTTTTCTAATTATCAACACCCAAACACTCTCAACACTTTGTACTTAGGGAGAAATAGCATGTGAAAATGAGAAAAAAAGATTTAATATCTATTTTAAGTATTTATGAACTGCTTAGAGATACGCACACACAC
Organism: Grus americana; assembly: GCF_028858705.1. Classification (NCBI taxonomy): domain Eukaryota; kingdom Metazoa; phylum Chordata; class Aves; order Gruiformes; family Gruidae; genus Grus; species Grus americana. The sequence continues at coordinate 106,991 of NC_072874.1, forward strand.
AAGGTGTGCTGCTAAGTTAAATGAGTAACCTCGGTGTGGACACATAAAAACTGTCTAAAAGGCAAAAGAGAACATGTAGCTGGTGGAAACCTAATTTTTTGTGCTCGCTGATTCATGCAAGAAGGAAAGAGAAAAGGAAAAGAAAATACACCAACGCAGTAAAAAACAAAAGCCACCATCTGGCTTGGCAGCACAGACTCCAAAAGAGTTCTGGGCTAATCAATCCAACATGCAAGAGGACACAGACACCTACAGTCAAGCCAAGCTACGTGCAGACAGAATTGAGAGCAACATGCTAGCCTTATCATGGTTTTGGTCCTACCTCCCCAAGCATCCCCATCAGAGAGGAGTACGGATCACAATAAGAAACACCTAACCCACACATGACCGCTCCAAAAACCTGGTTTTCTGACAAGTCGAAGAATGAGGAGACTTGCAAACAAGCCAAGAGAAAAAGGAGAGTTTGGAGATGCTGGCACGTAAATCCAAGGACTTAAATTAACGGTGAATAAGACAGGAAGTAAGGTAACATACAGACCAACGTGAAATTTGGTCAAGTTGGCCATGCTGTGAAGAGCTTTAAAAAGTTTGGGCTGTCTGAGCCTCGCACACTACAAAATGAAGTCAACAGACTGGAAGGAGGGAAAAGCATCAAGAAAATAAGACTAATGGAGTGCACAATTACTGTGAAGTTTAAGAATCCTGATGGAAAACACACAAACATGCCTAGGCACACAGCTCTGCACACAGCAAACAGCCTCACTGGCTTCGAGTTTCATTTTATACGAATTTGTTGTGTTGTAACATTTAAATACAGCAACAAAACGTTTTACTGGAAGATATTTTCTGGCCTGTAAAAAGGCAGCGGGTCTCAAATGATGCATATAAATGCCACTGGAGAGCTGGGGCAGTTTAAACCTCCCCATTGCCATGAAGTAGCTTACATTTTTTTCTCACCTAGTAACAAAAATTGAATTACCAGAAATCACCTTGTCCCTTTAGAGAACAAGAGTAGTAACTTGTACATTATTAAGCTGCAGAAGACAATGCAGTTATTCCCTTGAATTCCTGCAAACAGTCTGCAGGGAAAGTGATTTAATAGAAGCAATCTTAGTCAAGGTTAAGGAAATACTTCAGCAACACGATCAACAGTTCTGTATCATTTACAGTATGGCATTTCTTGCCAGTACAAAAACAAAAATCTGAAAAGCTTCTGTAGAGGGCACTGAACTGTAAAAGCTACTTCAATTATGTTTTGTTTTTTTAAAAAAAAATCCATCACAGTTCTGATTTTTTTAATCATAAACCTACATGGTTAATTCTAGTTTTTTCACAGATTGCTTGTTTTTCCTGACTTCACCCAAATCAGTATCAAACCACCATGGTTACTGAGCAATCCAAGAATACCTAGCAGCTTCCCTGAAATAAGGATGAGATAGGCAAGACTGATGTATGAATGCTGATTAAGAAGTACTGTTGTAAACAGTACAGTGAGAAGTGATATTTTAACAGACTAGGTAGAACTATTTTATTGTGCAATTATCAGAAAACAACAGAATCAGAAATACTCCAAGTTTGATCGGTACACCAATGTGATTATCAGTGCAACAGCCAAACTGCTCTGCTTCAGTTTCCCTTAGGCAAAATGGGAATTACTTCACTTACCTCTCTGGAATATGAGGTATCTATTTATAAGATAGTCTGACAGAAATGAAAATATACAAATACTAGTTATTTATTACAATCAGCTAATTCTTACTGCGATATACAATTTAGAATCACAGGCAAATTCATTGCGTAGACAACTGACAATACTTGTTAGCGAGCTTTCTGATCACTCACTCCCTTTTAGATTTTTAGATTAAATGGCCTTACACAGCAGGACTAAAAGGATTCCGAGAACTAAAGCCACTTGGCTAAGACCTTTTACTAAGTCCTTTGTTCTTCTGAGAATTAATACCTGCTTATCATTTAAATATCAGGTGACAGGTACCTCTGAAACGCTTAAAAGCAAACTCTTCAACTTCACACAAAGCTTAAGACCTTCCAAAATTTAAGCAAACTGTGGAAACGCAGCTTCTGCCATTGAGAGCTTTAGTTCTTCATCACAGCATCGGTACAGACAGCACTGGTGTTCTTTACCTTTGCATGGTCTGGACTCGCTCTTCAGGTAATGCTGAAATACAAGCAGCTCACTTATGTTATCACATCCTATCGCTTCAGATCGCTTCCCGAAAACAAAATATACTCACAAGGACTAAAAACGACATGGCAATTTCTACATAAAGAGTCAACTCTGCTCTGAGGAGTTTATAAACTCGGGCTCAATCCTGCAAACCCGCAGAGGACTGGTCTAGTCAGGGGAGCAGCCCTGGGCAAGTTCACGGGCTCGGGGATCAACACCCAAGTTCAGAGTTATGGCATGTGAAAAGCACAAGGGTGGAGGCACAAGACCGCTCTGGGATTATTCTTTTAAAAAAAACTCAAATAAACCTAAACCCTCCGTCTCTGCCCTAACGAGGAAGTGTTAAAGGAAAAAACAACTTCGCCGGCACCGTCCCGCCCGGCAGCCGCGGAGGGCGCAGGGAGCAGCGGCCCCGCGGGACGGGCGGGCTCGGCCAGGCCTCGCCGCGCCCTCACCGACCCGCCCGGGAGGCGGCGGCGGGCGGTGCTCGGCGCGGCACAGCGAGCCGTCACCGGGCCGGGCTGGGCCGGGCCGCCTCACCTCAGGACGGGACTCCCGGCGAAGGGACGGGCTATGGGGAGGGGGGAGCAACAGATGGACGGGGGTGGGGAGATGCAGGGAAGGTTGCTCACCGTCTCGTCAGCGGGGATCCCCTCGGCACCAGCGGAAAAGGGTCGCCGCACAGGGGACGGCAGCGAGAATGCACACTCCCCGCCGGTCACCGTGCGGAGGGAGCAGCTGCGGGAGGGGAGCGGCGGATATGCGCCTGCGCGCGCGCCCCCTCTCCTCTGCATCGCCTGAGGGAGCTGCGGGGGGTGGGGAGGCGGTGCCCCGGATGGACGGGGGAGACTCTGCGCATGCGCCAGTCTCGTCCCCGCAGGGAGGGGTAGCGGCCCTGGGGACGGGCGTGTATCGTCTCAGCGTGAGGGGCTGCGGGGGTACCCGTTCCCGCCGCCCGCCTCCCCTCGCGGAGCTCCTCCGTGGTTCCTGCAGCGGGCTTCAGGGGTATTCCGCCCTCCATGGCGGATGGGTCTCCACAGCAAAGGGCGCTTTGGGGAAATGAACGGTGTTTTACACGTATCGATCCCTGAGGCGACGGGGCTTCCACCGTCTGCCTGGCCTGGAGGAAAGGCTTTCCTGGGTTCTCTGGGGGGATGACTGCTCAGAGTGATGAGAATTGATTTAAAAGCTGGAAATAGCTCTAGGAACTGGCTCTGGGGAAGCAGTCAGTGGCTGAGTTGCTGGCAGAGCCGAGTATGGAGGACAGAGGCCTCTTCCACGTTTTTAATTAACAGCCTTGAAGAGCTGTGTGAGACCTGAGGAAGGAGCACCTCAGGTTGTCCTAGCAGGAAGCTCAGGTGACCTTGAAGGCTAAAGCCAGAGAAGAGGCCAGGACTGACAGGGAGTAGAGCACCTGCACCACAGTGCTTTGCAGATTTCTGCTGTGAAAGGCCCACGTACGCGCTGAGATGGCAGCCCGAGTCACTCAGGTTTACTTCACAGTTGGCCTCAGTGGTGGACATGCTTGGGCAGCTGCCAGATGGGAACAGCAACAATTTGTGTGTCTCAGAGTAAATCGTGGCTTAATCCAGCAATGAGATGAGACAGCGGTCATCTGAACGGTGTCATAAATGAAGGCTCATGTGCATTTACATCTAAAGAAACCACAAATCAACATCCTTTTTTTGGTTGTATTCAGTTTTCCACAAAAAGCACACAAAATGTCGTTCAACAGCTTTGTCCTCACTCAGAAAGCCAGAAGACAGTTAGGATAAAGTCAGAAGACAGTTAGGATTTTGACATAAATACTGAAATTTCTGTGGTCAAAATGCTTTCCTCTAAAGTTTAGGTATAGAAAAAAGGCAGAAAGTAATGCTAAGCTGGTCCTCTTTACCAGGCTTGTAATTTGTTTGTCCACAGTGCAGACCTTTCCCTCATAAGAAAACAGGGCACAGCAGAATTCATTTTTAGAAAGGTAAGATCAGCCTTACCTGTCCAGATAAGGGACTCTGCAATTTAGATGGCAGTTCAAATTTAGGCAGTAATTGGTTAGTCTCAATTACCTTAGCCTTTCTTCCCTGCAATCGCATGCTTTATTAATTCATTACCATGTTCTTCCTCCCTGGCCAGCAATATATTCTGCTTTAATACCACAAACTCCCAACATTTGTAGCCATTTCAGGAGCATTTTGAATGTCTTTTGTAATAACCCTCCTTTTGTAGCATGCATCTTTGTAATGATCCCGACATCTGGCTTGATTACCACCTTATTATACTAGCACTTAACACAGTTGTCTGATACAACACACTAACACTTAAATGATGTATGTTAACAAAGTATTTCCACATTTATCAGGAACTCTGGGGCTTTGGTATGCTGCTTCTGCAAGCATCCAGGAAAGCGCTAGCCAGTGTTTTAATGTCCGTGTCCAGGGACTTCTATGAAGTGCAGCTTTAACACCAAAGTGGATAAGGCTGCTCTTGCGGGTTTTTTTTCCATTTGTGGTTTGGGACCCCAAGAGATACATTTAATTAAGAGTATCCTGAGGGTTAGCTTCCGCTTAGCCCCCTGGACTAAAACCCATACGGTGTTAATTAGGTTGGCAAGCATTCCATTAAGCAACATTGCCAGTATTCTAAATTTATGACCATCTGTATCTCTTAATGGCATTGATAGGAAATGCCCTTAAGCTGTCTACTCCTGTCACTCAAAGACACTGTATCTGAAGGATGGCATCTCCTATAGCGCAGCATTCCCAACCACTGTTTGAGGTCTTCGCTGTCTCAGAGAAGCATGCTGTTGTCTCAGTTTCAGTATTGAGTTGGCAGGCATGCAAAAATCATGAGTCAGGCCACCAATAATGTCATGCTTTTGGTTTGGTGATTTGGCTCATCTTGTCCCCTTATCCCCACGCACTCCTTTACGCTATACTTGGATCACATTTTCAAGCTCTTCCGTGAAATAATGAATGCTAATATTTTTTTTAAAAGCCTTGTAAAACTAAGATTTTAAAGTAAATTGCGCGATTCCTAAAGCTGACACCAAATACTTGGAGATTCATGTAAAATGGCAAGCATTAGTAAGGCTGCAGCCCCAAACATGAGTCGTAGCAATCTGTATTTCATTCACAAGTATCCTGTTAAAAAGAGATAGTTATTTGAATGCACACAGTACTTATGGTAGTAAACTAAATTCTGTCTTAACTTCTCTCAAGACATTTATGGCTGATTAAAGCTATACCAAGAGTATGAAGCAGGCCAGAATTCTAAAGGTTTCACCACAATCTTTTATTAAGTGTCATTTCCAAAGGTCTCACCTAAAAGACATAGAATTAAATAGACATGCAACATTGCTTATGAAAAATTAAGCAGTTATCCTTATAGTCCAATACTGTAAAGCTTGATTTATTTACACATTTTAATGTGAACAAAAGAACATTGCAGGCAGATCATTTTGTACATTCAGCCAACACAGGAGCTGTATCCCACAGCATTAAGTTACACAAGATACACACTGAGAATGTATTAAGTGCTCTGGTGCATTGACAAGCCACACGGTGTGGAGGCAATAGATGTCAGTTCACAGTCGATAAAGAAGCTAGGAAATAGAGAGTCAAGGAGCTATTCTACCCGTTCAGTGAAGGAGATAGTTGATTTTTGTGCATGCTTTTTCAGCTCTTGATGCTGAAAAATGCTGCACGTTTGGAAATATAAGTGCCCCGCCTCTGTCGGGATCAGCCGTGCATAAACATACACATGCTTTGACATACACATGTTCAAGTGTGCTGTACACCGACAGATTATTTTTCATGCTGCAAGGAGGACTAGAATGTGGTACGGGGCTCCTCTCTTTTAAATCTTCACATGCTGTTTAGCTGTAAATGTTTGCTGTAATCCCGGGCACGGCCATTGTCACCTCAGACCAACAAATATTCTGTAAAAAGTATAGACTTGAGGGTACAAATACCTTCCTATTTTCAGCTTGTAAGCTCTGAACTAGAAGGGAGGCAAGGAGTTTATTTAATCCTGAGCTATGCCCTCTCTCTGTCAGAAAGAGCGCAGAAGTCCTACAGTCAGTTTAAACGGATGTTTGGCTTCTAGCAGCCCCTGCTCATGCCTGCTCAGACTGTGCTGAAGAGCAGAAAATAAAATCTTTTGGAAGCTTGGGAGAAAGAGCAAGAAAGGGGGAAGCATATAAAAAAAACCCCTCACATTTTAAAATTCAAGTATTGAACGTAGGCAGCAAGCAGGAGCGAGGTGCAGTCTGGCAGCCTGACTATCGTGCTTAGGGTGGGTAATGCAGACTGGCAAAAAAGCAACCCTTACAATGTCAGTGCATTAAGTTAAGGTCTATAGCCTAAGGAACACCTCGGGTTCTACTGATGTGGCACAATGGAATAGTCTAAAATATTGTGATTTATGTGCTGTAGAAACAGACATCACCTCCCTTGGAGTCCTTTGTCAGGACATTTCCAAAAGCAAGTCTCCCTGTAGGTAAAGGGAACTGCCAAGATTAAGTAGAATTATTTAAACACACAGACTGTGTAAATAAAACATGGTTATATAAAGCTTTGGAGCAAGACTCTTGCCTTTAGAGTCTTTGAAAGAAAAGGGCCAAAACAACACAGTAATACAAAAGCTCAGGTTATGGCTGGAGGAAGTTTCACTCGGAGCAGAAGACAGCTACGTGCTGACAACTGAAGGCTCTCTGGCAGAGAGGAAGGTCAGGCCAGGAGTCAGTCAGTGCACAGGCTGTGGGGAACCCAGGCAGCTTACTGAATAAAAAAAAAAAAAAAAAAAAAAAAAAAAGAAAAGAAAGAATCACTGAATCAGGCCAGAGAGCAGCTCACAAAAGTACAAGCAGGGGCTCTGCAGCCGAGTAGCACACTCCCCCAGCAAAGCACTCTGTGTCTGTCTCTCATGATGTCAGGTCCCATGATGAGAAGAAAAACCTAAACAGCCATTTACTGCCTACAAACTCTGCATACCAGTCCACTGCAGTTGAAATACTACTGAAAAACTAAGAACTGAGAAAACTACGTTCTGTTACACATACGACCATCCTAATAATAGAAGTCAACAGCACAACATTTAGGCCCTTCTGATTAATTATTTTATACCACAGCAACATCTGTAATAATTAAACACAGAGATTATTGCCATGTAAAAAGTGGAGTTTGTAGCTATGCATGGTTTAGCACAGCTTGTTTTAAAACAGTATGTTTCTGTGGTTTCTTCTGAATAGGTCAAAAATTTTTCTAATAGGTCAAAACAGCTACTGCCTCATTGATTAAGAGCGAAGAGATAAGAAAAAACAGCATTCTTCTACCCTTCCCATTCAGCCTTCCCTGTACTACTTTGATTTGTATTATTAACGAACAAAAGCTGCACATAAATTCACAAACGATTGATTACCAAGGATACAAAGCCAAAGGTAGTAAATCAGTGTCAGTGCAACTCCAACAAGATTAATGTCCTGGCAGCATTAGACCATTAACATTGTTATCTTACTTAAACACAAAAAGTATTGAGGGCAAAAGAAAAGCTGTTATTTCTTGAGGTTTCATAAGCTGTAGTGTTTGGGATGCCACTGATAAGATCTGAATTGTCAGACATGCCAAGTTGGTGAACAAGTTTCACATATAGGTACACATACAGCCACTAGGCATCTACTCTTTGCAGGGGGGAAGGTTATAATTTTGTTAACCTGCAAAAAAGGTCAAAGCAGTCTCAAGAATTTCCAAGGTAAATTAGTAGCCATAGCTGGGAAAGCAAACATATGTGAAAGAATGGTTCTGTTGTCATATATAATAGCAAGAATCTGCAATAACTATATAGAAGTCAGTGGAGTTCTTGGGAATTTTTGGGAACAGAAAGTGGCCATTAGTCAATTTAAAAAAAAAAAAAAAAAAGCAGAAAGCCACTGCTGCAAGTCCAAGATCCTCTCAAACCCCTCGGCATCAGAGTAACCAGTTAAAAGTGTGCAGAACACAGGCACTATTCATTTCAAATAAAGTCTTCTAAGGTCCTGGAGACACTCTGCTACACATACAAAGACACAACAAGTAGACTTAAAATTCTGTTTCCCAGCAAAACAATGGCTTTTAGAGAGTATGACGATGATACCAAAGTGCCAGTGTAACTTGCATATGCCAGTAAATGTTGTACTTTGTCCTTTTCACTTGACAAGTTCCCCCCCCCCGTCTATTCTCCCTTCACATCAGCTTCTAGCAATCTCTTGGAAGCTGGAAAGATAAATACCATGAGTACACAATGCACCATTATTCTCACAGTCCTCACAGAGTGCTGGACTGCACACGCTTTTTTCTTCTTGGGTCATTCACAATATTAGACTAGTATCTTTTTTTTTTTGCCTTTTTATAAAAGATAAAAAATGGGGAGGGAGGGCAGCGACAGACACCCCAGCCTGCAACACCTAGACTAAGCTTTTTAACTAAGGAATGTCAACACCTTTAAGCATTTAAGACTTCTAAACAAAGTTGGAAATCCTGCCTCAACCAGAAAGAAAATTAAAGCCATAGAGAATTGGGACCTCATCAAGAACTACAAAAAATTCTCATCAGATACCAGTCACATTACCAATCTCATTTCTTCTTGTTCTCATACTTAACAGTGTTCCCTCTGTACCATTTACTCCAACTTGAAGCTCCTGCTATGAAACCAGAAAACTGGCAAGTAGTCTTTGTTCTAAACTGCCATATAATCCAGCGGTGCTATACCAACAATTCACATAATCAGTGCATACATTCAACACTAGCCAGAGAATAGTTGTACGGGAAGTGCCCAAGATCCATGTTTTGAAGGAATAAAGTAGCTTGCTTACTCTGACCAAATATGCTGCTGTAAAGACGCAGTAAGTTTCAGTATTCATGCTTGAAAACAACTACATTTTATTGCCATGTTAAGGTAGTTTGGTGGTTATGCTAGAGACATGAGGATTTACAACTTTTCTGGAAATCCGTCACAGTCTCTATATATGAGAGATTAAATCCCGTCCTCCTCTCCTGGTGAGCAACTCCTGGAAACTTCTATTTGGAGATAAACACACTCCCAGCAGGACTAAAAATTGCACAGTCACTTCTTTTCCCACAGCTCTGAGTTTTCACAGCATCTGCTATTTCATTGGTTTCATACTGCTACAAGACCGCACTCACCATTTCATGCTTCCAGACAGCAGCCTTCAATGGAGAACTGTGATTTACTTCTTGTTTAGACGAATGCCTTCAACTTCACAACTATAGACAGTTGTTTATTTTAATAATCAGCCTTGAAAGTTAAGTTTGAGACAAGCTTTAAGCTATATCACAGTTGGCTTTACACTTGCTTATATTTTAATGGGTAAATAAATAAAGGTCATACTTCTGACAATCCAAATCAGTTCCTTAAAGGTCGGTCACTCCTTTTTGCTGTGCTCCAGCACCCGGTAGGGTGGAGCAGAAACTCCTTTGGAACCATGTTGCTCCTGCACAATTGGCAATGTAGCTGGAGTATAAATTTCGGGCATGTTGTCATTGTTCTCTAGGGCACCGTAGGAAAAAGAAGCTTTGAGGTCAGGCTGAACTGCAATCCCTTTATCGTGCATGTTCTGCATGCCTGAAAAGAGCAAAGACAGAGATTAAATGCTTCGGAACAAAAATGCATTCTTCCTGCACTCTGTTAAATCAGCAAATTATATAGCCTCAGTGTTCATGATACACAGCTCATCAGTTCCTTGAGCGTTAAGTGAAAGACATAATGTTTTTCTGCTTAGCACTAAAGCAACTAATGGAGAAATAAGCTTCAAGTGAACAAGGGATGGCAGTCAGTTATTTATCAAGTGCTGCATATCTTTTATACAGCTCACCAGAAAGAGAGTTTAGTTGTACTTCCCAAAAGAAATTTCCGCTCCCCCTGGCCTCTACCTCTTGCAACATATCTCAGCCTTCTCCAATAATCAGTTCTTCCTGCCAGAGGAAGACCAAGCCCAGTCCCGAGAGTATCTGACATCCCCCCGGTGTCAGAGGACCCAGCGTAAATGGCATCCAAGTGGCACATCACCTCTTCTCTGCTCTATGCAAAACAGGCACGTACACCTCACAAGGCGCAAACAAACAAAAGAAAGAAAAACTAGAAAAAAAACCCCACAGCTGCCTGATATATCTGGATTCTGAACAGAGCCTAAAGCTTGAGCTTCCACTGTGAAGCCCAAGACTTAGACTGATAAATCACTGTATTTTTACTGTTACCTGGCATAGCATCCATTGATATGTAAGGTTCAAACGGTACAGATTTCTTCCTATTTCTTGTGATCAGGAAGACACCTAGAAATGCTATGAGGCACCTGAGAGAGAAGACAAGATCTACTGAGATAACTGTGAAAAGGGAGAGGAGGTAATATTGCATGTTGCTGCTTCTGAGTGTCCATCATGTAGCACTGTAGAGAATTTGGAACTGGAAGCGAAAGAACTGTGAAGTCAGAATTACAGGGACCTGTCTCGGCTGAATAACCCTCTGCAACAGTATTGAAATCCACCTAGCAATCAGAACAATTCCACCTTTTCTTTATCAAAACACAGGGAAAAGTTTTCATGTTAATTAATTAATTAACCTTGACAAACTAAAGGGGAAAGGAAGCATATCGAAATCTGGTTTTCTTTGATGGAATTCCAGGATTTAGCAGCCTGACCTTTGAAAGGTTTCCCACAGGTAAACATACTAACAACTATCGACCTTGATTTTTACAGTATGTTGACAGAGAAAGGCGCAGGTAGTAACATTAATCTCCCAATTGTTTTTTTCTGGACTAATTACAGAATGTCCCCTGATTATGGAGAGCTAATCACATCAAGACACTGTACTAGGACTAAATACTGAGTTACACAGCAAATGTTTTACTGATCATATCCGCATTGTGTGCCCATGCCTAAGAAACAGGAGTCCAGAAGTCCAGTCACAGTTCAGTCAAGGCTCGGTGCAAAACCTGAAACAGATTCCCTAGAGATAGCTTCTTTTGGTTATTTTGCAATTCTTCTAGATTCACGAGCAAGGAAGCTTGAAAAATAGCCCACATGCTTCAACATCCCAGCTGATCTCCAGTACAGTCAGTAAGGGATTTAGTATAGGGCATAAATGTTGTACAATTACACATAACCCAGCGTTATATGGACCATTGTCTGCTCTAACAGAGCAAGTACTTTCAGGTTGTCCTCCTCTCCAAGACAGTATGTACCTCCAATATATATATGGATAGATAGATACATATTTTAAAAATTTTAGTCATATGAAGAAATACTTTCCAGGTTTCTATCAAGGAAAATTTAAACACTTACCCAAGCGCAAACATACAGATATGGAGAACATCTTCACCAGTGAAGTCCAAGTAAAAAGTTGCTCCTTGAAAAGGAAATAATTCATGACATCTTTGTTCCCAGCTTACATGAGTAATTAGTGCTAGATCCCCAGCACTGGTCCCTCCAGAAACCAAATCATGTAAGATGCCTATTTTTGTAGTCAACACCTTGGGGTTTTTTTTATGATCTTAAAATAAAAAAAGGTGGCCTGATTTCCATTTTAACACAATTTATTGACAAATCTTTTAGAATTTCACTGCCAAAATAGTTATACTGGTGTAACTAATATACTGTATAGCAGCACAGCAACTAGTACAAATCCTTTCATATTGGGGTAGGGGGTTGTGAAGGAAACATTGCTGGAACTATTGCAGGTCATTGTGCTAATGAAGCCCAAGCCAAATTCTCACCACACAGCAGTGGTTACCGTATAAACAAGAGAGACCATATTTCTGAAGTCCGAATAACAAACCAAATCGGATCTCTCTAACTACAAGATACAAACTCTTGACCCCAAACAAGTATATACAGCTCAAACCTCGTGTCCTGGATGTCAACAGGACACACGTTCTGGCTCCTACCCTTTACATTTCTAATTGGAGTTAAGTAAATAACCTGATGAATCCAAGAGCAGCACATGGCTTGGAACACAGTAGGAAATAAACATTAGCCAAAGAGTAGGCCATACTCTCTCATGACATTGAAGAGCATTAAAAGGCAATGCGTAATTTACAGGGGAATCTATTGCCCTTATATACCTAGAAGGGCATTACTATTTACACAGATAGTATCCATCACTGTCAAGCAGATGCACAGTCTCCAGTGTTAGGGTTGTGTGTTTTGGTTGGGTTTTTATTTTTCCCAGTTTTGCTCTTGTTTAACAAGAACAAAACCTTAAAAAGGCTGCTCATCAGGTTAGAATCCTAAGGGGTTTAAAACGCTGATCTTTGATCATGCAGACAAAGCTTTTTCTGTGTGGGCAAAGGCTGAAATTGAAGTCAAATGCTCAGAAAGAAAAGTACCTATGAAGTTATGAGCAGCTGCATTCTAGATACAATGCAAACAAGACTATCAGGAAGAGAATTCTAACACCTTTATACAGAGGAAGGAAATATATTTATACACCGTATCGCATACATTTTAACCAAATCTAGAAAAAAATTACACAAGGAGAACTTTTAGCTATGTATTCAAGCTGCACATCTACTAGCACACATCACCCTCCTTTTCTACACACGAGCATGGTATGAGTAATACAGTGTCAAATGTAAGTTTCCATGCACTTTAAACAAAATGACAGAACTTAAGAAAAATTTTAACACAGTCTAATGGGATAATTCACATTTTTGGAAAGGAAAAACAAAAAAAACCCCAAAGCCAGCTGCAGAAGAGAGATGACAAGAAAATACATGCCATCATCTTGCTGAGTATTCACCTTTCTCATTTGTAAGTGAGGATTATTTTCCAAAATCTTTTGCCCTTCTTTTAGAAAGGACCAACCCACTGTTTTGCACACCGTTACCTGCTGTGACTGCGACTGTTGTGGACAGGATATAGCCGATGCTGGCAATCTGAGACGAGTCATACAGCTGTGAGGCTTGAGCTAAAAATCTGCAACACAATGTCAGACAACAGGAGTTGATTTGGGAAGGACACTCAAATTGTATAGCAGTTATCATGGACTAGTATAGGTCTCCTTTTTGGAGCCACTTTTGAAAAGTGATGCATAAATTTCAGAAACTTTATTCTCTTTCTCACTAAACCTGCAGCAGCATCCCTTGGAATTAATATACATGATAGAAGAGTAAGCCTTAGGGGTCTACTGACTAAAGGCAGAGAAATTACTGCCACTGACCTTAGGGCCAGAACGTCACTCACATTTTGAACAGCTTTTTATCCCAGCTCCTACCGGCTTTTTATGTTATTACAAGTACAGAGGGGAAAAAAATAAATAGACACATCATCACCACCACCACTGATTCTGCACTTTGATTTTAGCCAGTGCACAGATACGGTATTTAATTTGCCATCATTTCATTTCTAACATTGTCTTGCAAATACTTGAATGATGTATAAATTTGGGATTAAAACTACTTGGCTGTGTCACTACATGGAAAAGAAAAGAACAGCACTTTCCCAGACTCCTGTGACATGGATTTGAGGACAGGTCACAGAAGAGAATGGGTAATTCTTCTCCTAAAATTTAATCAGCATTCTTGGAATGGATAACAAACCACCCACTAATTACTGATCCACTAAAACCAGCACAATTATAGACAAAAAGAGAGTGAATGTCTTACGTTGCTTGAAAGATCGCTGTAGCAATCATGCACACCAACATGATATAAAATATAGGGTAGTCAAGTTGTAAGTTTCCTTGTATTGAGACAACAATCATGCCTGCCACAGCCTTCACGGTCACAACAGTCATGGAACCTGTGAATGTTTACCAAGACTCAGCTGAAGCACTGATACATCCTCAGTGGGACAAGAATGCTGCACATTTGTTTTATACCTGACAGGCATCTGCAAATAAATCCAAGACCTACAAGAACTTGAACCCTCCCTTTTGCCAGGGCAAGCAAGGGATGCATACTGCATATTTTATCCCCAACTCTGCTAGTTTTATTCCCAACAACTTCACCACAGTGACCTTCAATAAATCACTTAACCTTTCTGTATCACGGTTCCCTTCTCTAGAGGACTGGGAGCATTTACTGTTGGGTTTGGGTTTTTTTTTTTTTTTTTTAAGTGTTTAAGCAATGTTGAGGAATCACATGATGGACATGAATTTTCATTTCTGAGGCCATATTGGCTTGGTTAATAAAGCTAAGGAAGTTTTCAGAACAAGAATCAGAAAGAGCTTAGTTCCTTTCCATTTCTGAAAATGTCAGGGCCATTCAGAATTAGGATAGTTGCTTTGTCTGTAATTCATGCAGCCTCCGAGGCATCAGTTACTGAAATCCAGCCCCAAACAGTGACGGAAAAAGACGGAAAAAGACGGAAAAAGACGGAAAAAGACGGAAAAAGACGGAAAAAGACGGAAAAAGACGGAAAAAGACGGAAAAAGACAAGACACTGCAGTGACTGAAGTTGCAGAAGTAGCAAACAGTGAGGACTGTTACATAGATTCAACAGCACGTCAGACTGCATCACTGCCTTGCTGTTATTCACACTTCTTAAAGTTTAATTGATCACGGGTTCTTAAAAAAAACCCAAAACAACAGACTAATGTGGAGAAAGGTACAAGTGAAATCCTGGCCTTTCCAAAATCACTGTCGGATCCCACTGTAGGCCACGAGGATATCAAAAGCATCATTTCACCCCATGTCCAGAGGCTCTTCCAATTTAAACAGGGACATGCTGGCATGGCAGAGTATTTATCATTTCTTTAGCCACAGAGCAAATCTTCCCAGAGCCAAGAAGACTCTTGTAGGTCAAATCCTCTCTTTCATCCACTGAATCAGCCTTCCTTATCCATTGAACAGATAAGATATCATACCATGCTTTGCATGCACAGATTAAAGTTAAGAACACTAACAAATAACTTGCATTTTCTATATTTGGCAGATTGTTCATCCTTATGGAAAATAAGTCTTAATTGTTCAAAGGTCATTTGCAAAGATCCTAAACATCACTGCAAGTTATTAGCTTTATCCAATTTGTAGTGACATTTCTGGAGTGGATTGGTGCATTTTATGACATTAATTAGGTAAATATAATCCCCTATAAGCCATAGATGCCTCAGTTTACTGTTATAAGCTAGAGTTAGAAAATCTTACAAGTCCGTATCAACTTACCCAGCAAAGCTACAAGCAGAAGAATAACTACAATGTAGTTTGCATTTTTCTCCTTGTAAAAATATAGTAGCAGGCAGAATATGATGATCTCCACAAGCTACAAAAGATAAAAACGGGAATATTAAAAGATGTGGGGTGTATGGGGTTGGCAGTAAACGGGATTCTGAGCCAGTCAAACATTAGAATTACACAAAAGGGCAAATCAAAGGAAAATTAGGATCTCACACAATTATAGATCCAATTTAGCATGATCTTAGATTCTAATTAGATAAGATATTCAACAGCTTCTTGCAGACACTTTGACATTATATTCATGGTAAAGCAGCAGATCAAATAATCCTGACTGAATATTCACATCAGAGATCTCAGCCTACTTTCTGTAATGAGTTTCTTTAAGGGAACCCTGCAGCAGACATCTTATTTAACGTCCAAATGTCCATTAAAAAACAATAGCTTGCCTAAGACTTTCAATGGGAGACCGATGGCTCCAGAGAAAGTCAGTCTAGAACAAGCCCAGATGGAAGCACAGTATTTGGACACCTCTGGAGCAGTTGCTCTCAGCTGCCATCAGTACTACTGCCACAGGCTGAAGCTGACATATCAGGGAGTGAGGAAGCTATTTTAAAACCTTTCAGTTAAAAGCTATTTAAATCCTAACAGAATAATTCAGAGAAAGAATGGGAGGGTTCAAAATTGTGCATGCACGTGTCCACATGCAATGCGGAACTGACACCGGGACAAGCTGGCACAGGTTCATTAGCAAGTACAAGGAATATTGGTAGTAACCATAAGGACGTATCGTGCTTGAAACGAAACTCCCAGTCAGGCATATAGCAGAAAACTGTCCCACATTTTATGGGCCATCTTACCATATACAACAGAAATGGCCAGCTCACTAAATGCCTAGTGATATTTTCTCCTGTCATCTTCTCATGACTATTAGGTCCAAATGTTATCAGCAGATAAGTTCCAACAATTGCCAAACCACAGCCTACAAAGGACAAAACATAGCGTCCTTCGGCAACCAAAGGACAAAAAAAAGAGAGGACAAAGTTAGTGGGTTAGTGTGGATGCATGGAATTAGTATTGCACATGCAGTGACCATTAATAACATCATGCACATTCCCCTGCCCTTCATGCCCCACTTTTAAAATATTAGAACCAAAAAACCCCTAGGCAATGTGTGTGCTGTGAGCTGAGAGAAAAAAAGCTCATACCAGGTAGCATCTGCTAAACGAATAGAAGCTACAAGATCTATATCTGGGGCTTATCCTGCCTGGCACCGCCCACAGCCCATCTTCTGGAAAACGGAAGAGTGAATGCCCCAGTTCAGCAAACACTTGCACACATACGAAATTCAGCTGATTCAGTTGTGCCTACACTATTGCGGAGTCAAGGCCCTAGACTACAGCTTCAGCCCAGAGTACCACTATTCTCAAATCCCGTAAACAAAACAGCATTTCCTGTATTTCTAAAAATCTGTGAGATTCAGATGATTTGGCACAAGTCATGAAAAACAAACAAACAAAAAAATCCATTTTTAACAAACAGTGGATGAGATGACGCATTTCTTCAAAGAGGTACTATAGCTAATGGAGATCTTGTCATCCCTTTATAATGCTTGAGAGGCCATGCTATGTGTTGAATGGGTTGTAAACAGAGAGGAAAAATGAAAAGGAACTGTGCAACTTACTCAAAAAATCCTTGGGCTTCCATTTTTCTTTAATAAATATAATTCCTATGATTGCACTAGCTATAAAAAAAGGAGAGAGAAACAGTGAGTTACGCATCAGTCCAATGATCAGCAATCTCACACTGGAACGCTCTCAGATTTGAATGGCGTTGTCTCTTTTCCCCTTACCTATAACAGACACTGCACTGAGTGGCACAATCAGGGACAGAGGAGCAAAGGCATAAGAGGAAAACACTCCCAGTTCTCCCAGCACCAGCAGAAACAGTCCACACCACCACGTCTTGGTTTTGAAGTAGGCTCGGGGGTCTTTGGAACCTGCCAGTCGGATGTGGCTGTATTTCTAGAAAAGAAAATAAAGGCAAAGAATCTTTGGCATGCTTGATGCTTTTTAATGCAGGATGCTTGAGGCAGGATCAGTATTTGCTTCATGATACTCACCTGGAGGTTGAGTGCAATACTGATAACAAGATGACCAAAAATAGCCAGTAATGCACCAATCAAGTTCTCCTGTAAAAACAAAATAAACACACAGATATTAAATATAGCCACTGGACCCTGAAGGAAGTTGGAGCTTTTTACACAATCTGGAAAACAGCAGACTTTTAAAACAGTTCCTAGATCAGGTGTCAATAAAATCTTTGTTTATCTTCCACTCTATCTACATGATCTAGGGCAATTCAGGCAAGTTCCCTGTGGCTGTGTTCCAAATCTGTGAAACTTCAGGTGAAAGATAAACCTTCCTTAACAGATACTTTCTACAAGAGACTTAAATTAGTGTGCATATATTTGCATTCTTTGCAGTTTCTCAGAGGAGAAGAAGATAAAGCTAAACACAACAACCACCCACTCATTCACTCTTCCCTTTGAAAAATTCTTTTCATGGGGATGTTTGTTGCTCCTGGTTTCAGCAGAGTATGGATCAGGAACCTCTGCATTCTGTGGGTCATATTTTAAGAATTATTCTGCTCTTTTCCACTTACAACATCTGCTGGTTCAGTAGGTAATTTAGCCCATTTGATGAGGCAGCCCGATTATCCCAGATTTTATGCTGCTTTTTATATGAACCAGTTAATTCCAACGTAAAAGGCAACTGGTAGCAACTCCTAGCAAGCTCCCAGCCCCTTCCACATTAGCATTCCCAGCTCAGCAATAATTCTCACGGTCTAAAGACAGAATTTGAAATAAAATGGGCGTAAAGCAGGCTGACTCACAAAGGAAATGTACATTAGGAGCAAACAGAAGAGCCTGAGAATAAGCCAGGCCATTTAGCATTTGTGTTCTTCCAACAACTGTACAAACGTCATTAGATGTCATTAGCATTTCAGTGCAAGTCTCCAAGATACAGTGGAGTACTTACTCTGATTGATTTGAGATAACCGAGCTCACATTTGTATTCCTCCCTTAACAGTAAATACACTATTCTTGATTTTCTCATACATAGTAAGACAAGGACTTTAAGATTTCAGGTTCTTATTGGCGAAACAAAAAGGTTTTTATCAGAATGTATGAAAATAAGATTCAGCCAAGCAGTTTAATTCAAAACCACCTGAGATATTGTCCCACAACAGACAGTAAAGTTGGCAGAAAAACGTCACTGTGTGATCACAGATGTAGCCAGAGAAGCTCAGCACAGTTTACTGGTTCAGCAACTGGACTTCAGTTTAGAAGAGACGGAGGAGACACTGCCTCAGCTGAAAGCTGCAAAGCTGCACAGGTTTGGGACTGGCTTCTGGACTGCAAAAGCCTGCAAGCCAACGTCAGCCTGGTCAGCTTTTACAACGCACCTAAGGCTGTGTTCTCAGCAAAGTACTATGTCCTAGTGGGGGGGAAAAAAAAAAAGTAAAAAAAAAAAAGAAAAAGCTCTTCTTGCTGGGATTTTCTGAGCATCTTCAGAATGAGGGATTCAGAGGAAATTGATTTGGGAACAGCTGTGTTCCCAGTTGGAGAATAAGCAGGAACTACGGAAACACATCCTACCTCAGCTGCAGGCTCTCTGCATGACCATGGGCTGACCCACCTGAAATTCAAGCACTTGAATATACCTCAGACCAGAACATCTGATCTCAGTCACCAATGTATGGATTAGTCTGAAAAGGCACCTAGCAGAATTTATTGCATCTAACCACCTTTAAACATGCACATCTTTTAACTGCCAGTCCTTCTTTCTTCGATTTGTCTAGCTCGTCAAGACACAAAATTTCTCTTTCTCTCACTGCCTGTATACACAGCATATAATACACTGGCGCCTCCAGGCATAGCTAAATACAAAGACAGTGCATTTTCTGCAAAAAAAATAACCCAAATACAATGGCATCATCAGCGTACTTGAATAGTTAGGGCCTTCTAGGGATAGACTGGGGTAGAAACCTGACCTTGTAAGAAAAGGAGTCAGTGTGTGGCTGCACAGAAACCGCTGCTGTGGCCAACGGGAGTTGCCGAAGTTGTAGATTTGGACTGTTGCCTCCTTCCATCTTGGTTGATTGGAGTGTTTGTTTTTCACCCTCTTTGATGCCGGAACTTCTCTTTAAAGAAGAGACTTGGACCCTGCTGCAACCACCTTATCTGTAACTTGGTACCACTTCTTCCCATCCATTCTGTTTTGTTTGGACAAGCAACAATTAGTTCAGTGAAGCACAAAAAAATTCTCTGTAGCCTGTTTGCTGCTTTTCTTCCCCCACCAGGCTACACTGAGATAGGGTAGGCACCATAGGCAGAAGTGTAGTTGAGCCAGTATTTCCAGCCAGTCAGTGGGGCAGCAAGGTTATATTCCTCCAAGGTGATACTAAGAAAAAAGAGAAATAAATATATATATACACACACATATATAATTAGGTCAAATGAACTTAATGGTCCAAAGCTTGAAAAAATCCTGCTGAAGTATAGGCCACAGAAAACGCCCTGGAATCAAACTAATGGCTGCACAAATCAGCAGAAAAAGTAGAGGTTCAATGTCTTCTTACAAAGTCCCAAACACAGAAACTCACACAGACCTTGTTTTACAAGTGCTGACAAACTGGCTTGGCCCCAAGGGTGACATATTCAGCTGGCATTTAATGTCAGGCCTTGCCATTTGGAAAGCTCTTATCAAAAAGTCTCTGAAGTCCTCCGAGTCCTGCTTTTCATTCCTCTACTCCCTGCATACCTCTGTTGTTTGTTCAGGACGCAGCATTACATTAGTCACACCATCCCCACGTGCTGGGGATGACAGTGCTGCTCTTCATGCAAACAGAGGTCATTTCAGTGTAATTGCTGTGAGCAGAGTTGGAGGCTAAATTCCTTAGGGCCAGACTCATTACAGCTGTCTGGAAAGCACCACCCACTGCAAGCCAGTCTGTGGTCCCTGCATGCCATGACGGCTCCTTCACCAAAGACTTCAAAGAGCATCAGTACCATGCTCCCCTTTGTACAGGAGGGAATGCTGGTGTATAGACATTGTTGGGGTGTGATCCTCACAAGTGACATGTCCCTCTTGCTCCAATCAAAGACTGCCTGAAATGGGGCAGGCTGAGCAGACAGAGGTAACATGACAGCCTAGCCGCGAAAGGGGGAAAAGCACCCCGTTGTGAGGGGAAGTGGGGGGCAAAGTCTCTCTCCCCTCCCCCCCCCCCCCATCGTGAGGAAACCCTGCCCGGGCAGAGCAGAGCCTGGCTGAGGGCAGGGGGTGCCCCCAGGACACCCTCCCCGGGTCAGACCGCCCTGTCCCTCCGAGACCCGCAGCCGGACCCCAGCGACGGTTCCCGACAAAAACCTTCTGGAAAACCCGCAACGCAGAGGGGGGCGAGGCGGCCTCCCCCGACGCCCCGCTCACTCACCTGCTACCTCAGGGAGCGGCCCGCACACTCTGCCCCCATGGCCTGGGCCTTTGGCCCCCAACTTCGGTTCCTGGCCGAGCGCCGCGTTCCGTTCCTGCCTGGCCCCTCCGATTTGCCGCCACCCCTGTCAGTCTAGGGCCGGGCCCCAGGCGCTGGCGGGGACTGGCTGTCGGGCGGGGGTCGGGCCTGGCCCAGCCTATGGGCCGAGCTCGTCTGAGGCGCAGGGCTCTGAGGGGGCGGGCGGGCGGAGCCAGGTTCCGCCGCTCGTTTCGGGCAGGGCGGGGGAGTGTGGCGGCTAGCAGCCGCCGGAGCCGCCTTAAGGCTCATGCGCAACGAGGCTGTTCCGAGCCACCTTAACTAACCGCACGCACGGCAGCTGAGAGTTCGCCTGTGATTGGGCGCCTGCCGAAGAGCCCAAAGTAACAGGCGCTGTGATTGGAGGAGCAGCTGGGTCGGCCGTTGTTTCAGCAACCAGGTGTACACGTTCCCTCGGCTGCCGGTACTGCCGAGGGCCGGAGCGTCCCGAGACACATGGGCAGGTACCGGCCGGTACAGACCGCGCCCGCCCGCACTGCACTGCGCCGCCTCACCTGGGCAGGAGGAGTGCCCCCTCGGCACGCACCGCGCTGCCTCACCCTGTCAGTACCCGCCATTCCCAGCCTGCACCGCGCTACCTCACGGGGCGGGCTGACGCCGTTCCCGGCATGCACCGCGCTATCACCGGGGCGGTGCCGTGACGTCACTTCCTGCAGCTGCTCAGCGTGCCTCTGCTCAGGCCGCCTGCCCGCTCCCGAGGGCAGCACTTAGGTCCCGCCTCCCCTCTCACCCCTCAGAGCGATCGTCCTGTACACAGGCACCGGTCACCGCAGCAAGC
Organism: Grus americana; assembly: GCF_028858705.1. Lineage (NCBI taxonomy): Eukaryota > Metazoa > Chordata > Aves > Gruiformes > Gruidae > Grus > Grus americana. The sequence goes on from NC_072874.1 coordinate 128,705, forward strand.
AGGACTGCAGCGGTTCACTGAGTGGAGAAAACAAAGATTATTGCTGATCCATTACATCTCTGTAGAAAACCAACCCAGGCCTCTGTCCGCCTGCTGCACATTAATAGTTGTGATTGATTTGTTTCAGAAACAATGGTGGTTCTACACCATCTTCGATGTGTGGTAGCTCTCTAACGTGGATACCTGCCATTCTGCAGATACTCCGTGGATGTTCTGGAGCGCTCAGTACATCAAGCAAAAAAGCAGCACTTGGTACTGTGTAGCAGCAATTGCAATAATCATTTCACAGCTGAAGAAGGAAAATTCCAACCACACAAAGGTTTTTCTTTCAAAGCATGGCAAGGATTCATTAATGAAACAAATCAATAGGAAGTGGCATCTGAAACAAACCCGTCCGCAGCCAGTTACGGGTGTTTCACGTCCAAAATTGCTCTCCTTGGGACAAACCAGCACAAGGGAATTAGAAACGCTATCGAGTCATAACCCCCCAGTTGCTGTGTGTTTTAAGACAGTGGAATGTTTACTGTTTGCACCGTTGTGGCACTGACCCCCTCCTTGTCCTGTCAGCACCCATGTCATGGCCCTGTCTCTAGCAATTACTCAGCCCTCTTCCTTGCACTAACCTTCCCTCTGATTGAAGAGCTCATCTAAAGACTTGTACTATCCTTGGTCAGAAGCACACGTTTTATTTAAACTTTCCTAATGCAGTACTATTGCCAGTGCAGCTCTGTGACTAGTAGTAATAACACCAGAGCTTGATTATATGAGGGATTTTTTTTTTTTTTCTTTTTGGTCGTACTATGTCTGTGGGAGACTATGCAATTTGAAAACCTGTAGTAGCTTCCATCTCACCATCTCTTGGCTATCAATGACACTACCTTTGATTCCAGGCCTGCAAAGCACAGCACTTCTGGGGTGGCACCAGGCAGCTTAGTGTCCGAGTTTGGCAGGAGCTGGGGCGCTCAGCATCTTTTCTCAGATTTTCAGTTGAGAGAGGGTCATCCCGGTGAAGCGAGTTGTTAAGATGCCTGGCTCGGTAAATGAGGACAACCTGCAAAAGTGATTTTACAGCACTGAGTCACCCTTAAAGCCTATTCAGCAACAGCAGTGCTTCAAAATGCTTCCCCCCTCCCCCTTTGCTTCTTAAATTAATCAGGGAAATCAAGTGCATAAATAACTGCTGATTTCTTGACTTGAATACTGCATAAATGTCAGATTTGCCTTTAACTTACACATCCTATTTAAAACGAAAGCTGGCGCTGTTACATATTTCCTGTACCTCCATATTCAGAATTTTTTTACCAGTGGCTGTTCCATGTAGGTTTCAAGATTTCCTCCAGTCCGTACAAACACCATAGGAAAGTAATTTCAAACTCAGAAAAAGGATTTAATTCTCAATCAAAGAGATTTCAGTATAACCAAGTCAGTAACAAAAATGTTTGAGGTTCATGCCTTTGTTTTGAGTTTTTTGCAACTCATAATGATCCTGTTTTGTAACAAGAATAGCAACTAAGTTTAGATCAAGGTTGTTACATTAACTTTGTAATCACAACTGGTAACAGTATGAAGGAAGTGGTAATGCAGTGTTACTGGTTTAAACCTTGAAATTACTCTGCATACAGCGCCCTGGTCTGTACCATCTCCCCATCTCTCACCCACCCAGCTTTGGCCCTGGTCCCATTTCCAATCTTCTTGAGCTCCCCAGGACACATACATACATATAACTTTTTTTTTTTTTTTTTAAAATTCAGCATCAAATTCAAAGAAATCAGTGAAATTAATGCTTGTGTAGTGGTAGGACAAGATGACCTCTCCTATCTTTTGCTATTCACCCTGATCCTTCCCAGATTTGTAGGAATTACATTGTCACATCCGTTATCTGGCCAGCAGAGGGAAGCAGAAAGATATTTTAAACCCACGCTGTTTTCCCAGCCTGCACTCTGCTGGGTTCTTTTCAAGTCCAGCCAACGCTCAGAGGTGCCAAGGGCCTCTTGGGCTTTCTGGATCTAGCTTCCAAGCTACTTCCTCTGCTGCTGGAAAGAGGATGCCCATGGCCCCTGCCGACAGTCTCCTGCTGTCTGGTGGCTACATAGTAACCACAGAACCCTGAAAATTAAGTATATTAAGAATTTCTGAAACTTAGTGTACCAGGTATGTAAAGTAGGTACATCAAGGAAGTATTTGGCATCTTCCCTCTTTCTTCTTCTGCCTTTGGCATCTTCTCTTTCTTCTCCTTCCTTTGATCTCTTCCTCCTTGCTTGTCTCTCCCATCTCAGTGATATCAGGAGTGTATTATCTCAGGATTGAATAACAGCAATCAAGGACGTAAAGGACAAAAGATGAGGGAAAATGATCAAGGTAGAGAAGTTGCTTAAATACCTTCTGTAGGCGCCATCAGTCTGTCTGGTCAGCTTCCAGGAGTTCCAGATGACCTGATGCTAAGTTCTGACTAAAAGAGAAGAGGCAGAGTCTTCAGGTAGCTTCACAAAGCACTCCCTTCCCTTTGAGAATTTCCTGCTTGAAGGGCAGAGCGGGCAGGAAGCCAAACCACAAGCTACACAAGGGCATGGCTGATTCTTTCTTACACTTTATCCCTAGAGAAAAGTTTCTGCACCAGGTAGAGGAGCGGAAGCATTAGATCCATTAACTCTAGACCATTTTGGGGCTGCTGACTTACTTTTATCCATCAAAAGCACTTGACAGTATCCTTATCCTCTTCAGCACAAGCCATTTTGGAATGCATTTCTGTACCAGAGTAGTCAGGGATAAATGCCAGTGCATGAAGTTTACCCCCTTGTAATTTAGGCAATGTAAAGAGCTTATTTGCTTCTTATTACCTGACCTAGAATACCTAACAGGTGAGTTGACCCACTTTACCACATCTTCACACATCCCTGCAGGTATCAGAACACTGGAGTTTGCAGAGTATTTCTGAGGGACTTACCTCACAGCTCAGTGCCCCTTATATTACCAGAATACGACTCAAAGCATTCAAAACACACAGAGGTGTGCAGTCACTTTAGCAGGAGGTACATTTCCAAGGGCGTGCAGATATTTAATCTCCAATCACTTTCAACACCACTGAGGGCATGCCAAATGCAGAGCTGGATGTATTGGATGGCAGAAGGGCTCTGTAGCTGTTTCTCTGACACGTGCTATCCTGGAAGGCGCTAATCAAGAACGTGCTGCCAGAGTAGTAACTCCCCTGTATGGGGCAGGGCTGAGCATGGGACTCCATCCAAGCCTCAGCAGGCTGGTCAGCAGGAGCAGCCAAGCCTGGACAACACCAGGGAATGGAGCTTGCAGATGCAGGTTTTTTTATCAGCCACTTTGGAAACTTGCTGCAATTTTAATAGCCAGTTCTAGCAAATTGGACCGATTGTGCTTTCCTCAGCACAACCCTCTTGTCCATGGAGCACAGGGTGTAGAACCTCAGGCACGTGGCAGGGCTTCCACACGGCAGGGATGCAAGCCAGAGACCAGTGCAGCGTGCTGTCGGTTCTGCTTCTAGTTCTGGGGGGTGATAAAAAGTAGCTAGCTCAGGATCCCTGCCTGCTCCGTGTGGACAAGCTCTCAGACCACATCTTCAGAAATCTCCTTCTGTAAATTTGGCATCTTAGGAGTATCACACAGAGGCCTAACTGAAACATAGCATAAGTCAGAGCAGCTCTGCTGAAATTCCCAGAGTTGCATCACATACCTCAGCTTTTGGGTTGTCCTGGAGCATTTTCCTACAAAGAAAAATATGTGGAAAAGATTATTTGTGACCATTTGCTTTAAAACTCAGATGGCATTTTTACAAGGAAGGCCAAATTCACAAGGATTATGTGTGCAAATAACAAGAACTGGAGACCTGGGATCTGATTCCTTGCAGCGCTCTTCCAGTTTTATTCGAAGTGGCACATGTTTGGGTTTTATTATTTTTAGCACGGTAGTAGCACTATTACACTTATTCATGTATATAGCAAGAAACAGCTCAGCTGCAGTAGAAAAACAGACTGGTGAAGCGATTTGCTCATGATCTCACTATAAATCAACAGCATCTTCTCCAGCAGACAACACTGCCTGCCCAATCCCATCTAGTCTTTCCTTTTGTCTACTCTTTTGCAAGAACAAGCAGAGCAAGAGCCTCAGACACTTCTGGTTGTTTCTTAAGGGGGAGCGAGTCATTCCAGCTGCCGTCTGGATGGTGGGTTTTACTCAACTATATACTTGTCCTATGCAGGCTTCCATTTCCCCTCTTTTAACCTTGAATCTTTCCAGTTCCTTCCTGATCCTCCAAAAACTTCACTCAGCCTTGTGTCTTTGCATGAGTGGAATAACGTCCAAACTATTTTCTTTACTCTTGACTCCACATTGCCTTGTTCTTCAATCCCATGCATCTTAGTCTCTTTCCCTCACTGTTATGCCCGTGCTGTTTTTTGGAGGACATCCGATCATTGTCAAAATCCAACTCTGAAGACATCAGAACAGGAACTAAGTCACTTCCAGGTACTTCCAGGGTATTTTCCACTATTAACTGGCAGATAAGACAATTAATGAAGTTCACATAATGGTAGAATGCTCTCATGGATCACGAACTTCAGCTCTTTCCATCCTACATACTGGAATCATTTTACATTTATGTTGGTACAAAGTTATTTATTTCATTTTTCTATGGTTCCAGACCTCCCAAATCCCGCTTTTTTTCCTGGGATTGGCAGAAGTAGGGCATGCTACCAAGGCCATTCAGCACTTCAATGGACCACACCTGAAAAGCTGGAGGTATCATGTAAAACACAGGCAAGTTTTGATTTATTTGGCTCTATAAATAGAATCCCGCCCAGTCCTCTTTTTGAAAAGCCCAAAAAGAGAAGAGAGTCAGGAAAGGTGTGGTGACTGCAAATAAGGCATTCTGCCCACATGCTGAATTAACGAGGTCCAACTCAGATGATGGTGAGATTTTAGATTTGCTGTAGCTCCCAGTCTATACAAATTGCCACGTAGACAGTAGAGAAATTTGATCTTCCTCATACTCAGAAATATTCCGTTTTCCATGCAACAGGAGATTTGCATTAAAAGATTATAATTTTGAAACAATGAAGACATCTACCTCAATGCCCAATTACAATTAAAGCGTAAAATTTGGAGGTGCAAGTGATGGCTTGGGAAATGATACAGGAAATACAATAATACCATAATTTATGCTGCTGGTACACCTTCAGCTGGAATGTTATGTTTAGTTCTGGCCACCTTAACTCTAAAATAAAGCTATGGCAGAAATAGAATCAATTTAGAAATAAGAGATATGATCATCAGAGTCCCAGTAAAGACTGAAAACACTGAAGATGTTTAATTTAGAGAGAAGGCAAATAAGATGACTTGAAATGTATGTGAGATAATTAAGACAAATGAAATAGTGAGCTTCTCCCATATCATATAAACTAGAAGAATATCAGGATTAACTTAAACCCCAATAAATTTAAACCTGAAAGAAGGAAGTAATTGTACAAACATTGGTCGTTCTCCATTTGTAAACTGGGATGGTAATTTACCATGAAAGCTGTTTGGAGCAACAGATATACAAATAAAATTATTAATAGTAGTTCATTTGTGGAACTCCAGCCATAAGGGCCAGTAAGACCAATTGTAAGCAAGGTTTAAAAGTTGTTTAGATACACATGGCCACATACAGACTGTATGGACCATTGCTCTCTTCCAGCATCACCATTCTCAGAGTTATTCCTTAAAGAATTGGTATGTTTTGGTCTGTGCTCAGAAAGATGAAAAGCAGGGATGTACTGGGGAAAGGAGCTGTGCCATTAGCATCAGTGTGAGCCTGTGCCCTGTCTCATTGTTTGCCCCAGGAGACAGATAACTAATACAGCTTGGTCAACACGTGTGGTATTTCTCTTAGAATGAAAACCGAAGCCCAGGATGCTATACAGTAACTCATCAGTCTGCAGAGATCAACAGCACCTCATTATCAAACAAAGGAACTGAAAACTTCCCTTCACTGGTAAGGGGAAGCATTTTATTTCAGACTGATTTCCAAAGCTGCTAAAGTCATCTAGTGCCTTTGTATTGCCTTCAGTGGATCTGGTCTTTAACTGACTCTGTTGGCTATGTCTGCAATACCTATTTAGTGTTGTACTTGGGATGTTTCTAAAATCCAGCCAAGAAGGAAAATCATTTCTCGTTGTCAGACAGTTATAATTAAGGTGGAAATTCAACAGCTATTCTAAGCTGCTTTTTCATGTGCTCTTACCTTTTAAATTTCTATTGGGGCTGAAATTTCCTTTGCTGAGTCTCACGCAGAGGTAGCCCTTTTTAATTTTGCATGAACCTTTTCAAACAAAATTGGCAGAGCTGTTGTTAAGTTACCAAAGTGTAAAGAAGGATACACACACACACACACACACACACACACACTCTCTGTGGGCTCATTTAGAATATTGTACTAAGCTATCGGAAATTTGTAGCTAAAGTGGATAATTTCAGGATTCGTTCTAACACAAGACTTAAAGGTTGTCTTTAAAGTTTCTTTTGCAAGCTAATGAGCATCCCCATCCCAAAAAGAAGAAATCAATGAAACTTAGTACCTGAAAAAAGTCACTCTTGCCCCCATTTCATCTCATAGAACTTGCAGCCATCAATTCTCTAAAGTTCTGCTGTTTTTAAAATGCAGAAAGTGATTTGTCCTTTAAAATGACATTTGGTAAATTCCAGGCCCCAGTTACTGCCCAGTTTCTTTCCAACTCAGCTACTGACAGTTTCCTTGCTCCCTATGTTTCCAGGTTCCATGCATCGCATGCAAGAAAATCTCCAACTATCCCACTGCAAATGCCTACAAATCTTATCATGTTTCCAGTCCAAGTAAGACTTTAAGGGAAATTCTAGCATGTTTCAACAACCCATTGCTAGGAAGATTGAGAAAATCCCCACTCCAGCACCCAATCAATACTATGTACGGAGATTTGGAAGGGAGGACAAGTGGGGGGGGGGGGGGGGCGGGGCCCAGCTAATCTGTAACATTTGTGAAGTGATGTTTGATGTTCCAGAAGACACTAGAACTAGCTGTAACTTACCTGATTTGGGTACAGCTCTCAGGGTAGCTGCAACAGCCCAGAGCCTTGTGCAGGTGCTTATCCTGTGCCTGATGATTTTGAGGTCTGTGCCACCGTGGGCAGTTTGGCACCAGTATCTAAACGCACAAGCATGATGCTAGGTCAGGTATTTCCACATGATCTGCTGTCTCACCTCTGACTGTGCTGCAGATGTACCCCAAGCTATTGTGAACCTTGAGCACACATTGGGCAGTAACTCTTCAATACCAAGGGAGGAAGAACGCATCCTGGCCCTGGGACAGCAGCAACCCCTGTCCTTGCCACATCACTAGCTTTAATACTGAAAGGCCCAGGAGTTTTCATCCCAGAAATCCAACCTGCCTTGATTACTTATATGGAACTTCTGCCAAGAACCTCAAGGCAGGTGAACGTTACATCTCTAACAGGTACTGGGTTTTGAGGTTCAACCTCAGAGCTGGGAATCAGGTTGGTATACGTACAACCGATGTAACTGTGCCCTTCCACTTGCTGTGGAGCTGTGCCAGTTTATATCAGCTGAGGAGCTAGCCTTCAGGTTCAATTCCTGAACCTCCTGCTGATTCACCCTTGTGTAAGTCACTTAACTGTTCTGTGCCTGATGCTCCACACCCATGCCACGGTGACCAGGCTTCTCCGGGGGCGTTGTAAGCTTTAGTCTGCAGGAATTCAGAGCATGTTCTGAGATATGGAAGACATTAACAAAACACAAAGTCTTATTAACAATTATCAGATAGTTTATAATAATATATGCACAGCTAATGGACTTTCCTCTCCCTTCAATGGTGTCTTGCTGTAGCTGTGATTCCTTTTGGATTGTTTTGTTATTCTTTAGAAAAATTTTTTGTCTTTTTCTGCACAGCATGCCTGCATTGCAGCTGTTTCCTAGTGAGCTGTCCCCTTTTAAGCTGCGCTTTAATGCAAGATACATCCAGTGTGTGGTGAGGCAGAGCATGTTGACTCTATAATATTTGATGAGTTTGCATAGCTGTTTAAGACAGAATGAAGATGACACAATTTAATAAGCTTAATAAGTTGCCACTCATCAGCTGAGACATCTTAACTGGCTGCATGCATGTTCTTGAAGCAATTAATGCTTTTATAAAGTAATTTGATACAGTTTAAACATCAGCAAAGGTGTTTTAAACAAACATGTCTTACTTCACAATTTGGGTGTGCAAAGAGCACATGTACAGAGTTACTGAGATTCAGCTGACATGGGGGGTAATCATGTCCGCTCACACAACCTATACACTAAGACTGTGAACTTTCTTATAATGACTCATTCCAACTGAGTAGCTGCCCCAGCATGTTCTAAGTTGATTAAACTAGTTTGCAGGCCATAATTATTTTCTATATCATACTATAATGGATTTGCATCATATTATTTTTAACATTGTAAGAATTTGCTTCTGGGGACGGCCTTCTTGAATTAATCACTGACTCATGATTTACTGTAGGAGATAATATCTAACCTACAAGAAGCAGAACAGGAAACTATCTATTTAAAAGATGGCAGTGTCTGGTAATTTATGACTATAGACAAAGAGATATGTGAGAAGACAAAGGCGGACAGATCCTGCAGTCTTTGCATGGTCGCTGCTCTCAGGGAAAAAGGAACTTCTGTCTAGTAACTGGAGGATCTGGTTTTGAGGCAGTGACAGCTGAAAGTTGACAAATATTGGAGAAAAAATGAGTGAGAAACAAGAAAACAGTGTCCCAAGCTGTCCTCAAAGCTCTGGGACCAAACCCTATATTAAAATAAAGCCAGTTAAACATTATGACTACTGTAGGCATTTCACTAGCTGAATATAAGAAACATAAAAAAAAAACTGCAGAAAAGCATCAGTCTTTCTGTGTCTGAATCTTTTATGCAGGTTTCTTGCTACCTCCTCACTCTTGTGCATGAACTGGACTCTTCCACTCACATCAATGGATTAGCTTGATTGTTAGATGTTTTCTCTAACTAAGGCTGATTAGAAAAAGTCAATTTCAGCAGCCAACAATAAAAAGCTTTAAATTCTGGAGCATGTTCCAGGAGGTTAGGCTTCATCCGGGGAACGTGAAGGATCTTTCCCTTTGTCCCATTCTACCGTGATCTATTCTGTGATTCTGGGTAACTCACATAACCTTTGGCACCAGAGTTTTTTTGACTCTGTAAAGAGAGCGAGTCTCACTTTGAGTGTGAGGCTCCTTAGGAGCTGTGGCTGAAATGCATTTCTATGTATATTTGGTAGAAGAGCTGCAGTGTGCACCAGGGCAGTGACTGCAGCAGGTAGCCAAGCGCTCCAGAAGAGCAGCGTGACCTGCTCCCCCAGGGACTTTTGGTACCTCTGTCCAAGTTAATTAGCTCATGGACTGCTAGAAGCATAACAACCATGCTGCACGCTGAGCTTGGTGCAAGTTGTAGGAGGGCACAAACACTCCAGCAGTTATCTGCAGGCTTGAACAAACTAAAATACAGATTCTTGAAGTCATCTTTGGCTTGAAGCCATCAGCCCACAGCCACAGAGACATCTCCTTTTCTCTGTAGTGCCTTCCAGGGGCTGCCACACAGACACCCCTTTGGTGTCTTGGCAGCACCACCTCAAATTCTGTGTTCAGTTGGCAACTTGAACAAAACCCAACACAGAGTTGACATCAGAGAAGTCCGGAGACAGCAGTTAAACACACAAAGCCACATTTTCTGCAAGAGTTTAAAATCCTCGGCATCTGTGTAAATGCAACCTGTACGTGCTGGGCAGTCACAGAGACTTACCTACAGTTGGTAAGCACTCCCAGATTTTGGCCCTAATATGCCTACAGCTGTATCATTAGAGTCACTCACAATGGAGACAACTGGATTTTAAATGTGGGCTTTTCTTTGTTGGTAATTACCCACAGGTAAAGTCAATTCAAAGGCATTCACAAGCCCTTTTTCTTTTTCAACAGACCTCTGTGCATTTCTGCAAGCAAAGCAACAACGTTTCTGGCCGGACAGTGTTTGTGTCCAAAGCCACGAGAGAATTAAGTTTGGAAAAATTTGGAAAATGGCCTTCTCCATGTACCTGAGCCTTGAGCTGGGAGGAAAGATGTTGCCGGTGATTTTGGTTCTGATTCTCCAGGGTGCAGAGCACCATCGCGCACAAATTCAGGTCACTCAAAGCTTCTTAAGGCATGTTAGATTTAAGTGGGTGTCAGGACACTAGTGAGTCTCCTTTCCAAGAGCTGTGGGTAGGTCCCTTTGAATCTCTGCTGAGACAACCATCCAGAAACCATCCTGACAGTTTTGAGTAGCCGTAAGGAATCACTAGAACACTCCACAACTCAGTGTAAATGCCAGAGGTTTCAGGAGAAGCCACATTAGTGCATAATGTACCAAGTTCCACCATACTCTAGCTGCAAAGAAGTCTACTCCTGGCCCGTTGCCTGGTGAGGTTTGGGACCTGGAGCATGAGGTCACGTAGCTTTGTAGCTTATCTTACAAGTCACCATGTGTGAGTTCTCCTCCTGTTTATTTGATTCTTTAAAATTACTAATATCTCCATTTGTTCCTATGCTCAGGACAAAGTTTAGTGTTGCCTTATCAGTGTCCCTCGAAATAGGCTCTGCCCAGGACAGCACTTTTTAAATCCAGAAGTGATCTCCCCACACAGTCCTGTTATACCAGTTCTTTTTTCCTTGTCTTACATTCACTGAGTGATGCACTCCCTTTCCTCAGTGCCACTGCTGTGGCCTTGCTTGGTACTCACATCCCTTTCCTGTTTGTTTTGTAGGTCACTACAACACCAACGATTCCCTCGTCAAGGTGTCTGCCAAGGGTACAACATCTTGCTTCAAGTCAAAGACCTCTCACCTAACAAGGATAGGCAGATTTAATCCACAGCCTGCAACCTATCAGCCACATAAACCTACTAAGGAAGCAAAGAAAACTCCTTTCAGGTAAGTCCATCCTGGAAGACACGGCACTTTCATGGGACATATGAAAATATGTCAGATGGCAGAGAGGTCCTGCAGTGTCCCACTATATCGTCTGGTCCAACGCAGCCAGTTATTGCCACAGGTTTACAGAAACTGGCTCAGAGGTGGAAGTGTTACCATGCTCTGCCTTGAAGGGGAGTGTGGGTTGATACCCTGGAGCAGTGTATCAGAGGTTCCTTTATCAGATGATCTCTCAGACATTTACAAACAGTAATTAAATACTGCACCACCCTGATGATGTAGGGGTAATTTCTTATCCCCATTTTACAGAGCAATAAGCCAGAGCACACATGACCTGGAAAAAAGATCCTTCACATCCCAGGGAGAGGCTTTAAGCACTAGACTGTGTTTCTTTTGCATTCACAGTGCCTAAACTCACCCCTAGAGTAGCACACTGGGCATAAAGCGTCAAATCTGGGAACCGCTGGGTCAGAACCATGAAGGATGCTTGTGGCTGCACAGCAGCTCAAGGCACCCGATGGGTAAAACATGGGCATTTCCTCAGCCCCTGTGAAGGCTGGAAATTACAACTGGAAAGAGGCTGGTAAAGCTTTCAAGTACTTCCTTCAAGCCAGAACTGCCATTCCCATGTATTCCATCCTACCACTTGTTTCAAAGAGACTAAAAGGCACGAAAAGAAACTCCCTTCTCGCGAGCCCTCCTTCCCCTTGGTATCCCTGTGAGAAGACAAATAAATCTGCCTATCAGCAAACTGTTCAAGTAAATTTATTGTCACCATGGAGTGACGTTGCCTGGCCTAAGATTAAGATCAACAATAAATTCCTGACCATGGAAAAGAATGAGAACATGAGAAAGCCCACGGCTGTCCTTAGCCAACAGGTGTATCTTTACTACATCTCTCAGCAGATGTATCTTATGACAGGGGTTTTGTAAAAAGACTGGGAAGCAATGCCAAGTGGCATTTGATAAGGACAGAGGGCTAGAGGAAAGGGCAAATTAAATATGAGGAGAGAAGATCGCCAGTCGCCATTATCAGAAAACACAAAAACACTCCACGCCCAACTGCTGGGGTTAGAGCCTGCTCCCTCTCCCATTTCAGTCAGCGGGAAAGAACGGGAGGAACTCCCAGCTGGAGTCATTTGGCATGGCTGTCTTAGTTTCAGCGCTGTCCTGCTCTGGAGTAGCTGAGCAGCCAGCTCTCTTCAGAGCCCAAACCACTGGCGAGTCTTTGTATGTTAAAATAAATAAAGCAGGCTGTCTATGGCATTGCAATTGGACCCTGTTTTCCTCAGATCATTCCCCAAAGATTTTGGCTTAGGAGTATAAAGCATCCACCTCCCCAGGGTACTTAACAGAAACCACAGCTTTTATTTCCAGACATAAAACCCCAAGTTCCTCACATTTCTTTCTACTGACAGGCAGAATGCTGCTATCCCACTTTGTAAAGACCCTCCTTCACCTGGGCAGTACAACCTCGTGGATTACAAAGGGTCTCCAAGCGGGACTGTTCGAGTGCTGTGTTTGTCTCAAACACAGGGCGATGGACAGAGCGTGGATCACAGGAAGGGTTCCCTGGGCCAGTTAAAAATGAGAATTGTTCTGAAGTACTCCTTACTGCTAGAGATAGCAAGACACAAATGTGACTAAACAGTGCTATTGCCCACTCAACAGGGGGAAAAAAAAAAAAAAAAACAACCCCGAAGCACAGCAATTAGCAGGGCTCACCCACAAAGGTGTGTGGACACCTGAAGGCACCTGACAGTACCACATGGCATGTACGACCTTTTGTGAACTGGGGATAGCAGGTTTATGGTGAGCACCAAGTGTCTAAATCCTTGTAAGATCAAAGCATAGTGTCTCCTGACACCTTTAGATGGGCTAGTATCATCCAAAGAGCCACACAGCAGCACCATGGCAGAAGCAGCACCAGAGTCCTGACTACCAGCTCTTTGTCCAACTTGCTGGTCCATATTTTACAATATTATTTTTAAAGGCAAGATTGAAAAAAAGCATATTTGCAATGTAAAGGCCATTAAAGCATCACTGACTGACAGCATGTTCGACAAACAGGTTCTGTGAGTTCTGGTGCTGTTGGTACGACAGACATTTCACTTGCAGTATTTTTCTATTCAATTGGAAGAGAGGAGCACTTGCAGGGAGAGAGGAGGGAAAAAAAAAAAACCCCACAACATGCCTTCTTAGAGTAGAGAGCCCCCATGACCCAGCTGGAGAGCAGCATTACAGAGCACCTCAGCATGGTCTCCTTGTTTTATACCCCTCTGGCTGTCCTGGCCTCCATAGGCTTCACCGGAGCTTTCCTGACATAAAGCCAAGTGAAATGGTAGAAGAAACACATCCTGCAGCTTGTAATCAGGAAATGCCTGGGGAAGCGGGAGCAGGGACCCACCCTCAGCCAGGAATGGGTTAAACACTCCACACTGACTCACAGACACCAGTCCCTCCCACCAGGACCAGTGGGCAGCTGCCTCCCTGCCGCAGGCAGCGGTCACAGGGACAGCTCACGCAAGGAGCAGGGATGAGTTTTGACCCTCTGTCATTGGTGTTGGTCAGAGAAGGGCAGATACAGGGACAAATCCTGCTGTGGTCTGCCTGTGCTGAGCAGTTCTCTACTGCATGGATACAGAGCTGGTTGTGGGGTGGAGGTAGAGCTCAGCCCAGCCTGGGCGGATCATGTTCCTCAGTGCCCCTTGGCTAATTGTTGCCAGACACAAATAACATAATTTTTTCAGTTAGTCACACTCATATTTCTTGCCCTGTTTATTTTTTCTAAGATTCTTAAGTCATTCTGGGAGGTTACTGAAGGTCTGGAAAAGCAGACAATAGCAATGCTGCTATTATTTCCAGCATTTGGACTTGGCCAGCTGTAGATTTTGTACCAGCCACAGACAGCGAGAGGACACACTGGTGCCGTGAGTCTTTCCAGAGCCCTTGTGGCAGCACAAATGGGGTAATGGTCTTTTCTGGAGCCACGTCTGGCTCGTACCCCAGACTTGCAATGTACCATGTGAACATGCCAACTCCCCAAGAGCTGTTCTGCTGACTAGGCTAGGATGAGATTCACAGCCAATGTAAATCAGTCTGTTTCTGAGGAAGGAACAGAGCTGGGCCAGTTTATTCATGCTGAAGATCTGGCACAGAATTGTTAAGGACAGTTACCAAAATCAATTAAAGAGAAAGAGAACAGGCTAGCAATACCTTCTGCAGATGGTAGAGAAATGCCATCTTTCATTTTCCTGGGTTTTATGCCAATTTGATTAGAAAAGCAATGCAATCCCATGTCAGTGCATGAAAAGGACAAGGGGACACCATCACCACAGACATAGCCATCACAAAGCAGCAGGTTTATCAAAGGCTGGTTATCCAGCAGCTGTTGATGTCTGGGCTTTTTGGAGCCAGGGTCTCAGTGTTTCCAGCAGCTCCGGGTAATCCCTTGCACAGGCATGACAGTCAAATGTACAATCAAGACACCCTTGACACACTCAGGCTAGCCTGACGTCTGTGCACACCCAGTGGTAGCACTATAATTATATGGCCAAGGGCACTTTGCAGCTGAAAAGACCAGGATGTTCACACAGTCTCATCAATCAGAAGTTTAGTTACACAAACTCCAAGGAACCAGGTGAGAAAGCAGAGCAGAAGGGATCCCCACTGACTGCATTAGAGCTGTCCACACAGCGAGAAAGGTGCAGGCAGGGTTTCATTTTCCTCTGTCTGATCCTCTCCGATACCCAACATGGCACCAGGGCATCTCCCAACACAACGTGCGGGTGTCCCAACAGAACACAGGATGCTGGTTTTCCCTTTATAGCGATGGAGAACCACACCACATACCCCAAGATCCTCAGCTGCTTGGTTGATGATGCAAGGAATGAATAAGCATGAATAAAGACACAGAAACTGGGTGTTATTTGCAGAAGCGAAGAGCAGAGCCCTCCACCCAGTGCTGTGGACACCAGAGCTCTTGCACAACTCAGCTCACATGCTGCTACGTTTCTCTTTTTTTTTTTTTTTTTTTAATGCATCTCTGCCATTGCAAGTGCTTGTTCACCCAGACAGAGCACACGGGAAGAGGTGCCCAGAGCAGCAGAACCCAGATGCCAAAGCAGGGTTCCGCCAACAGGACTTCTGCCAAGCTCTGCAAAGCAGATGCTAGCTCACAGTAAGCCATCCCATCCTCAGCCTGCCACAGTTGGCTGGCTGATAGTTCAGCAGCTAATTAGCGGTACTTGGTACTGTATATTGAAAGATGATCATTAGCTAAGATTGATAGAAAGTTTTGTAGATGTTGAATAATTACTGCAATTAATGCAAAAAAAACCCCCTTCTCTTGTGCTTTGATCTGATAAACCAAAGAAAAAAGAGGTGCTGGAGACTGAGCACACCCACGGGAGACATTACCCTGGCGGGGAGTCCTTTCCTATCAGGGTAGAAATACATGAGGTCAGCGTGGGCAAGTCCTGAACCTCTGCCGCTTGCTGGCTCAGAGGATGGACGCTGGGTTTGCCACGCAGCAGAACACGTGTCACAGCTCCATGGTGTGGGCCCTCCTCCAGGTACATTTTACATGCCAGTTGAGCATTTCTGACTGGAGTCAGCACAAACTAGCTGCCAACTGTCCAGAGCAGACACCGCTCCAGAGGAAACTGCTCTCATTTGTCAGCGTGAGCCCTTTGCAAAACACAACTGGGTTCATACTTTCACATGACCTTTGTTCACTCAGAGGTGAATCGCCTTCATCACTCGTATCTTAATCTTCAAAAGGAACTGGTGGGCTCTGGGCAAAGAGTCAAGAATGCTTTCGCATATTTGGGAGCTCTGCTTTACGCAATCTCTACAGCAACTCGCCTTTGCTGGAAGGGATGAACGATACTGAGCCAGTCAGCAAAACACCCACCCTGGGCAGGGGTGGCAGGGGGCGGTGACTCTGCCTGCTCTTACGCTGGCGTGAATCAGCTGGTGTTTCCCTGCACATGGTGGAGTTACCATGATTTAAAACCTGACAAAGTCAGGATTACCCTGAACCCACACAGAAAAAGTACCTGAAAAGAATGGAAAGTGGGGGAAAGTTGTTTGTGCCGTGCAGACATGCGTCGCTCCAGCCAGGGCAGTTCTCACCCTGCGAAACTTAGGATGGGTTTGTAACCAGTGTGACAAGACCACTGTAAAATCCAGCAAAATTCATCACTGTTCTGCTGGGAACCTAAAGTTACCAGTGACATGATTTTTGCTGTTGTAAATTAGGAGTAACACTACTAGGCCCAATGGAGTTAGACTAGTGTAACTGAGAAGAAAATCAGATGGGTAGAGCTGTGTTTAGACTGGTAGGAAGTTACCCCCAAAATCAGACTTTTAGAACAACTAATTGAGGGACGAGAGGTCACCGAGAGCCCCTAACATTGCATGCACACACCCCCCCCCCTCAGTTGCCTGCAGCCATCCCAGATCTGTACTGCAGGGCAGAGCACGCTGCCTCTGCTACCAGGGGTTTCCCCAAGGCCCCAGCTGCTGCCAGGGCAACGGCAGTTCATGGGGGAGAGCACTAGCACTGTGCAGACACCTGGTGCGAGCCATCGGGGTACTCCCAGCTCCGTCCATCTGCTGTTGGTACCGATTCCTTGTGTCCGGGTCTCTCAGGCAGTGCGGAGGACACGGTGCTTCCTCTGAACCACCTACTGCCTTGTCTGGGGCCTACTGCCTGGAGGGGGCCGGGTGCTCCCTCTCCCACCGGCAGTGGGAAACCTCTGTTCTTACCTTAGCAGCTAGTGCTTGTCTACGTGGTCAGGCAGGATCAGTTCACCCTCCCCGGAATGAGCCACGTGCGTGGAGTCCTGCTGCAGAGGTCTCCCCAAGAAGAGCAGAGCCCCTGACGCATCAGGGTGACGAGGGGATCTGTAGGTTTCACAGCCATTGACGCTGAGCGTTGGGGGAGTCTTGGTGTACCTGTTTTTAACTGGAGCCAAAATTCTGCTACAGCAAGACTGTAGGCATGGCCTTGCAGAACTAACACTGAATCAGAGAAATCCTGCTAAAGAAGTTTATGATATGAAGATGGGGGAGTGCAGAGTGCTGGGAGAGATCTTTAGAGGTTGATAAGCCTTCAAAGTTATCAGAGTCTCATCTTAGAGGCCTTCCTCATCGTGATAACAACACTTAAGTAATCCAAAATTCACCAGCCCAATGTGTTTCAGCATTTCAAACCCCCTTCCCAGTGGGAGTAGAGCTGCTTACTCTTCCCGTCACAGGACTCAGGGGCATCTCTCTGATGGGGACAGGAGAAGCAGAGGATGAAAATGAGGGAGGAGGAAAGTCCCTGCCAGGCTGCCCTTGGTGGTTTTTTTACCTAACTGGGAAGCAGCTGCAGACAATTTTAGCACAGGGGCGAAGAATTGGTGGCTGAGAGGCAGCACATGTGGGGAGCTTAAACAGCCAGTGCAGCATGTGACAGAAGGTAACACCGCCTCTGTGACAAAACAGATGCTGAGCTGCTCTTCCCATGAGCAGAAGTAAACCGGGGCACTGCTTTTTGACTTGCGCAAAATTTTACCAAATCTGTGTAACGTAATCCCTCCATCAAAGGGATGTGCCTAGAACTGCTCAGTAACCTCCGCCTGCCCACAGCACCGTGACGGCATGTCTGCTCCAGCTGGCAGAGAACTGGGACGGAGCCCAGCCTGCAGAAGGGGAGGGTTTAGGAGGAGGTGGGAGCAATAGCTGCAGAGGTGAGCAGATCGGCAGTGCTTGCTGTTTCTCACCCCTTCTCAGACAGACAGCTCAGACAGACAAACTCCTCGTGCAGTGCAAAACCAACCCTGAGTCCTTTCTGTGCCTCTGAGATCATCTCCCAGCCTGGCTCCTGCCCAGCCCTCCCCAACTCCAAGCTGGGTGAAAACAGTTCGCTTTCCATTTTTGAACCTTTATTACTATGGAATATCCAAAACCACAAAACCAACAACACAGTTACAAAAGGAGTTCACGGAGAAATGTGAAGCAGCCTGTGTTTGAAATGCTCTGTGTCACCGTACTGAGTCAAATATAAAATAATGCATATTTATACATATATAAAATATAAAAGGAACAATATATCAGAAATGTATAAACAAGGGCTGTGGAGGCCTTCATGGTATTTACAAGAGATACAGCAGGTGGGGGCCATGAGAGCAGGCAGTGTCCGTTCAGCAGTGAGTTCCAAATGCACCTGTGAGAGTCTCTGTGGACAGAGAGAAGCTCGGAGCTGGGCTCAGCCCCGCTGGAAATGAAGGTTCTGCACGACTGGTGGCTTGGGGGAAAGCCAAAGCCCAGGGTCGGATCAGTCACAGGCCAAGGCAAACCGCGAGCAGAGGCAGTCCCTGGCCTCTTCCCAGGCTCTGACAGCTATGTTAGCGTACCTTCATATTCCCAGCTGTGAAACAGAAGGTCAGGCCCATTGCCAGAAGGGAATAAAATAAAATAAAATAAAAAAAATAATAATAAACTCAACAGAGAGAAGTTCCATGTTCACATCGATAACAGAGCTTCCAAGCAGTCTCCAGCCCGGAACTGTGAGGCCGAGGCCCTCCCCAGAGGCAATGTATTCAAGTAACGGCAACAAGTTGAGGCACTAGGTTGAGTTCTGTTGCATCAAACTTGCCGGCCTTGAGAGAAGTCCCAGTAAGTGCTGCCTATGGCTCTTTATAGCTCCTTGAGGATGATCTGGAACTTGTCCTCTGCTTCCACCATGTCCAGGAGAAAGGCCATGTGGTTGCTGTAGTGCTGGATGATGTTGTTGTCCATATTCACTAGGATCCTAAAGGAGAGGGAGAACAGCTGGGTCAGATGCAGTATGTGAAAGGGTTTGCAGAGCGGTCAGGAAGGATGGACATTACTGCATACCAGCCATAGACTGGGGATAACATCACTGACAAAGCTTCGTGGCACAGGGGCAGCCCTCTACAAAATGTCTCCACACAAAATTCCCATTAACAATTGCCTTTACTGCCCTGTTACTGATCAGTTGTGTTATCGCAGCCATGCTCCTCGCTGCCTGGCAGCCGGGTGGGTTGGCCGCTGCCAGGCTGCTCTGGGAGGCACAAGAAAGCACCACAGCTTCCCCCTTACCCAGTTTGAGTGGCTCAGCCCCTCAAATTAAAGCCACGATACAACACAAAAAAACATCCTGCAGAGCTTTTCGCAATTCTACCCTCAACATGCCTAGGCCCAGCATTTGCCACACAGGCAAATTAATCTGGATTACGGCAGGGTGTGAGTTTAGAGCAGAATTGCTCACTCCTTGCTTCTTGCCTGGGTGCTTTTAGGGGTGCATTATTCTGAACAAGCTGCGACTGCTTTGGGAGTAGATGGAAGCAGTTCGGAATAGGATTCCCTCCTCCTCTCCAGGACAACCTCCCATGCAGACATGCCCTGAGCACTACCTGGGAGCCTCTTCTGTGAGGAACACACATGAGCAGGCTGAGTGTAAGCAGCCAGCTGCTCCAGCCAGAGGCAAATTCCTGCCTGTGCTCAAGGGCACTCCTCCAACCCTGGTGCAGATCACACAGCTTCGCTGACCTGGAATCAATTACACGGAGACATGGGGAGAAGGAAACTTCTCAACAGCTGATTTAAACCTGAGGCTGCAGTTCTGTGCCAGACAAGAGCCCCTCGTTATTGTAAAGGCAGTAGCGGGGCAGCTTTGCATCACCCCGCTCTGTTCCCATAAATCAGATGTGAAATTTGTAACTGTTTGGAGGAAACAAAGAGAACAAATTATCTTTCTTTGCAGAAAGCACATCCCCTCCAGGTTCCTGCTGGGGTCATTAATGGGGCAATAGCATTAATTGTGCAATGCTCCACAAGCCAAGATTAAAAACAAGAAAAAGAAAAGGCTGAGCATCTAACAAATCTCACAGTTGAACAAGCACAAACATGGGCCCCGCTGTGCCTCCAGGGAATGCCTTGGAGGTCAGCGCACCACACTGGGTTGCAGCGACTGTCCTGCCCGTGGGAGCGCAGCGCGTACGGACAGGCTAGTCACAGCCGTAGCCCAGCGTGCCCAAATTTCAGAGGTGAGGGTGGGAGCTCTGTCCCCATGTCCAATCTGTTCTGGTGTGAACTTTGTCCCCGGGCTCAACAGCACGCTG
This sequence comes from Grus americana, assembly GCF_028858705.1. NCBI lineage: Eukaryota > Metazoa > Chordata > Aves > Gruiformes > Gruidae > Grus > Grus americana. The sequence goes on from NC_072874.1 coordinate 148,845, forward strand.
CCTTTCAGCAGACACAAAACACTTCACCAACAGGCTATTAATTCTGTCACAGCACAGTTGGGGAAGGGCATCCCACTCAACGTGGCAGGGGCTGACACACGGGGTCTGACACCATCCAGGGGTCTTCCCGGTGGATCATAACCATCACGGCTGCATCTCACCTCCTGGCACCAGACAGGAGTGGCGCTGGGGCTGCCTGGGAGCAAGGGGCCCAGAGCCCCAAGTCCAGGGAGTCCAGCCCTCCCCAGAGAGGCAGCATGGACACCCAAGGGTGGATTCTCACAAAAAGCCTTGCAACAGACCTGCCCCAGTTATCTCTGACTATCGCAGTGCAGGAAGCCAGAGAAGTCACCTCTTGCTACCCTGCTTCCATCTGATTTCTCAACCACAAAAGATTCAAGGGAGTGATGATTAGGAATCTGAGCCCTGTATTGTTTTTCCAGACCAAACCTCACCAAGATACGAAATTAGTTATTATTGCTCTTGAGTCACCCTGAGACTAAGTTCATGTGCGTGAGCTCATCACACTGAGGCGGCCCATGGCTGACAGTAGGTCCTCACCTGCTGTAAATCCAGGTAGTACCACTGAGCTTCACTACTTTACACTAGATGGAGATCTGACCCTCAAGCTGTAATTACCAAGAGAGGATTGTTTAGGGTGGAGCAAGAGGATAAAATTATTCAAAGGAAAATTAAATCTGGGGGAGCAGGAAACAGTGTCTGACCCTGCCATCTGATAGACTGGAGAAAATCTTGTATGTCCACCCCACTTCAGCAATAACCTATGGCATCAGGAATGTCCAGCTTTCGTTAAACTAGGTGTCAAGTTTATTTTTTTGTTTAATTTCCAGGCATTGCCTTTTCATTAGATACCTCTCTGGTCGTCCATTTTGGGGAAGAGATGGAAAGGACATCTGCCTATTTTCCCTCCCAATCATTATTAAACAACATTTACTCTTATCAGATCACGTAATGAACAAAGCCAAAGCAAAACAAAGCATAGGTGGCCTCTCCCCTGACGCAGTGCCATTTCCTGGTCCACCTGCAAACTCATCAGTGCTTGGATCTCCCTTGTGGCAGATGCTCACAGTCAGTTGGTTCAGAGGAGCTGCCATCGTGATGGTCTGATGACCTGTGATGGCCACAGCACAAGCCACCACCACAGCTGACACACCCGAGTTTAGGCTCAGTCCTGAAGCTGTAATAAAAAACTGACCTCCCCCCTGCCCCCCCGTCCTTGGCAGTTTTCTTCGAGATCAGACTTGAGGCGCTCTCTGACTGAAGGGGTACAGGACAACCCCTCTCTTGTGCCTGTGTTGCTCATTTTCTTTGGGGAGAAAATTTCCATTTCTGGGGCTAGTGGATGAGCAGCACCCAACAGCACTGAGGGCCCTGAGTTCAGGAACAGGTGAAAGTGCCCCCTGACAACTTTGGATACCTCCCTATGGCCCATCCATCACCTTAAAATTAGGACTGTATCTAAAATCCCTCCTAAATGGGGAAAGGTTGCTCAGCTGTGGGTTTAGAGGTGAGGGGGTTGTAACAGCTTCCCAGTTCAGTGACCCCACGTCACAGCACGGAGGAGAGCCCACTGCCTCTGCCCCTCCAAGCCTCACCTTAGCTCTGTTCCCCTTGAAGCAAACAGGTGAAGTCCCACGGGGATCACGTTATGGTGACACCAAATGAGTTGGAAGATCCTATCCGAGGACCTTTAGGACTTTCTCATCTCACGGTCACCAGAAAGCAAATGCAGCAGCAGAACTTTGGACTAACCCTCAGCTCCAAGGCCTCTGTTCCCATGTTCTGTTATGCATACGACCTCTCTGGGGGGCTGTGCTGGTGAGGACAGCGGGGCTGTGTAACGTGGGCCTGGCATCAGCCTTGCCTTTCTGCCTGTCTCTCCCCATGCTCAAACTCTGGACCAGGGCCAGCAACAACAATGAGTTCATCTCCCAGGCAGTCACTGCTGCTTGCAAAGCCTGATTATATCTTGCTCGCTCACTCTGCAAGAAGGGCTCTGGATTTAGCTTTATGAAAATAAGCTTGGGAGCTTATGAGTCGTTCCCTTTCCATCAGCTGAGGGGAGAACTCACTGCCAGAGATGGAGACGACTCAGAGCAAGTTCTTCAGTCCAAAAAACATTTCTGAAAGTGGCACTTGGCTCCACATCAAAACCTCCGCCCTCCACAGAAGACTCAGCGGCTGGTCCTCAGCCCATTCCCTCTCAGCCATGGGGGAGATCCACACAGATCAGTCACTAATAAACACAATGTTGAAATCACTTGAGAAGCCATTTCACATTTCCTGCCAACCTTAGCTGTCACCCCCTGTAGAGCTATACCTGTCTCCCAGCAGCGCCCAAGTGTCTCAAGTGAGACCTGCATTTCCATACCGGGGGTGCCCCAAAGGGTCTGACCCTTCGGGGTGGTGACGGACCTCCCAAATGAGCGTGAAGGTTCCTGTTGACCTCCCTGGTCTGGGGATGGGATGGCAAGGCTGGGAACTGACACTGCCCTTTCAGATCTCCCCTCTTTTCCACTCGGGTTGCCCATGTTCTTATTCAGCCAGTACCGTCTCTTTCTGAGCCAGGAACATTTAGGCACTTGGTTTGGAGACGCAAACATTTCTACTTCTCTGATGGCAGTAAGATAAGTTGTCTATAACCTCAGGCTTTTAGACTGGACACAAAGGAACACCCATTAAACTACCCAAACAATTCCTCCTTCATCCAACTTCCTTTCCTTGGGAGACTTTACACTCCAAACAAATATAATACAAACAAGCATTATCCCAGATCTTTAAAGCCCAGAAAGATCCGAGTTTTATATGCTCCAAATAGCAGACTCACATGGCCATGCTTTTTATTATCTTGTTAAAACGCTATTTCAGCCTATGGCAGGGTACCAAAGAGAGTAGGGTTTTAGAGGCACAGCATAAAAGCAGATGAGAGATTAGCTTACCCTCTTTTGCATTTTTTGTAGACTTTATAAATGCTTTCTTCAGGAAGCCCATATTTTTCTGAAATCTGTGAGAGAAAACATGGCAATTCTTTGTACTTGTAAAATGAAATTCCAATGATAAACATCAAAGACAACACTGAGCCAGGGGGATTCAGCAGCAAAGGATTCCCCCTCCCTTTTACTCAAGAAAAAAGGCCAAAGCAAGGATCTGAACAGGACAATGTGTCTGTGTCTTGCAGTGGGCAGATGGGCAGGCTGCAGCTTGGCCTTGGTTTTTCTTTCTGATGGCTACCACCAGGCCAGGAACCTTGGAGAATAATCTTCATTTTCTTTCTCTCGTTCCCTGGCCTGTTGGGGGCTTGACGCTTCAACGTGCCGGGCACAGGGAGCGCTGAGCTTTGCCTTTGCTGATGCACCAAAAGGTGAGAGAAACTACAGAAAGGGTTTGTGTCTGCTGTGGGTGCATCCAGCTGCACCTTTTGCTTAGATTTTAGCTGATCTGCAAAGCCTTCTGGCAGACCTGCCCTAGGCAAGTATAGTTATGGTCTTGGGATGACAGGAGTTTTGTAGCTTTTTCACAAGCATTTTCTGTAGAGGTTTTTTTACTCTTTGTGGTGAGGGATGGGGGAGAGAGAAGACAGCAAAGAATCCTCTGTGCTGACATTTTTCAAACTATTTTTAAAAGTCTGTAAAACCAACAGAGCTTAAAATGCAGCCATAAAGCCACCCCAAACCTGGAAGGTTTATTGTTTGTTTCCTTCCCAGCAATCTCCAAAGAGAGGTGGGTTATCAGAAGTGCTGCTGATAATCATCACAGAAATATGTCTGTGCGCGCCTCAAACACAACACAGGGAATTCCAGCATGAGGCCAGAACTGGCTTCAGATTGCACATCTACAGCCTTGAGAATGGAAAGGGTGTTCTACAATGGAAAATATGAATGTATTGTCACAAGAGAAGACTTATATTATGATCTGAACAAAACATCTTGCCATGAGGAGTGTTCTTCCCCCCTGCAGCACTAACAACACACAGCCCATGCCAAGAGCTGTGGGTAGAATTCACCTGCTCCTCACAGTTTCCATTTCCATTCTCAAGAGAAAGAAGACATGAGATCTAAGCAGTCTTATATCCAGCTCCCTATATACCAAGTACCGTTGCCCTTTTGTCTGCAGTTTGTTCATGTGCCACAGTTTTTTGATAAGACTTACAGCTGTCCTGAGGCCCTGGAGATCTGGTGTCTTCAACATGAGAGCATCAAACACTTCCTCTGACTCCCTCCGCACATACAACAAGACTGAAAGAGATAAAGCACAGCACTGAATCAGGGCTCCTTACGTCATGCTCTCAGAGTGATGTGGCCTCACGTAATTCAAGATTCAAGGTTACTTGAATCAAATGAGACACTACATTCAAGAAGAGTCCCCATCCCAGGGGTCACCTCTCAGAGGATCATCTTCCTTGGTTTGCTTTGGAGGTATCGGGTCAAACTCATCTGTGAATGAGGCACCACTCCGTTTTAAGGGCAGCCTAAGGAAAGGAATACAATAGTCTCAAGAGGACAGAACAATAGCAGCGAACAAAACAATTCCAGCGATCGAACTTTTGATTGAACAACCAATTACTTCAACAAACATCCAGCAATTAAATATCAGTTCTGTAATTATGGCAGCAGAGTGTCTGCCAGAGTTGCAACTTCCTGCCTAACGCACACAGGGACATCAGGGAGTGCAGGGAGTGGTTTTGGTATCACATCATAAACAAAAGCCTTTTGCACCCTCATGTCATTGTTTCTCTATTGATATCACTAGACAGTGGATCAAGCCCAGGGTAAATGCTGGCTCTCCACACTCTAGACACATTACAAGTGTGATTTCTACTTCATTCCAGTTTATTTTACAGCAGTATCTGCCTCTGGTTACTTGAACCCTTCAGTGATAGTTCTGTGATCTTTTTGTTCCCTCTATCCAATATCGTCTCAATAAGAACAGCAGGACAGTCAGGGACCAGACTCATGTTGGAGTGGCTCACCGGTAGGGAAAGAAAAGTACCTGTGTTTCTGCATCAAGTCCATTCTACACCAAAGTTTAACACATATTTTGACACTCAAGGGCTTCAGGGAGACACTGTGCTGTGTTATTTTGCACCTGTAGGTATATGCTGCCTATGGATATCAAACAGCCGTAAGATACCCAAAGAAACAGAGCAGCTGATGGATGGGAAATACAAACTGCTGCATCCTTACCTGTTTGCAGAGTTGGGAACAGCAGGAGGGAGCACCTTGAAATGGAAAGGAAACATCGATCTTTTAGTTTGCACAGTATCACTGTGTGCCAATGAAGCTGGGGCAAGGGAATACGGGCACATTTTAAACATGATTTCCCTCCTCCCAGTCCATCATTTTTCCTATGCGATTAAACCGAAACATCTGTATGTGTTTCTTAGATTAAATGAAACCTGATATAAAGAACCTATCTAGATTCTCCTCCTCCGTCTAGAAGAGACCTGAACACACCACTAGCTAGACCCAAAAGCAGGTCAAATCTCATAACCTGCTTGGGATCAAGGACCGAGTTTCTCAGTGGGTTCTTTGGTTGTAAAACAGGTTCTTCCAGTCCCCGTTTTTGACGCTGATGCATCAGTACGGCAGCCACCGCAGCAGGATGCTACAGAATTGTCACAGATGGCTTCTCCCCCTTTTTGACAAACTGAGACAGTTGTTTCTTGAGGGAACACTGATGAGTTCTGAAGGCTGTTAGGTCTAGGTCTAGGTTTCCTCAAGTTAAAGGGGATAGAGCAGGGCAGAGGACAAGTGAGAGATGTCCCACACATGCAGGGACTGATATGGTCACATTTTTCTATAGCTGACTTTCTGCTGATATTTTTGCTACCACTCCAGTGCTCTGCGGAAGCTGCAGATGATACCTGTGAACCATAGGAATATCTGGCTGGAAGGAACCTGGAAAGGTTATCTTGCCCATCACTATTGCATGACTATCTAGGCCACTACTGACAGCTACGTCTTCAAGTTCACCACATTTCCACAGAACTGTGGTTTGGTTTTGCTTTTTACATAACACAAGTCACATCTGGGGGGCTGATCAGTTTGGAAATGATGGGAGTGACAGATGAGGGCAAAAGGTTGGTTGTTTTTTGAAGGGACTTACCGTGCCACACCTCTGCAGGTTTGAAAAATGGACGTTGGGGATAAACAGGACTGGCTGGGTTTCGAGGTCAGTCTCTGGCCTCAGGAACGTGATTTCATTCCCTCTGAAGCCAGAGAGCAAACAGCCTTTCAGACCTACAAATGGAAAGTCTAGTTCATCTCAGTTCAGATGGCAGTTTAAGAGGCAACTCCATGCAGAGAGGGGAAAATGCCTGCCCAAGGTCTCCCAACAGAAATATTAGAAAAAAGACGGGACCCTGCAGAACCAGACCTACATGGCTCGCCCAGTGCTCTCTCCCCTAGGGACAGCTCCCTGCCAAGACCCCAAGACAATTCAGGAAGGTTGGTTAGTATTAATAAAAGGCTTCAAGAGTCTTGGTAGGAGACCAGGCAAGGACCTGACTGGCAAGTCATTTCTGAATGGTGCTGACTTCATCAGGCTTGGAAATACCCAGGGCCAGATCTTGTGGAAGTTAACGGACAAGCCTACATGGATTTCAACACACTTCGGATCGGGTAACAAACACTAGCACTGACCATTGTTATTGGAGTCCAGGCACTTTCCTTTCCTTCTGAACTGTTTCCTTTCATCATCCCGCATTTTCCTCTCTGCTCCCTGTGGGGAAGATAAGGCAAAAGTTAGGGCACTGACAGTTCTAACACTGGCAAAAGAGGGTTTACTGGCCATTTCTGGGAGGTAAGCACATTGAGGTAAAGGCAACCTTTTTCAAAAATGCTCATCTCAGAGACCTTCTACAGGCCATCCAGAACTTTCTGATACTTATAAATTAAAAAACAAAAATAAATTTGATTTAAAAATGAAAAATGCTGACAAAAACAGCTGTGAGAAATTTTTCCATGGGAAGATATCTGACGCTGGGGAAGAACCTCTAAGGAGATTCTCATCTCTTCTGCCATTTAAAAACTTGTCAAAAATAGAGTTTATTATGATGCACAATCCCATGTAGGTCTGATATAGGGAAAACTTTCTAATGACCCTGTTCTACAAAGGCCTCAGCAGTGCAGACACATCCCCGCTGTCCCATCTCAGCTGAGGGGACTAACCATCTCTGTTCCTCAGCCCTGACCTCTAGGCTTGTCTAGACTCTCACAACCTTTCTGTTTTTTTTCTCCTGGAGTCACTGGCCACCAGTTTAAAATTCCTCTTGGACAATCTGGTGGAAAAACAATATTCTACCTTATCGCAGAATATCTTGATCTGGCAGACGGCACGGTGCACCAGCTGGCTGGTTCCATTGCCATAGTCATAAGTGTCTATCTGGAGGTTGAGCGGGACACCTTTCACTCCTTTCTGGGAGGAGAAGTCTGTGCTCAGGCAATTCACCCCAATAAATACCTGAAAATAGGAACAGAAATTGGTACAATTTGTTGGTGCTGAAAACATTATTCTCAAACAGCAATGAGAGCAGTGGGTAGGAACAAAAGCAGCTACTGAGATATCCTTCCAACCCTCCCAGCATCAGCCAGGTATGTGAATTGTTGGTTTCCCACCTGATCACAACCACAAGTCCTTCCACACCTATTGCAGCTCTCCATCTCTTCATTAACACTTAGGCTATCCACTCCCACCAGCTCAGGCAAGCATCAGACCAGATGCGAAGGCTGCCTGGGGATGTTCTTGCTGATATTTCTGATCTCTCATTTGAACAAGGGACCCTCAGACAGCAATGCCCTGGAGGAAGGGAGGAGGGCTAGACTACAGCTTCAGGAATTACAAATCATTGCTGCTAGTTAAGTAAATATTCATCGCACACTGCTCTCCTTTATCACTGGGATGGAGTTACCTCCAGTGGAAACTTTTGCAGAAAAGCTGAGCACAACCCTAATCCACATTGTATCTCCAAATTACAAACTCATTTGTGTGACCTTGAAATTTCCCCTGGACTCTAGGGACAGATTTGCAGCTGGAGAAGCTCCCACAGCTCCCTCCAGCAGGGCTGTGGCTGAGGATTTCAGTCCTGAAACCTAACGTCAGATGTAGTCAGTACCTATATATAGAAAACCACTTAACTGTGGCATGAAGTTTAATTGCATGAAGAGAAGTACAGGTGCTACAGACGATGCAAATACCTGACCCCTCTTGTCCAGCTCCCAGCCCTCGCAGCTCTCTGAAGTCTCACCTTTACCTGCCCCAGGCCAGTGCATATACAGACCTTCTGCTAAGAGTTAAATCCAGTTTTGCTGAGGTGTCCCTGAGGGCTTGCCACATACCTGACATATTTCCATTTCTGACAACTTCACCTTGAAGACATTTGTTAACCTCTTGGGTTGTAAAAGACCAAGGTCACCTTTGGGCTAAAAGAAAGGCTTACTGAGATCCCAAAGCAAACCAGAGTTTTCCCAAGCTCTTCAGAGAGATGGGGTATTTATGCTTTTCTTTTTTTCTTAGTTACTTCATCTTTTTTTACATGCTCCTCTCAATCCACACCAGATACAAAGTGTTAACCAGAGACTGAAGAGATGCAGAAGAGACAGCAGAGCTAGAAAGATGTTGATAAAAGCTTTACAGATTTTAAGGTCAAAAGGGACCTTGTGACCTGCCTGGCTCCCCTCCACATCACACAAGCCACAGAAGGGTGGTCAGTCATTTCTGCATCAACATGCTGCCTTGAAAGGAGGGTCTTTGTTCCCTAAGCTGTGGTTTATTTAAATAGGCTTCACCTACATGTGAGTAGAGTCCTGATCTAGGCTGCCTGCTGCAAAAGGCTTTCTTTAGAGTTATCCATCAGCACTAAAAAAACATCTCTTAGCCAGTCTCAGGTGTACCCACAGTGTTTATTAGCTAATGGCAATGCTTAAACACACAGAGCAGCATGGTGTCCTTCCTCACTGTCCTGGCAGACAAACACTACCTGGGGCCACTGGAATGGGATTGTTTGTATTTGAAACTCTCCCTGTCTTTCAGCTGAGAAGTGGGAAGGACGTGCCTGGGCCATCAGAAAGGACGCTACAGTTTTGCTGTGGACCGAGGCTTCCCATATCCCTTCCACAAGCAGTGTGTACCTTTGCTTCTTCATGGATGTTCCACACAAAAGACAGTGCATTGTAGGCCAACTCCTCAATGTTCTGCACTGTGTTGAAGTTTTCTTTACAGTCAGCTGAAATGCAATGGAGAAGCAGTTTATACTCTAACGCTAAGTTTATACCTTAGTGTACATATGTAAGGGAGAGACCAGAAATGACTCGAGGATATTGGCTGGCAACTGCCCTTTGAGTAGTGATATTATGCAAAGTCAATGTAGATTGCTTCTAAATTCAAACAGCCACATGTCTCGCTCTGAGCCACAAGGTGCTCAGCTGCATGGACAAAACCTCTGTCTGGCCCAGCATCACACACAGTGTGGTGGCAGTGGAGAAGGACCAGCAGTACCAAAGCCATTTCTAGCTCAGATTCCTAGACTCCAAGAGGCTACAGGTCACATCTGTAAGAGCCAAAATAGTTTAGCAGTTTCTGTCTCTCTGACTGAGGCTCTTCTTTGATGTACCTTGGGCTCCTAACACATGTCCCTGCATTTGGCAATCACTGTCTTAGAGCCCCCAGAGCTCCTCAGCCTGAAAGTATCTGAGACTAGCGGATCAGCCTGCTCCTCCCCACTTTCCCCTGGGCCAGATCCTGGAGCTTCAACTGCATTACTGTGTATTGGAAAGGCAGTAAAATGGTGCCAGAAGTTATCATCAACTCCATCCAGCCAGCACAATCAGACAGCCCTGCTCATACCAACGTCAATGACTCTCTGCTTGGCCGTCGGCTGGCGGGAATGCCAGTGCTTCCAGAACTTGAGCTGCTCCGTTGGGATCTTTTCGTTGTCAAAAACAATCATCACAACACTCTGAAACACAGCAAGGATATCCCATATCAGTATACACAGCAGGCTAATGCTTGGTGCCCTCACCGCCCTGTCCATCCAGTGCATCCATGCAATGGCCAAGGGCAGCTTAGTGTCATTGTTAATGTTTTATTGCTGGGGAAACTGAGGCAGGCAAGGCAGGGGACTTGAACGGAGTCATGCAGGCAGGTAGTGACAGAGCCAGGACCAAAACCAAGATGCCCTGTATGCCCCCTAATTGCACTGCCCATGAGTTTCCTCTGACTCCAAGGCATACAAGGATGCTGTGCTGGGGGAATGTTAGCAGTGCTGCAGCAAGTATTAGGCTGGGCCAGCCTAAATGGTCTTTTTCTGGAAATTCTTAGTTTCAGGAATCCTGTAAGTCTTGAGATGTCCAAAGTCTAGCCCCTAAATACTGCTCAGGATTGGAGGACCGGGTTTCTTTGCTGGGAACTGAAGCTCAGCTTAGTCTCAGGGGTGGCTCTGAGGCCTGGCCACACATCCCAAGAGCAAGATGGGGAACCTCTCTCCACCTCAGAAGTCTTCCCACCAGAGCCCCCAGCCAGTCTCCAGCTAGCGAGGCCTCTTGTGCATCCCTGCCCTTACTGTGAAAGGTTTCAACTGACAGGTAACATGAAGGCTGTTGCTGTGCATCAGAGGATTAGCTTGCTATGAGTGAATCCATCCCATTCATCCCTTTAAGCCAACATGAGCCACAAAGCCATTACTCTTCATGTTCAGCTCTGTTCCCAGGCCAGTACAATTGCTGGATGTCTGATTACAGCATGTGTCAGCAAAATTGTCAGCTTGTCTCTTACCTTCACTTTATTTGAGGACAAGTGTAAACATTTGCTGTCTCCAGCTGTCCGCAGCGTGATGGGGTAGAACTGTCCTTTGTTGAGGTAGGCCATGGGAGAGTCCCCAGATTTGATGTGAATGGCTTTGGGTGACCCCAGAGTGTATTCAAAGTCACTTGTATGGAACAAAGAGAGAATGACGAATAAGCTCATGCTGCTGTTTCACTCCAAAAGCAAAACAAGTAGACATGCAAGCCTTCATCCTTACAGGTTCCAGACACTGTACACACAGGAGTCTCTGCCCTATTCCCCATCTCACACCCCTACAGCAGTGATTGAGCACCTCCCAGCACAGCACATACCGATTGTCCCCAACACCCTGGGGAGCAGCAGTTCTCACATATCCTCATTTTACGCTTTGGTTTTGGCTTTAAAAACCCTGCACATTATTGTAACCAGTATTTTTCTGTGGATGGCTACAAAACCATTGCACAATCAAAAGCCTAAACCAAACCAAACAAAAATAGATACCTGTGATGAGACTTTTAAAACATCCTAATCTCAGATTCCTGTCTCCAAATTCACACCCATAAATGGCTGACCCAGGAAAACTGTGTCCTAATGGGTCCTGTAGAAACAGGAGGACCTGCAGGATGCTGACATCTGCTTGCATATCCAGGTGCTTAAAAATGGACTTAGAAGTCTGGTGGGCAGCAACTTTAGTCTTTATAGAAAATATTTGTAGTGTTACACAGAGGCAGGTGACATTGTTGACACACAAATTTAAAAGAAGAGCTTGATTTTCAAGAAGCCCTGCTCTTGGGCATTCACCAGCACCTATGAGCATTCAAACCATGAGACTATAGCTCAAGCTACTTTCTTCTGTGAGGAATCTGTGCAAGCCACAAGCCTTCACACAGACCCTTCAAGTGCGCTGAAGATCCTCACATTCCTATTTAGTCACCAACCCATCTCTTTTTCCTGCTCCACCTCCCCTGTGATGCCATCTCTGTAGATAGGCTTTGCAACTCCTCTTATCTAGAGCCAGGAGAGCCAGAGAACTTCAGTGCACAAATAAACAGCAAACAGCTTGCTGACGAACATGAGCTGCTGCCTGTGTGAAAATCCCCACGTCTGACAGCTGAGTCACAGAGTCAGGTGACTCAGGAGACAAATAAAAAGTGGGAGGTGGAATAATGATGTTACCTACTCAGAGGTTTGATGCGGTATCTAGAGCAGGGAAGCTCTGCCTGAGAGAGGGGTGGAAAGGAGGAAGAAATCCCTCTCATGTTTTAGGAATGAGAGGCAGTGATACCTTCTAAAATCAAGGTTGACTAACAGTGCTAAACCCAAAGCAAGAACCTAAACCTTAGGAGAAGGCTGCTTATCACCCTCATCAACTGTCATCCTCATTTTCTCTGTCATTTACCCCATTCCAAGTAGTTTGTGGAAAGATGGTGCAGCCACCCGGATCTATCTGTAGCACAGGGCCCAAGCAGTGCTCCCTGGGAAAGGGGTGTTATGCACAGCAAACCCTCACATAAAAGACCTCAGTGCCGCACCTCCCCTTGTGCAGGTGAAGGTGCTGATGAGATGTGACCAGAGCAGTGGAAGCAGCTGCCACTGGATTTACACCACTTTGGTCAACAGAATACAGTCTGAACCACACACCTCTCGAGGTAAAAAAATGAACTGGCACAACCCCATTTAGCAACTTGAACTTAACATTGGGGTTGACTCCTTTTCAGAAAATCATTTCAAATCTTAATCCCTGCTTCCTACTACAAACACTAAAATTCATCCCTGCTTTGTGTCTAAAAAGTCATGGAACAGCAACATGCTCCTAAGACACCAGGGGGACACAACTTTACCCTGCAAAAGCATGAGATTGATGAGTTTGCAATGGTCATTATGAAGGCTGGCACTGGGAGGAGGAAAGGGATGCAGTCCTTCCCCAGGAAAGGGACACAGCCAAAGGCACTGGACCCCAGAGACCATGGATTGGCAGTTACCTCTTAACACTGTCCGTAGCATAACTCTCGGGGCAAGGTGGCTCTGGCTGGGGTTTAAGGATATCACTGAAGAGCAGCGACTGTAGACAAGTGGGAAGAAAAACAGTCAAAAGTAAAATCTTTCATTGCTTTGTCCATACATCTTGTCCCAGACATTGCAACAGAGGCCATAGACAAAACATGGACCCTCATTTCGAAGCCTTATCCAACTTCCAAAACCAATGTAAAAACCCCAACAATTCAATGGGAACAGCATCAAGCTTCTAATGCAAAAGCAAAGCTCCCGCTGACTCCAGCATGAGCAAACCCCAAACTAGAGACAGCCTCACGCATCACCCTCTGGGCTGCACTGCCAGCATGCAACCCACCACCGGCTCTGACCTCCTGGGGATCCTCTTTGAAAGTGCTGTCTGGCTGCCACCGCTGCTGTGGTGGGGCTACGGGGATGGTCTCGAAGAGGGAGTTCAACGAGCTGTTGTCGTACACATCCCCTGGAGGGACCATGTAGTTCTCTGGGGTGGCATCCAGCTTGCTAGTGCCTGGTGGAAGCATGGCCAGCTTGTGAGAAGTAGGGACGCCTTCAAGACTTAAGCCATTCTTCTTCTGTGGCTCACAATATTCTTGGGTCATGGAAACATTTTCAGACAAGAGCTTCATGAGATGGGCTGAGCCATCAAAGGATGCGATCTCTGGGTCGTACTCCATGCCGTGGCAGTGCCTGATGGAGAAAGGGTCCTGTCTCAAACCAGAGCAGAGGGAGGACAACCCCAGCAAGTTGTCACAGCAAGAAGCAAGTGCCTTGATGTGCTGCTGGAAGCAAACTGCACAGTCTAGCTGCCAGGTGACCTTGAGTCAGCTGTGTACATCTCCTGCTTGGTATGGGAGATCTGACAGGCCTGTGGGTGATCTCCACACACACCTCTCTGCCATCAGCAAGAGCCAGAGGTGCTCAGCAGATACGGGATGATCACACAGAATCAGAGAATACAGTTTAGATATGGTTTGGGGCTGCAGATCCAGGGCCTACAACCATTATTTCTTTATTTAGGCTACTAAACAGAACAGCAGGGACGGTAAGAAAGATAACTGTGATGTGGTCTTTCCATCTTAGTCTTTTTAAGGATCATTGACACTGAAAGTTGATTTTTTTAAAATGGTTTTTTCTTTTTTTTTTCAGGAAAGCTGATTCTTGTACAAATTTACAAACTCCAGGAGCTTAGAAAGCAAAACTCCCAGAGAACATGATATCAGTGAAAAATTGACATGGCTGCAGTGTTGGAAGTGAGGTGTATGGCCCAGATTTAAGAGCACTTCTGAGCAGAAAAGTATAGGAGCCATCAAGTGATAAGGCCATGTACAAAACCGCACTCCTCTTGCACACAGAAACCATCCCTTTGTGCAGCATCCCAAGAACTGGTCCCTTCTGCAGTGGTGACTGTGTGACCCTGCTGACTCCACAGCCCTAGCTGAGCTGGGAAAAGGTGGCTTATTGTCCCTGTTACCATGCTCAGCAAACAAACCAACCCCCACCCTACCAACCCGCACACCTCTTGGCAGCATGAGCTACCCCCAAGGGAAGTAAAGCTGAACGAGTAGCTCCCACCCACTCTGCTTTAAGAGCTTCACCTTCAGGTATGTGCTGAAATTTCTGTAGTTGATAAAAAACATATCACTGTCCAGAATGCAGTGGCCTTTCAGAGAGGAGAAAAACAGCTTAACTCAGCTTACTTACAAAGAAGGAATGAAGTATCATTCAAGAGGCTTATTCTATCGAGTAGTTAAACACAGACAACCAGAAAAGGTTGCCAAAGTACACAGCATCCAGGAAGGGGAACTGAACTCATAGTGGCAAATGAGCCATTTATTTAATAGTTAATTATCTAAAAACCTCAAAGAACAAATGGGAGTCACTGGAAGAGAATCCTGGGAGACTGGAAGCAAGTGAAACAGAAATCCTTATCAGCCTAATGAATAGAAGAGGACTTGATCATTCCCTTCTTGCTGCCAATGCTTAATCCCTTTCCTATTTCCAGTTGTCACAAAGTAGGAAATAAAGACAAATTCTTCAGTTGCTGCAAATCAGTGCAAATCCTCTGAACACAGCTAGACAGATCCTCAGTTGTGTAAATGGGTGTAGCTCAATTTATACCTGCTTTAGGATCTGGCCTAAAGAATTTTAATATATGTCTCAGGGTTAATAACCTCCACTGTTATTACCAACAACACTGTGCTTTGATGTCTATTTTATGCAAGCTAAGAGACCCATCATGCATGCAAGCAGCTGCAGGAGAATTAGACAGCTATAGAGAGCAAAAAATGAAGCTAACCTCTTTCCTAGTTCATTGCGTCCCATCATACCAGATGGAAGAATCCTCTTCTCCTTTGGGACCTAGAACAAGGGAGAACAAAGAGTTTGTTTATTGTTAGATTAATGGAAAACAGAGGCAAAATTAGCCTTGTCTGTGTAGCGAGTGAAGTCCCATAGATAAAACACTGGGTGAATAATAAACACTGGGTGAGGACACAGGGGGCCTGGGCTCTTTTGCTGGTTCTGCCACAGATTCCCAAGGTAACCTTAGGCAAGCCACATCATTTTGCTCTGGAAGGACTTTAAAAGCACCCAAGTGAATGGGAACATCAGCCTTATTGGTTTCAATTAGGGCTAAATCATATCCACATTTCTTGAAGCCCCAGCAACACTGGAAAAATAAAGATGCTAGGGTCGGCAAGGCACCTAGCTATTCCAGCTCCATGTCTCTCAGAGCATTCCTGTTCCTTATATGAAAGCTGTCAGGTAAAAAAAAAAAATACCAGGCTAAGACTCAAGACGCCCAGGTTCAGTTTTCCACCCTGTTCCGGGTTTCTGGGTTCCCTCTACAGTATAATGGTGTTTTGTGCCTCAGTTTACCATCTGTGCACTGGGGATAATAGTGGCACTCTATGCCTGAGGGTGTTATGAGGTTCATTGCATAAACAACGTGAAGAGCTCAGGAGATGGGTACCCTTGTAGGGTGGCTGAGCACCCTATTTTACCTTCATGCTTCTCTTCTGGGACAAACTCCCCCAAGACACCCAGCCCCAGTGAGAACATACCATGTAGTAGTCATAGAGCA
Organism: Grus americana; assembly: GCF_028858705.1. Classification (NCBI taxonomy): domain Eukaryota; kingdom Metazoa; phylum Chordata; class Aves; order Gruiformes; family Gruidae; genus Grus; species Grus americana. The sequence continues at coordinate 164,740 of NC_072874.1, forward strand.
GGCTCAGGGCAGCCACGCTGTCATCATCTCCGTTCACCCTCATCATAGCTTTGGTGGCTGCAGTCAAGGGGTTCTCTAGGTAGGTTTTCCAGGCTTCATCTTCATTGGTGTAGGGGAATTTCTGGAAGTTCATGGTGTCATTCTTCATCAGACGCACAGATCTAAAACTGGGCCAGACGGAGGAAACTGAATGAAGGGTAATAATTTTCAACAGCACTTTCCATGCCATACAGCTGAACACATGAAGGGCTTCCCAAAGGCACTGCTGGAACAGAGAAAGAATGCTTTCCTGGTCCTTAACTCCCAGAGTCTTTGGGATTACCAATTCTTCTGCCTGTAGCTATGTACAAAATTAGGCCAGAGTCTCTCTGGTGGGGCCATGCAGAGAGGCAGACATACCTCTGCTTCCCTCCTCCTGCCCCAGGGATGCAAAACACCACGACATCGTCTGCAACTGCTCCTTCCTCAGCCAGCACATGCTACCAGCCAGATCACACACCACCAAGGTGGGACGTTGGTCGGTAACTTGAATGCAACATGACCAGGAGACTTTGCAAAATTTTTCCTTGAATTTGGAGCTAAAGGCCAGTGCAGCCCACAAATGTAAGTGATCACTCGCTGTTCAGAGAACTTGACCTACCCAGACAAAACCAAACACAGTCATTTTTCTTTGCTGTAGTTCGTGGTTTTTAAATTCCGTTCCAATCTAACTTAGGGGCTTTTTTCAATCATTTGTATATGATTTTACATAGAGAGAAGTAGACAGGCAGATCACAGCACCCTCCCTTCCACTAAAAAATTCCTGACAAAGGTGAGGCTCATGGGACTACGTGAGCTGAGAAGCAACATACCAAAATAATGCCCTGCCTGTCCTCTCTTCTGGCACTTTCTCCAGGTCTCTCCATCTTATATTAACAAACTGTCAGACACTTAATTACCCAAACATCGGTCATCTTTCATTTTCCTCCAGCAAATCCTACTAGCAACCAGCACAGAAACACCTCCGTGCATTCCCTGGATGCTCCACGCTGCAGGTTCACCCTGCTCAGAGGAGAATGAATCAGTGGCCGTACTCCTGTCACGTCCTTCAATCATGTGTATATGGTGTCACCACAACAGCTCATACTATTTATCATAAAAACCAAGCTTTGTGGACAAAAATTACTTTTTCATAAACATGGAAACGTCCTGGAAGGGCAGACTGGTTTTTTTTAGTGGAAGAAGTTTAAAAAAATTATAAAAAGAAAGATTTCTTTAAATCTCCAAAGTTGCCAAGAGCAGAACTTTTTCAATTGCTGATTTTTTTTATGGAAAGGCAAAGAAAATCTACAGGAATTTAGGTAATGAATGCTACATTTTAATAGCATTTTATAAGGAATATGTTGTTTCCATTAAGCTGCTCTCCATATGTTTATAGTAAGTCCTGGTCTAGATTTTTAAGTGAATCATTTGGAGAACAGTAATTCCTCTTGAAAGGAATCTGGCATCTCTGCAACTCCCAATTATTGCTAACCACGACAGACACTGCCAGCCCATTTGGTGTGAGCTGCCCACGCTGACAGGGTGAAAAACCAGGTGCTCAGTGGATGCTCCTGGGCTGGAAACTGGAAGGGTGTGGAGATGGACCTTGGATGCGGTAAAAGGTGCTGGTCCATCCTCCCTGGCAGCTCAGCCGAGATGACTTCACTCCTGCACAGGCACCGTTCTCTCACACTGCCAGGTCTCCAGCGGGGAATACACATATAAACCATGCATGGATAGTTCTGGTGATGTTCCTGGATCAAACTCAGTGCTCTCCTTGGCTGAGCGGAGTGGCAGCCCTATAATGGTACAGTCTCTCCCAGAGCAGCCCAAGGGCCATCAAGGGCTACCTCTGCTGTCCTTGTCACCTTTTTATTAAAGAATATGTTGCTTCCACACAGAGTCCCTCCGCATCTGAGCTGCAGACAGCAGAGAAGCTGGTAACAGCTCTGCTAATGGCCTGAGGCACCCAATTCCCACTAGTTTCTCTGCTCAAGCCGCAGCAGGCGCCTGAGCTCAGGTTGGTACAGAGAGCAACTGCTTCCACCTTACGGTTCTGGCCACCGCCAGCTCCCATCATGCACCGGTATAACGGAGATGCTGAGTTTGCTCCTCTTCTCCCTCGCACATCAAGATGATGCACTAACACCAGTTTCACCCCGTGCATGAAACTTCACCAGGTGTTTTGTGAGTTTCGTTGTCTTTAGCGTTTCTCACGCAGCCCTCCCTCCCCTTCAGTGCCGCTGCTGTCTCCAAGGCGAGCAATCGGCATGACTCAGATTTCACTGCTGTCGACTTGGCGATGGGCTGTTCAGTCCTGTCTGGACAGGAATCCTCACCCGTTCTCAATCCGATTTTCTCAAGGAAGAATAGGCAGCAACAGAGCTTGCTCTCAGGGTGAGACTCAGCTCCTATCACTTGTAATCAACATAGATAAACACACCATAGTAAGATGTAGCAACAAAGTGTTCAGGAGCTTAAAAAAGCACAGATATCATAAGGAAAAATGCTTTGGAGCTTTATTCTCCCTCACTCTGGCCCTCAACTGAAGCACTCCTTGTTATATGACTCTGTTCTGCCTCCCTGCCTTGTCACTTTGGCATGGCACAACCGCTGTATGCATGAGCGGTTGATGTTTTAGCATCTTATCACCTGGTCTGCTCTCTGGAGGCAGAGGGAAGTTAGAGGGGGGGTGTTGAGATTTCAATCCTTTGTAGCTGTGTCCAGTTTATGAAGAATACAAGTTTGAAAAGCACCCTAGGAGCCAGCATTTCATATTCACATGGGGTTCCTGGCTTCGCTGAGTATCTCTGGCTGTGCTGCTTGCAGACATCACCACCTCATCACTGCCTGCCCTACGCCTCTGCTAGGATAAACTGTTCCTGCAGCAGCGGTGGCACAACGGAAAACCTGCCCTACCCTGGACCTGGCATACTAAGGCAAAAGCACTCTCCCAATGTCATATGCTGTGCGCTGAACTGGAGAGCTAAAATGTGGGCACACGTTGCCTTATGGTACGCCTGTTACAAAGCAGCAAACTCCAGCAGAAAGGAGAGACTGGAAGATTAGGACAGCAGCATTTTAGGCTACTCCAGCACAACTCATTGGAGGCTTCAGTCAGGACCCTGTAGTGCTTAGAAATCACAAAGTCCTGGAAAGTCAGCGTGCTGACAGCACAGGAACACAGCAGCCCCTTCTGCACGCTGGGAACTCCACTGGTCCCAGTGAGCTTGCACTGATTCACCCAGCTGAGGACTTGGACAAAGGTGACATGATGGGGTCATGCATTTACTCTGTCTTGTTTCTTTTCCAGAATTCACATGATCCCTGGCAGTCACTGAAATATATCTGAGTGGAGCCACGTGAATTGCCGCAGATAAAACTCTGCAGCTAGGACAGCTCTGCAGATGAGACGTAATGCAGACTCCATCCCACCTCACTTTTCCAGAGAAGTTGGCTCTGCTCTGACCCTATTCCCCAAGGTCAGCAGGGCTAACCAGTATCTGAAGAAAGAGGGTGATTTGAGGAGATAAGCAGATATGATGACATGTTTAGAGGCACCTTTTTGACATCAGATGCTTTTCAGTTCATGCAGCTACAGCATACCCTCATGTTCGTTTGCTTCTACAGCCTACTTCCAACTCAGCATTAGCAATCTCTGTGAAGAAGAAAGGCAGGAAAGAGACATCCAAATCCAGATCCAAACACACGTGAACTTTACTTTCATCACTCCCTGAGATGCCCCTTCCATGTGGCTATGCCATGTTTGTCCACTGCAAACTGTCTGCTCTCTGTTTGGCAGAACAAACTTTCCCTTTACAGGCAGTCGCCTTGGTGCAGTGACTCAGACAAAGCGAGGATCGGTTAGTGAAACACAAACATGTGGGACCAGCAGCCTCCCTTCTTGTGTGCACACACTCGCCTCGCTGGAGCCTCAGGGTCATGCGCAAAGCAGTGCATGATTTTGGGAAAGGAGCAGTCTATTTGTTTCCAAACAGTTTAGAATTTGACACAAGGTGATACCAGCCCCCTTTCCCCGCTCCATCCCACCCAATCTCTGTTTCCCCTATTTATCTGCCAAGCGTACTGTAACAGTGGCCTCCTGATTATGAATAAACACTCAGGGCTATGCTGAAACAGGAGAATATGCCCAAAGGGTCTAGGTGGGGAGATCAGCCAAGCAGGAAAGAAACACTTGTATTCCTTTTGCCTTTTGTTGGGTTTCAGTGGGTGGTTTTGCCGGCCTTTAAGCTTTGTGTTGCTTGTCTTTGTTCTCTCCCCTATAACCGATTAGGCCTCCAACCTAAATATTAGCCACACCAGATGCTGATGGCTTCAGAGAAACATCACATTGTCAAAGGAGCAGAGAATCCATGGCAACCAGCAGCAGGAATTCAAAGCCACAGAATAAAGACCCCGGCCCACAGGACTTCAGAGATACCCCAGGCAGTTCACACGGGGGCTTTCATTAGCCCCGGCTTTGTGCCTTGCACTCCCCTCCCTATTGAAATAACCCTGACAGTTCCCCAAGTGCCTCTTATCAGTCATATGGGGAAGGATCAACACTACACCTGAGAAAGCAGGGCCGATGAAGAGCAGCATTTACCATGACTGCTTTGTGGGGGTAGAAATTTTAGCCTGTAAACCAGGCCCCCTTGCCAAGGAAGAACAGCATCCCACAAGGTGGCCTCATTACTAAATCCAAACTTCTCAGCTAAATTCTGATTTCACTTTATCTTTGCAAGTTTAACAAATAAGCACATGTGAAGACAATGTGGTAGTACAGCCATCAGTAAGCATACTGTCACAGGCCCATTCACACAGTCAGGAAAAAATCCAGACAAAGTATCAAGGGGAAAAAAAAGAAAAAAAGAAGAAAAAAAGAAGAAAAAAAGAAGAAAAAAGAAGAAAAGAAGAAGAAAAGAAGAAAAAAGAAAAAAGAAAAAAGAAAAAAGAAAAAAAAAGAGAAAAAAAAGAGAAAAAAAAAGAAACATAACAAACACAGGGACTAATGATGAAAAAACTTTGCCTGGATGCCAAGTACAATACAGTGTCGATCCATAGGCGTCAAAGGAGACCACTAATCTCATGGACCCTGACCTGCACTGTCAACCGGACAGAAATATTTTCTCTGGCAGCTGGATAACAATGTGGCCTCTGTCACTGGGTTTCTTCAGGGGCATTTCAGCTGCATGATCAGCCTCAGAGTAGTGCAGTACGTTCACTCAGCACAGCAGGTAGATGTTTCCTAGCCATCCCTCAGCTCTGTTTCACCCACAAAGACAGTGCCTAAGCCTCTCTTTTTCCTGGAAGCATGTGGCTTGCGTGGCAGATGCATGAGACAGGCTAACCCCACCGCACTCAACCAGAGACCCTGCACAGATGCACACAACAGGGCATCTACCTGCATTTAATAAGTGCAGAGCAGAAATGTGCAGAGGCTGGGATGGAAAGGAAAGGGGCCATTATGAGCATCTTTGAGAAATTGCTCCTGTTTCCCAAAAGTAGCTGAGAGTCCTCAGCATTGGTGGAAGCCAGCGGTGCTCAGCACCACCCAGGATGATGGGTTAGCCGTGCAGCTGGCTCCAGCCATACAGCAGGGAAGGTGTGGTGCGTCCCTACAGGTGGGATGGAGGAGGGTGGGGACCGGGGCGATGCACATTGTGCTGACACTCGGGGAGATAGAACCCTGCCAAGCTCTTTGACTGAATCCCCTACCCCAACTCTCCTGCGGAGCTGAAACCAGTTGGAACAGTTTGCAGGCTGATTCCAAAGCATTGTGGAGCCAGACAAACCTTCCAGGGACAGGCACTACCTGGGTAATATGTGGCAAACTCACCTGTCTCCTGGCCCTCTTGGGTTACTCACAGCTCTTTAGGACCCACAAACCCAAGATCCGAGCTCAGTGTTCTTCAATTTTTACACCAGCCTAACTCCCCTCTTTTGAAGCTATTTATTATCACAGGAGGAGAAAGTGAGACATGGGGATTGACATTAAAATCACTTATCCAAGGCTCCTCAGTGAAGATGAGAAAACAGAACTAGACCTGAACCTCTGCTATAAACCTCGCCAGCATTGGACTGGTTCCTGCCTTTCTAGCCTGAAGGGCTCCATGAGACGATTCAGTGTTGAGTGATGTTTGGGGGACACCAGCTGGTATTGTGTTTTACCTGATAACATCATCCTTGAGGTATCCACCCACACAATCACATTTCACAAACGATTCGTGCCATAGTGCCTTCCCTGCCTAACAAAACAAATTACCGCACAGAATTAGTTTGCAGTTCAGGAATTATGGCTGATTTTTTCCAGAAGCCCTTTCTGATGTCGGATGCTTCAGTTTTGAGGTGTCTTGTGTTTCAGGCTGATCTGCCTCCAAAGGGAGGACACCAAAACTAGGCTGTGAACAGTGTCTCTGACTGAGCATCTGCTACCACCTGGCACCCCTGAAATCTTGGTTTAAACTTCACTCCCTTTCTTATTTTCATTGTAGACAGATAAGGACGCCTTATGTATCCACATATTCATGAACACAAACCTTCATCTCCACTAACACATAACACACACACACACTGCACTGAAGCTCCCAGTCCTTCAAACACCATAAGAAAGATTATACATGATGAGAAGAGCTTCATAACTCCAAGAGTTCCGGTGTTTTCAGTTCTCTTTTTTTTGTTTTCAGTGCTTATGGATTTCATACCCCAGCTTCCACATCTAATAACCTAGCTACTTGCTATTTTATTTTTTAATTCTTTTATATTCACTGACTCCAAGAGCTGTGGCTTTTAAATAAAAAAAATTTAAAAATTCACAGTTTTACAGGACTTGGATTAAAAAAAAATCAATGGTAGCAATAAAGGGATATGCAATCTTTTGCAACAAAGTTTGTTTCTTTTTTTACTGCTCTTCAGGTAATCTGGTTTCAATCTAGTAATCAATTATTATGGGTTATTTGTACTGTAGCAGAGCCCAGTTTTACTCAATTTTCTATACTTCCCTCATCACATCCTATCAGAGGATCCTGCAGTAACACACTAAATGATGTCACATATTTCTGTGTGAACCTCAGCACTCATTTAAGAAAGTAGTAAGAGCAGAGATGAATGTTGACCTCACGGGAGGTTTGCCACTTCCGAGTTATGCCTTGAGTCTCAGGCTTCCTACACGCTCTGAGAGCCAACAGGACAGTTTGGTCCTCCCATTTTAGGCTGGGATGTGCTGACCTCTTCCTATTGCCTGCAAACTCAGTCAGCTAACAAAATTGGCACCTGGGTTTAAGCTGGCTGAAGGTGGGTGAGGTGAATCCTCCAGTGAGTTGCCCAAGAGGATACACGAAGTGTGTGTCAGGGCAGGACACTTGACACAAGCCTCATGTGATGCAGTTTGCTCCTCTGCCCTGTCAGTCTAACCTCGCTCGATCTCTGCCAGCAGCTGTACCTTCTTCAGCTGCACTATGACTATCCGCAGACCTGGTGACATACAGCCAGAGTTGGCTCTCTCCTTTTGCTTTCCTCTTTCTTCCCATCCTGGAAGGACTTTTCAGGCCGGCCAGATCTCAGCTGCCCAGATCTCCTGTAACATGCTTGGCTGATGTACTCTGTATGTACACTCTACTGTATTCTGATTCAGAGTATCCTGTAAACACGTGTCCCCCAAGGTCAGGCAAGCCTTTTGCTTTGCTGTTTAGTAAAAAAAAATAGCATAATGTGTTTCAATGTTTTTGCCAAATACAATTCATCCCATTCCAGATATAACCCTACTAAAAAACACATTTCTGGAGAGCAAGCATCACAGCTCAGACAGCAAAGGCAGAATGATGAAAAGTAACAAAAACTTGACAGAGCAGGTGGCTGGCACCTGGGAACAAACTGCTTTGGTAAATGATGCCTGCTCCTGTCCTATGAACACTTGTGGTTATGAACACTCTGGGGACAAGGACCAATTTTGGATCAGAGCTCCCCTCACCCACACCATAATCACAGCTACCAGCCAGAATAACATATCACCTAAAGGAATAACAAAAAACAAGCCATCACATTTTCTTCTCTTCCAAGCCTTTCAAACTTGGGTACTAGCAATGGAGTCCCAACCAGAATATAATCATATGCTATATAATCAATTCCACTGATTAACGTATTTTTCAGCTGTTGCCTTTATCATCCCTGAGCACATGCTATTCAAGGATCTGAGGCACTGATCAGGAGCAGATCCCTGCCAACCAGCTGAACTGAAGCGCTTGCAGGTGCAATGTAAGTGCAAGTGCATTTTCAGATGAATACTTTAAAACGATCAACCATTTAAACACCAGACCAAACAAAGCAGGAGTAGATCCTCATCAGTGTAACTGTCTTTATTCTACAAATTTCTCTGGAATTATACCAATGTACCAATCGGTTGTAAATGTGACCCAAAGCATCAAAGCAGAGATACTATGTAAATGTTGATTTATCGCTGCTTTGAGTCTAGAGTTTATTCAGAAGGCTTTTACTCCTTTGCTGTGAATTGCATAGCAGCTATTTGATTGTTGTTTCTTTAATTTAAAAATCTCTCTTTCTCTTTACATAACTTAAAAAAAAAAAAACAACCCACGTCTCCCTTGAAAGCGTACCTTGCTTCAGCATGGTTATCCCTTGTGTGCTTTACTGCCAGGATTTTACAAAAGGGCTTTAACTTTTCATTCACCAGGAGCATAACTCAAGTTTTAATAACACACCTTATGCATGACAAAAATTTGCTTCTGGCGATCATGGTTTCGACCACAAAACCACAACTGGGAGTAACTCCTGGTTAACTCTTTCAAGCCAAGCCCACGCATTGCAGAGTTAGACATAAGTTCAATTTAGAAGACTATGGAAATTATCAGTTAGAATATTTTATAATAGGCAAAACATCTCATTCTCTCATGCCACGCTAGTCCCTTCCCAGTCCCTTCTGTGAAATTAAAGTGGCAAAGGGAAGAGATGAGATTATTCTCCCTGTCATTTTGGGTGACGGCATCAGTCCATGGGGCTATCACAGCTCCCCTAAAACCAGGTACATTTGGGCACCTATTCTCAGCTCAGATCCATCCTCCCCGTGCTCGGCTTGTCCTGGGGGTTGTGTAAAGAACAATGGCTGTGCCATACACACAGATAGGCACTGCTGTCCTTATCAGATCCTCTAAGTACTGCTCCTGAGAGCCCTTTCCCTCCTCTGATGTCTACGAAGCTACACCCTGTACGACTTTGGTCTAGGTGATTAACCAGAGGTGAATAGCTACTGCAACAGCCCCACTGCTCAGATGTTGGGCTTCAGCAGCTCTTCACAAGGTTCCTCCTCCCCGGTGACACCTTTTCCCCCTCATAGTAAACCCAAAAGCTGTCTGAACGTTTCAGCTATGCCTTTGGTACCACGAAGTTCTCAGTTCCCTTATCTCCTATCGGGGCTCCCCGTCAGCCCTGGGGAGCTTTCGGTGAGGTACTCCAGGCCCATTGTGCTCCTAAACGCTTTTCCCCAGGAGCTGGCAGTGCCTGCCCCTGCCCTCTGACAAGGCATCAGCAGGCTGGAGTTGTTACACCTCTTGTTTGCACTCCCGAGAGAATTTTTTTCCTCCAGCTGTAGGCTAGTGAACTAAAGTGAAATTTTCAGAGAGATTTGCAAACGTGTCCTCAGGTTCAATCTATAGGAAAACGTCGCACAGAGCCTTTTACCTCCGGCGGTAACTAAACCGAGCCCCACACGCAGACAGCCACCTCTGCATTTTTATCGGGCTTTGGAGCCGAGATCTGAATCACAAAAGGGATGCTGCTCCCATCAACTCCCCCTTTCTCATGTGAAAGGCACAGGGGTTAACAGCCCGTTAGTAAGAGAAGAGTCAAGCAACCATGTAATTCATCAGGTAACATAATGCCCCAGTCCATAATTAGTAATACATCAGTCTAATTCTGCAATGCGCTGTGTACACACACAAACACTCTGTAGCATTTTGAAAGTAAACCGCATGGCCTGACTCAAGTTTAAAAAGCATCAAGTATAAATTACCCAAAGAGTTCAGAAAGGGAAAATTTAACTCACTGATTCTTAATCGATCCAAGCATACAGATCCCAGTATTTGCATAAAATAATAATTAGCGCTGCACCTTTTCAGGGTTCTCTGTCAGGCTTGTAAACACATTACAGGCATGTGTTTTTCTTTCAAAATACACCTTCTGAAGCACCATACCTGTACACAGATGTATATATGGACATGTATTTCTTGATATACTTTATTATACACATTCATTTCATATAGGGCTATATACCTAGATAGCTTTTTAAGACTGGATTGACAGCAGCATTCACTACCATTGTTCAATATTCTCCAGCCTTTGCTACACCATCTCATACCAATATGACATTTGTTTGCTGTTATTCCAGAGGTGCAAGGCATGGTATGCTGTGCAAATCCATACCATCAGTATCCAAAGTCCAAAATATTTTGGAGGACTCAAGATTCGAAGCAAGAGTTACACAGGATCAACAAAATGCTAAGTGTTTTTTCTTCTTGTTTAAAAAAATAATCAAAGAACATAATCAATCATCATAACTTGATAGAATCATAATGTGAATCCATTTACTTTAAGAAAACAAAATAAAAAAAAGAACACCACACAACAACCCTCACTCCAAAAAAACCCTAGGAACTCATCCAAAACTAGTAAATACTTTGGAAGGTATTTTCTAAGAAAAAAAAATCCACAGAATCACTGTAGCATATGTTAGATTTTGTTGGATAGAGGCAGAACAGATTTGCCTCTAGACAGAGACAGAAACCTTATGCGTCAAAGTTTAGTCTGAGGGGGGTGTGAGGGACAAATCAGGATCCTGATTTTAAACAGCTCTGAAATAGTAACACTAAGAAGTGATTCCTCCTAAGAGCAGCAACAGGTTAGTGAGGAACAGAAAGTCTGAAAAACGCTCTCATCCCATTCTTGTACTTCCACTTGCAAACAGCTGGACAGGTGGATTAACGAAGGAGTCTAATTCATTCAGACTCAAAGCACTTAAACAAGCCTCAGAAGAAACACTCAGCCTTTACAGAGAGGAGTAGGTAAATAGAAAAAAACTCTACTTACTCAAGTTCATTAGACATATTTCCCCACGTTTCCAAATCTTTGCAGACAGTAAATTCTGATGACTTCTCTCTTCTAGTACCTGCTAAAGACAGACATTGCCTGTGAAGTGTTTGATTTATGTTGAGGTTTTGAGTGTACAGGTATTTTGCTGACAGGTCGGTTGGCAGGGCGGCGGGGATTGGCTGCCGGTACAGGTGCCCTGGGACAGGTACACCCAGACAGGTGCAGCCGTAACCCTCTGCCTGCCGGCCCGGGAGGATGGAGGAGAGGAAGGTGGGTGGGGAAGGAAGGAAAAGCGCTTAGGGGAAAAAAGATAGGATAAAGGAGTGGAATCAGTTATTCATCTCTGTGATAATTAGTTTCAGTTTGGAGGACGTGTTCCATATGCTGTGATGCCAAATAGCTGTCATTTTTATGAATCTGGGGGTTGATTTGTCTTTTGCTGTTGCTTTATATATAAATATACAGACCAAAATACATACATATATGTAAAGGAATAAATTAGTAAAGAAGAAAAGTTTTCCTCTCGTTCCTGAGCGGTAATTGTACTTTCTTTCCTTTTCTCACCGTCTCTCAGCCACTCACTCCAGAAAGTCTCTGTAGGTGTTTGGCTTTTTTTTTTTTTCTCTTAAAAAAGTCACTTTAAAACCCCAAACTATTAGATGCCAAAACATGCAGCAAATATACTGGCTCAGGGGATCTTTGCATTACACTGGATATGTAAGGAAAACAGGTCTGCAAAATAACCTTTTTCCATACCGTTCACACATGCTGTCCTGCCTTCTGTAGCACAGACAAGAGCGTAGTTACTCCAGCACACACAGGACGGCAGTGGGAAGCCCAGACACACGCCGTTTGGGAACTGGCTGCAGGAATACCACCCAGGCAATAGCTCTGTAGCAACTCACCTGTAAATGGGGAAAAGATTTATGCAACAGAACAAAACTCATCATGGATTCAAGCACTCCTAGCTGGATGGTTTCTGTCATCCGTGTTGCAATGAGGAGGCAAAGGATGGGCTCAGCGGGTGACTCATGTTGACTGGATTTGGAAGGCAGGAGAGGATTTTACGAGACAAGTTGGTACAAGCCTTAAAACAAAGGGAAAAAGAAAGGCTTCCACCACTCTTTCTCACCCCCCATTACTGTCTTGCTCACTGAATCGGTCCCACTCAGCGCCCTGCACCAGTGGGTGAATACAAGAAAGCTTGTAAGTCTTCCTTCACGTAACAGTAAGTTCAGCTCTCCCAGCTTGGTGGCAAGTGCCCACTCAGGCAGGCGGAAGGCATGTCTACACAGGCAGATGTGAAGACAGAGCATATTAATTTGGGTACAACACCCTTCAAACACATCTCTATGGCTCCTGGCTCAGAGCATGGCCAGCTCAGAGCGCAGGAAGAATGACTGTGGTGTATCTGCACTGGCTGACAAGGACATGCTGGGCTGAGCTTTGCCTGACCCAGCCAGCAACTATCACCCTCCACTCTGCTGTGCAAACTCCTGCCTGCCAGGGATCTAGGGAATGGACAAAGTCTGTTTTCTAGGAATGAAAACCAAAGGTCTGGAGCAACGCAAACTCCACTGGGGATCACTGGAGAGCACCAGCTGCCAAGACCTTGGTACAGCAGAGGACAGCAATACCCAAAAGTCAACTGAATGATAGCTGAGGATCAGAATCAATGCCACAGCGGAGACTGTGCAGTGGTGAGAGTACAAAAAAAGAAGAGGAAAGAACGCATATGTCCTATCCAGCCAAGGAAGTACAAATCTTATTCAGTGGTGGCATTAGTTGATCAATATTCTGACCATATCTCAAAATTAAGGAAACCTTGCCCAGTTCATGATGACCAGAGTTGTAGTCCTGGGTAGATGTCCTTTACTAGGATCCAGGCAGAGAGTCTCTCACTCATTCTGGGTAGTGCAAAGAGCAGCAACTTTCCCTTAGGGGATTTCCAAATTTCTTCTAACCTTTCAGTGAGACTTAGCAGATTCCAGCAACAAAAGTGAAGGAGGAAAAAACACTAGCTGAGCCAGACCATGCAGGGGAATGGCAGGGCACAGGATTCTGACCTCCAGAGGAAAAAGCCTGTGTCAAAGAAAAGAGAGGGAGAAATGTGTCTGGCAAAGCTGAGCAGTAACAGTCTTTGCTTTAGTGAAAGGTGCCCTGCAGGCCTCAGTGTCACCACAGCCAAGCCAAACGTGGACGGAAATGTTCAGGTTTTCAGGCTTGGCCTTTTGCAGAACAGCAGGGATGACGCCATCTGTTGTTCTATGATAAGGGACAGGAGAAAAATTAAGCCACTGGACCATTCTGCCTGCCTGGATCTAAGCTCTGTAACCAGCGTACTGCTGACAAAGCCTCATTCCTACGTTTGGGGGTTTAAGCTCACCCCTGCTGCACTTGCAGCTCTCACACCACAGCTCGGGTGGAAATGGGAATGGCCAGGGCCAGTCCAGGCTTACCAGGGTCTTGGTCCTGCCTGCTCATCACCAGCAAGGCTACATGCCCAGTCCTGCTTCAGTGTCTGGAGTCTGCCTGAGAAGCCACGAGGTCCCTTGGAAGCTGGGAAGGACTGGCAGAAAGGACAGAAGAACAGATTCTTCTTTGAATGAATTAGCTGGGACTCCAAAAGGACAGCTGTGACTGTCTCTCTCAGTTTTACTAATTCTGTTTTTAAGCATTAAATGTCTTCTTAGCTTTGCTGCCACTGATCCAGGACCTTGTCTTTTTCCTGTGAGGATCTTATTGTAATGGCGTACTGAGAGACTTTGCCAGCTAGGAAGATGCGTGCTCATTCTCGCATACAATCCTGTTTCTTATGCAATTAGCTATGCACCTACCCGCAGCACTGAGGCACTCTCCCAGCCTCCAGGAATTATGGCGCCTTGGTAAAATCGCTCACAGCAGAAACCAGCCCCTTTGCGTCAGTTCTGTGGGGCCCGTACACATGTCTGTCTGCTTCAAGGTAACACCAGCTTGAGTTTGCTCTCGCAGACAAATTTTCAAAGCCACATAAAAATGTTAGTGACTCCTCATCACCAATATTCCCGCAGACAGGACCCTCACAGCCTCCCGAGTTAGCTTTATGTTATTGCCAGCGAAGGAGGATCAGGACCACCCCAGCATGCACACACTAGTCTAGGTGTGATGTGTCCTGGTGGGAAACAGGGACAGCCAGCACTGCCTGGGCACTGCGCTGCCTCAACACTCACCCGCTCCTGCCAGACAGGACCACCCTCACCCTGCTTCTTCCATTCTCTTGTGCACCTTGTGTTTTTTGTGATAATGTATGTTTTATGGTGCCTGAGAGGCCTCCAGGCCTGGACGCCTAGACAATCCCTTTGACTATGATTTCAGTATTTTTAATTGTTATTAGCTCTTTTTTTTTTCCATTTATACTCCACCCTCCAAGAGTATCTGGTGAGGGGGTGGGTTAGAAGAAAGAGACCAAGAGATACATTCTCTATGCACAAAACCCTCCTACTTCCCTTCCCCTCCCCTGTTAAATATACCTTGGAACAAAAGCCCTTTATGATGCTCTAAAAATAAAGCATGCAGCAGTCAAGACAAACTGCAAAGTTTAAAAGAGAGGGCCAAATTTTGCTCACAGCTACACCCTCTCTAAGGCAACAAGGTTGCACTCGTGTTTGGATTGTTAAACCCTCTTTAAACTCCAGGGGCAGACTGTGATTAGCTGCATTTCGTTAGCAAGAGATCAGCAGCTCCATGATTGTGGACAACACTCATCAGGTCTCCAGCCCTCATACGCCACTGCCGCATCAAGAGCAGGCTGGGTCTGCATCTGGAGGAGCCCCAGTCTGATGTTCCTATTTCTCCTTCTGCCACCAATTTGCGGTGTGACCTCAGATAAGTCATTTCACACTCCTTGTTCCCAGTCTGGCTTCTTTTCTGTATAACTTGTAAGAAACTTCAAAGGAAGGGCTTTTATCCCGTTAGGATACACAGCTTTTCCCACTGACAGCTGTCAAACATCCATTCCAGTTGTCCTGTGATGTGCCAGGAATTTCAGCTGTCTTTGACCAAAGGTTATTAAAACACTTCAACAATTAATATGCAGTAAGAGGAAGCAGCCTGAAGCAGGTTAAAGTGAGCTGTTCTCCAAAGGCAGATGTGGCTGCTTCAGGTGCTTTTCCAGCAAAAAATATAGCTTGTGCCATATAAGTTTGTAGAAACCTTTGATATCCAGACCAGACGCTCTTTCCCAGTGAGACTCCCTCTGCCTCCCAGAGCCTTTTTCTTGGGAAGGCAGAAGAAAAGGCTGAACTGGAACGTCCTTCGCCTGCAAGTCTTACTCTGGCAGGAACGCCCTTTCACTCTGTTTGTACAACACATAGCACAACAGAGGCTACACAAGTCACTCTATAGCGCTATTGTCAGAGTAATAATGAGGAAAAGGAAAAAAAGAATTTGGCTTTCTGAAGCGAGAAAGACAAACCCTCACTGACCCTTTCCCAGCAGTTGTTTTCCAGTTAGATACCTGCAGGGTATCTGGGAAGCCGGCTGGCTCTGCTGGATCCTAGTACCACTAAACAACATGACCCAATGCTTAAACGTCTTTTTAATAGAGTCAGGCCAGTTTGTTATTATCTGTTGTAGCCCACGGGGCTATAGGAAAATTCCTGTTGTCTTTATCTAGTTCTACCAGTTTTTACACAGTAACAAGTTTGGGTTGCAAACAACTGACCCAACTAACAGTCTTCAGGGCAACCACCTTCAGTTTAAATAAACAAACGTGACCCACCATCTCAGCCAGATTCTCCTTGTGGAAGAAGCTTCGCTTTTTCTCACCTACAAAAGGATCCAAGTGCTTGGAAAAGGCCTTGCTGGGCAGCTGTGAGGACTGAAGTCCTACAGGGTCTGGAGAGCTGAGGCAAAGTCCCCTGTACCTCCACACCCGGAACACACACTTGTTCGCCCTGCATGCTCTGACCTGAGGCTTGTCCCATGCTCTCAATCTGGAGCTGACTTTAGCTGAAACCTGTCAATCCAAACCAGCTATAAGAAACCCACAGCATGGAATGGACATGCCAGTTTAGTCTACAGTGGAAGGGAGTTGGTTGGAGATGTAACAAGGGTGTTCTCCACTTCAGCCAAATTTGCTGCCCGCGCTCAGGCTACCTGTGATATTCAGCAACAAATATGTACAAGGAAGGAGTCAGGGTTAGGTTTCACAGAGGAAAACTGGGTCCTCTTTAAAAGGGACTGCAGATTGGCTCCAAGTAAACTTTGTCTTGTAACCCCAGCACCCAGCAGTGAGCACACCTACAGCTCTTCAGCCATACCTAACTCACGGGACCTCCCTCCCATCAACTGTCTCACATATGCAACTCGAAACATAAAAGCACGTTTCCTCTTTCACAAAAACAAGGAGCTGAATTCCCTCCCCCCCCCCCCCCCCCCCCGCAGTGATTACCACAACAGGAGCAGAAAGTGCTGTCAATGATGCCAGCAGTGCAAGGAAGGGCTCAGGGCTGTGCCCACAGTGACCACAGTGCTGTGACTCCTCACTGAGAGAAACTTATTTTTAAACATGAAAACAGTTTTTAAAATGGACCAGATGCAAAACATCAGGTATTGCTCCCAACCATTTTCCCCCACTGCTGCCGCCTGATCAAAGCTGCCTCCCTTCAGGAAGTTATCTGATGTCAGCCAGTGACGCTATAGCAGAGATGAGTTTGGCCTCAGATACCTCAGCTGACTCCATGCATCATTAATCAGCCCTTCATGAGCAGAGATATGGAAACGTCACTGGCAGAGGTGTCCCAAGCTGCTCAGAATAAATTACCCTTATCAGCAAGTGGGTTAGATCCCAGCAGCAGAGGTTGGGCTCAGATTCAGACTCCAGCTGAAGTGTGAAGACTGTTTGGATCCCGGTATCTGCTCGGTTCATGCAGTTGCAGAGATGCCAGTTCTGATTTGAATCTAAGCACAGCATAGAAATGGGATTTCATTCAGTAAATCCTAAGTAGCAAATAAAAAAGGAAATATTATGAATGAATATCAGTCTGTCCTGGTAGACTGTAATGAATCTGCTCAGGGAGCCTTGAAAGACACCTTTACATGACAACTTAGTTTCTGTAGCTAATTAGAAAAGCTCAGGCCAGAGATACTTATCTGTGTGCAACATCTGGAATTCATGTCTCAGGTTTGCCAGCTTTCATGATTTCATCACAAATCTGCTGATACTTGCTGTTGTTATTAGTTTATTTAGTCGCCTTTTTACGGCCTGACTTCCTGTAATCACATGATCATGTGAAAGTTTTCTCGACATAAAAATCTCTGTCCTTCATGATTGTTGCAAAATGCCTCAAAACACAATCCCTATAGGCTCAGGAATGAAGAGACAGAAAGGAAAATAACTCCCTCGCACATCCCACAAAGTTAAGCAATTTTAAAGGCAATCCTACATCTACCAGGAACCTGACTTGTGGTTTCTAAGCCAGCCCTGTCTTTGGCAGGACCATGGCTCATGACATATTAGTGCTAAGGCTGGTTAGCATTGGAACCATCAAAGCGCTCTGCAAATTTTAATTATTTCTCACTTCTGTTCTACACTTGTCATTACTCATCTGAACCAGCCATGGGATACTGGTACAGGGGATGTTTTGGGATGGCTGGAATTGGCACATGGCAGCAGTCGTCCTGCCTTTCTCTGTCTCAGCACTTTGGCAGGAGCCGACTTTCCCACAATACCTTGAGAAGACAGCTGTTGGACGTGATTATTTATAGACAAGAGGAAGAAAAAGTTGGCTCCACGATCAATCTTGATTTGACTCTAAAATTGTCCCTGGAGTTGGGATTCTGTGCTTAGATCTCAGGCCTGGTTTGGAGACACCTTCCACTCCTGAAGCATTCAAATGAAAAGGCAAACACAGAGGGAGGGGAGAAGCAGTGAGGCTGGGCAGGGGCTTGGTACATCAACTGTGGGAACTGAATCTCATTTCCACTGAAAAAACTGGAAACCCCTGCCAAAGGCCTTGCATGAGTCACCAAGCTATCGTCTCGCTGGCTGATACTGCACAGGTAATACAACACAAAGTTCTGAACAACCTCACGTGGGAGAAGCACCCTGTACTTGGAGCTCTAGTTTTCAGGCAGGGAGGGATTGCCCTTTGAAAAATCTCCTGCAAACAGGCCCAGTGTTGGCCCTGCTCCCTCTCCAAGGGCTCCAGCTTTGTCATGCTAATGTATAGCCATCAAAGGAAAAAGGAGAGCCCCCTTTGCAAAATACGTGGAGCCCACAATGTGTCCTCAGATGCTGCAGCAAAACCCAAGCGAAGCTGGCTGTGCTGAAGCCTCCTGTAAGTTCTGGGCTGGAGAAAAGGGAAATTCAAACTTTTGGACTTTATCTTCTGGTGCAAGCACAGCTCAAGGGAGTCACTGCAGGATGTCATCTTCGGCTGACAGTGTGAGGGAGTCAGTGGCTCTGTGGCTCCCCTTTGGTGCTGCACACCACTGCTGTGAGCAGCAGAGTAACAGCAGGGAAAGCTTTATCAGGGGTCATGGGACCTCCTGAGTCACTCCAGCATCCCCCCAGCTGCATAGTCCTCCTCCATCCATGCTGCAGCTGCATCCACCCCTGGATGAAGCTGTGATCTGGATGCAGGTAATCACAACCAGGTATCAGGTCTTCACCTGCCAGAGCTCACACACTGCAGCCCATCTCCTGCTGACACCTCTGTCAAAGAGACCAAAAGCTGCAAGGAACCTGGGCTCTGCTCTTATCTCTCCTTATCAGAGCTGCAGTATATGAACAGGCACATGGCACCTTGGAGGAGCCCCTGAAACTCCAATGGCATCGTCTCTCCCAAACATCCTCCCCATGGCTCTGAAGTCTAGAAGAGAGAGAAAGAAAAACAGATACCCATCTACTCCACCCTCTGGTAGTGGGCAAGCTCTCTTTGCTTCCTAGCTGGCATCTGTCTATCATATTTGATACCAAATAAAGGCCCACTTAATTCTGACTCACTCTACCTGCTCATATGGCTTACTTTTCCTGGCTAGGGCATAATCCAACATCTACGGTGAAGAATCTTGCCATCTTAAATGAAACCTAAATTCAAATCATATCATTGCATCACCTTCTCAGATAACAAATCTAACCAAACCTTGTAAGAACTTAGTAGATCCTTTCTAGATTGCCTAGCATCTAGGTCAAATGTATAAATCCATGAGCCTTCCTGCACAGCAAATCCAGCAGATGAGTTTACTTTTCATCAGCATGTGTAGGGCTGGAACTCCCTTCTCAGAGCAGGTTGGTGGTGGTGGTGGGGGATTAACTGAAAGTTCACTGCAAGGTACCTGTTGTCCCGTGGAGTGGAAAAATATCAGGTAGTTTTGCAACATTTAAAGATGCACCAGGAACGTCTTTGGTGGCAGTTAGCACATAAGGGCTGCTGGCCCTTAGGAGCTCGGGGATTTTCCTTCCTCATAGAAAATGCCTCTTGAAAGAAGCACATATCTATTACAAAACAAATTGTTGCTTTAGCTTTGTTAAATAAATCAATCAATCTTGTTTTACTTCATGATCTGAGAATCAGCCTTTCTTCTAAGCTAACATTTTCATATTTTTCCCACAAGTAATATATGGCACCCAAATATCAGGCACTGATGGCTTGAGAAAGGCAAACCTCTGATGCTGGGTCTGAGCAGCAATGGCACTCCTCATTATATTCAGGGAGGATCTGTTGCCATAGCTTGTTTCTAAGGCACTGAAATGGAAAGCAGGAGACCAAAGCGCTCCTCGCTGCACATCAGTGTGCCTGAGCTTTGCCTCTTGCAACCTTTGTGCCTGTTCCAGTTGGAGGCCTGTTTGGGCAGTCCCGCACAAAGCACTCGGACAGATGCCACCCCTGGGGCTCTCGTGGGATTTGCAGCCATGACTGTACAGTACTGCAAGTAATTTTATGCGAGTCTTAGAAAAATTTGCCTACCCTGAGTGTCTAGTCACCCACGCAAACCACTAGTGGAGATGTGACTTATAGCAATGCATTTTTACCCCAGTTTGAAACAAGATCAAACAAATTATACTACACCAGGATAAACTGTGTCTCTACTGGAGCTGGAACTGGTACTTGTGGCCAAACCCCAAGTACAGATGAGTCCTAAAAATGCACAAAAAGGAAGCTACAATTTCATCTGAACCTGAAGGATTTATAACCTTGACAGTGAGACTTTTTCCTGTGAACTCCTACAGTAGCTGCCAGTGAAATCAGTGTCTGCTACTCTGATTTTCAGCAGTGAATGAAATAATTTTAGGATGAACTAGCAAGATCTAATCTGGGTCAGTCCCAGCAGCAGCCAGATTCAGAGCTCACTGAAGAGGCAAAGCTGAAGACTGGGTTCAGGTGAAGGATGCCAGATGGTCAGAGAAAGCCTTATAATAAAAGAATTTAAACATATTTTATCCATTCTTGAATAAAAGGTCAGACAAACAAGACATGAGGCTCCAACCTGGCCTACCTGCCACTCCATTTGGGTTCTTACACTTGCAGGTGCTCAGCAGGTAGGCAGGTCTTAGGTATGCACTGCCTTTGCATTCCAGCTGATGGGATTAATTGCATCGGACTATTTCTTCACCTCAGCCATGCTTTGGAAGGAGTAGGACCACCATAGATGGGGAAGACAACACAACCTAAGGAGTTCTCCTTGCACCCAGCTACTTAATTCCACTATACGAGATGTTATTTGGGGAGCCCAGCCAGCTATCCAGAGCCAGCACTGAACCTTGAGTGTAGACAGGTGTCAAATAGGCAGCACAGGGCTGTTGTGAGCCTTCCCAAGGGAGATTTTGGATTGCGGATTGTTCTTTTCTTCCACACAAGGAAAAACTGCCCTTTGCAGAGCCTTGCAGTGCAAGCTGGCATTGTGTGGCAGTGTGCAGGCAAGGGTATTTGGAAACTCTTCCCCCTTGACCCAAGCATGACATTTGGCTGACATTTCTACTGAGCCCATCCCTGCAGTATCAGATCCTTTCTCCCTGTGATCTCCTGTGTCCTGAAGACCCCAGGCAGCTCCCCTGGCTAAGAGGAACCCAGATCGAATTCTGGCCATTCGCTGCCTGAGGTCAAGTTGTAAACTGAACAATCTAAAATTGCCCCGAAAGGCAGAAAGGCAGATGTACTAATTAGAGAAACCTTGGGTGGCAGTTCTGAGTACGATGCTTTCAATAACTGCAGGGATGTTGAGAAGCAAATAAATTATATGATGAAAGTCTACCAGGCTGCAGAACCCAGATATGTAATAAGCAAGACTGGCACCAAGACTGAAATTTTGCCCCCTGGGCTTGGCATTTTGTCTGATTGCCTTTCCAGATGAGAAGGTATCTGGAGCTTCCGGTCCTGACTACTTGGCAGAAAGGTATTTCTCAACAACAACCTGGGGAATCATCCCAGGAAGGCTGGAATTAGAGAGCCAGCACTCACTAGCACTCAGGGAAGTACGGCCAGGTTTTCACCAGGAAAGAGTAACCGAGGTTTCTTTCCCGTCTTTTGGACTTAAAGTGGATATAAACTATATGGAAACTTCAAATGTCCTTGACATTGTAAAAAGCTAGCCCTCAGTTCTTCTCTTTGCCAGTGCACATATAAAGAGGCTCTGGCAGCTCCAAGGGTCTGGATTGCTCCCTGTCTGCCTGTGGCCTCTGATCCCATCAAGTGCCCCACACTAACGATTTATCTTCCCAGTGCACTCGTGAAGCCGGGAAAACCTCTCCTCTCTTCACGCTATGAGGTATGCCTTCACTTTGCAGCACAGCACAGTGCAGAGGTACCCATGAAAATGGAGACAAAATTGTTCACATCTGCACAGTACAGCCTGCACATCTGGGCTTGCCGCCTAAAGCCACACATGATGGGTCACATGAACGAGGCTCTCCTGTTTCCAGCCTAAGCCTGTTCTCCCAGCCACAGAGGCCCTTGTAGGGCTACTAAACCCAAAATGCTCAGCACAGTGTCATACAAGGAATCCCTGCAGAGCCAGGGCCACGCACACTCGATTGTGTGGCAGTGGGGACTGGAGGGACACCTACCTTGCTGCTTTTGCCAGTCCATGGAATGCAGCGAGGCTCCCTGAGTCGCTTCCCTCCTTCCAGCTCAGTGTGTTACTCCCACACTTCCTTCCATCACTCTGTGACCTCTTTGTGCCCTACATAGGGGATATCTGTGCCCACCTTCCAGCTGTACCACCCCACAACAACCTGATCCACACTCCTCCCTTGGCTGGGATCTGCATGCACCCGTTGCCTCACCCAGCACACACCAGGAGCACCCATGGCCTCCACTGATGCTGGGCTCTTCTCCCATAACCCCACCTTTGTGGCCTGACCAACAGCTCTAATAAATCTTGCAAATGAGGGTCCCCAATTACAAGAGGTTTATGGCTCCCTGATAGTTTGCTTAGTCCCACAGGTCCTCACAGCTTTCCCCCAGGGTGGACCTTGCTTGAAAGCAAACTCCCACACACATACAGACCCCACTTCAGACGTCTTGACCAGCAGAAACTATCACTCCTGCTGATGAGGAGCAAGGCAGACGGGAAACATCTGCCCATCCCTAGCCCATAGCAGCCTGAGAAAGGAGAACACCAGTGTCTGTATCATACCTATAAGAGCTTCCATTCACTCACAGGCTGCTACATGTCCCAAACAAGCCACACACAGTTATTTTCAATGGCAATTAAAGACTAGCTCTTGTTTCAAGGGCTGGACAATGAAATTGCAGGAAGAGCTGCCCTGACCCAGCAACCATTATGTCAATGAATATGCTGGATTGAGAGATGCTGACACTCATCTCTGCTTCAATTCACTTTTAATTCTCCTGGCCCGTAACCCTGCAGGAATAATATGGGGAGCTTGTAGCCATTGCATGGGGGATTTGAGAGCAGCACCTGTTTTAGGAGTAATCAGCCCAACAGGAGGAAAGTTTCTCTCCACTGTTCTTGGAGTATTTACATTTTTGACCCAGTCTCAGCATGATAATAGTGCACTTTGTCAATCTTGCACAAAACCTTGCTGGGCTCTGTGACTAGTTTGTCCTGACTCCTGCATGGCTCTATTATGATATTTCAAAAGACCTCCCATAAGGGTTAAATGACCTCACATTAGTGTTAATTTGGGGCTAACTTTCCTATTCAGCACATAACAAAGCAATTGGTGTTTACCCAAGTCCCATAAAGTGACAGGGACCACACACAACCTAACTGCACTCAGCCTGGACAAGACAAAACTCCACCCCAGCCCTTTCCTAAGTACTGCCATTTTGTAAGAAAGAGAGAGGGAGGGGGAGGAAAAAATAAGAGAGGCTGATGGAAAAATCTTCACCCAGCCTGCGCCCAAAGCACACCAGGCTGAATTAAGCACCCAACAGTCAACCTGAAGCAGCTCCACTGCTGTCCCCAGTGAGACTCTGCAATGGGAAGAGGCAGTGGCCATCCCTTCCGCTCCCTTACATGGCCTAATTCCAACCTGCTGAATCACAGACCCACAAAACACTTGGCTGCCTCATTCCTTAGCTGCTTTTCTTCTCCACAGGCTCCTTCTGTATTTAACTCAGATTAATTTGATGCCAGTAAATCACCCTGCACAGCTAATAAATTAAATGTCTCATTGACGCCGCTTCTGGGAAAGGAAAGGTTCAGTGGAAAGAAAGCGGTGCACAGGCTGACTGCACACCGAGGGCTGCGTGACTGTCGCCACAAAAGGAATTGCCAGTCTCATCCCCATCCCATCTACCTCTCTGTGATTAATGACAGCGCAAAGTAGGGCAGGCTGAAAATAACAACAAACCATGACTGATGTTCCCAAGCACAAAGCTAGACATGGATCTTCAGCTACAGCGAATTGGTGTCACGACTGGAGCTGAACAGCAGATTTTACACCAGCTCAGCTTATGCTGCTGTGGTGCAATGAGAACTAGCAACACCAGCCAAGGGCTTATTCAATGCATCATTCCACTTCTTCAGAGGCTGATCTGAAGCACAAGGGTTTTTATTTAGCCATATATTTGCCCCCTTCCCATTGCAATTAAATAAGGTCAAAACAAAAAAAAAAAAAAGAGGGAACACAAACATGTTATTGGCTGCGTGAATAAACATTTTGGGCTCTTTTGCAATCATTAATGATAGTACAAGGCGTGTGTGAACTTCCTGCACACTGTACTGCAGTTCATTCTGAATTCACCAATGCAATTAGGGTGTCTTTTATGCAAGAGCTGAAATTCGCCTACATTGATTTAACGAGTATAATTTCCTCTTTGAAACTGCTGGAAATTAATCATCACTTCTCCAAGCTCCATCTGGAATTCACTCTGTCAGCACAAGACACAGCTATAATGGTGGCATCTAAAGAGAACTGCATGCTGACTACACCATTGTTGACTTTGTTCAAGTATTTCCTATACTTGGAATGGGAAATATCTGAAATATGCAGCAAAGTCAACTATCCCAGCACAGTGCACACTGATTTTTTTCTCTAGTGACAACCATCACACAGACAATAAACCAAATTCTCTTCTTGCTCATACTAGTTTTCATTGAGGCAACTGCACCAACTTAATTGGATTGACCCTAATTTGCAGTAAGTGAAAGTAGCAGAAGAAACTGATGGAATATTTTAAAAAGAAATTAAATAAATACACCTAACATCTCTAAGAAGCTGCATTTGCACATAAAAATGTCAATTTGTGCATGCGAATCAGGTAACTAGCCACCTAATTCCCTATTTTCATGGCTACCTGCCCGATTTGGGTGTACAGCTGTAAGATTTGGAGAGCTGAGAGCACTGAATGCCTCTGAGAATGTGCCAGTGACAGAATTATCTGGACTCCAAGATATCTATTCTTTCTTGCCCATCTCAGACTCAATGAAAATCTAGAAATGGAGGCAGACAAAGAAAAAACTAGGACATCTTCGTAGCATACGGGGATGGCGCTTAAGTGACTAGCAGCTAAAAGAATAGAATGCTCTAGAAAGAAAACTGTTTTGTTTATTAAAACAATTAATACAGCTTAAAAGGAAGAGCACTGAAGTAGGTGTGAATGAACTGCCCTTCTCAAAACTGAGGTGTGGCTGCTCCAGAGGTTTTCCCAGCATTTTGGTGTCTTTTGATGTAAACCACAGAAACTAAACTATATAAATTAAAATCAGAGCTCCTTAAAATTCACTAGTTCCAGGATTATTCTTGGGAGCTGACCCATCCCTAGAATACCCCACAGGTGTACAGTCACAAAGGAACTCACATGAAAGTTTGAGCAAGTCTTTGTTGACTTCTTCCACCCCAGTGTTGACCCATTTCTAGCCATCAGTAGTTTTCAACATTTTTTTGGACAAGAATCACTATAAATTTTCCATTCTTCTGTATATAATCAGTTTAAACCAACTGACAATAAGCTTCCTTTTCTCAGTTACCATCTGCAGACCCACTAGGAGTCATGCAAATCCCCTAGGAGTCTGTGGTTGAAAAGAATTGATCCCCATCCCTTAATTGCTTCTCCAGCACATATCATACCCTTTACTCAGCCTGTTGGGAAGAGCCAGGACTTACTCCGGCATGTTTTTTCTCTGGACAATAACAGTTAGCTCTGCCATAGAAAGCTGCATATTGGAAGTACTCTACAAGGACCATCTAATTAAAGATTACAGCATCCCTGGGAGATATACAAAGCCATCTGATTCAGTCTATTGATAACTGGGGAAAAACAGACTCAAAGCTGAAGTGTTTTTCCCAAGAACGCAGCATGAGAGAGCAGCAGAACCAAGATAACAACAAGCAGTGCTGATTCCTGCCACACTGTTTTCAGATTGTGTTTGGGACTAGGAAAAAAACCCACACGTAAAATCTTCCTTCTGCTCAGTTTCTGCCTCTCTTTGGAGCAAAGACAGCTGGAAATCAAACAAAAATATCTCCTCTTAGAAGACCTCCATCCAGTTTTGCAAATAAACAGATAAGCAGCCACCCAGTGGGGGACAAAACAGTAACTAGCTGGGCTCTGGGATGCAAAAAAGTGTGTAAAAAAAAAAAGAAAAAAGCTTCAAGGATGGCAAGATGGCTGTGTAGGAGATGGAATTACAGGCAATCTTAATAAGGGAAGGAGAGTTTGAACTTCCTGTGAAAAAGAAAAAAACACAAATAAACCTGGGAGATTCTCAGAGCCATGGAGAAAGGAGTAAGGAGAAGAGAGGCTGGGTAAAACTGCACAAAGTAGGAAACTGCCACAGAAAACTCTGAGCTTTAAAAGTCTTCCCTTTTATCTAGAGAGCTTTGGGGTAAGAATGGAGTAAGGGAGTTATAAGCATAGGTGCTAATTGCATGGAGCATCTCCATAGAGCTTTAGATTAAAGACTCCAGCACCTTGGGGGGCTGAAAGAATCTGTAGATCTTGCAGACAGTATGTGGGGCAGGCAGCTGCACCCTTTGTTACTAACCTTCCTCCCTTCCCCATCTGATCATGTAAATGAGAGCCACAAATGCTAGAGTTTACAGCATGCAACATCTGAGTTGGGATCTCTGGAGAGATGGGGATGGATTTATTTACATGTTCTGAGTTATCTCTGCAAATGATCTAACAGAGGCCCCTTCACATCTGTAGAGTCCTGATGAAAGTAAAAACATTGTACCCAGGTATTTCTGTTTGTGCTTGTGGCACTGAAGACAAAAAGGTCAGATTCTCTGCCTGTTTTACACCCCCTTAGCACTAGCATTTGTTATAGTCTGCTCCTACGAAGTATGGCATGTCCTTGACAATGAATGTGTTTTTCAGAGCAAGAACCAGGGCCAGATTCAGTCTGATTTGCCAGCTCTGCTTCAGCTTGGTTTCAGATCTTCTCTTGGGGCCAGACCAGCATGGCTGATGATCCTGACTCCCCTAGCAAAGCTGCGTGGCAGGAATAACTTCTTAGAGAGGGATCTCCCTGCCTCGGCAGAAGGCTGGGATGGCTGGGTCAAGGCCAGATGTTCTATGTTATGGAGCCCTCCCCATATCCCTACCACCAGGGCCTCGGGGACAATGACTTCACCTGCAATCCGAGTATGGGTGAACCCGGTGCTTGGCAGCAAGGATCAGCCTAGGTAACTGTAATCCCATTCCGAGCCAGGCAGGAGGGAGGACAGCAATCCCTCTGCTCTCCTCTGCCAGCAGCAAAGGGTGAAACAATAAGAAGTAAAGCCTCAGGTGCTGGAGGAGCAGAAATACTTTTTCTCCACAGACACCAGGCCTACTTGGCATAACACCCTCCACTCACTCTGTGCCTGCACTGCTGTTCCCAGGCAGATCTGAGCAGAGGAAAAGCAGCCACAGCCATCAGATGCAGCAGCTGTTGGGCTCTGTGTGTCGCCTGCTTGCCCTGAAATGTTTAAGTACCTGCTCTTGCTGCAGGATGATGGTAGCCCAGGAGTGCTGAATTCACCATTCTTCACATGCTGCTGTGCCTTCTACATGGCTGACGTTATGTCTGCATTGCTGACAGATTTTGTTTTTGAAGAGTAGGGCTCATATATTAACCGAGCAGTCCTCCTGTCAGTAAAGCAAGCAAACTCAGTCAGGCCCTCACTGTTATTGCCAGAAGGGGAGTAGGGGAAAAAAAGGAAAAAAAAAAAAAAAAAAAGAAAAAAAAGGCATCAAATAAACCAAGCCATGAATCAGCCTCTGGAGCTATTTGTAACAGATGTACTGGCAGGCATGTAATTGCCTTCTTACCGTTATCAGCCGGAGCTCACACAGGCCCCGCAACCACCTGCAGCTCTGCAGCAGGGATCCGCAGGGAGCTAGCTTTGGCCTCCACCCTGGTGCACCGAGCACCTTCCTTTAATTAAGCATTGAGCCTCTTCCCATCCTGGTGCTACCCTGCAGACTCAGTGCTCTGTGTGAGAATGAAAGTGGTTGTCGCTGAGGATCACGGCTTTGTCTTGGAGCCACTACGAGAGCTACACAGCAGACAGGAAGCAAATATTTGGATTCCTAGATCTCTGGATCTCTTCCTTCTATATAGCATCCCGTTGCCTTCCCTTTCATGTAGGTTACTCCAGAAAAATATCTACTACAAGTGTCAATGCTAGCTTAGAGGACATACCATGTCATGTGGAAGCAACTTGTGCTTTCCATTTTTACCAGAGTAGCCACTCTTGAGCATCTTTGTAGATGATTGTGCTTTCAATAGTATTCTTTCTTTGAAATAAAAAGATTTCATATTCTTTCATATAGCCCCAGAGCCTGCAAACCTCTCATTTTGAAAGAATCTGAGTCATTTAAAAAAAAAATAAAAATAAAGAAAAAAAAGTTCTCATCCTTACTTATCATCCTTACTTATTGGGGAAAAAAAATCTAGAACCAAAAAACCTAATTGAGCCCCACAATTTCTGCAGTGCCCTTCCTGACTTATGAATGCATAAGGCTCATTTAAAGAGCAACGAAGACGGGTGGGGATACAGTCGTATTTCCTTGGCCTGTGCTATGGAAAAATGATTCAGAGAGCTCTCAACGGGGCTGCCCTGCTTATGGAGGGCATTGCAAAAACCGCACTCTTTGCTAACAGAACCATGGTGATGAGCAAAGCAAACAGCTCCTCCAGCCTGGCCTTGCTAAGGGGAGGCTATTTGCCCCATAGCTGTGACTCCCTTCCGTACCTGCGCGTCTCTCTTTGAAGTCCTGCTGACTCTAAGGCCAGCCCTGAGCAGCGAGTTCCATCCTGCCAGACCCTGTGGGAAAAAGCGGGCTCTGAGTGAAATTAAAGGGCAGCATATGGCGGGCTCCTAAAAGGCAATAGCTGTGTCCAGTGCATAGCAGAGCAGTGGAATTTGCAGCCACAGGAAGGTGACTGAGACAAACAACGTTGACTGGGTTTCAAACTTGAGTTGGAAAATTTTATGACTGCAAATAACACTGGCAGTCATATAACCCAAGGGAAAAAAATAGGGGTAATGAAACCTCCTGCTTCAGGGCATGAGCTGGTGGCCTCTAGGGACAACGGAGGAATTTTTCCTCCCATTTGCAGCATTGCTCAAGTAACTGCGTGCATTCTGTAGGAGTTTCACCATCCACAGAAATACCAGGCATTGACTGTTGACTGTTAAAAAACCAGAAGGATGCTGCACTGGACAAGCCACTGGCTTGATTTGGTATGGACATCTACCAAACAAGTCAGGCAGCAATACTGTCACGAAATAAAATGGACATTGGATGAGAGGCCAGCCCTGGGGTCCTAATGAATCAACAGGGATGCTCTCCCTGACCAGAGATAAACACATCAGATGACAAAGAAAAAGAAAACTGCAGGCCATTGCATTTTGACTCTGAGCTATGCATTACTGTTGTGCTGGCCAGCCAAATAATATGTCTTTGGAACTGATTTTAAATTCCTACCATTGGTAGCTAAAGACTGGGCATCTGGGTCTGTGGTTCTGTCTTCCTCCTGAACGCTGCCAATCTACTGACATAGGGAGGTTATGAAGTTTGCTGAATGTCTCCAAAATTTATCTCTAGTGGGCAGAAGTGTCTCCTCATTGTCAGTCTAAATCAACCCATGGCCACTTTAAATTCACTGATTATTATGTCAGCATTGTCCTTCCTTTGAAATAGTTCTCATTTTTCCAATGTTTGCCTCTTGATGTATTCACTGTGAGTGACCATATTCCCACCTGGCATGGTCTTTGCTGGGTCACAGAGCCAGCTCTTGCAGGCTGGTTGTCCTGGGACCCCCACTCTGAACCTTCCTCACTGCCAATCCGCTTTTCACTGACTGCTGATGACCGCACCTATAGACATTATTTCTGATGAAGCTTTCCCTGGCGTTGTGCAAGGGCATTTGTACTTCTCTAGCTCCCCTGGTAATACTCTTCCCTCTATGCATCCTAACATCACATTTAGCTTTCTTTTACTTCTGCCTAGTCCCCATAGCTCACAGATCTGCTGTGGTCACTTAGCACACCCACGTCCTTCCCTTCTTTTGTTATCTCCAGATTAAACATTCCCTGTTTATAGCTGATTAGTTATTAATCCCTGAACACACAAATTTGCATTTTGCACTGTGAATGTCATCTTTCTTCTACTGCTCTGGTCCTGAAGGTCACATCGCTCTTTCTGTAGAACGCTCTGACCCTCTCCTGCTTTTGATGATAAAGTCCAGATGAGAATCAGCAGATTTCATCAGTTTTTTCAGTTGTTTATTCTGAAAAAAAAAGGATAAGATTGAGCCCAAAAATGATTCTGCAGGAACTCCTCTAGTAACCCTCTTCCTGCCTAGTACTTCAGCTTTCGACATTTACCTGTGGGGTAAGTCCTTCTGCCTCAGTTTTCCTGTCTGCTTCAAGTGAATTATCACGTCCAGATAGAATCTCATTTTTACGAGGTCTCAGGCATTGCTACACACACACGCACATGTGCGCGCACATGCACGTGTGCTCACTGAGGATACCTGCAAGGAATCAGTTTCTCAGCAGAATGATGGTCTACGCAGTCCTGAAGCAGTACAAACCTGAGCTTCCAGGAAATCTTATTCTCAGACCTAAGCTGGCTCAGAGCCACTTTGTAGTATCACTCCCAGCACTCCCATAATAAGTAGCTTAAAAACCCAGACATCAGGACTCAGAGTCTAGCGAAAGGCACAACAGCCTCTTCTGCCCCCTAACACTTTCAGCAGCTCCAAAGAGCACTCAGATACAAAGGGATTAGGTGGTTTATAGGACCAAAGCTTGGCAGATTTCCCTCCAGGGCCCCCAGCCGTTTGCTCTGTTGGTCATCATTCCTGTCAGGCTAGTTCAGAGTGTCTCTGCCTTTACTCTTAGTGGATTAAGGGGTGGTTGAGTGGTTATTTTCTCCTGCTTTGTTGCTTGGAGATGGGGCTGCAGAGGGGAATGAATTGCATCAGATAAATACATTGAACTGTCACTCTGAGAATTAACTGGAAACCTCCAGGAAAACAGTACAAATGTCAAGAGAAGAAAGTGCTGCGGAAGGCATCTCTGCTGTCATTCACATGGATGGATCAACATGGACATAATTTTTCTTCCCAGTAATTAATTTCAGTGTATTATTAATTGTAATAACCATCAATTTCTAATGAATACACGGGGCCTCATGAAAATCCTGGCACTTAGTTGTCACAATTAAAGTAACTGTAGTATTCCCTGATCAGCGGGGCTCAGTACTTCCATCTGCTCCCATTCAGATCAGAGTCCAAAGCACCTTACCGCCAGGAAGGAAGCAGGTGATTGCAGCATTATCCCAGAACTCAGGGTCTCCACCGCAGATTTTTCTATACGACTTTGAGGAAAACTCTCTTTACCTCCATCTCATCCAGTGATAACATCAGTCCTCTACTGCACTCGTTTATTTGGAGGTAAGCTTGTTAAAAATGCAGGGATGAGTCAGATATTTAGATAACAGGATTCACAACAAACTGTCTGCTGAGAAAAAAACATCCTAGGGAATCCTGCTAAAAATGCCTCCAAAAAAAGACCCAAGTCAGGTTATATATGTGTTGAGGTAGTTTAAGTCAGTACAACTTAGATGTCATATCAGGAGACAATTACACTAGTTGAGAGCTTAATCCAGACAGCAACATGAGTGTTTTTTATTTCCTCTGCACAACTTCATCAATTAGAAATAAAACAATGGATTGCTACATGCGCCATTAACCTTATACTTCTCACATCACAAGCCCACTATAATCAGATATAAAGAAACAAGTATTAATTACAGTATGAATATCTCAGTCACTGTCCTGATCAAAACAAAATCCAAGAATTTTATCATTAAACGCTCTTTCAAATCAGAAGCAAGAAAACTACGTGAACGTATTGATGACACGTCCCATCAGAGCTGCACTCTCTTTAGGACAGGGACTTCCTTCTGTTCTGAGTTGGTCCAGCGCTTAGCGCAGGGGTCCTGGCATTGCAGACACTACTACAACAGTAAGTACATTTCCCATTAAGATATATGTATCTTATTATCAAGAGATAATAGTTACCATTACTATAGCAAAGTGCTGAAAGGCAAGTCAGTAAATGCGTCAATTTTTTCTTCCATTTCACCATATTCTTTAAAAGAACATATTCTGAGGACGGCATCAAGGCTGTACGAGCCAAAACAGTTAAAAAGATCAAGATTTTTCAGGTCAGAGTTAAGGACACGATGTGACATTAAAGTACACTTCTCTACATAGCAGAAATCCCAACTTTGTGAAGCTGAGTGGAGAACTCCCACTGATGTCAAGATCTCCCAGTGTGTTTAGTCAAGGCAAGATTTGCAGCAAGGGGCATTATCCTTAACCGCTCCTGCTGATGGCAGAGGAACTGGGATTTCACAGTGCGTTTAAGCAAGGCAAAGATTTGTAGTGAGAGGAGTTATCTTTTATAAACCAGATACTACGGCTTAAAAAACAGAGACAGTTTTGGGCACTCAAACATACATCTAGATCTGACTTGAAAGCAATGAATTCCAAACTCCATTCAGGCCAAGAAAATTTTCTTTGAGTTTAATGAAATTATGCTGATCAATCAGACAAACTGAGAGAAAAAGTGGTTGATATTTGTGCCAAGTTTTTGCTTGCTAGGACAAGTTCATGTGATGTTAATATGGCTAATGGACTTCCAGGCTGAAACAACTTCATGTTTTGTTGGCGCAGGGTATGGACAGATGAGGTTTGTGATTGCTTGTGCCTGTCCATGTAAATATGGCCTGAACTGTGGGCAGTTATTTACTTAGCCATTTCCGTGCTCTGACAGCATTGCAATTTACAAATCATGTAAGTAGGTATAATGTTATCACCTAGCAATGTTTTTTTTTAATGAAAATTTTTTATTCTGGTCTATGACCCAACTAAATGGTTTAGAACAACAGGTGAATCTCAGGATCTCTCGCTGTTGTAACCTTAATCCTCCCCTACCAGTCTCCTCCCCATTGTTTACTGCAATTCTTCCTTTGCACTTAGATCCTAAGATCCTGCGAGCAGGGCCCTATCCAGCCTTTGTTCAGGCTGCAATACATAAACAGCTATTTGCATTCAGTGGGAGACTTACCTGACCCAGGACTCAGAGTGGTGGGATCAAGATTAAATACATTTACATACATGTAAATTTTTGCCGTTTGCTGTGCAAAAATATCTTGTCTCTGAGATACGGGAAAATATGGTTCTGACTCAGAATTGATGTTATCTTTGCAGTCAAGATTAGAGTCCAAATTGTGCAATCCAGCTTAACTCACAGTATCAGTTGCTATGCAAAAGACAATGTTTCATACAGAGGTGTGGTCTTTCAATGATTGCAACAAATACAGACCACAGCTGGCTTGTCATTTACATCCAATACTATTGGAAAGCACAGGCAATTTCTCAGGTTTGATCCTAAAAGAAACTGATCATTCCTCATAAGATGTGGACTGACCTTAAACCATGATTAAATTAATGGGATCAAGAGCTTTTGAATGCCTGTGAATAAACTGTCCCTAAAGACAAAAAAGAGAAAAGGTGAAAGCACTTTAAAAAAAAAAAAAAAAAAGAGAGAGAAGAAGAAGAAAAGAAGCTTTTTTCCCACAGGAAACTTCCATCACTATTGTATTTTCCCTAAGGACATTTCTGTATCTGTCACTAAAAATTACAGCTGTCAGCGGTAATGCATCAGCACAAACCAGAGGGCTGGGTTTTGGTGGTCTGAAAAGGGATGTAAACCACAGTTGGTTTTAACCATCAACTTACCTTAGCTCCAGTGAACATATTTATTATGCAATATATCCAATTTTGTCTGGAGAAAAAGTGATGTCGGAAAGAAAAATTGTGTTGTTCTCACAAGTGCATGCCTGATGCCTAATCAAGACTAAGAGAGACATTTCACTCACATAAGGCTGACCAACTGCCGAAACAGAGGCAAGAGAAAGGTCTGTGGTAGCAAAACAACCTTCAAACCCCTGAAACAGCAAAACTGTCTTCCATCAGAGCCCCTGAACAAATGCTATACAATTTCAGTGGCAAAAGAAACAAGCCTAAAACAGATTTCCTCCATAATGTGAAATAACGCCCTAGAAAATTACACTACCAATAAAAAGCTAATGAAAAGGTCTGCTGGGAACGGTTTTGCCCTACAGATAACTTGTCCCTCCTGATCTTAATGAATTCACTTGCAATTTTGACATGCTTTTATTACAGTGGCACTCAACGCCCTAGAAATCTCAGTGCTAGGTGCTGTTCAAAGAGAGGGTCTTTGTCCTAAGGAACATGACGTAA
Organism: Grus americana; assembly: GCF_028858705.1. Classification (NCBI taxonomy): domain Eukaryota; kingdom Metazoa; phylum Chordata; class Aves; order Gruiformes; family Gruidae; genus Grus; species Grus americana. The sequence goes on from NC_072874.1 coordinate 199,087, forward strand.
TTCTTAAAAAGGCAATGATAGAGGCTGCTAATTATTCATTGTTTGCACAGGGAATAAAAAAGGTTTATATGGAACTAGTGTATGGGTAAGTGTAAGTATCATTAGTAGTAATTATAGTAACTGCTTCTATGATCCTCCTCTGTTATATGTGAGGCAGACTTCATTTCATAACTACAGGTTTGCCTGCAAAAAAATCCTCTTTCACAACAGACAGCCCACTGCAAGCCAATGGCTGTCTTCATGTATCCTGCCACTCTGGTTGAGCTGTCTTCCAGCATGCAGTGATATCCTTCGGGTTTAGGCTGGATCAAAGCTGTAGCAGATCAGTGCTACCTTTCTCTTCTCAAAGATGTCTACCAAGGGCTTTGCATGGAGAGGTTTAATGCCAGAAATGTGTGGGTTGTCAAATCGTCCAAGGAAAAGGACAGTGGAAGGCCCTGACCCTCTACTTTTTACACAGGCAAAATACCGTCTCGCTTCCAATTAGTATTTGATAGGGGAGTGGAGATGCAAGGAATGGTATCTTCTGCCTAAATGGTTCTTGCTGGGTAAGAGCAGAATTAAATAAGATGAAGAGGGTGTGGACTGAAGATAGGGAATGGGATCTCTTGTGATGCAAGAAGCATCTTTGTGTAATGGCACAGCCCGAACTGGAGCTCACAGGCTGCGGCAGTGTCCACCCAGGCGGAGGTTCACCATTATCCCCCTGCCCCAGAGGGAGAGAGGTTTCCTCTCCGTGCCTAAAGAAAGCCAGAAGAACCATGGGTGAAATGGATTTGAATCCCTGTTGAGAAAATGCAATGGTAAAAGTACTCTGCTCAGCATGTGCTCATTGCCGAACCCACGCAGGCGCTCAGGGCGGGTCTGTTTGTCTCTTCAGGGCCACAGAAACCAACAAACAGCGGCGGGGAGAGGAGTTACCGCGGCCGTATCCTCATCACACCCACGCTCCCATGAGTGGCCTTCTTTCTGCCTAATGAACTGAGGATTAATTAGAGGAGGTAATGGGCTTCTACGGACAGCATTGTCAAACACTGCTTATTGCTGTTTGTTGATTCAGCTAGGCATTTGGTAATCCCTCACATTGTTTTGCAGTGACTACAGGAAACAGGCAGAAAAGAGACTTAGCTTTCCCAAATTGAAGGCACCTACACAGACCCTTTAGAAATGATGGCTGATGCTGGATAGTACTGAGCAATAGCAAACATACAATCAGTACTTGAATCGTCCCATTCATCTCCAGAAGATAGCTAGTCTATAACACATAGGATGGGAAACAACAACAACAAAAAATTTTCTATTTTTATTCAAAAAGAGGGGGAAAATTTAAAGGGAATTGTCTTTGGCACTTGCTTCTTTTAAACAAAAAGTTATTTTTCCCTTACAATTTTCTTGCTGACACACTGTTTATGTAATGGGGGAAATACTGCTCAGAGAGAGTGTGGTGACTTGTCCAAAAACAGAGCAGAGAGGAAAACCCAGTGGTTTTTGCTTTTCTCCTTGACCCGTGCAGAATACAGCACACCTCAGAGCCTGACTTTTCTTTGTCCTTTGCCACGTCCAAGCTTTTGTACCCATAAAAATAGAGTGTGTAATGGTACTAGCCCTTAAATAATGGAGTGCATCCACGCTGCCTTGTGGTGGCAATGCCTCAACACGTAAGGCATCAGCAAGCCAGCCCTTGCTGTTCCCTTGCTTTCTGTGCAATTCTGCTTTGGGCTGGGCCACAAACTAATACAGAAAAGGGTCTTCAAAAGTTTTCCCTGCAGAACTACTTGGCAAAGGACAAAGTTACTCTCCTGGAGTTGAAACAACTCTTATCTCCCTGGCCAACCCATCTGGATGTTAGCAGTCACTCTCCTGTCATGTAACTCAGTCTGAAGAGTATGAACAAACATTAGCAGGTTTAAACTGCCACATTTCTGTATTTGGGCTAAGCAGAGCTCAGGGCAGAGATCCAATGTTGTCTTGTGTATACAAACCCACCACAAAAAATAATTAAAGCACTGAGTCTTGATTTTTCCCCTTAGTTCCTTTCAAGAAAGGTTAGAACTTCACTCATCCACTGCAAATTTGAGGCCCCTTTAAAAACTCCCCCTGGATTATATCTACCTGCCCAGCAGGACAGATGACACATTAGATTTCATTTCATTTTCTCAAGACGTGACATTTTTGTTGGCTCATGTAAGGGGAAGGTACCTCGTGCCTTTCTAAAGATTTTCGCATGCATGAGCACACCACCAATCAGACAAAGCCTTTGCCCTTCCCAACAGAGATATTTTGAAGAGGGATGTGCTATGAGGGGGACCTATGTAAAAAACAAGAGCAAGGTTGAAAAGCTGCGTGCTGTCCTGCAGGAACAGCGTCTGCAGGATGGGGGGGGTGCCAGTAGCTTGGGATTTCAGGTGGGAATGTCCAGGAGAAGACTGGTTAGCGGGTTGGGCTCCTTTCCTTTTCCTTATTTTTCATATCTTCACCCTTCAGCTGGGTGGTGCCAGGGAATACATGTAGCTTAATGCAAGCTGCTATGGCTTGGGGACCAGGCAGCGGGAGGCTGCTGGCGGCAGCGGTACCAGTGTGCTGATAAGTCACTTCACGCAGTGCCTGAGTCACCTGGGACACAGGCTGTTCCTAATGGACAGGTCCAGGAAATCCCTGCCTGCCCTAAGGAAGCAGGAAGAATGACTTCCATTCATGAAGGATGCAACAACAGCTCCTGCATGCCTTCAAACAGGCTGAGCAAGACTCCTGCTGCACTATTGCTTCACTCTCTTCGTTGGACATAGAGGCCAGAGGAACTGTCCCTTTACTTTCACAGTGAAGGAAGATTTGCTGTTTTGAGGTATTTCCTAATGGTCATGCCAACAGCCTCCTCCGCTCATTGCTTCCTCACTCCTCTCTAAAATAGCTGAAGGCTATGAAAAATGCTGGAGGTCTAGTGGAGTCATTTCAGACTGATGCTGAAACTCCTAGAGCATGGTGGAAATTCAGGGAAATCAATTTGAGTTCATGAATGGTAATAACTTAAAATAGATCAATAAAATGGCAATGAATTCTCATGCAGATGCTCCACTTCATAATCAGATAGCCTTAACCAAGTCATGTAATTTGAAATAATTTTCAATTAAATTACAGTAAATCCAAAGAAGGCCCATTTAATTCTAATTGAGTCTGTATGGACCACTCTAATTCTAATTGAATTTAAAGGTGCTTAAGTAGCTCACTTCAAATTCACATTTCTGAGACAGCAACAAAAGAAAGCTTGAAAACATGATGGGAGTAGAATACAAAATGTTCTCAAACAAGGGGACATAGAAAAGTAGTGCAAAATGAGTGTATATATTTAAAATCTCATGCTTTTTCTGCGTTAGCATATTAAACTACAGAGATGTCATCTAACAATGTCTTACTCTTTACAGATTATGTTGCTGTTTAGTGCATAACGCACATGTCATGTGCCAGGGTATCAGTGGAAATCCCAACTCCAGGCCCTACTCTTGAGTCCTCTGGCTGACTCACTGGGCCACTGTGGGAGCCTTGGCACTGAGCTGCACTCTCCCCTGCTGACCTGGCCACACAGCAGTGCCTACAGCGCAGATCAAAGCAGGAGCAGAGCTGGGCTAATCAGCTGAGAGATGAGAGAAGCCACAAATGGAGCTACACACTTACTAATGAAAGCAAAGGGCTTGCAGACATCAGAGCAAAATGACTGCATTAGACCTACTAACAGTTGTTTCTCCCAGATTTAAAAATCTTGCTATGGAAGAGGTGTGCTGGGAAGGAGGGTCTCTAGTTAGGGTCAGCTGGATCCATGATGGAGCAGTGGCAGCCAGGAAAGAGGACTCCAGTTTAGACCTTCTCAAGGAGGTGGGTGAGGAGCAGTCTGAGCTCTCAGAGCTGCTGTGCTATGCCATGTGCTTGTTGCCACCATCACTTTCACTCATTTATTAACAATGCCTGCAAACGTGAGAGCTCCACCACACTGCCTGTGGTAGACATCCCACCCAAGCTGGTTTTTAGAAACGAGAGGCAAAAGGGAAGGCAAACTGTGTTCAGAAAGCATATGCCTCTTGCTCAAAGTCACACAAGAGATCCACGAGCAGAACTCAGCTCAAAACTGAGACTGATGCCCTTCCCACTAAACCAGACTGCCTCTTTCTTGGATTCATGGGATAAAACAGCCTCATTTCTTCACTCTCACTGCACTTCCTCTGCTCTGTCATAACCATACTGGGACTTCACTGGACCAAAGTTAAAGCCCATACTGATTTTCCTCAAGCCTGGTTATAAAGATTACATGTTACCACACCTGCCTCACCTGCTAGACACTTTGCACCATCCTGCACAGAAAAATCTGTATAAGAAACGTATATTTTTAATGCAAACACACTCCTAAGAGCACAAAGGTAGCTGGTGAAGACACTTCCTCATTGCTGGGTGCATGTGCCCAAGTGCCATTAGCACTGAAGAGAAATAACAAGAGCCTGGGAAGACCCATCCCCTCGGGTGGAGGCTTATCATAGTGCCAGGTCATCAGAGGAGATTTTAGGGTGATTCTCAGGGATTAAGACCTCTCATTTCAAATCAGTGACACTTGACATTTCCAGTTCAGCTGTGAACTTGTAAAATCACTGCAGAAAGTGAAACTAGGCCACATTCACACCAAAAGCAACAGAAATATGTGCAAGTCTCCTCTCAGCCCTGGCAATGCCCATGCTCTCAGTTAACTGAACTCTTGAGCAATTTTTTTGTTTCTGACCATTCCCAAATGGATTTCTTACAACATCAAAATTGACTACTGTCTTTCTTTCAACTTATCTGATAGAGTCGAAAGAAAACACGCTGGCAATGCCACTGCATCACAAGACAGGCTTTGATCATCTGGAACTGCCAACGCACCTTGAAGCGTGTTAAATATATATGACTTGGCTGATTGCATCTGCCTGTTTCCATTAAGTGTACCTGCAAGGGAGCCACCTGCTGAGAAGGGGCAGTACAAGGGAGAAGTGACCTGGGGTTTGGGTCACTGGATACTCCTTGAGGTTTTTCATAGGAGGAACTTTCAGTATTTTGTGTTTAGCATGTCACCCAGCTCAGGTAAGCAAAGGCCAGGTGAAAGCGCATTTCTGAATAAGTTTGTGGCAAGAACTGACCTTTCCACCATGGTTATGAATGGAGAAACCTTTCAGCAGTAAAAAACCCCAAACCTTCAACATCTCTCACAGGCTTTGGGTGCTCATGTAAACTCAACGGATGAGGTTCAACTCCTTGGATAGCAGGTGCCACACTGGACACTGCTATGTTGGGGATTCTTCCCTCCCACCCGCTGCATAAGTCTCCCTGCTACAAAGGCCGTCCCAGTTGAGAACAGCTCTAACACTGCTTGGCGCAAGAACCAGAGCATAGATTTTAGACTCAGCTTTTAAAGACTCAGATTAGGGGAGCAGAGAGAGACAAATGCTGAAGTAGGAGACACACTGCTGCTGAAATGCTACGACATGACACTTTGACACGAGTTATGTGGGGAGGTCTCAGAAGCCTCTTTTTTGATTTAAAAAAAAAAAAAAGTAACCTGTTTCCATTAGCCTTTTATTTCCTGCTAATGGTTCAGGACTCTTCCCAGTTCTCTGGAACATGAAACACCAAGGCCACCTCATCCCATGCCCTCTGGGAACGTGATTCTGGCTTTGTAGGTTATCTGGGGTGGGGTGGGGGAGGAAGCAGGAGAAAAGAATGATGGGGTGCCGTGCAGATGATTCTCATTAATTTTGGAAGGCGTTATAAAAAGTAAGCTTTAAAGTCTATCCTAAATATAAGGATTCAGCTGATTGAGAGCTCATCTGCTTCTATCTCTTGGGTAATCGTGAATACACTTCTGCTGTGTCACTTCAAAGGCTCAGTACAGCTGGGAGGGTTTTCATCAAAGCTTCTGCATGTCTGGGGGAGGTTTTCCCCCCCATGAATATACATCACTGGAGGCTCCTTTTCCCAACTTTTCCCATGCCTCTCTCTGATTGATCCTCATTTCATTCAGATGAGCTCTTCCTCTCTGGATGGCTAAAGGGCAAGAGACAGCTCTCTCCAAAGCTTTCCCACTCGCCTGGATGCCTCTCCGAAGATTTTCCTCTCATCAGAGTGGGGGAGGGAGGGAGCTGTTCAGACAAGAGATTGAGCCTTTAAATTAAATTCTTGTCATCTGAGGGCTGGGCCTGATAGTAGCGGGGGTGGGAAGCATATTCTCCCAGTATCGGGATTCTGGCCAGATCCTCATCTGGTGTAAATATGTGCCAGTGGACTGATCTCAGCAGTCATGTCATCAAAACTACAAGCCTTAAAACCCTCCTCTCTCTGCAAGGCAGCAGGTTGCCGGGTGAAACCAGCATCATCCTCTGTGTGCCTGCCCTGCAGAGTACGTGAGATCCACAGACAAGGAACACTTGCTGAAATTGCTCAATTCCCCTCTTTTTCATTGGGGATGGAGGGCCGGGCAGCTTGGTGGAATTTCAAACACTCAGCCACCCTCAGCCAGGTTGGGATTTCACAACAGCCCAGACCCTGTGCGCACCCAGCACGTGCAAAGTGCTGGTGGAAATCTAGGCCCCTCTCCTGCTCTCAGATGGCAGCTCAGCCCTCCTGGAAATTCTGGGCCCAGTGCCACTTAGTTACAGCACGTCTCCTGGCTGCTGGCCAGATCAGAGGAGTCTGAACCTCATCTTAGCTCTTCTACCCTCCACCCTCTAATTGCATATTCCCTAAGGCCAAAATGACCCCAGCAATTGTCAGGTCAGGACACTGCTGAAGCAACTGGATGTGCACTCTCTTTACCACAGGCAAAGTTGGCCCACACAAATGGTAATGCATTGCTGCTGATGATTTAAAAAAAAAAATGTTGGGAATCTCCTATGCAGTGACCCACAGAAAAGTGACAGCCTCGGAGATTACAAATGTCTGCTTGTCCAGCAAGATCTTCCCTTGTTCCAGTGAGACCCCTCAGCAGATGGGGACCCTCTCTGAGAGCAGGACAGCTGCATAGCCACCACCAATCACCCACCAGCAAGTTTCACGAGCTCATGTCCTTACAGCCTCCTGTGCATCCTCTCTTAGCTCAGAGCCCCGTAAACCCACATCTTGGACCTTTGCCAGGGAGATCAAACCAGGTCCCCAAGGACATGTCACCCTCCAACACCATAATGTCTGTTGGCAGCTATAAATCCTGTCCTTCATGCTCAGTTCCAGGCTGTAATCCTCCCCTTTGGAGCAGGAGTCCCTCTGGAGAGGCATTCAAAGCCAGGTCAGTTGTGTGGGCGCTGCATGTGATTGGGACGTTTCTTCCCTGCAGACAGTGATGGGATTTTCCCGCACCAGTCCCCTGAATAGTTAATTTGATCATGAATGGTTTATCACTTCTTTCACTGGGGTGTGTGGCTGGATTTACTTTGACACAAGCCCCTTTCTGAATTGCAAGTTGGCAACAATAAAAGGGAGAAGTCTTTAATTAGTTATCTGGCTAATTAACTTTTACGGCACTGTATAGCTTTGGCATCCAAATACTGCAATGCAAAACACTGCAAACATTCAAACAAAGCCTACCCATCCCACCAGGAAGCTGCTGCCACTGGTGGTTGCGGGGGAATAGCATCTCGCAGCCTTGGGCAGGGTGCATGGAAATCCACCTCTCGCTGTGCCGTGCTCCCTGGATTCCCTGTACATCCACTTCTGCAGATAGCTCACCTTCTTCTAATGATCTTCAAATTAAAGATACAGAACATACATGGCTTCCCCATGTTGTATTCCTCCTTCCCAGCACGTGCACTCACTCTACCACTTGGGTGAAATACACACAAGATAAAATTTATTTCTTGCTTGAAAGGGGTATGTAGACATCCCTGCATCCCCCTGCCATGCACGGGAGAGTTTCACTGTCAGGGCCAGCATACCGGCATCCCGCAGTCCTGCGCCAGGAGAGAAACCCCTCGCATCAGGCAGGGTGACGTCATATCACACAGTAAGGAAATGCTCTCGAAGAGGGTTAAGCTCTGAAGCCTGTGGGGTGACCCCCAAAAGCACAGTTTAGCTCAGAGAGTACAACAGACAGGTTGCTAGAATTAAGTCTCTCTCTCTCTGTTGGAACATGCAGGGTCCCCACCGCTTTTCCCACGCTGATCGGTGAGAGCTAGGGGTTTCGGGAGGCACGGTGCCCCCAGGACGTTCCCGTGTTGTTATATCTGCACCTTGTGGGCTAGCACATGTTTTATTCTGTGTGCACTGGAGTTTCGCCGTTACTGCATGTCCAGGCAAGCTCCCTAACTGCTTTCAGCATGAATAAAAATGCACTGTAAAGGGGAAGGGACAGGTTTCAGGAAAAGCGAGAGAAGCAGCATGAAACGGGCCATCAGCTTGAGTCCACTGGCTAATCAGTACCATCCCACACGTCTGCCCCACTGCTCACAGAGGCATGGAGGGAAGGGAGAGGTCTGTCTGATCTCAGGCTGGGATCTAAACTATGTCTACTTTGTTATAGTTTGGACTTTAACGGAGAACTATTTAACTGCCATACTTATTTGTGGTAGAAAAGTATTCTGCTTGCTGGTAGGCCCAAGTCAACCAAGTAAAATCAGGGGCGATACTTTGCCCCCTTCCTGTACCAGTCCTTGTAGGGTCCAGGGAATCTCAGCTGACAGTGCCTTTGCTCAAGAGGCAAGTTGTTGCCTTTAATGTTAAGCAGCCAGCTGCCCAAGCAGGGTTGCTACAGGAGGATTTCAGTAAAGCAGCACTGTGTTTGCACACCACAGAGTTGCACACAAAAAGCAGGTCACAGGGAAAGTAAAAATGAAGTCAGCTTGGAGCTGCAGCATGAAGGCCCTCTCAGCATCCCGTAGAGAGACTCTTCTCCACATTCATTTGCTGTGAGCAAGTAAACCTGTTGGAGGGAATGATTTCACTCTGTGAGCACAGGGCTTGTGCCTTGTTCAGTAGGGGCTTCTCTTTGCTGAGGAAAAAAAAAAAAAAAGATCTCTGCAGATTTGCACTTGCTAAATGATCAAGCAGCAAGGGATGGTGCAGGAAGGATGGATGAGATCACTGATACAGGGAGGAGATGAGGGGAAGGTTGTCCCCTCCTAGTACAGACATGCATCTTACCAGTTCTCCCTGAACCAGAGGACCTAAATCTAGAAGGGATGGAGGTGCCTGTGAAGCCTCCCTTTTTCCCCCCACTAGCACTGGCCCATCCAGTCTGAGCTCCTGTATTCTGCCAGGGCAGCCAGGCAGCTCTGCAGCCCTCCTCCATCAGCAGCACGGTGGCATGCAGTCTGCCTGACTGCAATGTTAACGGTAATGAGGCTTACAGGGGAGGAGAGTCCTTTGACCTGTGACTACATGCTGCTTGTGCAGGTCTGAAACAGCTGCGAAACGCTATGCTCTCCTTAGGCAGCTCGTAAGGCCTTGTCTAACCACCCTTAATACCTGTCAGAGTACAATGTTCTAATGAAACTATGACACAGGTACAATCCTTAACACAAAGGCTGGCCTAGGGGGTCCAGGTATCTTTGCAGGATTACTGTATTCTCCTTTAAATCATGAGGCCTTGTATCAGGAACTCTATCAGCTACAGTAGCTGTGTACAGGCAAAGCCCTCAGTTCCTTTAAAATCCCTACCCCAGAAGAAAAAATAAAGAACATGAAATGATTCATAGCACTTGTATGGGGAACATTTTATGGTTTTGTTTTTGCTTTTGCTTTTCATTTTAAGTCTTTTCAGACTCAGTTTAAAAAACAAATCAAACCCATTCTCTTCCCTTTGTCCTGGTGACAGGTTGCCCAGATGCCTGTCTGGGTCAAGGGGACACTGCTGCATTTTGTTTTACCATCTGGCATCGCCGAGCCCTGCAGATTTTTTAACCTCTTAATTCCCAATAGCATTTTGTTCTTTGCTGATCCCATCATTTCCTCATATTTGCTTTCCTAAACTTTCCAAACTAATTTCCATCAAATCCAAACACTCAGCAGCCTGAATGTTAGTTTCTGAGCACAAATAGGAAATATTTCCCCTCCTGAGCTGCAGAAAATCAAGTGCCCCCAGCTCCAGGTCACAGCTAAGCCTTCAACAAAAAGATCTCCAGGGAGAGCCAAGAAGGTTCAAGTTCACACAACTAGTGCACTAAAGCCAGGATCAGGCTCGCTGCTAGAGCTCCTTGCTGTTTACGGTCTCAGGCTGTCACTTTGATATATCTCCTCCCCCAGCACCCTGCTGCCAAAGTCACAGCTGCAGCCACTTACAGGGGTGGTGGCTGTTGCCACACTCCGCGTTCCTGGATGGTACACATGCCTTTGCCGCACAACTCGTCCTACAGACCTACGCAAGCCAGGGAGAAAGAAAGAAGAGTTGGGCAGAAGAACTGCCAAAGAGATGAATGTGATGAATGTTGTCTGAGTGAGAGCTATCTCTGAGCCTCAGGTTCAAATTTGTCCTCTTGGTGTGAGAAACTCAGGACAGGGGAGGAAGTTTCCAAAACTGGTGACTTTTGAGTTGTTGAAAAATTTTCTGCCCCTCCCCTAAGCGTAGGTTTCCTTGAAGAACAGTATATTCTCCACAAAAATTACAAGTGGTTTCCAGGGAAAACTTTGGAACTGGGTGAAGTCTCACTTTCAATTTCAGAGTATGTTTTTTGTTTAGTTTGGGGCCAATGAGTATTTTCTCTTCAGACACTGCCAGGCTCATTCCATTTTCCAAACAGGTGGTGAAAAACGTTGAAGGAAAAATTCCTCTCCTGCCCTCAGGTTTTACTTTGCCTAGCTCTGAAGACAGGCCCATACTGCGCACTTTTGCGACCACAGTTACATCAGCTCCACCACCTCCAGAAACAAAGACATTAAGCCAAGAAAAGCAATCTCGCACTGGTGAAGACTGCACCTCTGCTAGGAAGCTCTGCAGGTAGCTTCCTAAGTTGAAGATATTACTTTCCGACTGCCAAGCCTTGGGCTTGCGCCTCGGAACTGTTACGGGGAAGTCACTAATTTTTTTCTGTGCCTCAGTCCCCATCTGCACAATACCTGTGTACACATCCGTGTTGAGAGGGATATAGGGCCACGTTCTGGAGAAACGACGAGAAATGCTATGTGAGGTGTGGGCTGCCTCGTAAGCCATGAGCACACGTACAACACCAAGCGCAGGGGCGGCAGGCTCAGCTGCAGGAGCAGTGCAGATAGGTGCTGCCAGAACTGTCTGCAGCATCACACCCTTAGCAAAGCAGGGAAGTTAATTAAATAGCAGGAAAAGAAAAGACCGTTTAAAGAGCAGAGTCTGAATGACTAAAGGTCTTAGTCACTCATTTACCAAGATCTTAGGCAAAAACTCCTTTTAAAATAACTTTTATCTGGATCACCTTCCTTTAAGACATTTCTCAAATGATCCAGCGAGAACTATGGGGAAATGTCACTCTCATTGCCTGAGACTTTCAGCATCCAGCATGTTTGTGACAACTGCCACCTCCTCTCCCTGCCTCCAATGCTCTCTTAGGCTGAGCAATCTCACCTAGCACAGGACTATGAGAGAAGAATGATTTTTGTCCTGCAGGAATTGAAAATTTTCTTCCCCAAAAATACTGAGTTGAAACTTTCCAGTGTTTCAATAGAAACCTTCTCCAAAAACATCTTCTTATTTCATTAAGGGGAAAAAAAAGAGCTCTTAACATTTCAGAAAGAAATAAAAATCAACTGTGGAAGGCTCTGTGTGGCAGTTATCTCACATTTTAAGAAATACTGAAAACATTCAGCCAGTCCTTCACGCAGTGTGGTGGTAAGAGAAATGTGAGAGCACATGGGAAATGTTAAGTGTGCTGCACTTATGGATCAGTGGTTTGGTTTCCTATTGTGTCACTTGTACCAGAAATGCCCTGTTAAATTTTTTAATATGTGGGGGTTTTCTCAATGCGATCGATCAGTGGTCCTCCCAAGCTCACAGCACACAGCGTACACAGCTCTGCCAGAACAACTGTGTGCGTCAGGTAAGAGCAAAAGGAAGGAGCTGGGATGACAGTGCTTTATTTCCTCCAAAGGTTTCATAAAATTAAACCACAGCCCAAACTGTGCCTTCCTCACAAGATTAAGACTGTATTTCCTGCAGTGCCCCTCCTCAGGAAAGGAAGGTATCAGTCAGTCTGACTCAGGAAAGGTTGCAGGGTTTGCCCTCATGGTCTGAATCATCTGTTGCACGCAGAGAGGCAAGAGGTGGCAAAATTGAGAGAGTCCCCCAGTATCATTGGTATTACAGCTGTATGCAAAGACCAACCTACAGATGAAGCATTGTACTAAGGAGTTACAACCCCTATCCCAAAACATTTACGCGCTGTATGAGTAAAACAGTGGGAGAACGTAGGCACGGTGGTGTGATTTGCCCAATGAAGGAGAGACACCAATGGTGTTATCAAGTCCAGTCCTCTGCTGCAACAGGCATCCCTGCCTGCAATCATAAAGCCATCACAGTCCAAAAGATCCCACAGCAGGCTCCCAGCACACCGATCAGTGCAACGGTGCTTCCTGCCCTTCACACACAGGTAATGAATGAGTCTTTCTCCTGCCGGCACCGGACCCATTGCCTGCCTGGGCACCCAAGACCAGACACAAAGGCTAGTCGGACTGGAGAGCAAAACTGCGTTGTGTACAATGCAAACTCAGCGCCCGCAGTTAGAGGGTGCTGTTAAAAATACTCATGTAGGCCACTGGATAGGAGGGTGCTAGGCAATGCAGAAGGAGTTTTAGTGAAGCTTGACAAGTTTTTAAATAGGTCTTGATGAGAGCCTGTCGCTCAGAGGAACCAATGTATTTTGTTTGATAGGCAGCGACACCTCGTGGCACAGGCCTCCCCCCCGCCCCCCTGGCCCCGCTTGCTGCCAGCAGTACACTTGTTTTTCCTGGGACAGGCTCTCAGTCGTGCTAAAATCAGGGGGAGTTTTGCCACAGAGTTCGGTGAAGCCCAGATTTCAGGGCTGATGTTTCACGGGAAACAATGATGATGGTAAGAATCACCTCTTGCAAACGCTTACTAAAAATCACACATCATCTTTAAGAGAAGCTGCCTGAGGGCTCTTAGCAAGACCTTAATGAGACTGGTCCTAGAATTGCTTCCTATTTTGTTCAGGCTGCTACAGGAAGCATAAGAGCTGCGTGTTGGTACTAGCTCTGCAGTTTGGATGCTGAAGGGGAACAGATCTAGGTCCCTCCAGACCCTTTGCTTTGTTTTTTTTCCTTATAAAGGATTATAGTTCTTTTTTCAGGAGAAAGAGAAATTTCATAGAAATTAACGAGGTAGCAAAACAGCCAAGGAACAAGAAAAGTACTGGCAACAGACGCCTGTGGTAAGAAGTGGTGGTGATTTTTGGAGAAAGTTGTGACTGAAGAAACTTGTGTCTCCTCCTACAGCTTGAATCATACCATGTTCAGGGAAATGAGACATTTGGTACCTTTTGGTAAACATACAAGCTCTTGCCAACACAAACCCAGCTCCATTGGCTCTTTTCCCACTTAGTACCCAGAACCTGACATTCACAGGTATAGCAATGGGCTCTCTGCTGGGCTTGCTGAGTTTTCGATCTGGGGAAGACCCATAAAAGCCCCTTTTCTCTATGCTGGTGTTATCTTCCATGTGGTAACTTCATTCACCCATTTCCTTTCCTCATGGCACAGGCCTGGAGGTGATTGCTATGGGAAGAGCAGGAGAGTAGACATGCCAATCAAACAGCACGACTGCTCCAGCTATTTTTTCCTTCTCCGTGCACACGTTGCAATGGCACAGCTATTCCAAGCACATACGCCTGGGCATGTTGTACTTGGTAGCGTAGCTCATGGCTGAACTGGGATGTTTCCTGCTATGACAAAACTGCTGTCTCCGTGACTTTGCTTTAGGAAGATGTGTGAGGCTGTGACATACAAAAGACAAACACCTTGAGAGTTTCATAGCTGCACATGCTACGGCCAACAGCCAATGTGCTCATTGATAAGGCAGTGCAGGGGTCGAGAACCATCCATGTGTTGGCATAGTCCTGGCAACTGGTCCTAGTCTTGACTGATATTTTTGGGTTGATGACAAATAATTGATAAGAGGTAACTAAGGTATAAGGAAATTGCAGCACTGGCATTCAACAAAACCACAGGATTTATCAGAAGGATCCAGGTCTTTTCATTCCCCCACACTGTGTATGGGGCATTTCTGCAATTTACTTCCCCTCATCTGTAAAGTGGAGTAATTCCCTAACTTCTGAAAAACATTCTTGAACTGGTAACATAAATTAAGAGAAAATCATTGATCTCTTGTAAACACAAGACTATCACAATATCACATACTACTGATTGAATAATGTTTTTATTATTGCTAGGTTATTATCAGATATCTCATGCAGTAAAACCTTATTTGATTTCTATTAATATTTCACAGCCACATAGGTAAATTCCAAAGGTCAATTTTTTAATGAGGTGCCCCACAAGGTGCCTCACACTGTTTTACTGTGTTCCTTTTGCACATAGCCTGTGACAAAGATCAGTTAATGTTACACTGGAGGGCGCAGTACTGCAATCTTTACAACATTTTTGCTTTCATCAAAAGCACTCTCACATACGCTCCTTTCCCAGTTCAATGTGCAGTAGTGCTATATTTGGGCCATACCAGGAAGTGAGGTTGTGCGCATGTGTGCAGTTCATTAACTGCATGCTCCTCCATAATTCATACAACTTAATATAAGAAGGCAACATGGTGAAAAGGTAGCAAGAAAAGAAATATATTACACGTGGAAAAGTTCTACTTCAGCATGTGTACTTGGAGGGTCAGCATCCTGATGGCACTGTGCTTCCTGCGGCAGACTAGAGGTACAGTAGAGCTGTCTTTGTTACTTTTCATTTTGCTATGCTATGTGGCTTTGCTTGTAGGAGGAAAGACGTATACAGGTAAATTTTAAGCAGTTTAAATGGGAATTGTTCACATAAAGTTAAATATTCCACTATAAATAAATGACAATTTAAAATCTGTCTTTAGAATGTGTCTTGTTGAAGGCTAGTGATGTACATATTTACCTATCAGAAACAGTAAGTACCAGGAAAGTGCAAGACATGTCTGATTCATGTCGCTGCATTCAGATCCTATCTGCCTTTGAAGAACTGGGATTGAATGAGCGGTGTGAGCCAGCTCTGTCTGCCTCATCCAGGGGCTGCAAGGTGGGAGCACAAGGGAGTCAGGCTGGAATTTGTGGGGTTATAAACCAGGTCACAGGGAAATCCAGTGAGACCATGGGGGAAGCCACTGAAAATTACAAAATAGGATGGTTCACACAAATGTAGGTCCTACTTCTAAAAGCTGTTGAGATGAAGATATTTTATAAGAGATGAGGAAACATACCTGCTTCCATAGCCAATTTCCAGTCTTAAACGAACTGAGATGCTCTGCCCCAAATCTTGAGACCACCTTGGTCAAAACCAGGTGATATTTCCTTTCCCCAAAGATATTTTAAATCATTCACATAATCTTCCCTTCCAATCAGGTCATGTTCAACTTCCCCCTCCTCAAAATGTTACACTATTGTCAAAGGATTTTGACATGATTTTGACATGGACTCCTGGAGAAGGCTCTCCACCAGATGTGACATACACTGTGAGGTATGAAAGGTAAGCACTTATAAAGGATGTCTGACTGAATGTATGGCACAGGGCAAACATCTATGCATGTATGTTAATCAGTGTCATTATCATCAGTGACCTGGCTGCATCCTTTCACCAATACCAGTCCTTATCTGTCTGGAAAGTGCTCCAAACTCTGAGCAAGATTCGGTACCCATCCTCCAGAGCACTTCCTTCCCTTGCTCTATAAATTATAACAGAACATGTTTAATATTATGGTGTGCTTGTTTCTTCTTTTAGCCAGGAACGCATGGACAAATGGATAAAGGTTCCTCGCTGCAAAAATATTCACAGAACCTCTTGCAATCTGACTTGTGTGCTTCCAAACTTATTTGTTAAAGTCCGGGCTCGAGTAAAAGCTGTTTCTGGACAACTCCAGTCACCATGGGTAGAATCACAATTCAAGGAATACCACTTGGATGGTGAGTGGCTGTTAGGTTACAGCCCTGATGAAAGGACATCCCAACAACAGTGTTGGCATGAGCAAATGAGGAGTAGACCACACACCACAGAAAAAGAAACAGTAACTAGCAGCTTTATGAATGACAGAGATTTGAGTGGACACAAACAACAATAAACCATGATAATTTGAAAATAATTTTTGTAGCAGCTGTCAGAATTTGTTCATCAAGGTGAACAAACTGGCTTCAAGCTTTCCATATCACAGTGGGGGTACGACAGATAAAAAAGAGGAATTCCTTTCTCTTCCTCCTTCCTTTGTGTCTCTGTCACAAGATAACAGTTAAAGTGTAGATCAGTCACAGAAAAGCATTACTTCTATGAAGCTAAGATAGCAGCAAGCACTATTCTTATGTCTGGTCATTCAACTACAGTGGAACTGGCTCCCCCAGTGCTAAACGTGAATGTCAAGGAGAACGTAATCCATGTGAATGCTTCCTTCCCTTTGGCCACCTGTGTGGAGAGTTTCTCTTGGATGTATGACTTGAACCTTTGGGAAGCTGGATCGGAAGACAAGGTCAGTAGAAGTGGCACTTCTTCGATGAAATGGAGGAACGATGCCCAGCTTGAATTGAAATAGCTTCAGATTTCTGGGCAGGGAGGGACTGGATCCA
Source organism: Grus americana (assembly GCF_028858705.1). Taxonomy (NCBI): domain Eukaryota; kingdom Metazoa; phylum Chordata; class Aves; order Gruiformes; family Gruidae; genus Grus; species Grus americana. The sequence goes on from NC_072874.1 coordinate 215,823, forward strand.
GGGCTGGGAGAAAATGAAATGGCCAAAACAGAGTTAAACCAAAGTCTGAGGAAAAAAGTAGACGTGTGTGTGTGTGTGCATCGTTATTTTATTGGTAGTTCCCTTTCCTATTCTGTTCTTATTTTTATCAGGAAGATGTGATGGGGAGGCTACACTAGAGTCAGTATAACAGGGCAATACCTGAGGTTTAAAACAACTAGTTCAGGTACTGCTAACAGCGTGCCATGGCAGCACAGAGCACAGCACCAGCTGAAAATCCCACCTTAGAATCCGTAAACCCTAGGAGACATGCTTGCTACAAACAGCAAGCAAGACATGAAGTGCATCTCCATGCACCTTCCAACCACTGGAGCCACACAACATGATGAAAAGAATCATGGGCTAAAAAGGTAGAGAAACACTACCAAAATAATGAACGAATTCATCTTTCTAACCCTCTGTTCTTCTTGTTTCTGAACAGAAGCAATACGAAGGTATCTTTAGGAAGAATACAGTGACTATCGACACCACTGCACTTAGAGGCAACTACTGCTTAAGTGCCAGATCTTCCTTCCAAAGCATTGACTTCAAGCACAGCAAATTTTCCCAACCAGTATGTGTGCTATTAAACCCCAAAGGTATGTCCCTGCTGAGGAAAGGATGTGCTGAGACATCCAATGGGATTAGGGCAAGTCAAAAATTTCCATCAAAATTAGCTTTCAACCAAAAAAATGGGCTTCCTGTTAAATGGATTGGTTGGATTTTCTAGTGAAAAGTGTCTGCTTTCTATAGAAACATTAGAAACATTTTAATTTAAAAAAGCCAACCCTGAAATATTTCCTGAAAATCCTGAAATATTGTATTTGAGTTATGCTCACAATGAAATTTTGGGAATATTCAAATTTCTCCTGAAAAATATGTGAATAAAGCATTTTACCTGCTCCAAGTAAGACACTGGCTGGTATCAACATTCATTTCTGACTGTGACTTTGACTTATAATCTGTTCTTAGGCAAGTCTGTTATCATTTTTCTGCATTTGTAAAATAAGGAACTTGAGCCTAATATTTTCTGAGATTTCTGAAAGAAAAGCCAAGTATAACAGCCCATTATTAGTATAAAATTTACTACTAGCAGGAGATTATTTTTGTCTTTTTCAGCAGTGGAATGGGAGTTCCCATTTTCTGCCACAATCCCTGCGTTTGTACTCCTCCTCCTTCTGACAAGTGCCTTCATCATCTCCATGCTGAAACAAGATGCTAAGCGAAAGAAGATACCTCGTGCTTTGGTATGGCCCAAATGCTGGGGTCCCCTCCTGACTCAAACTCTTGCTGATTTTCAGAGGGTAACTGGAGTAGCGTGGGGGAGTTGCATGGGCTCTGCGCTTTTCAGTTTTGCATTCTTAAGTCCCATTATAAGCAAAATTTGATTCTGGCATGTCCTATATCCAAAATTTTCTTTAAAAAGCATCACTAAGAAGTCATTGATCTATGTGTCTTGTTTCTTTTCACTGGTAGGATTTATCTAATTTAAAAGCTGCCAGATCAGACTTTCACTGTGAGCCCAGTGAAAAGGAATTCTTCGGGGACTATCTTACCTGCACAGAGAAGCTAATGCCACAAATGAAGACGAACAAAACTTTAGCAAGAAACAACCTACCGTGGATGGCTTCTTTCCTCTCATCATCATCAGAAGAGGAGGAGGAGGAGGAGGAGGAGGAAGAGGAAGAAGACAGCAGTACTTTCATCCCATACACTGAAATGTCTCAGTTTCCAAAGAGACATCTCAACTGTCAACCATCCACAACAGCTCAGGGGGAAACTAGCTTGGACTCCGGATCTGGAGGTCTCTCTATGGATAGTGAATCTGTGCTTGACCTAAGTACCTTGGGTTTCTCTTTCCTTCCTATGAGAAATAATGAGGTGGACACCTCAGGATCCCAAGAAAATAAGGCGGCATCCCTTTCTCACAGTTTCTCTTTGAGAAGAATATCCCTCACTGATGTGAGATTCCCAAATCCCAGGGAACATGGACAGCATGATACAGACAGGGATGAATCCCTGGAAATGACCCCTCTTCAAACACTGATGGAGGGGATTTGTGCCAAACTTCCAGCCAATGAGCACTACCTGCATAGGAAGGCTCATCATTTCACCAAGTATTACCAGAAACCAATAGTTGATCTGCATGTCCAGATTGGTGAGATGTCCCAGCTCAGTGAGGATCCCAGCACTGAGATGCTCATTTCCTTTCAGACATTACAGGTGGCAGAAGATGAAGGTATTGCAAGTGACTGTGACAGCGAAAATTTTACAGAAGGGACACCTCCCACATCCACGGTGCTAACTGACACATTTGAAACTTCAAATATGGAAGAAAAATATGATCAAAAGTTTAAATTCAAAGGCTACGAGCGTGCACATTACATGGGAAGGAGCTAGAGAACCCTAGCAGTTCTGTGGCATGACTGGAAAATCCTAAAGAGCTCCAGCTATCCAGGCAAGGATACCTAAACAAGAAAAAGGACAAGTAACTGATAGTGGTGCTTTGTATTTATTCACCTAGACAGAGTTTTTTCTACTGATGTCTGGCCTATCAGGGTATATGGCTTTATGTGTATTTTTACTGCTAAGTAACTAATGTACGCTCACCATCCCTCTGTACAAGTACAGCTGTGATAAGGTGTTAAGGCTCTGGTATGAGGCACGCTATTCGAACCCAGCCAGGGGTGAGACATGCAGTGTAGGTATCACATAGCAAACATGCAGTGCCTTGTGTTCACTTGAGACTTCAGAGCAAGGTAACTTTTACATGTAAGTTATGAAAGGCAAAACCACCTCTGAGACAGTAAAAACACAACCCAGACCTCTGTGAAACCATCGGCTGGGTTCTGAAAACGCAGTGTAGTGCCTGCATGTGGATTTTGAGCCAGGATGAACTGCTAACGTTACATTTGCTTCTCTGTAACTGCAAAAAACTACACCTCTGCTTGACTGGAAGTACCTTACAGAGATGTTTAACAACCTTTGCTTTTTGTGGGATGAAAAAATCACCTCAACCTACAGGGATCACCTTCTGTGTTTCAACAGAGTGAACTGAAGTCAAAGTGATAAATGTGAAGCATGTTTATTTATTTTTATATATATACAAATATACTTATTGAAGCTGAAATTCCTCCTGCTGTGCAGAATGTCTGAGAGCTGCTTTATGCAGAGGCAATAATATTTTGATATATAACTCCATGTGTGCGTGTTTTTATGTTTCCCAGAACTACAAAGGGTGACTGCAGCTCATCCTGAAAAACATTACATTTTAAAACAGGATCCCATCATGGGCTTCTTAATGCTATGGTTTGAGGGGAATACTATGAGACTTCCCAGCCAGGTCACAGAAAGACCAGGACTGTGACCATCTTTCTGAGCAAAGAATCAAATCAGAAGTCCACAAGCAAAAGGCACAAGAGAGACAAGGCCTCCCTTGACCAGCCAATACTGACCTTTTCAGTGTATTTTTAATTTGTGCTCTTCCCATCTCACAGAAACATACTCTCCCATTTTATTCCAGTAAAAGGACATACAGAAAAGCAAAGCATTAAAAGAAAGACACACAACAGCCATTCTCTGCATTCAGAAAGTTGCCTCAGATGAGGGAAGGGTGTTGACGGAGGGTATTAAAGCTGACATCTTCAGAGAATCAGGAGAACAATATTAGAAAGAGGCAAGAGGGGGTGACAGGAGGGGCTGGGAACTACTTTGAAAGAGGAAAGCAAGAGGTACTAATTAAGGTCCTGATTTAAAGTAAAAAGGGGAGGTGGGAGAAAAGATTCATCAACTAGAATTTTCCTTTTTTTTTTCTTATCTGTCCTCCACAAAGTGTCCTTAGGTACATCCTGCATTGTAATCCATCCTGTTCATTTAGAAAGATCAGCACTCATTTTCTTGTGCAATCAAGGAAAACCCCCCAGGCTTTGAGTTACAGGAAGCTCTGAAGTTGTGTAACTTCTACAGAATTATTTTGACATGTCACAGCTCTGCAAACAGGGCCTGGGATCAGTTCTTTGTCTCCTCCAGGTTTGCTCAGGATGGAAGCTGAGGAAAAGGCTGCAGGCCAGGTGAGCTGTACTGGAGGAGGCAGCATCCCACTCCTCCATGTCTTTTTTCACCATGGCTTGAGACTTGCTTTCCACTGCAAAAAGGTCAGCCAGAGCACAGTGCTCCCTCTTCCAGAGCACTATGTGTCCATATCTTACACCTTACTTAACAGTTGTACCTGTGTAATGAGAAAAGCAGCTCTCCTCTCTCATTGGAAGAAGTATGACCCAGTCAACCAAAAAACCTGGACATTGCTCCTCTACTGGATAAGTGCGAGAGCTGGAATCAAATCTCCTACGTCCCTGGATCAGCAGTCACTAGGCTTCATGCAGTTCTCACAGAGTGGGGCTCTGCAGCCTGAGCCCTGCAGCAGCTCAGAGGAGATAACCACCTTGGTCTTTTTGGCCTTAATCTACTATCTTTGCAAATCTCAGGCATGCAAGATCTTTCTCTTCTTTGCCAAGCTGTGCCAAGTTACAAGCAGAGTTCCATGGAAAATCTGTGTTACGAACCTCTCAGTCTGTTTTTGTCCTTAGGAACTAATTTCTGATATACACTCGGGGTCTACAGTTTGGAAGTTGAAAGCCAAGTGTTTAATTTTAAACTTCGAATTAATTAATTTAATTTTAAACTTTTGGAGATCGTCAGGTACCTAAAGATTCAGAGAGGTGTTTCCTGGTAACATCTCTCTGGAAATAAGGGCAGAAATGTTTTAAGTTATATTCTCAAAACTAAAGTCTCAGGTGCAGTACAATGTCCCTCACCTCTGCCCTATCATGGGTTATCACACAGCAGAAGCATGAGGTAGTGACATGAAGGAAGGAAAAAAATGGAAATACTTTAGCAAGCTATTCAGGAAACACCCTAACAAAGAGTTGTACTTAATTAGATGTAGGCCATACTGGTGGATAGGTGTGTCTTGTTAAATAAACCTGTGAGGCTTCTGCGTTTGTCCGAGTGAGATGAGAAAGACGAAATGCCAGCGATGCATCAGTGGCATGGTCTGAAGCATACAGCCCCGTTAATAATTGAAGCAGGGCAGGGAACAGAAACAACCTCAGGAACAGGAAATCCATGAGATGAAGGAGTAAGCAGAAGGGCTAGTAATTTCTATCACAGGTTTGGCCGCAAGAATAGAATAGCGAAAGTAGTGTGCTTTCAGCTTCAGAAGTACGCATGGTTTGTATTTTGATTAAATGGGCTGCAGGTGTGATGCTGCTTCTGGGACTCACTTGTAATAATAAGAAAAAAATCTAGCATTTAGGAGCTTTAAATAGGCTTTAGACAATATAAGAGCACTGCTTGTAAGGAATTAGTTGAATGTGCAGCTGTCCTATGTGGTTTAGAGCAGATCTTTCTGTTAAGGCTTTTCTAGGGCTGAAGCGATCACAATTTGAACAGTTTCCAGTGCTCAGGACAGTCCAGTTGGTTTTGCTTTGTTGGAACCTCAGCTTTATGCAATGGTCCCAGGCAAAACTGAGGACTACGAACAGTTAGGACCATGGGATAAAGTGAGCTAGAGAAATAAGCCAGGGAGGTTATCCAGTCTGTGCCAAGGGAACAGCTACACTGTAAAAATTCAAAAGCAGTGGCTAAGGGAGTTTCATAAGCCTCAGATGCAGGTTGTATGCGTGAAGCTTTCTCCGCTTAGGAGAGGTAAATGTTGGGTAAAATAAGCAGCATGTAGCTGTACCAGTTCTTCAGATGTTACACACATCTGGTGGTTCTAAATCCACATCTCTTGGAGACAGGCAACTAGTTTTCACTTTTGACAAAAGAAGGAAATGCCTCTCCCTCTTCAGAGAAAAGCCTGAAAATGTAAGTTAACAATGCCCTGAAAAACTGAGAACGCTATGAAAAAGTAACTATATCTCTTTCTTTTTTGGATTTCATACGAACTCCCAGTTCTTACCATATGGCATTCACGATACTTGGAACAGAGCCTTGTATTGCAAGCAGCCACAAAGATAAGCTGTAGGTCTACAGAGGCCTCTGAGAAAAGCCACAGGACAGCACATGCTCCTCCTACGGAAAGGCGACCTCCTTCCTCCAAAGGAGAGAACCTCTGCAGCCACCTGGTAGTGCAGAGTCATGGCAGACTTGAGGAGCTTGTGCTCTGCCCAGTAAGCAGCAGGGCTACATGACAGTTAGTCATTTGGCTCCCATCCAAGGCCAGTATGAACAACAGAAAAGCTTAAAACCTAGTGATCTGGCTGACTTTCATTTTAAGAAAGTATTCAAAGGTATTTCCTAAGGAAATAGGTGTCTTGCTCGCGGCAGTTATAAAACCAACGAGGTGTACAGCACTAGGTTTTAATTTCTAGAGTTTTAACAGGTCAAAGTTACCTGACCAGAAAAGCAAGCCCCAAAACTGAGAAACCTCAGTGAGGGATTCCAGGCAGGGAGCTCTTTATCACCAAAATGGTATTTGGCTCTCTTTCAAAAACTCGGGATTTTCTAAGCCTCTGGCTTGTGCACCTTTGTACACTTAGGTGTGTATACTCCAAAGGGGAGAGGCGATTCTGGTTTTACTCTTACATTCTCTCTCACACATGCGCACACATCTTTAGCTGGTGATCTCAGATCCGAATGCAGGCGGGATAGTAGCTCTGCAGCCTGTTACTGGGCAACAAATCCAACCTGGCCTCACAAATAAGAATTTATCTCATGTAAAAGGTGATTCACCTGTACACAGGATCAACTGCCTGCTCTCCCAGCCCAGCTTGCATAGTTATTCATGAAGCAATTTCTGATCGTCTTGGCTGTATTTTCAGTGCTCGGTAAGTCCTGACTTCTTTCCTATCACCAATAATGGTTGTTTCTGTTTGATCCTGTGGTATGGGAGGTAGCTCAATCATGTTTATAGAGAAAAGACCTAAAGAATGAGCTGTTGTTTGAGGTTGTTCAAAAGGTCTCTTCCGTGTTTCCCTCTCCCTTTAATATTTTCAAAGTACTGTTGGTGTGCTCAGTGCTTTAAGGATTAGTAGGGAGAAGAAAAGATTCCTTGACTTCAAAGCGTTTGCCACTGATGTGTTACAACCCAAATCCTACAGGAGTAAAGGATATTCATTGACTTCAGGGGGCTTTGGATCAGTCCCCCTGTGTCTTAAGTGGAGACGCAAATGAATAGAAGAACAGCCCTGATTTTAAAAGAGGTACAAACAAATAATGTATCCCTAAAAGCCATTTAATCCTACTCCAGATGTGGCAAATGTACTCCTGGGTGAATCAAGGGTAAACTTGGTATGTTTTCAAATGCCAGGTTTTCAGCAAGCAGCCTTATTATTCATCTGCCTTTGTGCCCATGATCTTACACTGTAGGGAAGGAGCCTTCAAAAGCTTCTAAAACAGAGGGACTCCCACGCTGTGAGATATCCTGGGTTTTCCCTGCCTGCACTTGCCTGTTCTTGCGTTATGCTGCTTTGCATAACTCTGTTTTAATATGGATGAATGTGGGAAGACAGAGATTTCCTACTTCTGATATGATCAGAGTACCGGTGACACAGTTTTCAGGGTGGCCAGACAGGGAAACCCACCCACTTTATACCGACTGCTGCTTTTCTGCCTCACCAGGAAGATTGTGCTTGAGCCTTGCATGAGCCGAGGCAAGTGTAGAACTGCAGAGGAGGTCAGGACACAATTTGGACTAGACTGCAATCCATTCTGCGTTGCTTCCCTGCCAAAATGCCGTACACAACAAGACTGAGAGCTGGAGCTATGTCTTTATGCCTAATTCTCCTATACAGCACGCTAGTTTAAACTGCTGACACTCAGTTTTCCTCCACAGAGGCAGCTGGAGGGAAAGTGAGCGAGGATCCAGGAACTAGTGTGGTTTAGTCCCTGCTCATCCACAACCGCTCAATGTGATCTTGTCCAAGTCACCCCCATTCTGGTACACAGTTTTCCCATCTGTAAAACTTTTACTTGCTTATCACACCATTTTTTCATTGAGGTGGGGCTCATTGATTTTGAGTGTCCATTTACAAGCACCATAATGTGACTGTTCATTTTCAGCAAGTGCAGGCTGAAGCCCACACAAATTCAAGGTGTTCATCAATACTGCAAACCAAGAGTTGAGTAATGTATAAATTATCTGTCTTTGAGGATTTCTCTATAATTCAAATTTACAGAGTTTATCAATTCTGAAGGTTACTCTCCAAGTTAGAAGGTCTTGTGAATCACCATTGAGAAAATTTTGCACTGTGTATTCTCATGACGGAGAGCGCCAAGTCTCTGGGACACTCTTCTGCAACGTCTGCTCGCAGCCAGTTTGCTGCAGGTGGATCATGGTGGTATTCTGCTCTGCAGAGGCAGCTCAGACCAGCGGCATGTTTGTCATGTCTGCTTCCTAAAGCCAGAAGCCGCTCCCCATGGGGAAGAGGCATAGGGCTCAGAAAGTAAGAACCTTAGTTGTTTGTTTTCACCATGGCACACCCAGATCAGAGTCCAGCCATCAGGTCCTTGCTTGTCACTCTGTACAGGCAGTCTCCATCCAATAAAACATGGAGCATGAGAGGTTAATGACAGTCACATCTTCCATGATGTGAAGCTGATCTCAGTATATGACTTCCCTGAGTCTGGGCAGAAAGCAGAAACATTCATAGACATGAACCTAACCTTGAAAACAGGTTGCTGTTCTTATTTTTCCAGCCATTTAACTGCCTTAAAAGAAACCTGATAAGGAACTCAAAGACTGTGTTTCTGTCTCTGAGTTTTTGAAGTTTTTCTGTAAAAATTCCTGACTTACATTTCTTTCGGATGAGTCAACAAACACTTTATACAGTGATGTGTTCAGGGTTTGAATTCCTTTTCTATTCAAGCTTCTGCTTTACAGCCCATCTCTACCAAACTGGAATTGGCATACCTGATATTTCTGTTCACTAAAAGGCTGAGCAGCGTTGGACCCATATTCATCGGAGGGCTGAGATGCCAGAATATGCATTTTAATACTGGTTTCTCTGTTCCCCTAGGCACTGTGACTGCAGAGAGGTCACCATGTCTGAAACGTGCAGCATTTTCTTCTATGAACTTTGAGAACATCCTGACGTGGGAAACTGAAGCAGATACTCCCCCTGGCACTGTATTTGATGTCCAATATAAACAGTATGTGAAGTTTGCTTTTTTTGGAGTTCTGTTGTTCTTAGGGCCACTGTTCTCAGACAGAGAAGGGCCAAGAAAGTTGATTTTGCTGTTTCTGCTGCTTGTTTTACTGTTATGAAAATGGTTCTTAGACAAGAACTCAATAAAGGACAGGATTATTTAAACTGGTAGATGATGCTCAGTTAAGCAAATACTTTTACATCTTGGCTTGCCAGCACTACTCCATTACTGAGCTACTCTTTGCCTTCAGCAACTTCCTTCTCTCTGTTCTGTAGTTTCCTCACTGTAAATACAGGTAATAGCAATTCTCTTCCTCTGGTTCAGTCACTAAAGCTAAGAGAAATCAAACTAATGCTACACAATAGCTTTGTTGCATTTGAGTAGGTCTACAAACTCTGCAGCAAACTTGCATTGCAGTCATTCCGTGTCAGAGCTGGGCAAAGAACCCCAGAGTTGCTGACTTACAGGACACTCCTGTGTGTGCCTTGAAATAAGCTGCACTTCCTCGAGGCAATATCCACGCAGAAACCATCAACAGGAACGGATTAAGGGCTGTATTCCAGGGGAAGTTTCTCTGCCACTCCATTCCCCACCACTTGCTAATTGCAATAATGAATTTAAAAACTACTAAAAGCTGGCAAAACAGCCTGTTTGGATCATTCTGGAGAAGGGTTGTATTGCATCTGTTCTACCAAACAGACTAAAAGGGGTTTTTTTGTTCTAAGGTATGGAGAAAAAGTCTGGCTTAACAAGCGTGAGTGCCAAAGTATCACGCAGCCTTTCTGCAATCTCACTCGTGAAACAGAAAACTTCACGGAGCATTACTACGCCAGGGTGAGGGCCTCTGGCCAGAACTACTGCTCCTCCAACTGGGTGCGCTCAGAAAGATTTGAACCCAGAAAAGAGAGTACGTACCACTGCTGAAATCTATTAAATCCTGGTTGCTAGGGATTCATTCCAAGTCTCACTGATGTTTAGGACAGCATTTCCTCTAATTTCAGTATTGCAAGACTTTGTGCTTGATAGGAAGGGAGTGAAGCTCTGAAGAAGGCTTGTTATTGGGCAAGGAAGCGAATGAGGAAATGGGCAGAGCCTTCCCTGAGGTCCGACACCAAAGTGGGATTAGAGGAGAAAAGGAAAAGCCAGATGTCCTTGAAGGAAGAACTACTACTAAGGCTGATGAGAGGGAGAAAGAAACTAGCAAGAGACATGATGAGCAACCTGAGGACAGCCAGTGATACAGTCATAGAAGCTATGAAATGTGAACTCCTGAAAATCAGGATAAGCAGCCAGACCAATGGATACTTAACACTCCCAACCACCAAGTGAGCTCTACCGCGGAAACAAAACATAGCCTTTGGGAATTCTCTTATTAGCTCTGTGTCTAAAATTTTCCCACTGCATATTTGTCAAGAATAATTCAAGGTGGCATTAGCAGTCAATGATTATGAAAAGCCTTCATATTTGTGCACAGAATAAGCTTTGAAAGAGCCACAAGTTGCTTTGATCATTGAACATTCGCTTTTCATTGCAGCATAAGCATTAGCACCCACGGTGAGGTGATCCAATCCCCCAGAGCCATTCTTTACAGTTTGCCAGTTTTGAGATAGATGGCCCTGGAGAAATACTGAATGCTGCTTTTAAATATGTTGTTATAGATTGGGTTAAATCTCTGTTTAAATGCTGGATATCGCATATGCCTTCCACTGAAGATAACTGTAAATACAAAAGAGCTGAACTACGCTAAAGACAAAATCTGATGTAGGATGGGAATAGGAATTTAGATGTCAGTTAACTGAGTGCCCCATGGTGGGATTTCACACTCATCACACGCTCCTGAAGGAGGATGTCCATGTGCAGGATAGGGAAGCAACACGGAAACAGTGAGAGCACAATCCTAAGGAGAAGCCAGGGGAGAGAATTTCTAGGGACAAATACTGGCTAAAGGTGGCAGAATGCTGAGGGAAGACAGTATCTCCAGTTGCTTGATTCCTCCTATGCTCAGTGAAATACAGCTCAAATACCTTTTTGTAGATAAACGGAAGTAATAATTTCCAGTGAGTCCGGGGTGTGTGTATAAGATGTGTATAAGATGATCCGATAACGTATCAGCTTTAATCTTAACAGCTGACACTGCCTGTTCTATGTTTTCTAGCTATTATTGGAGCACCAGAAGTAGAGTATATTCCTTATGTACGATCCATAAAGTTTCTTATACGGCCCCCCTATACTCCACTGAGAGGTGAGGATGACCACCAGCTAACCATAGAGGACATTTATAGCAAATTCGGTGCTGTTGATTATCACTTAACAATATTCAACCAAAGGACACACCAAAAGGTAAAGCACAACCTCAGGCCACTAGCCCACTGACTTTTGTAAATCACATTTCATGTAAAATGGAGAAGGACAACAGAGTTTATATGTGATGGATGAGATTTCTGATGTACAAGGGAAAACCTCAGAGTCTTTGACTCTCAGTAGGCAAGAGGAACTTTAAGCATTCCTCTAAAACTCTGGAAAAGAAACTGGAGTTTCCCAGGGTACTATATAAGTAGCAAAAAGTAAAACTGCTGGTGACTAAAAAAATAGAATGTCTTAATTACTTCAAGTCTTAAGGAACTGAAATGCAAAAATTAAATACAGTAACAGTAGAAAGCAAATTATATATTTAGAATTCCATATATACAGAACTATTATAGTCCTATAACACCTTATTAGTAAATAAAATTTTATGCTGAATTTTGCAATCTGATTTGAAGAAAACATATGCATTTAATCTTTCTAAAATACAGAATTTGCCTTTATTTTACATAGTGGACAAAGAATGAGCAAAACAAAGAATTTGAAATTTCCAACTTGGATCCAGACACTGAATATAATGGAACAGTATATATACATCTCCTCCAGAGAAGCAGCAGATCTCAAGTATTTTGCGTTAAAACACTAGCAGGTGAGGCTGTTAATTCTGCTCATTTAAAAGTCCAGCTCGGATATTGGATATACAAAAGAGCCTGATTTTCAGCTGGTATAAAACAACATAGCTGTGCTAAAGATCTTGAAACAACACTGACTTTCCTAATTGAAAAATCTAGTCCTATGAGACTAGACCTATAAAATCATTTCACTAATATCATGCAGTTTTTCTAATCCAACTCTCTGAAGCTACATTTTCCACTTGTTCCCTTCCCCACTAACCAGACAACACGTGGCTTCTCTACTGTTTCGTGGCACTTGTATTCTGTGCTGTGCTGGTGTTTGCTGCAATTTGCTGTGTGATCTACAAATACATCAAGCAACACAGTGCACAGCCTATGTCTTTGGTAAGTGTTCTTTCTTAAGCCATTGCAGCAAATCTTTAAAATGCTCAGGACTATGTGCATGCACTTAAACAGCATTGCTAATTGAGGAGGAGGAATGAGCAGACAGGAGAATTGTCTAGGCAATCACTGCAGTTTAAATCTGGTCATCCTATCACAGGTAGAGAAACTTTGTTACAGGAAGTTGTAAAGTAAGACAGCAAAGAGGTCTGCAGACTTGAAGAATCTTGGTTATTCTATTAATGGAAATAAACTGTATTGTCACTACAGGAGAGCAGGGCTCTATACTTATATTTTAGAAGAGCTCTCAAAATCCAGAATCCCAGAAGTTCCCTTTCCTCTCCTCTTAAATCTAAAATTTTCATAAGTTTTTAAAGTTTTGGTTTCCAGTTTTTAAGTGACCCAAGAAGATGGATGCTCAGAACTTCCCCCAAATTGGGCGCCTTTAAAGGAGATATCAGGTTAGGCAACTAAAACCTGAGGCATCCTAAATCACTAGTTCCTCTTGAAACTCTGGGCCTTCTCACCTATCCTTCACCTCCTGTAGCAAGCACTGGTTCTGCATGCTAAATGAACTTAGGGGCAATCTATTTCCATGCTCCAGGGCTAAGGCCAAATTTTGCAAAAGTTAAAGGAGAATTTTTTCTTCCTCATATTTTAGGATTGCACAGTTGCCATGATGCATAATGAGAGATGTCTGTATTCCCCTGAAGCATGATTCCACAGGAAAAAAAAAAACAGAGTTCTTTTGTCAACAGAGCGGATCCCTGGTCATTACTGGCTTTTAGTGATATTTCTCCCAAGAAAATTTTAAAGAATCTAAAGCAAACCTTCAAAGTCACAGCTTCTTGTTAATAACTCCTGTTTGTCTATCTACTTCAACAGGATTTCAGAGGGATTTCATCATTCCAGCCGCTTACACTGACAGTGGAGCATATTATAAAGCCCATTAATTTATCCAAACCTTCAGTTCTCATCCCTGAAGTGCAGTTATCACAGATCAGCCAACATTTGGACAGAGCACTGGAGCCACCATGGTCTTTCCGTCCACCAGAAATTGTCTATCAGCAACAGATGGATGCACTGACATTCCAGCTAGCCGCTCAGCCGCCCTGCTTGGCAAGCACAGCTCCCACTGGTTACACTCCTCAAATAGCCGAGGAAAGTGTTCCTACTGCTGCATCCAGCAAAATACTGCCCGTAACCTATGGGGTGTGTGTCGAAGGCAGAGACCATGTTGACAAGAAGAATTTGCAGCCAAACCAAATTCTAAAGGAAGTTTCTCCAGATAGTCCTGTTGGTGGAAAGCTCATAACTCAGATGCTGGGCCACACCTGCAGCGATTGGAATTACAAAGAACAGAGGCCAAACTTGGCATTGTGGAACAGCAGTGACACAAGAGAGTCAGTTCTTTTACAGGGGAGCCCCGGGCATACACAGGAACTGCTGTTGCAGACTGATGGGATGAAAAGTAAAGTGCATGTGTCCCAGCTGTCACTGTCTTTGCTGGAACAAGGAGGATGCTATAGACGACAGACAGTAGAACTGCCACTGTTACTGTCTTCAGTGAAAGTTGACACAGACTGTGTTGCAGAGGATGAATTGCTGTCATCTCTGTCAGCAGCTCTCCCCCTCTTAGTCAGTTCTGGTAAAAACTTCCCTGGAGAGAACAACACGGAGCAGTGGCTGTTGCCAGATTCTTTCTCACATTCTGGAAATAAATTGCAGTTCCTAGAGACTCAAGAAACAGAAATGTTAACAGCAACAAAGGAGCTAAGCTGCACAAAACTGAATAATGTTGTGTCCCAAGACACTATCTCAGATGGGGACAATGGCACTCCTCTCACTATGCTGTTCAAAGATTTGGACTTAAAAGTACTGTGGGATCAGGATGAAAACACATAATTTTATTAGGATTACTTAATTTTATTAGGAAGAGTTAATTTTATTAAAATCCATATTATATTTGCTTGCATGAAATAGTAGTCTACCCTGCAAACAGTACAATGCAAATAACATAGCTAGTCTTGGATGTATTAACATGGCACGGAGTTGTCAGACTGCTTGTCCATCATTCTGGAGGAAATTGTGGAGATACGTGCCTTTTCTTACCTAATTACTTCTTGGTACACTGCAATACTGTATCTTTGCATTTAAGTAATAGGTCTTTATTTCTTGGATATTCTTCAAATTGCTTATGAATTGGACTACTTTAAAAGCTAAGTTAAGATTCAAGTTCAAATTCTGGATTCAGCTTACTGAAAATTTAGCGAAGTTCACAACCGAAATGGATTTGCTCTTTACCAACACCAAAGATCCAGGTCCAACATATTTCCACCCTTTGAAGAAGTTCAAGTGCAGATGTATGGAAAAGATAAGACAATTAAATGTATTATGGCACAGTAAAAGAATTAAATATATATTGGTGCTCTACCCTTGGATATATGATTTGTGCACAACAATAGGCTACTTCCATGAAATGGATTTTGTCTTTAAAACAGTCATCAAAACTGTGGTAATAGCTCCTGATGCAGCAATTCTGTCAAACTACACATCCCGTATCCTGCTGTGCTCTTTAATGCTTGGAGAGAGATAAAGTCTTTTTCATCTCTGCAACAGATTACTGCAGTGTTGGCCCAGTCCTGACGTATTTCTCAGGTGCTGTTCACTTCTTTCTCTGACATAGTCACACATTCTCTTCTTCCCTTGAAATCCCCAAGGACAAAGCAGCTAGGATCACATTCCACATAGGCAGGAATGTGAGGATTTACGCTAATCTCAGTTCAGCCCTCAATCTCAATTTACACTAATCTCAATTCATGCACTCAGTAATCTACAAAGGAGACTAGGGAGGTCTTGAGCTGCTTCCTCCCACCCTTCACAGACATTGTTGATGAGGAACATGCTTCATTGACATGACAGAGAGGAGTCTATGATTGTCCTCCTCTGCTCCTGTTACCAGCACACCCAACCTCCAGGGCTGGAATGAACCAAACCCAATGTAAACCGAGAGCCAAATTCCTTTAGCGCTGCACCTTTACCAAAAGCAAGCTAAATGGTATTTATTCAGGGGACAGAGGAGGCAACTATTTTTCATTAAGAGGAAAGCATAGTTCAGCCTGTTGAATTCCACTGGTGTGGTGAAAAAGTGTGAGTGTTCTAATGACATCAGTTTTAGAGAACTGAAACCGTTTATAGGAATAAGCAGGGCTTTGAACGGTATGGGGAAGTACTCACGTGAACAGCACTGCCAGAGAAGGGCTGACCAGAAGCAAAACTCAGCTGTTCTCACCATGAGTGCACTTACGTGTTTTCTCAGTCCAGGGAAGGTGAGGCTAAAGGCTAAATTCCACTCACTTTGGTGTGATTTTGCAAATAAACCATATCCTTATGAAGTAAAAGGGTTTGATGATTCAACCCAGGTTTAAAGGAATAGTCTTAGAGACTTTACAGGCAAGGGTTCAGCTCCTAACTCCAGCACCAATTATGAACAAAAAAGCACTATGGCCATTTCATATGAGGCCAAAAAGTAGAAATGCCAGATGTGGTGAAGAGGTGTCATGGCACAGGGTATGAAAGGTATGAACATGTGCATGGTCTGGGCAGCAACCTGGAAGGACATTTCCATTGTGCTAGCTTTACTTCATACCATCCAGTATCAAAGGTTTTATGGAATGCCGTCTGAGCTGTTTCATGTACTCTGTGTCCAAACTATACCATCAAACACAATACCCACAGAAACGCTGCAGTGACAGGAGCTGCAGCAGCCCAGCTGTTGTTTCCAAGGAGTGTGAGACCCCAAAGGTAACATTCTGCCCCACTAACTCCCCCCTGCAGAAGCTGCATTTCAAGCCAGTGATGCCAATTACCTTATTCAGACTTGCCAGTGGGCTGCATATCTAGTATCAACAACATTCCCAGTGATGCTACTCAGGGAATGATCAAATGCCACAATGTCAAAATTTTGGCTCATGTGGTGAAACATAACCCTCAGCACACGGTCAGTATGGGCAGCGTAGCATGGAAGGGAGGGGGACCTTAGGAGAGCATTTGAAGATATCGCTAAAAAAATACAACATTTCCAACTTGAAAACCTTTTCAAATCCCTCTGCAGACCCCGTGCCATAGGGTCTGATCATGTCCAGCCCTCAATAAATGTATCATCTTGGTGCCCCAGGAAGAGAGGTGGGAACTGAGGTGGAGGAAGCCTAGGACCAGATTTTTAGAGTGTATGTAGGTGCCTAAAGATGCAAAGTGTCCCACAGGAATGTCTATCTCTTCTTCAGGCACCTTGAATACCTTAAAACACTAATACCTTAAAACAGCAGCAACTGTAATAAACAGGGAACGCAGTCAAGAGAGAGACTCTGTAAGCCATGTCTTAAGGAGGTGATTAACACCTCTCCTATGGAGACAGGCTGAGAGAGTTGGGGTTGTTCAGCCTGGAGAAGGGAAGGCTCTGGGGAGACCTTAGAGCACCTTCCAGTACCTAAAGAGGCTACAGGAGTGCTGGAGAGGGATTGTTTACAAGGGCATGGAGTGATAGGATAAGGGAGAATGGCCTTAAACCGCAGGAGGGGAGATTTAGATTAGATTTTAGGAAGAAATTCTTCCCTGTGAGGGCAGTGAGGCCCTGGCACAGGTTGCCCAGAGAAGCTGTGGATGCCCCATCCCTGGAAGTGTTCAAGGCCAGGTTGGATGGGGCTTTGGGCAACCTGGGCTAGTGGAGCGTGTCCACTAGGGCAGGATGTTGGAACCAGATGATCTTTGAGGTCCCTTCCAACCCAAACCAGTCTGTGATTCTGTGATTCTATGGCAGCAATATTTTAAACTTCCTGCTCTGATCATGGCTATGTCAATATTTATCTTTTAGGCCTTGATATACTAAACAGGCGGAGATCGATTCTTGTCTCATGAGTTACCTCTTTAACAGGAAGATAATCCCTTCTGAAACTATTTCTCTTCAGAAAAGCTTGGAAAGAGATGTTGACGCTATTGAGCTTTATTGTAGCTGTGCAAGGAAAGCGTTCGTCCATCCCCCATCAAAATGTGCTGGCCTTACTGCCTTCAGCTTCATTGCTTTTCAGAATCAAATTGATAGCCTTGCTTGTTTCAAAATGCATCACAGCAAACAGCTACAGTAGGATCTAATTATCTCATTCGCATTTTGTGTAAGGACACTTTCAGATAAACAGCAGGATTTCAACATTGTTTCAAAGGTCTTCCCATGCAAGCCATCTGTATCTAAAAACAGACTGTTCCCTCATTTATCTCGACTTTTGCAGATAACAGTTCCGATAGCTCTAGATAATAAAAACTAGAAGCGCCTTGCCACAAAGACCATGCTTATTCCTAGGCAGATGTCACGACAATGACAGGTGAGCATTGCAGTTCCAGCTGTCACAAGGATATCAGCATAGCAGGTGGCAGCTGTAACCCTATAGCGAAGTATTACTCTTTGTCTTCTCAGCTAAATCTGGGAGCTGCCACTTCGCCACTCCCCACACCAGCAGACCGCTCACAGCTTGCCAGGGATCCTCGCACAGGAATGAACATATTGCTGCAGACTGAGGCTCACGTTCTCCCTCATTATTCACTCATTATTTGTTTTGGCATTGAAAGATGCCCTGTTTGAAGACTATAAAAAATCGCCAATGATTTTTTAACACGTTCTTTGAGGAAAATCTTACTCAAGGAACAAATTAAAAGCTCCAAATTCTGGACACAGAATGAAGCAGAGTTGAGGGGCAGCTCTGAAAGTATTAGGGACCCTGACAAAATAGACTTTATATTCTAGCTCTGGCATCACATTGGCCTAACAGTATTGCTGTTAGTGATGGGGAGGTATGATGCAGCAGAACTGCAGCATCTGGACCACAGTGCTAAGCAGTGGCCTTATACTTGCTGGTTCAGATGATTTAAAATGTCCATGTGTCTCAGACTGAGCTAATGGGAGCTGTGAGACATGTTTATAAGATATGTTTGTAAGAAAAAGGTGACAATAGTGGTCAGCATCCATATGAGAAGAGCATAAGTTAAGACTCTTTTCCTTAAAACATACAACAGAGGGTTGATATGACAAAGATGAATGAAAATGTTAATATTAAGCAGAATAGATGATAATTACTCATTACTTCTCATAATATAAAATTCAGGAAAGCACTCAAGTGGTCATGCAATTGTTTAAAATCAATGAAAGAAAAGTGTTCCTTCACTTTGACAGCTCAGCTTATACCAAACAAATTCAGTCATGCCTGACTTCAATAGTACCTGTTCATTGCTTTCTTAGGAATGTCTGAAACGCAGCCACTAAATAAACTTCACACACAGAAGTCCTTGTAGTTCTAGTGCTGATCCTGCTGGGTTTCAGCTGTTTTATTCGGATGGTGAAATGAAGAAAGAAATGGATCCTACTGATATGAGCAGGGTAACTGAAACTCTGCCAGATTTGATGGTGCAATTCATTTCCACAAGGCTTTGTGGAGGCCAGAATCAGAAAGTGTTCAGAAAGGAATTAGGCAATTTAATAGGGACAGGACTATTAGTGACAATAAAGCATTGTGTCCAGTGCAGGAAAAGCTACGGGCCACTCTCAAGAGACAGGATACTGGACTGGATAGACCTTTGGCTTCATCCAGTATGGCAATTTTGTGTTCTGACATATCCTCTTTACAGACTTCTAGCAGCTGTGAGAAGCCCACTAGTGATGCACTGACTGCTCAACATATAAAAAGTAGCTGGAAAACATCTGGCTCACAAACTGGTATTGCAGCCTCAGGGCTTTGCTACTTTGAAACCTTCGTTTCTCCTTCTGACACCACAAAAAATATCACCCACTTCCCACATGGCTGGGAAGGGTTTATCCTGAATGCTGAAACTTCAAGCCTATCTCAAATAAATGGAAAACCAGCAGTCTCTGTTCTTGTACCCCACGCCAGCCTCTTAGATACCACCATGGGCAGCTGGACATGTAAGCTCATGTGGCAGCAAGAGTTTATTTGCCTGTAATAAGGAAAGTGTAATAGTCGCAGCCAACCAAAACATAAGAGCTGCTGTTAGCTCCTGATCTAGTTATACACTGACATAATTTGGCTGGAGTTGGCATTCACTAAAGAGATATCAAAGTAAATTATTTCACTCTGTTATGCAACAATGCCAATTCCTGGAGGAGATTAAAATATTCATAATTTGTTTTAGATGCTTTGTGAGCTTCCATCCTAAATGAGCAGAGGATAATCCAAAACTCTGATGCCTGGATTTTGGAGGCACATATCTTTCCTTTTCTTATCATTTGGCAAAGACAATAATTTGCCCAATCTGAAAAAGAGTTTGTGATTAGTTGCCATTGCAGTAAACAGCTCCAACTGCGTAACCCCTGCCCGTGTCTCCCCATTGTCATTGTGATGGCATGGTAGGATGCTATATTTAAGACTCCAGGATGGGCACTCAAACATGGGGAACATTCTTTTGGGGAGAGTCATTCTTAGTGTCATCAACAGGCAGAAGGAAACGCTCCTTTGTCCTTTCACGAGGACAGGCACTCTCACTGTAGTCTTCACAGGGTGAGTCTGGTTTATCTGTAAATAAACTACTCTCTATAGCAAGATTTTATAAGATCTTCATAGCAGCATCAGTTATTTTGTATGATCACTTTATTTGAATTGCAATTCAGAGATAGACTGCTTCATGATTGTATCTGCTTAAAAGTGTCATTACTGTTTTTCCAGTGTTGTTCTTATGAAAATACTGTTTTACTTCATGTTTTCTCAAAAGAATCTATTCTGGTTTACTGGTTTGTTTAGGGAAAAAAAGAAAAAAAGGATTGAAAACTGTAGTTTTAGCAGATCAGAACTCTGTATCTTTACAATAAACAGTGGATTATAAAGCACTGAAAATTTTCCAGGGAAAAATAAAAAACATTATGTAGCAAAAGTTAACCTGGACTGGTAACTATTCATGAAAATGGAAACAAAGATCTGATGCCCAGTAGTGATTCTGCAGCTGAAATAGTCCTGAAAAGAGTAGTATTCTATAAAATTACAAAGATTTTTTTTCCATAAAAGCCTGTTTTATTTTCTCTTTCTTATACTTGCCCACATTTCTTTGTATCTTCCAAAGTTAATGTCTACTGAGGAAATATTATTGTGATAATTCTGTATTTTCATTTGCATTTTGGGATGTTTTGCATTTACCACAACAACTCCTCTTTTCCATACAACTGTGCTTTTCCATGGACTGTTTTATAAGAAATTTATTTATAGAAAATTGTACTACTAGCAAAAGCTGAGGGGTTTGTATTTTTTATCGGTTTAGGATTAGAAAGCAGCAAAACTAAAATCCAGGTGTAAAATTTGCCAAGGGAAAATTTCAGTAATGGAACATGAGCTAGGGAAAGATTTACAAGTATGTTTGAACAAATATTATTCAGCAACAATTACATTTCCAAAGCTGTTTTTATGAAGTAACCTAACCTCTTAGAACTTGAAAATCTGAACAGTTTAAGGATTCTGCTGTGCATTTCTGAAGCAATTGCAGGACAGAATAAGGAGGGATACACTTTTAAAATTTACTTTTCTTTAATGCCCACTCATTAGTCAGTGCCTAAAAGCAGCACACTGCTTATTCCCAGAGGAGAGGCTGCAGCAGCAGCCTAGTTCTTTAGCAGCTAACGCAGGAGATGGATGGGAGCCAAGAGTGCTGATGTTTGCTCCTGCGTTTCACCTGTAGGAGAGGGATCTCTTGGGAAGGCTTCTCTGGACACTCAGGGGAAAAATCATGCTGTTTACTGAGCAACTCCTTTAAGGCTAACATTTTGAAGGATGCTGTGTTTTCTCCATGATTTATCAACCTTTTTCTAAAACAGAAAAAACAACTGATCTCTCAGGATGCACTCAGAGGACTGGATAAAGCATTATCCTCTTAAAGTATTGAACTATAACTGTTCTTGTCAGCAGTCTAGATACACAGATGGGAATAGAGGCTGAAGAAGTGCTCTGTTGCGGCAACAGCAACGGCAACTGGAACTGGTTAGCTCCAGAAAATCCAGCTGGATTTTCCAACTACCACAGACACCAAGTGGTTCCTGCACAGCAGCCTGTGTTTGGTTCAGTAGCATTGCTTCATCTCACCCTGCACATCCAGGCAGGGTCAGAACATGGTGTGATCCCAACCTGGGTGGCAGGTCACAGGCTATTTGGCGTCATAGCTACTCCTGCAATATAGTTTCCAGACTAAAAATCTGCTTATTTTCTAAACTTTTCCTCCGTATCTCACCACCAGATGTTCCATGCCTTATTTTGTCCCTAATCTTCCACGTCCCTCTGATCCCCCTTCTCATGATGCTCCTCATTTGTCTGCATGCTATATTGGGGGTCTGATCTAATGGAACTCCCTGGAAGAATATCCACCAGATTTACAGCATAAGATCAGTCCTAGAAAAACAAAGATCAGTGCTAGGAAAATAAATCTACCCACAAAATGCTGCCTACTTACTGTTCTGTTACAGCTTCAGCTGCCTTTAAAAACTTACTAATTTCTTGATCTGATTCCATTCTTCACAAAAGCATCACGAAACAAACCCCTTTCATAGTTTGAATGTGAGAAGATTGTATTATATGAACTTTCATTCACAGCCCCTGAACGTCAAAGCAAAGCGAGGACTTAATGATAACTTAAAGAGATTCTGTTAAGGTGTCTTACTTGAAAGCCACTTTATGTTTTATTCTATTCCAGCAAGAAAGTTGGTTTTTGACTTCCCAGCATGGGAACCCGAACCTTCTTCCACCACAGAGAGGAGGAGCAAAAGGAGGAGAGGCAACAGAGCTTGCAAATGACCTCCACAACTAGAAAGAAAAAGTTCAAAACCAGGTGAGCCACAGACTTAAGGCTAGGCCGAGTAAATCAGGTTCAGACAGGATTTTCTACACTCGGCACTGAGCATTTACAGATTTGTTGAATTTTGAGTTTATAAAATTATGGAACTTTGTCTGGATTCTTTTATGTGCGTCTGCCTCTGGAAGTGAGGAAGAAGACACTTTCAGCCTTTCAGAGTTATCGATAGCAGCTGCCCTTGCCTTGACCTCCGAAATACCACAGTAAGTCAGAAATCATTGTAACTCATATACAACCATTGTATGCAACATTGCCTTTGTATATAAGGGTCACAGTTTCCAACTCATTTTGTTAGAAGCAAAAAGAGCAGGTTCAATCAAGAGGTTCTTCCTTTAAAAAGAAAAATGCCAGACCTCAACTAAAATGCATGAAACAAAATTATATCGCCTTGGTACCTGTGATAATTAGCAATATTGCCCTGCTCACAAGCTAGGGCTTAAGAGAAACCAGGTTTCATAGGAATAAATGGAAAATACAGTCAGATTAATAAATTAATGGTAACAGACAGAACTCCCCCCTCTTTCCTAGAAAATCTTGGCAATGATCCTGCTGTCCATCCTTCTGTGATGGCTGAACAACCTAAGTAGCTAGCAACATCTCTCCTCCCTTTGATGCCTCTCCCAGTTCCCTGCCCAGGATTAAAAGTGGTCAAATAGTGGGTCCTCTTCTTGTGCCATTAAAGTTTTATCTCTCATGGTAGTACTGCTGGTTCCTATGAGGCATAATTGCCTGGCATTCATACCCATACTGCATGCAAGCTGATGTTTTTGTCCTTAACACTGATTCTGATTTAACCAAAAATACATGCTATAGAACAACAGCAAAAAAGACCAAAACAAAATAAAAAAAATTATCCTAACTTCTGTTGGTTTTTATCATCCTGTGTTCCAGGGATTACAAGCTAAGAAGAGAAGCTGCCATCCTAGAGCTAGAACAGAGGGGGCAAAAGAGAATTCGGTTTGGGAATGACATGGAAAAGTTGGAAAAGGAGGTTATTCGGAACTGCAGACTGCTGCGTGTGAGAGCTGACCGGAAGGCCCTTTGGAGGAAGGTCAGATTAAACATCTCTCTTGGTAGCAGAAATGCCAACAGGATTAAAATTATCAAGACTAACTAGCATTCTGGAGAGGATACTAAACCTAATCAGGTGTTAGGACAACCTCAAAACCATTAGAAATAAGGACAAGGCCTTATACTCCTGCTACTGAAGCATTATCACGCACATTCCTTTTGTAAAAGAATTTGTGTAATTTGAACATAACCCCTTTCTATTGCCTTTATGTAGTCTATCCTTGTCATAGGCTGTTGAAAAGGCACGCGTGGAGAAGGAATACATTGAGCTGCGTTCAGGGCGACCACCTATGTTCTGGATCCCCCTCAGAGTACACGCAGTCTGGGAAAGGATGGAAGTGAAGCTGGCATGTACAGTCCTGGCTTCCCCACCACCACAGGTTACTTGGTATGTCAGTCGACTGCAATGACTCATGCTGCCCATGTGGCTAACAGTCTGTGTGTGTTCTGGGAAGCAACCAGAGGAGTAACATCTGTGTCCTGCTAGAAAGAAGGAAGTGAGAGCTTCATAAAATGCAGAAAACACTTTCAATTCTCCAGTTCCACTGTTAGGACCAGTAAAGACATTAAGAATTCAGAGGGCCATGGAGGCAGTGGACAGTCCTACGGGGACAGGACTACAAGTCATGTAGATTTCCCTGCTTCCCTTGGTGCTGTCCTCTGTCCTGCAGGCAAACTCGGGATTTAAGTCTCGGAAACCAGAATCTATTGCCAGCACTAAATCACTGCACATAAACACACCATCAAGGCTTGGCTACCTTGGACACCATGCAAGTTCTAGCATTACACTGCCATCACTCCTACAATTTGTAAAATACAAACCAACTCTTTCGTTTACTCAGCTTTGCTTATTTACCAAACCACAGGAGAGGAAGTGTTATGTACTGGGCCTGACTTCAGCATTTACTGTTAATAAGAGAGAGATAGAAATAAATGAAAGATCACCTCAAAAAACAATTTGCAAAGTGTACTTTGATCAGTTTGTTAAAGTAATTGGCCATTCCTCCCATGGAAGGCTTGAAGTATGCAAACATTTGGATTACTAATGGCTTCGTAGGCAGCTAACTTCGCTACTGTCAGAGTTCCTGATGTCCTGTGTCCTTCCAGAGCAACCTCTTTGAATTATTCAAATGGCAAAGAGAATATGAACCTCCCACAGATCCTCAGCGAACACAAAGAAGCAAGAGACATCTGCTCGAACTCCCTCATGCAACCTGCAAAGCAGGGAGCATAAACTGAGGAGGAAGCAACAAGCCAATGCTAAGCCGCCCGTAGGCAGTCTGCAAGCAGCCCTAGGGAAGAAGCACATGCAGGACTATGGGGGGACATCTAGGTTAGCTGCAAGGCTGCTGTGGATTGATGTGGGAGACCCATAAAAGAGGGAACTGTGTCTACTCCTCTTTCCTGTTGTGTCTTTCTTGTGTTTGACATGGTTAATTTTAAAATAAAGTGTTATTTTTACCAGTTAATTTCTCTGTCCTTTCCTAAGCAGCATGTTTCCTTTATGTTCAACTAGGTATAAAAATGGAGTCTGTATCGATCCTCGCCTAGCCCCAGCAGGAAAATACAAGATAAAAAACAAGTTTGGGATGCTGACCCTGCACATCAGCAGGTAATGTATGTGCTCTTGTCTGAGCTGGTTTTTCAGCTGAATAAGACTGCTTTCCTGAAACTCCCAGCTTGTGTATGCTAAACAAAAAAAAGACAATTCTTCCAGAATCTGACCCTGCTTGACTTCAGTGTGTTATGTCTGAAGTAAACTTTTGCCATTGGGAAGCAATCTCAACAGCAGTTCATGAGGTTTAAAAAAAAATCTTAAAAAATAATTTAGAGCCTTATTTATTTTTGCTCCTCTTTTTAGGCATGGCCAAAATGTTCTCATTCAGGGTAAGGCCATGCACATTAAGAGCACTTCACAAGCAGACATATCAATGTGATTTAGGATGGATCAATGTAATCAGAATGATATTGGTTCAACTCTGTGAAGTATACATGTGATAAACATATATGCATATCTTCAGTGGAACCAAGCGTTCCACAGGTCTTTTGCTTGTTCATTACTTGAATTGTTTGCTTCTAAGTATTAAGAGAAAAAAATTACCATTAAGTATAAGAAATACTTGTAATCGAAAGGAAAAGCAGCTTCTTGATGAAAAGCAAGTATCTACTTCTAACCCTGGGATGAAAGGGGAATCCCTCTGAATTTGCCCTGTGAAGTATGAACAATGACTGAAAGCTAAAAAGGAGGGGAAATGGTTTTTTCTTCCAGATGCTCCATGGAAGATTCTGCTGAATATAGTGTTGAAGTTAAGAATCAATACGGCGAGGCTTATTCATTTGCTACAGTGCTTGTCAGGAGTAAGTAGAAAATGTTCCTTTGGTTTAAAATTTTCAAATTTTTTACATTCTTCAAAATATTTTCAATGCTATACATTATATCACAGGAACACACAAGCACTCTGGAAAAAACAAAGAAAGAAGTGAGCACTCTGTTAATATGAGGAGAATTTCTCTCAGTTATTAGTGAGGAGAAAGCACAACTGGCTAAAATAACCCTTAGCTACCAGTAACTAATATGTATATGGCTGATATAACGGCTTCTCCTTTTCAGTCACTTCTGGACTCAGGCAAAATCTTTCAGATTCCATACGGACACAGCTGTCCTTCCACTGTGCTAAAATTGTACTAAATTTAGGTACTTATTTCTTCTGGACTGATATGAAACCGCCATATAGTTAAATACATAACAGGCTTAGAAAGAGTCTACTGCATTTCTGAAGATAAGCAAGAAATTGGTTAACAAGTAATGTGGCTTTCAAAAGGATCTCTCAGTGACACATGGCATAGAATACCATATTTCTCTCTCAGATCAATAACTACCAAGAGCAAATACAAGATTTTCTTCTTTGATCTGTGCTGTTCTTAAAATAACTGGCATAGACTCCGTAAACACACATTCTGCACAAGCCAAATGCAGATATATGATGAAGGAAGTAAACTACCAGTACTTAAAAAGGAAAATTATATCAAGTTTTAAGAAATATGCACTGCAGTCTCATAGGATCATAGTTTAGCTCTTCACATTTCATATATATACACACATATATATAAAAAAGTAACAATTTTGTCATTAAAAGCCTGAACAAAATATACCCACAGAACTGCAGACAACTAAATGCTTCAGTGGGACTGACAGAATCCAGGGAGTAATTCACAGAATCACAAAATGGTAGGGGTTAGAAGGGACCTCTGGAGACCATCTGATCCAACCCCCAAATTCAAATGGTAACGGATGAATAGGAAGGGAACAGGTTTGCTTTCGACATCTTACTGGTCATGAAGAGATGGGTTTCTTCAGCTGATGGAATTGCAAAGCCAGCTTGAACTATTTTTTCAGACAGAAGGTGTCTTCTTTGGTTTCGATACCATATTTATTGTTAGTGCTTTAATATATTCTTGGCTCTGTAATGGGTTATGTTTCTATCATACTTATTCTTTGCATGCCATATTTTGATCACATCTGAATACCCTTTGGGGATACATATGCATACAGAAGAATGTGATTCCAGAATTGTAATAGATGTGTATTCTTTATGACATCTCTCAGATTCTTTAATTAAACAGTGTCAACATTCAGCATATCTGGAAATATGCATCATACATTTACCAGTTCTAAAGGGACACGTATAATAGCCCAGAAAACCTTCATTTGCAAGCCTTCCCAGATTCCTAAATTCCCCTCACCCTAATGCAGAAAAGGTTACCAGGTGTGCAATGCTTCTCTTCTATAAAGGTTCTTATAGTATGTCCAGA
The DNA here is from genome assembly GCF_028858705.1 of Grus americana. Classification (NCBI taxonomy): domain Eukaryota; kingdom Metazoa; phylum Chordata; class Aves; order Gruiformes; family Gruidae; genus Grus; species Grus americana. Next base: position 243,086 of record NC_072874.1, read on the forward strand.
ACTCAGGAACTGGGCCTTTGTCATAAAGCAGAAGCAGCTGACTGGAAAAAAAAAATCCATTGCAATAATCACATACTCCTCCCAATTCCCATCAGAATCTTTAGGATCAGAGCAGGCATGATGATAGAATAAGGGCTGTGCTCTATCACAGAAAACCTTGGATGGGACTGCTCTCTTCACCTCTAAGCGCCTGATTAAACTGTCCTCCATCAGGCCTGATCATCATTTCAAACAGCTTGCAAACATTGTTCCTTGTGATTGCGGGTGAAAGGCCCACACTGTTCCTTCTCCCTTGACCCTGTCTAATGCCATCCCAGTAACATGATTCTTCCTTTTGCTATTTGCATTTAACATTCTGAAAATAGAGACTACACCAAGGCCTTAATCCTGCCTCCCCTGGAAACATTCCTGATCCCCCAGGCAAGCCGATGGCATCTCTCCTCCTGGCCCCATGCTGTCCGAATGCCCTTAATGCCAGGGGAAGGTCTCCAGGATCTGTGGGTCCTACAGCAGAAGTTCACTTTCCCTAAAGACATCACTGAGGGTCTCACAGGACCTGGGATGAGGCTGAGCTTCATCTCTAGTGCTTGCTATTTCTTTCCTGCTCAGCTATTAACACTCGGTCCTCATCTTTTGCTTATGAGTGAGCTCTGCTACTGCCAAGCTTCATTCATTGAAAAAAATAGCCATTATTTTATGTGCATTTCTTGCAGCTTATAAAGATAAGAAAGTATCTCAATTTCATCCTGTTAAGTGCATCAGTTCTTAGATTTCAGCTTCAAATAATTTCGTTTTGTGCTGTGATGCCAGCAGTTCTCACAGGCTAGATCAGGTGAAGCGGGCCAGCATTCACAAATGATGCCTCCAAAGAACCCACAGCTGTTGAAGCAAGTGATTTGGTAGGGGACACGTTTCCCTCAGCATCAGGAATTGTCTCAGTGTCTCAGGACAGATATCCTTTCGGTTAAAGCTTGAAGTCCCAGTCACTGGTAATCTTCAAGAATCACACATCATCCTCTGGGAATGCTGTTTAAACCCAGGAGTTTGGCCAAATTCCACTTCCAGTAATGTTTATAACACCAACACTTTTTTCTTTCCTTTTCTGTGCTGTATGTGGCAATGAGTAGCTATCATGCTCTGTCTCCAAACAGGGACATAACTGAAGCATTTCAGTTATGGGTGATCCTAGATTGTCACATTTCTAATTTAGACAGTACCCTATTGGTACACTCATATGGCAAAAGCTGTAGTCTCTGTATGCATACTTTTATTCAGCATAACTTCCCTAGTGCAGCTTAAAATGACAGAAATCAAACTGAAAAAAACCTCCTTAGCTAAGAGTAACTGTGTGCACTAGTATAGTTATATGAACAATTTCCTATGCAGACACATCCTCAGTTGTTTGTGAAGGTCATCAGCTGTCAAATGAATTAATGTTTTACCACATGATGACACTCTGAATGTTCACATTAAGAGCTGGTTTGAAGGAAAAACATAGTTTGCTGAACATCACTGTATGCTTTTGAGGGGAAAATAAACACTGGCATGAGATTTGCTAAATATATTTTCTTGTTGTCTTATAGAATATTATGGAAAGGAGTCAGGATTTGACTCAGAAATATACAGAAGTAAGTAAATGATTGATTGTTATTATTTCTTTATTTTTATAGCCTGAAGAAATTTGATTAAGCCACAGCTTTTCCTATTAACCTGATTGCATGTGACAAGTGTAAGGCTCAGGTACCACTCTAAATATAAGATAATAAAAATACTACAAGGAGGAAGGATCTGGGAAGTCTCTTTATCATGCTGACTTTTATTTCATAGGATCCCTTATGGCCAGAGAGGCAGATTTTGCTTTTCCACTGAAACCCTTATTTTCAAGAGAAAAGGAGCCTTTCACCCTCTCCTGTTACTTCTCTTCTGATTTACTTGAACACCAACGAGACATTACCTGGTTCAGAGATGGTTTGTATGCAACAGATAAGTTTATATACATATACCTATATGAATATACCATTTGAATTCATAGCTGTGATCTAATGTTCACAGAGGAGAATTAGAATTCAGGATTTTTGAGCTGCTCTCAACTCTTCTCAAGCTGCAGATGTTAGTATTTAATTTGTATGTTTTCCTCATTTGTAAAAAGATGATACCACTAAGATGTTTTGGAGGTGATGACATTTCTGCTCATAAGAATAGTTTAAGAGCCTTAGTTCTAGACAGTGAAAGTGCCAAGCATTTGAAAAAACAGTGATTCTCTAGTGAAAAAACCTTTTGGATATTCTGTGTTGTTCTGCTGGCAACCACGATGTCGAGGTTAGCCAAACTGGTAATCTTTCTGTGCTATTAAGTTCTGGAAAGCAGAAGCAACGCAGTAAGACTGCTCTTACCATTCTAGCACTTCTGCCAGAATCAGCTGTGGAAATAGCAGGACCTATCGAATTTTAGTGATTTGAGGAGAATTTGGGTAGAGTTTGTATCTCAGATCTGATAAATATACACAAAATGCACAGTATGAGTCATTCCGGTTTTTTGGGTTTGAGTGCCACTCAAACAAAAGATCCGGCATGCTGAGCAGTAATGTATCCTCAGTTAGAGCTGGCATAGTATTTGGCAGACTTCAGAGCATCCAGCTACCTGGTGTGGAAAGTACCTTTTACTCACTAATTCACCTGAAGCCGCACTTTATTACTGTTTTTCACTTGGACTGCAAGCTCTTCAGGACAAGGACCATGCTTTTTGCCCTGCATTTGTGTACAAAGGGACCAGAGAGGCATAGCAACAAAGTAGGATCAGAGTCCATGACTATAACTCAGAGACTTAATAATAATATCAGGAGCGTCTTACACATCCCTCATGTTGCTCTGTGGGGTTTTTTTTTCATTTGGAAATATGCCACTCCTGACTCAAGCAGTTCAGGCGGTGTTCTTTTACCCCTTCTCATGCTTCACAGGTGAGTTGCTGCAGAACTCCGAATGTCGGGAACTAAAATATCAAGACCAGGAGGCTTCTCTCACAGTGTCATGTGCTTTCAAAGAAGATGAAGGATTCTACACTGTCTGTGTCCCCTCACTGGATGGATATAAAGAGCAGACGACTTATGTGTTTGTTAGAGGTATAAGCAGGATTCTCTCCTACTTAGAACAAAAGCTCCTTTCAAATACCTTGGCATAAAGGAATTCACAAGCTCATTCACAAGAAAATGTCTCCCGGTTTTGTGCATGGATACAATTATCAAAATGTCCAAATGTTATTTTCAGTAGTGATTTAGGTATTAGAAAATATCACTTGTATTACTGGGATGTAGGCCCTTACATACTTAAAATTAAGCTATTGGATGAAAATTTTGGTACAGAGAAAAAAAACCTCTAACCATTATCACTTGGTGTTTCTCTAGATGCTGCAGCAGAAACAGCCGGTGCACCTGGATCCCCACTCAATGTGAAATGCCATGATGTAAATAAAGACTGCTTAATTCTTTCGTGGGTAGCACCCAGTGATAATGGAGGAAGTCCAATCCTGGGGTACTATACTGAAAGGTCTGTATGTTAATCACCTGTGAGCAAAAAAAGTTTATGATCACGTTGTGGAAAAACCATGAAGGAACTCCATGCGCTGTGTTTCATTTCAGGTGTGTCACTGGGTCAGAGGATTGGGTCCTATGCAATGACAAGCCTGTGAAAACCTGCAGATACCCCGTCTTGGGCCTTGCTGAAGGACAGACGTACCAGTTCAGAGTAAAGGCTGTCAATAAAGAGGGCATCAGTCATCCTTCAAAAACCAGTGATCCAGTTACAACATATGACCCCAGCAAGGACAAGAGAGTGACAGGTTTGTACTAAAAACAGGAAAATGTGCTCCTTACGTACAAGGGGAGGCTGCAGGTATAACTGAATACAGTTTGTCCAGTTGCTCCCCATTCTCACAAATATCATTGCACCATACTGCCGTGCTGTGCCTTTGCAGAACCCACCTTAATATTATTCCAAACAGAAAAAGATCAAAATAGCACAAATGATGACATTGTATGTGTAATGAAATGTATATAATTATGCATATAACAAAATGACACAGTCCTGGGCTCTGCCTTTTTTGACAAGCCTCAAGCATCTTCTTTTAGTGGGTAACATTGCCCTGTTTGACATTACAGTTATTCCATACGACGAAGGCAGGATGATAGAAATTTTCAAGGATGACCTGGAAGGTAAGTTCAAATTTATACTGAGCCATTCTCCCGGAGAGAAATTATTGTTATACAACAATGAGATATGTAATAACATGACTCTGTAGAAAACACACTTAGGAAAATATATGGAGAAACATCATTGTAAGCTGCATAAGGATCAGAAAATACCCTAACCAGCACAGCCTTTTATAATAATCTTGGTTTGCCTGTATGTCCCCCAAGGGTTTAAGTCTCCTCTTTTATATTAAAGAATCTTACTTTATAGTGGGAAAACAGAATCCATTTTAAAACAACCTTTTTTTTCCTGCCACGTTATAACTAAAACATAGCCTATTCTGACTTCCCATAGGACATATTAAAATTCCCTTGCCACCCACCAATGTTCATGCAAGTGAGGTCAGAGAAGATTATGTGGCTTTGGCCTGGGACGAACCAGATCCAAGAGGCAGAGAGCCACTGAATTATTATGTGGAAAAGGTAAGAAAATAATATCACATAGAAGAGAAATTGCAGAACAGAATAACTTATTTCTCAGATGGTCTATAGCACAGGCAAGGCTATTCACTGTGTCAAGCAGAACTACAGCCTCAAAAACAGCTTGCTCAGCCTCTCTCCAGCTCCACAGTTTACTTGAGCTATGATCCTGACTCTTGATACCAACTCAAGCAGTAATGATTAACAAAGAATAAACAAGTAAGTTTTACACCACAGAAGAGTAGCTGAGTTTTAACAAGAAGACTGTTCCCACCCTGTGGGCCCTTAAGTGTGGAAAAGCTGTGAAGAACTGCACAATAGTACACTTTCCTGTTCCCCACTAATCATTTTGCAGGTTAATAAGTATCTTCTACCAATCTCCTTTCATAGATACTAATTTCCCATTTCTGCTGCAAAGGGGCCCCCTGTTGCCAAGGAAGAAAAGTTTGGGTATATCAACAAGAAATACATAATTTATGTTTTTTGGTTGGTTTGTTGGTTTTTTTTAAAACTACTTTCCTATAAAGATCAGCTTTGTTATTGCTCAGGAGAGTTTTAAGCTTGAGTTACAAGATGAGTTGTAAATCATCACCTTTTTTGTTACAGTCGATTGTAGGTAGCAGCTTCTGGCAAATGGTTAATCTGGATATGCCAGTTAATTCCCCAAGATTTGCACTGTTTGATCTTGTTAAAGGAAAATCATACTGTTTCCGCGTGCGATCTGTCAACAAGTACGGAATCAGTGAGCCATCCCTGCCCAGTGAGCCTGTAACTGCTGGAGCAAAACTGGGTAATTATTTCATTAATATGCTCTACACTAATGATATGGAAAAGGAGATGTACTATGAAAGTAACGTGTGGGTTCCCCTGCCCCTCCTTTCCTTTGAACTTCATGGTATATGATGACACAGCAGTTGCTTTGATATCAGGAAATCTCTTAAAGCCTTAAATCCTTATTTAATTACTTTGCAGTTGGTCAGTGCAGTGTAAATCTAACCAAGCAATGATGAGGGAATTACATTTAATAAAATAAGAAACAGTTGAAGCCCGTACTTAATCCAAGTGTGCTTCCAGCACTGTGTAAGAGAGAGGTTACACAGACCAGTGTTGGAAGGAACGATATGACTGCTGAAGCGGCCTGTTCCTGGGGGCTTCAGGGAGTACAGCAGTCTTCACTGGGCTGATTTGTTTTGTTTTCTTCCCAGACGGAGCTGACAACAGTAAGAGATGCAAAGACTCATGCCCACGTTTCAATTATGCAAAGACATGAGCACTCACTCTTTCTTTTATTTTTTTATATTCTCCCATATTAAAGCTGCCCTAGTGTTCATTCATACTGTCCTTTTTTCTCAAGAGTGTAGCAGGTTCCATTTTATAGTGGAGTTATATGAGAGTTACTATACAAGTGTTGTTTCTCCTCTACTTCAGAAAAGGCTAAGTAGGTGTAACTCTGCAGAAATCAATGGGCTGTAAGGGAGAGGAATAAGAGATATGGCAAACCCAAACATAAATACATAGGCTGTGGATTGGGACAATGTCCATGGTATTTTGCTCTAATTTGAAAATGATGCTCTGGAAAAGGTGAATAAATTAAACAGGCCAACTCACTTATAAATTTTTTTTAATTTATAAATTTTAAAAACCTCTTTTTTTTTTCTTTTTTTTTTTTCTTTTTTTTTTCTTTTTTTTTTTTCTGTTATAGCTACTCTGCCTCCACCATCTCAGGTTTTAGCTTTCAGAGACACCAAGACTTCTGTTGTTTTGCAGTGGGATAAGTTAAAGGATGGTCTGGAGCCTCTTGGGTACTACATATACTGTCGGGAAACTGGGACAGAAGAATGGCAAACTGTCAATAATAAGCCCGTGAAATGTAATGAGTGAGTTCAGTTCTTACACTCCGTTGAGATAAGACAGGATGCCAACCTGGATTCTTCTGTTTATGGCTGGGGTCATATTTCAAATAAAAAAAGAACTTCCTTCACTGCACACACATAGGCATGCACGCACACAAACACCACGTCCTCTTTTAGAATTAAGTATTGCTCGAAGTCTCACTTTTACATCCAAAGACAGACTGACAGTAAAGTCTGTGTATATCTTCACAGACTCTGGATCTGCAGAAGGTAGACCCTGTGACACCAGCAGAACAACATTCCATTTTTTGCTTGTTTTCCAGTAGAGTAAGTTGGGGTCACTCACACATATGATTTAGAAAACCTCTCTAGCTGTGGGGGTCACATGTCAAGCAGAAAAAGTCCATTAAAACCTCCTATTTATTCTACCAACAATGCCAGCCAGGAGCGTGACACGTCTCTATCTGATGTATACTTACTGTCTGATTTATTAGTAGCCATTTTGTGTGGCACAGCGCACTTTAATTTGTAATGGCAAATAATGATTTTGTAAGTAACAATGCCTTATTAAAATGTATTGCTATCTGTTCAAAAGACTGTTTACCTGTACTTTGAACAGTCAGACACAAACATATTATTTTGCTCTCCTAGATTTACTGTTCCTGGGCTGCAGCCTGGAAAAGAATATGTCTTTTGTGTGAAATCTGTCAGTGAGGCAGGACTAAGCGAAAGCTCACCAGAAACAGATCCTATCGTCGTAAGGCCAGCTATTGGTAAGTAATGTATACACACAGATACACACAAAAACTAAATCCCTCAAAAATCTATCTATCATGCATAGCTATTATTACATGTAATGATAATAATGTTGAGCAGATAAGAAAGGCAAAGCAACAGGGAACTGATTTTCTTGTACCCTGCAGCTTTTGTCATCAATTATGCTTGTCAAGGGTGGACTTAGTTAATTAGCATTTTGACTTAGCAGTGTGTTACATTTTCAGTATTCATTTGGCATTGGCACAAGTGACGATTTTAAGTGCTTAATTATGCTGGTATCTTGAAATCAGCATTGTGAATTTCTCCAGGGCAATTACAAAGTCCTGCTAAACACACTAGTCAGTATCTAACCCTCCACGTTCTCCATTTTATCGACCCACTGCTTCCATCTTTTCTATCAGACAAACCATAAAGCAACATGCAAGAAACATCCTGAGACACATCCGTGACTTTTCCTGTGACTTCCAAATAAGAATCTGGTGGTTTTCAAATACTTTTACACAGCAAAAGTGGTATTAGGGTGCCTTAACACAAACAGAATCACATCTAGTATGAGCACACAGAGATTTCCTCAGCCCAGTTCATCCCCTACCTACACCTCTTTTCCCGATCCCTAGATCCCAAACCTGCATTGAACAATACTGTGTTTTCTCTCTCCCTTTGCTGCGCAGCTTGTCCATCAGCACCACACGGGTTTGTTCTTCTAAACTGTGGGAAGGCTGACATGACCATCAGCTGGAAACCCCCGAAGCGTAAGGGAGGAACAAAGATTCTGGGTTATTTCCTAGATCAGCATGATACATCTGAACTAGACTGGCATGAAGTCAATATTCAGCCAATTCCTCAACGAGTTTACACGGTATTCATTTCAGATATAACAATAGCCTTCTTTAAGCATAGTGGGAACCATAGCTATAACAAGGGTTGAGCTGTTTTTCCTCTACTTCCTCTAGTCTAGAACTCTCTTCCTACCCTCACAAGACTACGACTGTGCAGGGCTGTACTAGTAATCTGTTTGCACTTCTGAACCCAAAGGTCAGCAACCTCAAGGAAGGTCACCTGTACGAATTCCGTGCCTGTGCAGTGAACATGGCTGGTGTTGGGGAAGTATCTGAACCCAGTGACTCGTTCAGATGTGAGGAATGGACAATGCCAGAACCAGGTACCTCTCATGTAAAAACAACAGCCAGAAAAATCTTACCAGGTATATTAGTCATCTCCTCACTCTTCTGTGAATCTGAGGGACTTCTGAAAACTATAGGTCTGTATAAGGGTGGCTCCCAGTACAGGGAAGCACACAAACACTTCTAGGGAAGTTCCGATTCAGATGTAGGCTATTATTACTGCATTACACAGATACAACACCCAGGTATTTTTAATAATGTTTCCAGAGAATGAAGTATCTGGGTCTAATATCTTAATGTCTTTGTATATTACATCAAAGCAAATAACATTAAACCAGCTGATGCATGCTTTTTTCTAGAACCTACCTCTACAGTTAATTAGCATAGAAAGCATCTCCTATGGACCCTCTATTCACTTGTTATCTTAAAACTCTCTGCTTTCTGATCTCGAACTCAAACAAAGTTGCTTTTTTTAATGTTACTGTTTAACAGCCTACCCTTCTTTGAACAGGCCCTCCTTATGATGTGAAGTGCACTGAAGTAAGAGACTCATCCCTGAAGCTACACTGGGAAGCACCATTGTACATAGGAGCAGGTCCAGTTACAGGGTATTATATAGACATGTGTGAAGAAGGGTCAGAGGAATGGAAACAAATAAATAAGCAGTCCATACCCACCACCCATATGAAGGTCTGTGTATGTACTTAGTATCCAAGTGTTGCTTCTCATTTAGTCTTACATTAATTGCTGTCATTGTTTCCTGCAGGTTTCAGATCTGGAGACAGGGAAATGCTATATTTTCCGAGTAAGAGCGCTGAACAAGGCTGGAATTGGACCCCCTTCACTCCCCTCAGATCCTGTGGTAGCTAAAACCAAACCTGGTATGAAACTAGAAGTGACGAGATTGCGCAAGTCTGTAAATCCTATGATGATTCCAGTAAAAAACTGCTTTATGAAATATAAGCTACATGTAACAAGAACGAACCTTAGTCAAAATAAATATTAGTAAATAAAACTGCCCAAATGAATTTACTCTAGCTATGCACTCTGTCTTTTTTTTTTTTTTTTTTTTTTTTTTTTGAGTTAGACATCCAGAAGCTAGGCCCTGATCTGTTTTGGTAAAGGAATGGTTTGTGGGCTTTTTTCTCATACAGGCACACATGAAATTGAACTTGGGGTCGACGAAGAGGGTTTCATTTATATGACTTTTGAAGCTCCTGAAAAGAATGACTCCTCTGAATTTATCTGGTCAAAGGACTATGAAGGACCACCAGATGCTGACAGAGTTCAAACTGAAGAGAAAGGCAATACGTGAGTATATAATGCACACTGAGAAAATTAATTGTGGACTCTCAAATAAAGAACACATTAAACACTGAGAAAAATGTGAAGCCAAATGTTTCCTTCTCCTTCCAATATTCAACTAAAATACATACACAGTACTGAACTGCAAATCTCTGTAGCTGATTCTCAGCTCTGGTGTCCACGAAATGGGGCATCCAGTGCAATCTTCAGGTCACAAAAGGGAAGCATCAGCCATCATATTGCTAATGGTTTTGCCTTGCTCCTCAGTGTCACATATAAATGACAATGAGTGCCATATTTGATGTTCCAGGTGTATCAAATGCATTGCATTCTGTTACAGAAGAAATATTTTTTGAGGACAATATAATTTTAAATTTTATTTCATTTTATTTTTAAGATCTAAGCTTATACTGAAAGACCCATCAGAAAAGGATCTGGGTATATATTCAGTGGAGGTCACAGATGTAGATGACGATATCTCTGCCAGCTGCTCTTTAACAAAAGAAGGTAAAAACTAATAATTGACAAGAACAAAAATCTAATGTGCATAATTTTCTAATATTAGATATTTAGCGGAAAATTTCGCATAGAGGAATAGTAAGTGATAATGATAGTGGCATCATTAGAAAGATGTTTCCCATTCCTTGAAGGCTCAGCAGCAGTTTCTTTTACAGTCCCCTAAGAAAAGATTCCATGCTCCTGGAAGGTCATTTTTCCATTACAGTTCGGATTTCACACACAGCTACACCATCACAGTAATTTGAAACTTTTTTAACATGTTTCTTGAATTGATACAACCAACATTCTATTCAGACATACCTAAGAATCATCTTCACAACCTTTTCTAGTCCACCCTGCTATTGAATATTTTATACTTATTATCTTCTTCTTGAGATAAATAAAGCTCATTAACAAATTAAACTAAATTAATACAATGAATTTATTTTGGCCTACTTGTACTAATCTAAATGACTTGTTATTCTTTGCATTTCAGATCTGGACAAGTTACTGAAACGTAGCCATGAAATCAGGAACCCACGTAAGTTGAACCAGTAAGAAGCCACTACCATAGACTCTGAAACCTGGCAGAACCGTGGCAGAACCCTGGCTGAGCCAAATTCTGTGGTTTGCCTATGAATTCCCCTCTGTGGTTCTGTTTTCCAGTGATCAAGCTCATATCTGGATGGAACATTGACGTTCTGGAGAAAGGAGAAGTGCGGCTGTGGTTGGAGGTTGAAAAGCTGTCACCAAATGCAGAGCTGCATTTAATCTTCAATGACAAGGAGCTTACAAGTACTCCAGTATGTTTCGTTTTGGTTTTAATTCTGACTTACTTTCCTCCTGCTGAACAGGGAGATAGAGCAAATGGGTACATTCCCAGTTTTCTAAATTCCCATCAGATATTTTGATGTGTGTTTTTGGAAAAGTCTAGGGCTTGATTTCCCCCTGTGCATAAACAGAAAGCCAGCTGTCTGATTCTCGAGATGCCCAGTCCTAGTATCAAGCAAGGCTGCAGCATTGGCACTGTTAGTTCAAGACAGTCTAACACTCCCCTGCGCTGTGGCCACCAAAACCTTCAGTGGTAACATTCAGAGAATGTCCCTTCCTTACCCAGCTTTCCTGTTATCCCGCACCTCCCGAGGGGCTGCCACTAACAATCTTACCACAGCAGAGACTTCCCTTTTGTAAGGGAATTTTATGACAACAAACCTCAGCCATGTGTAATTCATCTGATACTACAAATGCACCTGTGCAGGATGGAGAGCTTTTTCTTGGATGAACAAACGTGACTCATTTCAGTGGATGCTAAAGAAATACCATCTCTCACAATGAGACAGGATATTTTTCTTCTGTTTACCAGGCAAAGCTGCAAGCTTTCCACCCTTTCTCTTTGAACTGAATACAGATAAATCCCATGAATTCTAAGAGCAAATGAAAGTGATTTATTTCTGAGTCTGAGGCACTGGAAATAACACTGCATCATGTGTTACAGTGCTCTCCAACCTTCTGATACATTTAAAAAAACGTTATAGCCTCTTCCTTGTCTTCCCATATCAAGTTAATATTATAACATTTTAAAAGTATTTGGAATGACAGGACCAGAGGGGAGAACAGTTGAGAATGAAGAACAACATAAATCATTCACCTGTCAGTTAAATGCAGCGTAGCAATGCCAAGATAACAAAAAGAACAGCTATAACAAAGGGATAGGACTAGGCCAAAGAATTTCAGAGCTGTTATTGTGATGTTGGGGTTTTTCAAAGTAATGTGTAGCAAATTTATTGAAGGCTTTGTCTATTCTAAGAACTGTCTTTTCTGCACTGGAGAACTGGCAGGGTTATGCACAATTACAAAGTATTTGTCAAGCTCTTTGTAACAATAATATTTGCTTAGAGCAAACAAGGCGGTAAGGCATAATGATGGTATTTATGTTTAAGTGTCTGGCAGGTTTTGGCATGTATATATAAAAGGTTCGCTAGTGCTTGCATGATGTCAAGAGGGTGGCAATATTACTCATCATTGCCCAAATATGCAATTACATGCCACAGATGTGTAATTAAGTGCAACACTTCTATTATACTAAAAATCATACAGATTCTGGTAAGCTGAAAAGTCTGTAATATCCAACAAGAAAGAATGTATTGTGTTATGTGGTTTTAACCGAAAGTTTCTCCCAGAGAAAAGTTCTGCTGTAAGCAATTCTACTTTACCTACATACGTAAACAAATACTACATGAATCCCAGAATACAGCATATCAGAGTGCATTGGCTTCATTACCCCATAAGATGAGCAAAATATATAAGGACACATATATAAAAGGACTGTAATGTCTGAGTGCTGTAGAAGATGCTGTGCCAGGATCTGACCTTGGAACAGTTCCACCGTGGAAATACTATTCAGTTTATCATATTTCTTTTTGTTTTACACAGACACACAAAATAAACTTTGTCAAAGGAAAAGGTCTCGTAGAACTGATAATCCAGAATTTCTGTGATGATGATAAAGGGATGTACACAGCCCAGCTGCAAGATGGAAAAGCTAAAAATCAATTCACCCTAGTTCTTGTGGATGAATGTAAGTGGAAATTCAGGATCAAATATAGACTGCCATGCTCAGTGGAAAGTTTTCTAGGCACTTAAGGCCCCAAAGTATTTCCAACAGTTATAATGGCACACTGGGAATGGAGAGAACAAATATTTATTTTAGCACACATTTAAAGTCCAGGAATCATCTAAGAAATTATCTGAATTTCTCTTTAACATAAATTGAAGCTTTTGGTCTTATAAATAGGGTCCCTAATGAGAAGAATGGTCTGCTAAAGCAAAATATCAAGTGGAATGCTTAGTTATTTTTTTTCAAATGTTTTACATATTATCTTGCTATGGCAAACTGTCTGTGTCTTGGCATTAAACTGTATGGCATGTTATTACATGTACTTATTTATCTCAGGACAGGATCAAGTTGAACATTCAGTCTATTTAACAGCCGGTTAGTTGCATTAAACTGAATGTAAGAAAGAAACCAGTGTTAACTGTACTCCAGGACAAGTCCAAGCAACAAAGCAAGCTGAACATGAAACATACAGGGTCCTTGTATATGCTAGTACAGAGAGCCTTTTTTAATTAATTAAAAATAGAAAGCAATGAGGTTCTAATTCAAATACTTCCCCATAGAGTGTCTATCTCTATTTTCAGTTCTTACAAACAGTTTGCTTTCAAGTGACCTTCTAAAGCTTCCAAACTTTTTGAGTGGAAAGTGTCTACAAAATGTCAAATCTGCTTTACTCCCTTTACAACCAGTGGAGAGAAACAAGCAGTTTCACACAGTGGTTTAGCACATGCTAAGTTCAAGATATAGAATAAGTTTGATGAATTGTGCTCTAGAAATGCTCGTTTTTCTCTACTGACAATGAAGGAAGTAGAGATAACTAAAGTTACATTCTATGCTCTCTGCCTTCTTCTGTGTTTCTTACTTTTTAAACATTTTAATTTCAGGGTTTCTAGCTACCTTTTTGTATGGTCAAAACTCCTATTTCATTTCTGAAATGCATAATGGTCAGGTCTTCAAAGACTCTTTTGTTTTAATGAAAATAAATGCTAGGTTTGAGCAACCAGTACAATGAAAGAATGATGGTACTAATCTGTTCAGGGTTCTCAATGGGGACCAGGAGTAACTCATGCACTAGGGATGTCTGATAAACAAATATCACAGCTCTACTGATAACACCTTTTATGATCAGGAATGTCTGAAGAAAGAACTGAGAAATAGTGTGGGGTTTGTTGACTTTGACCATTGCTGTTCTCACAGGTTTCACTAAAGTTGCCGAGGAGGCTGATGCAAAACGGAGAGAATGGAAGAAAAAGCAGGGTAAGATAAGCTGAAGGTTAATGTTAATGACTTGCCAGAACTATGCCACAGGATGGCAAAAGCTGAGCAAAGCTATTTCACTGCTTGCTCTAAATACTTTTCTTTATCATCTTTTAAAGTATATTATTTAAGCTGATTAACACACTAGGATAAGATTCCTTATTTTAAGATAATCTGGCCTGCTCTTAAAAATCAAAATAATTTATTTAAATAGTTTTAGCCATGCTAGCCACAATCCTCAGTATAGATCTTCTCCATCAGTGCTGTAGCACTGAACATTCTTGAATTCTGAAAGTTGTCCAATCTGAATATATACCATGTAATTAAGATCTACTCACTTTCCTTGTAGAAAACAGGTTTCTCTAGATAAGATTAAAAAGACTCATGCATTCCACTTTCATTTTATCCCCTATCTTATATTCATGAATAAGGAAGTTTATAAAACAGTATCAGAGAAAAAATACTACCATTGGAAAGGTGATCCCCTTCTAGTGGGGATAAAAATATTCACTTAATAACAACTGTGATACCACACTAGACTATAGGTCCAGTCTCCTGTCTTCAGAGATGCTCAGTTTAAGGTGAAAGTGTATATAAAGTACTCTGTCCCCCAGTTTACCCTCCCAGAATCAGGAAGAAAATCAGAAAGGATATGGCTTTTCTATTCCATTGCAATTCACCTGGGAAATATCGATCAACTTCTACATTGAGCAGTCTCATAAAGGACTGGTTAGGCAGCATCACTAACTACATTTTAAAACAGGATTCCTCAACAAAGATGTTTTACCTAAGGACATTACAAAACCAGCAATAATTATATGCTCTAAACTGTGGTGCCTATTGCACGCAAAACTCAGTAGCATGAAGCATTCCCACAGACCCTACAGCTAGGATTCACCGCTAGATGGAGGCATTTCTGTAGATAACACTTGAGAGCTGCAGAATCACATTCCAAAAAATATTTATTTTCTTTTATAGGTCCTCATTTTATAGAGAATTTGAAATGGAAGGTTACTGAGAACTGTGAAGTACTCCTTACCTGCAAGGTACATACAGCTATGTGATGCAACTGCACAGTCTGAATTCCTTTAGCATTACATTTTAGATGTGAATTTTAAGGGAAGGGTATGAACAGTGCTCATCCAAATGCTTATCTGCAGACAGCAGACCAATGAAAGTTAAGAGATAGTATATCTTGGACAGAAATTTTAATAAAGAAGGAAGTTTCTAAGATTCTGGAGCAATCTTCTAATGCAAGTGATGTTTCATATTTTAAGCTGAAGGAGGGTCGATTTAGATTAGATGTTAGAAAGAAATTCTTTACTGTTAGAGTGGTGAGGCACTGGAACAGGAGGTTGCCCAGAGAGGTTGTGGAGGCCCCATCCCTGGAAGTGTTTAAGACCAGGTTGGATGAGGCTTTGGGCAACGTGGTCTAGTGGAGGGTGTCCCTGCCCGCAGCAGGGGGGTTGGAACTAGATGATCTTTAAGGTCTCTTCCAACCCAAACCATTCTATGATTCTATGATTCTATATTAGAAAGGCATCTAGGCATTCAGAAATAAAATGCATTTGGAACCCTGACTTCTAAATGTTGACTTCAAACAGGCAACCAACCTGAGAAGGGACACCAGCTTCCAATGGTTCTTCAATAAGAAAGCACGAGCAGGTGGTGTGTTTGATCCACAGACTGGGATAGGAACTCTTCTTATTAAAAAGGTGAAAAATATAAGACAACTCAGACGCTTTGGTGATCACATGAAAATGCAAAAAATATGGGTTGATATTATTACTATTTAATGTGTGTTTTGGGTAGTGCCCACTAAATGAAAGAAATTGAACGTATGCTGAGAAAAACACAAAAGAAGAAAACCATTTAACATTATAGTCAGATAGATCTGCATTAGAAATAAGATGTTTTTACAGTGAGTGCCTGTTAAAAATTTAACATGTCCTGAGTGGCTAAAAAGAAAAGTGTGGGCTTTTCAGGTTTTCTGATCAGGACTGGTTGCCTATTCTGGAGATGAACTTTAGTAACAAAGAAAACCAAAAAAGTTACTGACCTCATTATAGATGTAACTGAATGAAATGTTATGGCTTGACCTATAGAGAAGGCCAGACAAGCTGATATAATACCCCTTGTAATCTTAACTCTGCCTCAGAGAAGATATAGGTGAAGAAAGGGAGCTTGATGGTACAGTTAGAGTTTTAGTGCAATCTCTGCATAGCTAATTTGAATCTTGTTTGGGTTTGATTTTTCATCCTAATTTCAAACAGCCGAATCACCTATAGAAAACAAATAGATAAATGCATGTGAATGTGAATCTCTGCTCACACAAGCCTGAGGACCAGGAGGAACACTGCAGGCTGGAAGTCAAGAGCATTGGCAAAGCAACAGGAGGAAAATTTATGGAGTAGTGGGCATTCATCATCACTGAGTCCCAGACGTACCTGTACTTTACACCACTAAGGGCACGCAGCAGTACAGGGTGACTGAGGGCAAACGCTGAGATACTGACTCCCCATAACTGACAACATATAAGTTCATAATGAACCAGGTCCCGTTTTAACCTTTCAAAGGAGATTCTGGGGCAAATTGCCTTTTTTGCCCTGCTTTCAGATCCATCCAGCCAAATGCATTGAGGGGGAAGAAGAAAATCTCAGCTTTTCCCCCTTTTCCAAATCCTGCCCTATTTCAATGATATGTGAAATTTCTGTTTGGGGTGTGGGGGGGGGTTTGGTTTTAGGTTTTGTCTTTTTCTTCTTTTTTTTTAAATAAATATTACATATGTACATATGTATTTTCTAGATAACCAAAGCAGATGAGGGCAAATACAAAGCTCTTGTTTCAGATGATCGAGGAGAGGACTACACCCAACTTGATCTCACAAAAGGAGGTAAGAGAACCTTGTATCAGCCAATAATACACATTCACACCTCTGCCTGGGATTAATTTTGGATTTAAAAACAAATTTCATAACTTTCTACCACATTGTTAATTACCATAGTACCTACATGCTTTTATAGGGATTAAAACCTGCATAAAAAGTTACTGGTCAAATTTAAAGAGTTTCCTGATCTACTATAGCATATATATATATAAATATATAAAAGCATGCTGATCATTTTAAAAATCACATTTCATGTGAGACTGATGTCATCAAATGCACTATGGAAAAACAGTCTCTTATTCTGCAAGAGTTATACAGAGGCCAGTGAACAGAATAAAAGTCCCCTCTGAATCTGATCTCAGAGCTTTTTTTTGCATCTGTCCATACCGCATTTCATTTGATAATCCAGATTTCACTCCTGGAAGTTCAGCCAGTCCTCCGAAGCATCAGGAGAACAAACTTCTATTTCCATTCTGCATCCCCCACTAGCGAAAAAAATTCTAGGCTGAATTACGACGACAGAATAGTTGTTAAAGACAACATTAAGTGGAAAAACAATTACATGTTACTGCAGATTCCTGCTTCACTTTTCAGTGTTCCGAATATGCTCTGGAAATTGAAAAATAAGTATGCAGTTCTGACAGTCTAATGTCATTTACATATGTAGTCATTTATCAAGCTATGACTGCATTATAAATTCTGTCAAGCACCACAGTTAAAAGCTCAGTAATGTTTCAGTCACTTCAACTCAGCATCAATCAGAAGATTCTGCTTCCCAAGATTAAATCCTACCTTGACATCTGGAATCTATCATTTAAACCTGATACATAAATCTGCTTTCTGTGAGGCAGTCTGTTGAACACATCGAGTGCTAAGGAAGACAGAAGCATCTATATTTAGTAAGAAATGCCCGGCATCTAAAAATAAATGAGTCAGTGGCAAAAACTCCATTCCAAGTAAGCTTTGCAACAGAAAAAGACAACAAATAACTACTAGATATGATACATCCTAAACATAATGAAATTAAGTTGGTAGATCAGATGTGATTTGCTAAATACGGTGTAGACACTTAAATCTTTATGTCTTTGCAGCCT
This sequence comes from Grus americana, assembly GCF_028858705.1. Lineage (NCBI taxonomy): Eukaryota > Metazoa > Chordata > Aves > Gruiformes > Gruidae > Grus > Grus americana. The sequence goes on from NC_072874.1 coordinate 261,158, forward strand.
TTGAAGACCTTCTCAAGGAGCTGTGTAGGATCAGTGGTATGTCATTTTCTCATCAAGTGACACAGTGATAATGGAAGGGGAGAAAGGCAGGGTGCCAAGATCAGAGCAAACTGCTCAGGAACTGTTCCTGGGTTTGGATCAAGAGGTCAATATTTACCATCTCAAGTACAATACCACCCATTTACTATTCTTTTAGTGTCAGAAGCACCTTTGAACTGTCAGTTCGAGGATGATCAGTAAATAAACCCGGGACATAAAACCCTCTGCACTTACAAATTAATTCTGTGACCTTTACGTGCCAGCAGCCTACTCCTTGCCACATCACTTGTTATGTGAATTTGGGCAAGTTGTATGTTTCTATCTATGAGATGTGTATTCCAGACCCATGTCTCTAGAAGAGATGCTGACATTTTTCCACTGGCTGCTGGCTAAAAGATCCAGGGTCTTTGAGAGGTAGAATACCATCCAGCTTTCAGCTAGCCACATTCTCCAGAAAGAAATGCTAATAGGTCACTTGGGATTTTGCTGCGTAACATGTAAATTTGTGCATTCTTGAACATCCTCCTCAATTTCAGTCTTTTAATTATACTGTTAGCTCTTTCTGCTACACCTCTGAAAATTCAGCCTACTGAAGAAGGCATCAAAATCTACACAGATGTGAAGTACTACACAGACTACATGAAAACAACCTGGTATCACAAGTAAGTCCCTAAAACGTATTTGCAAGGCTTCTGGAGTACTGTTGCTTGTAATTGTTTATCATCAAAATTAAACATGTTGAGCCTGAGCCCATAGCTTTTTAAGGCAATGGTAGATTTGTCTGAGTAAGGGCTGAAAAACACAATTCATTCTGCATCCTGAAACATGTCTGGCAATTCCAGAATAAGCAGTCATGTTATTTTTATTTTAGCACTGCAGAAATATTTGTAAGTGATCATCTTTACTAGAATGATAATGATGCATTGAAGGTATTGCTCAGTTACAGACAGGAAAAGAAGTAGTTGTTTTTTTCAAATTCTTTATTTCTACTACTTTGTACTTCCCTAAACCACTCTATTCCCCCACTCTGAATAACAAATATTCCCAAACATTATAAAATTATTTCCAAACACTAGCCTCATAATATCTTCATAAAATAGAGAAATGGTGTTTTATTAGATACCGCCTACACATGTATATAAGGAGGCCAATTTTTAATAACGTTTAAGGACTAAACGCTTACAAATATTCAACATCTAAATCCTATTTAATCTCCTAAATAAGAATGAAGAGGTCTTTTGTAGAGTTTGTAGAGCTTTGGCAAACTGCCTAAAAGCACAGCTAGATACCCTGTGAGATTTTCAAAAGTGACTGAGCACATAACTCTCCATGAAATTAACAGTGAAGTCCTGACTCCCACTCTTACTCTAACAAGCATAGGTCTAAAAAAAGTTAGTGCTCTAATTTATACAACTCTGCTAAATACTATTGAAATTATATCATTTGTTTACTTAGGGAGAAGCAACTGGAAAGCCGTGACAGACTGAAAGCTGGGAGCACAATGAATCAGATCTGGCTTCACATACTGAACCCAACAGATGGAGATAAGGGAAAATACACCCTGGAGTTATTTGATGGGAACAACTCTCGCAAACTGTCAACTGACTTGTCTGGACAAGGTAAGCTGAGTCAAACAATACCATCACAGGAATGAGACATGCCTGAGCTGCTTTCCAAGATTCCTTCAAATCATGGGCAGGGATTCCTCTCTCCCTTATTTGAGCTGGAGCTGCAGTTCCATGACAGCACACTATGACACTGGGTTAGTGAAGTGCCCACAGAAGTCAGAAGAAACACGGGGAGAGAAGTGCGCAGCAGAAAGGATTGAAGCCTTTAGGGAGCCTTGCTGCCATAGTGCAAGGCAAGAGGAAAGGATGAGAGGGAGGGCAGCTGCTCTTGGGATGCGTCCAACTCCTCCATAGGCCAACAGAGCTTACAGAGGGCATCTTGGAAAGGAGAATATGGCTTCAGGTTTACAAAGACTTTTCCGAACTGTTCAAAGTTGGGTTGGATTTTTTTTTCCTCCTCTGGACTTCTCTTTGGAAAGGGAGTACTAGATCCCATTTATTTCAGTAGTATATAAATAGATTCATATTTCCTTAAGGCAGATATAGGTACTGTCTAGATATAATTATACATATCTATGTCCACAAACACCTGTAATTTCAACACTGATGCATTATGTTAAATCTACTAAGTCAAATGAAATAAACAGCAACTTCTTCCCTAAAATCTTCCCATTCCTTGCAGCCTTTGAAGATGCCCTGGCTGAGCACAGGCGGCTAAAGTAAGTTCGTGCCTAAATATTTTGACAGCTAAATCTATTTTGAGTGTCATATTCTGTATTGAGAATACAATGCCTAATAAATAAAACCACTATAATTTTATCTCACTTTCAGACAAGCGGCAGTAGCAGAAAAGTGTAAGTAAATTAATTTCCTTCCTTCTGCGAAACAAAGCCAAGCGGTATGCTGATAAGTAAAACTAAAAGGTCATATTTCTTCATTCCCAGGTCGTGCCAGAGTTGTTCAAGGTCTCCCAGATGTTGCCACCATCATGGAGGACAAGGTAATATTGAGTAACTGTTCATATAATTGGCCCTTGCACAGACATAAAAGAATAACTGATGGGGAGAAAACTACTTGTTTCCCCCTCCTGTATGTTCCCATCAGCTTTTCTGAGCTACTGCAATTGCCTAAGGTGTGAAGTGATACTCTCCAAAAAACTTGTATCAGCCCCCTATATTGTTGGTGACGCTTCCAAACATGCATGTGCTTCTGCACATACAGGTGCTCTCCGTGGCACAGAACCTCTTTTTCACAGGTTACGGATGTTACTGCTTCCTAGGTCTGTTTCATACCCAGATCCTTTCTGTTGTCTTCCCATTTCATAGGAATAGACAAAGGCCTTTAAGTGCTGGACCTGATTTTCCCATCATATAAACTTGCTGCTTACATTTCTGAGTCACATTCCCCTTTACTCATACACAGGCAGAATAAAAATCCTGTAAAGTCATTGCAAATTCACCATGTGCCTATTTAGGTGTCACTTTAAAGTGTAAGAAAGCTATAAAAAGACAGTAGCACAAATATGAGTCAGGCCCAGTGAATTCAGTCAGGTTAATCCTGATTGTACTGGAGGATATCAGGAAAAGGAGTGGACAATCCTGGATTCTCACCTATTGAAAATCTAAGAGAATGGATTATTTTTCTTAATTTCTCATCAACTGAATTTCCATGCTCATTTATATCTTCATAATCTATTTCTGCTATCTGTTTTACAATAGACCCTGTGTTTAACTTGCTGTGTATCTGGAGAGCCTTACCCAGAAATCACTTGGTTCAAAAACGAGAAGGTTATCGTCTTTAAAGATCGTTACAAAATGGATGTGAAGGGGGCAGTTGTTACAATTACCATAGAGAAAGTCTGCAATGAAGACACAGGAAAATACAGCATCTATGTCAAGAATAAGTATGGTTCTGAAACAGGGCAGGTTACTATCAGTGTCTATAAGCATGGAGAGACACCAATAGGAATGGAAGAAGAGCAAGCCTCAGGTGGGATTGTAATGGAAAAGCCTAAATGAATTTGTCAATTATGTCTCATTGAATTTAAAAGGACTTTTAACTCCTTCAGATTCCTTTCAGGGTCTGTGCCCTAAAATTCAGGCTCATGTCTCTATTTCTATTTTAGTAATATTGTAGTATGTTTGTTTTGGTAGTTGTTAGAAAACAGTTCGCGCGTGTGTGTGTTCACATGCATGTTCACCTTACAGAGAAACTCTTTCCTAGTAAATCTGTGTGAGGAAATACCAGAGGATTCACATATGAGAACCAGGCTTTCAGTGGAGTTTTTTTGCATTATATCACTATGTGTTACTGATTATCTTGTAGCTGACAAATGCTTGTGTGTGTGTATTATTAAACTTGGTGACATCTCAGCGCTGTTGTAGAGTACATCCATCCTGAAATCACTCAGCCTGTGTGTGTGAAGTTAAGAATTTTCCTAAGTTGCGTGCTGAATCAGGGCCTTGAAGTACAGACCTTTACAAACCTAAGCCATATGGGAAGAAAACAAGGCAGTGACATTTTCAAGGCATGGTTCTTTACAGAGGAACACATTCAGCTTCTATATATACACTGACATGCACTAATACATTTACACAAAAGGGTTGAGTGATCATCTACGGAGGTGGACCCAGATCCTTTCATCCTACTGAACACCTATATGCTTTAGAATTAAAGAGATTTTTAGGTTTACTAGTTATGTTAGATACTCTGGATGTAGAAAAAGTGTGGCCTCTCAACGGCTCTGAAGCCACAGCTACAGTCCCAACTTCTACCAGTAAAACTGTGCCAGTAAGAGAGAAAAAAGTGATAGTATTCCTAATACAGCCATCCAGCTAAACACATTTATTTGGTAAAATAGCATCTTACATTGCTCCACAAACTAGTATAAACTGTCCTCACAATAGCAGTATTTTTCCTCATTATTTGAGGGCACTGCTGTCCCAGTGTCAATGTAAATGAGCACAGCAATCCTGTACGGGATCGCCAATCATTTGACCAAAGGCAGTTACATTTCAGACATTACTTAAAATTAAATTAAATGTATATAATTTATTAAAAAGTAAGAGCTTAGCTAATTGTCTAGATTCATCATACAGTGAATGAAGAAAAGCAGGCCCTTCCGATGGCATCATTAACATTACTCTGTGGTGGAACAGATGAATTGTCCTAGAAAAACTCCAATATCAACATGTACCTTTTGGAGCCACGTGTGTTACACCCCATGCATAAATACGGCCTTATTCATTTTCAGTACCTCATCCTTGCTACTCAGCTACTTGTAATTACAAAATTGGCTCTGTGTGTGTGAATTTTCCTTAAAATTACAGACTAAAAAAAAGGTTGTGAATTTTTAAGAAAAAGTTCAGCATTGGTTTTATATTTAAATAGAATTACTGACCAGTATGGGGTTACAAAAGTTAACTTAGAAAGGTCATCTACCCCTGGGATACAGGCTTTATTTGAATTAAGCAATATATATGCAAGACATATAATCTAATGAATGTCTTCCAAAATCAACAGTCGTGCTTGCACAGATAGCAAGGAATATCACTCAATAACTATAATGAGTGAGGAATTCTTGGTGCAATTGCTGAGAACAAAAATAATACATTCCATTTACTTCCTTCATTTCAGTTTCCAAAGTTCCATGTTTCATTTTACCTTTAATCTTCTGTGTATGCAGTGATAATTAAAAAACAAAACAAAACAAAACAAACTGAATTTAATACAGATTTAGATACACATTACTGACATCTACCAGGTAAAATCATAACCAACTGCCCCACCCCAACACAATATTCCCTGTCCTCAAGCACTTGGAAGCCCACAATTTTGGAAGAAATAGCTGTGGATTTTATTCCCACCATTTAAGGTCCAAGTGCCCATAGTAGAGAATATTGTGATAATTAGGAAGTTCCTGCTGCAAGACAGTAATTACCTCACATCAATTGTAAATTATGCCATTTTATCTGAAGAATTCTATCCAAAACACAGAAGATGTATCAAACATAGAAGTTGTGAACAAAAAGAAAACAAATTAATCCATGCAACACTTTACAACAATTATGAATAATTACCCAAGTTCAGTAACCCACAATAAACATAACATCTCAAACCAGCTGGTCAAGGTAAGACTTTCTACAAAGCAGAATGAACTAGAGGTTATGATCATCAAGAACAAATAAATGATTAATAATTGATACTTCACAGTTAATAATTAGCCAGTCATCTCACAGTTTGGGCTGGCCTTTCCCTTTCCATAAATAGCATCTGAATGACCAGGGAGAGCCCTCGCTTTCCTGCTAGCATCACTGCCCTAAACTGCATTATAACATCCATAATGGCATTCAGTGGAACCTGGCAAGTCTACGCTCAAGAGAACTATGAAGCGTTTCTGAAAGCTCTTGGTAAGCGTCTAGCTATTTTTGAAATAATTTGAACACACACTTTGTATAACACTTTTAATTACTGTATTTCTATGCTGGTTTTGTTGTTGTTGTTGTTGTTTGCACGACAAACTACCCCCTGCCAGATAAGTCTAATGTCTAATTTGGAAATTAAAAGAAGCTGAAAATCATATAGATCAATGTAGAAAGGTTAGAGATAACTCCCAGATCCCTATCTTAACATGAGTCCCTCATGAAAGAGGTATATCAGAAATCAACTTGTTTTGATTAACACGTAACTTTATAAGTACATTTACCTAGAAACAAGTTGCCAATGATGTACACAGATTTCCAATGTGCTATTAGTCATGCAGGCACTTTCTATAGCACTAATGATTAACATACATGATAGCTGTTTAGTAATCTGTAAGGAATCGACTTGGTGGTTATGACTTAGTAGGTGCCTACATTAAACAAAAATACACTTATCCTCTTGACAATCTTGGCAAAACTTTCACATTGGGGGTTTTAAACGTATATGAGATGTTCAGTAGAGTAAAACTCAGTTACAGTTGAAAAGCCTAGTCCTACAGTATGATGCCTGAACCAATCCCTCTACTGCTAAAGATGATACTCTCAAATCATGCCAGAGACACCCTGATAAGGTAGTTTGAGGTTACTTGCACTGTTGCAGCTCTGACTAGACAGACAACCCACACCTCCAATCTCCCTGGGAACAGGTCAGGGAAACAAAATAATACACACATGGTTTTCTTCATGAAGAAATGCCATCACATGGCAAGCCGTTACTGAAAGAAACAATAAATATTCTGACACAAGATTAATAAATATAGTAACAAAATCTATACAGACTAGGTGGAATGGAACAATATGCCCCTAGAGAAGTGAGGAATCCAAAACAGACTTTGTCTTTTAACTCGGACATCACTTTCTATTATTGGTTTGTATCTTTTGCACCCTTATCACAGAAAAGAATTCGCTATTTTAAATCAACACATTACTTCATAACAGAAGTCCTTTCTTGCCTTTTTTACAGCCTTGTCAGATGACATTATCAAAGTCGCCAAAGATATTAAGCCTGTTGTTGAAATACAACAAAAAGGAGATGACTTTGTTGTGACATCAAAAACACCCAAGCAATCTGTAACTAACTCCTTTACGCTTGGAAAAGAGGCTGACATTACTACTATGGATGGCAGAAAGCTAAAGGTAATATATTTCAGGAATGGGTGCATCTCTTTTTTCATCCTTATACTTCAGTTTCCTTCTATGAGTGAAACTTGTTTGTACCATTTCCATTAGCGTACATTTCTATCATTTCAACAAACAGAAACGCTTCTTCTAAAACTCTTATTAAAATGCCTTGGTCTCCAGCTTAAATTAGCAGATGTGGTTATCAAGCATTGGTATAATTTATTTCTTATTTATGTAGCTCCCTACTTATTCTAATTGAATCCAAAATTAATTTTTTTTTATTATTTTTAAATCTGCTTCAACAGTGTACTGTGAACATGGTAAATGGGAAGCTTGTGTGCAAATCAGAAAAATTCTCTCATGAGCAAGAAATTAAAGGAAGTGAAATGGTGGAGGTAAGCGTTATAAAACAATGGCATATTAAGAAAAATGCTGAAGGAAAAAATGTTCTTTGTTGATTAGCTCTTGGTGTAGGCTCAATATCTTAAAAAAAAATCCTGCCCCCAAAATCACTACATTACTTGCAGAATTCCTTACAGGTGCTTAAATCTGCAGATACAGAATTTTAGTATTTCAAACTAACCAAGGTTAGTGGAAAATACTATTAGTATCCTTTATTCCTGTTTCATATTAAAACCAATTGCCGTAGATGACTCTCCTTTAAACACTGCTCATATATTTGATATATCCTGCCCTACAAATCTTTTTATTAATTACTGCCCTGGAGCCAATTCTAGACACTGAAGTGTGAAAGGCTTTAGCAGCTGAGCACATTGCAGAAAGACTTCTTATAAATTCCTCTAGATTACTATAGCAGGGTTTCCATCCTTAGCTTTATCACAGAATCTTTAAGGTTGGAAAAGACCTCCAGGAACATCAAGTCCAATCGTCAACCCAACACCACCATGTCTACTAGACCATGTCCCGAAGTGCCATGTCTACATGCTTTTTGGTATGAATGTTATACACCTGTTTATAGGCAGGTACTCTAAATGTATTTTCTTGTGGAATAAACCAGATTTAAACATGAATTACAGAAACTTCTAGACATTTAGCTAGAAATGGATTTCCAGAAGTCTAAATGAAAAAACAAGTTATCCATATTTGTCTTCTACAGACTATGACTTATGGTGGAGTAACACTTGTCAGAAGAAGCAAGAGAGTTTAAAGACAGATCAACTCCTGTGTGACATCTTTACATACCTGAAATAAAGTGCAGTTTCCACAAGGTGTGATCTTTGTTATCTGAAAAAATAGTACAGGAGAGAATTATGATTTCTACTCTCACACACGCATGACTTCCCATAGTTATAAGACTCTGTTTTCCCTGAGTACACTTACATCCCCTCTATACTCAAAGTGACAGAAGTCTGTCTCCCAGACAATCAAAACTGGACACTAACTGGAACATTTTGATTTATCATAACAATCCTTGAGAGTGGGCAAAAGCTGATATAAATGCTTCTTGATTTCTTACATACTCAGTGAACATATTCAGCTTTAATTCTTTTGTCTAGTTAAGTCTGGTCTTCTACTAAAAGCCCTTTCTCTATAACTTAGCCAGCATAGAACAATTACACATTTGTTTAGCTGATCTGCACCACATGTCTAACAGAAATAGAAATAGTAATATTTTAAAAGCCATTAAGTATTTAACAGTCATAAAAAATTACAAAGTAATAATAGGAATGACTGCTCTTAAAATGAAGTACACAAGAGTACAATTAAACAAAGGCAAAGGGAATTAAACATTCTTCCAGTTTGCAACGTACTCCAAATATCTGCTTGTCACAGCTCAGGTTTGTGAAGTTCAAGTACAATGTTCAGATTATGTGTCTCTGCTGAAGTATAAAATGCCCAGATCCATATCTATAACCATTTCTCTGTTCGCTGCTGATTAGATCCTACTATTATATTAGCAGTCCTATTTCATACTTTTTCAAGTCAGTGCAGATTTGTTAGAAATGGTCTTAGGTGTAAGACCTCCAGGAAAAAAGCTGCTGGACTGATTATGCCATTTAAAATCCTCATGGGGACATTTTATTCCAATTAAGAGAGCTGAGTCTACGTCTTCCTATGCTAGGAGAAGAGCAGTTTGTGAGGGGGGAGGTTGCGTTTTAGTTAATAACACTTGCAACATGATATAAGCAATCTGAGAAATGTATTCTTATTCTGGAATAAGGCTGTCCTCATGGGGAGTTTTACTGGCGTAACCTTGCAAGTATCACTGTGTTCATTTTGCTTCCCAGGCAGTTCTAACGCTAAGTACACTTTTGCAGACTAAATTAAATTCCATGTGAGTTAGACATAACTCTAAGATCAACGGAACAGAAATCAAGACACTGGTAAAACTCAGGAAGAAGGCTGCTTTAAATCATTGGTACTGCAAAAAAGCCATATAAGAGCTTGAAACACTTCTGTTTGGAAGTTGCTCGGTAACTGCTGCCAACCACACAATGCAGCACTACAAAACAGAGTGTAGTTTTCCAACAGTAAATTCGCAGAACACTGCAAGTCTTCAATGGCCAAATGTTGTACCAGTAAGTTGTAGGATACAAAGTATGAGACACTTCAAAGCCTGTTACAAAACAATTATTTGCTTTTGATATATTGTGACATAAAATGGGATTGCTGTTTGTGGTGGGTTAAAGCAAAATGCATATGTATTTGTTTGCTTTTTAAAAAAACCATTATGGTCTTTTTTTGGTTCAATGACTACTCAGATATTCCCAGCTCACTTGACATAATCTGCCTTGCAATCTTGCTTCTTCTCTATTCAACCTCTTATCAAAGTTCAACCTCAATACATGACACCTGGTATACAAAGGGAGTTTAAGTTATAGATTGTAGATACTACATGCTGAAAACACACTAATCCTATACAGAACTTAAACTGATGCTAAATCATTTTAATCTGAAAGCACTAAAAAGTCTTAAAAGAATACTTCACCTTACTAGTTTTGCAATTGCAGTGATTTAGTATTTATGACAACTGTGCCAATCTTTTCAATCCCATGGCAACATTCGTCTGCCACAGGACAGCTCAGATTTAGGGGAAATATTCAGTGCAGTTCCTTACATGAAGCAGCCAAAACCTGAAGGATTTTGATCAGATTGTGAACCTTGCTCCATTGCCCAAAGTAATGAATCATTTCTGGATGACAAACCCTTATAGGTTTGGACAATAGTACTGGATCCACTCTTCCGCAAAACCAAGTGAATTTTTCTGCAAAGTACTTCATGAGAGTATTTATAATCTTATTTTGATCATGTTCAAAACTGTTCATTTCCAATTTGAAAAAGCTCCGAAAGGATAATTCTGGCAGCAAGTATTTCTATCCATCACCAAACTGTTGTTTTTCACAATGTCTACAAAAGGATTTTTTTCTGCTTTGTGTCACACACTCCCATCATAATTTCAGCCTCTAACGTGCTTTCTTGGCTTGATTTTCATGTTCTTTTGCTGACTTGCGTAAGCAGACCAAGCAGATCTGTGTATATACTGCACAAGGTAACAAACTCAACCCGCTGCTAGCATACTTACTACAGAATAACATTAACTGTAAATATTAAATGCAGAAAACATTGCCAGAGACCCTCATCTCTTTTCTGCAGAGTCCTGAACGCAGACCACTGAGCATACAACCATCATTTCCTTTTTCAGAAGAGCAGCATATACGCCTCCTGTGTCAGTGATCAAACTTCATCTGTCATTCAAAACCAGTAGAAACATCAGGCAATTCTGAGTGTGCGATTGCCAGGATATGAACAGAAGTGTCCACCCACCAGTTTTCATTCATGTTCCTCCATTAAAAAGTGAAAATACACTAGTGACAGACATCAGGACTGCATCAACGCTGTCCTTCTCTCCCATCTGAAGTCCACTGAAAATTCCTCATGCCAGCAGATACAGACACACTGCTTTATTGAACTCTTCATCAAATTACCTGTAACTGTTGACACAGATCTGCTGTTTATCTACCTATATACCTGTTCATGAGCCACACATTAAGGTGTTAAGAAATAATCTCTCTACCTGCCCACTTTATTATTCTCATCACACAAATGGCGTTAGTTAAAAAGGGCTGGTCCTTTGCAAATACTGCTGCTCTACAACTGTCCGATGAATACTGCTGGGGCACAACAACGCTGTCAGTAACAGGGCCACAGAACAGCGATACCTCGAGCCATGGGAAAAGGCCTCGCACACCCGACACCCCAACCTGCCACCGCGTCAGTTCGTTGTGCTGGCCGATGCCACGGGAGCGAGCCATGGCGCTGAGAGGTGACTGCGCGAGGCAGAAGACACCCTCTCTCCTCACAGCGGCAGCAGTGTAGCCTCCATCTTGCCCGCGCGAGGAGCGTTGCTCGCGCGCTTCTCCCTCTTTCGGCGGGAAAAGCCAGCTGCCTCCGGGGCGGAGCAGGGCGCATGCGCGGGCGGTGCCGGAGGGCGGGGCAACACTCCCGCTCGGCTTGTGAGTGACGGCTGGCGGGCTCGCTCTGCGTGTGCGCGCGTTCTAGACGAGCCGAGGGCGCATGCGGAGCGAAGGCAGGGGCCGGTTTTGGTGCTGGCAGTCTCCTCCCACTTTGCCCCGTGTTTCCCTCCTCGCGCGGAGCTCTCGCCGGAAGCCCCGCGGGAAGTCTCGCGAGAGGCGGCGGGCGGGCGGGCGGCGGCGGTGGTGGTGGTGCTGCGTGCAGCTCCGGAGGGTCGCCTCAGCCGCTCGGCTCCCCGCAGCGCCTGGGCCCTGCCGCTCGCTCGCTCCCTCCCCCGCGTCCCCTCCTCCTCCTCCTCCTCCTCCTCCCGCCGCCGCCGCCATGTCCCGCTACCTGCGTCCCCCCAACACCTCACTCTTCGTGCGGAACGTGGCCGACGATACCCGGTGAGTGGGGGCGGGCGCGAGCGGGGCGCGGGGGCCGCGCAGGCTTTGGCGGGCTCGCTAGGCCGCACGGGTGGCTGCCGCCGGAGGGGCGCGGGGGCCCTCCTGGAGCGAGGAAAGGAGAGAGGGAGAGGCCGGCCTGCTCCCTTCTTCTGCTTTATCTTTCTCCCTCGTCTTCCGCGCCCTTCTCCATTTTCCTCGCCCTCCTCGCGATGCTGCTCTTATTTCCCTCCTCTCCACGAGGATCGGTTTCAAAACAACGTCCAGAATGAACAAAGCTGGGCTGAAAGAAAGTGAAACTCCTGTAGCTGTGTTTGAGTTGGTCCAGCGGGAGATCGAGGCGGGATTTGCACGCCCGCCTCAGGGACAGCCGCCTGTGCCCCTTAGTAGCGTTCGGCAGCCGCTGGAGTTTCGAATGCTCTTTTGAAATACAGCGATTGTTACTAGAAGGGAGAAAGCATTCTATGGTTTGCTGTGGGTGTCCCCAAAATTCTTGGCGTAGTCGGTTCCGTTAGTATGGTAATTGCTGTCGGTTCGGGTGGAATGTTATTGCATTAATTGTTATGTACCGTGTCCTCTCATGACACTCGGGGGGGGGGGGGGGACAGGAGGAACCAACGCTTTTTCTCCGTTATAATTGTAGCAAAATTCCGTAGGGAATAAATATGTGCATCAGCTTAGTGAAATAACTTTTCATAGTGAATTAAAAAGGGCGCATTGCACACGTTCTTATTTATTGCTTGGGTTTTTTTCATGAACTGCTAGATTTCTCCATTTCTGTTTTGCAGTTTATTGTGTCCCTTTTGTGTTTGTTATCAGCTGTGAAACATTTATAGAGCATATTACCATAGAATACTTATGTGAGTTAGAACACACCTATGTTGATAATTATTGTAGAATTGTATGGAAGGCCCTGTAAAGTCTAGTTGTATAAAATGCAAGCAGAAGTTTTCAAACGTGGTGCCCAGGCTTCTTGCACCAAAGTTGTTCTGCAAATAACAATTACGTGGGCATGATGGAATGAATTAAGAACCTTATTGTTGTCAAAAGCATAACTAGCTTCAAATTAATTTTCGTTTGTTATTTTATTTTTTTAAGTGAATTTTCTTTCCTCTTTCCAGTAGTTTATTTTCCTGTAAGAACAGTCAGGGAGGACTATTACTTCCAAACTTCTTAAAATAATGTGCATCCTATTGAGGCTTTCACCATAAGCTTGTGATTAGATCGTACGTTCCTCTTAGAGATTGTTTCATTGTGAGATCCTGATGTTGGTTGTCATAGTTGCCTTCAGCCATCATTGAGTATATGCACTGCAGATTCTTTCCCAACCGATGAGAAAGAAAAATGAATAGTAGTAACTCTTTCATACCACATAAACACGGTATTACATCAATCTTTCTCATACAGGTTATTGTCCTCAAATGACACAAAAATACATGTAAAGAAGCTGATGTGATTAAGAAACCTCTCTGTTGAGGTAGTTGTTTCAAGTATAGTTACAGATCTGTGGAACAGTTTTGTGCTCAGCTCTCTAAAGCCACCTCTTTGGAAAAGCTATCCTAAGGGCATGAATGGTTGCTCACTCAAGTTTTGTTCTATTTGATGTGGTTGTAAGTATTGATTATTCTATGGAAATGAGTTTGTGTGACTGGTTTATTCTTATACCGTTTCTTTGGATCTTAAAGTTGATGTTTGCATATTGCAAAATCATTGTCAAGAGTTACATGAGGTACTTGAATAACAATAATTCTTAGATCCTTCTTTTCACTTTCTACCCACCTTTGCTAGTACATCCAGTATTGAATTGATTAATAGGCGTCACTTCTCGGTTTACACTTATATTTTAGAATTATGCTGAACACTGGTTCCAAAATGCTAGGGTAGTTCTTAAGCATCCTAAGTCTCAAGTGTTTCAGAAAAGCCTAGTGTGTTGTTTAACAATGAACTGCTCAAACACTTTTTTTCCCAAAAAATATTTTGCTACACACATCCTCTATCAACTGCTTCCAAAAAGATGGGTGGTCGTATTGATGGTAGACTTTTCATTTTGATATTATTTAAAAAAAAAAATGGTGGATGTTTTGTAACACCTTAAGTAGTGAAAAAACATACGAGATATTTGTGATGTTCTAGGTCTGAAGACTTGCGTCGTGAATTTGGTCGTTATGGGCCTATAGTTGATGTATACGTTCCACTTGACTTCTACACTCGTCGTCCCAGAGGATTTGCTTATGTTCAATATCCTTTCTTCAGATGGCTGATTAGTGAGGGGTGTTGAAGTTTGAAATTCAAGTTTGTGTAAGAGGTAACAAATCTAAATGAAAAAGCAGTTTACTTTTGTGTTGTATCTAATAAGTGTCTTTCTTATATTGTGGTGTTTCATTATTTTTGAAGATTAACTTCTCTCAATTGTTCTTTGCCTATTTGCAAAACTTAAATCAAGTCCAGTAATATAAAAGCTTGCTTATGTCACTGAAATTAATACTATATGATTTAAATGAAAATTTATCACTGACTCAGAGTTGTCTAGCACGTTTTTATTATCACTGGTATGTAAGTAAACTTGTGCTTAGCAAACTGTGGCTGGTATTCATTGTTAATTTAACAAATGGAAACTGGAATCACTTGATCAAAATCAGATTGTGTAAAAAATGAGGTGAACTTCTTTCTTTAATATTGTCCCCTAATTTACTGTCCTCTGTTGTTGCCTCAGAATGTAAAGCTGTACAGTAATGGCGACCCCAAAGAGAAAGCATGAAAGAACCTTTAGAGTAGAGTTCAACAATTAAGGCAAGTAGACAAGCCAAAGACCTCTTAAGGATCAGGCTTGAAGAGAAGGGAGAGTTTGGGAAAAGAAAAAATAAAGAAAAGCTGGAAGAAGGACAAGCCATAATGGGAGACAAAGCTTCGCTTTATCTACAAAAGGGGGAAAAGGTTGTTTTTCAAAGTAAAAGATAAAGCCATCTGTCATTTTTGGCCAAGCATCTCATGACAAGTCCTTCTGACAAGCACTTAAAGAGTTAAAGGTCAAGATGAAGTTGAATGGTGGCCAAGATTAAAGGAGTCATTCCTGATGTATCCTACAGAATAACAGTTTTTCTTCTGTTTGTCACGTAAGCAGTAATTTGATGAATGCTTCTGGTTTAGTCCATTGACAAAACCTGTAATATTTCTCTCGTGAGTGCTATTGTAATGTGGTCTTGAATGAAAGTGCATTCGTTCTTGGTTTATCAAGATATATACCTACAATGTGATAGTTTAGCTTCTGCGTAGATGCTGCTGCTGCTGAACTGAGTTGCTACAAGCAGAAAGGCAACTTATTCTCTCAGGTCACATAGCTGGAAGAAGGTGCGTGAATTACAGTAGTGGTCAATCTCGTGGATTAAAATTAGTAATGTCTGTGTTACTGAACACCTGACCTGACTGACAGTGTAGGGTTTTAGTGTATGTTTTTATCTCGGACTGTTGAAGGTCTGTATACGTGTCCATGGCATTACATAATTTAAACTTAAAATCAGTTGGTGAAGAAAAGGAAAACTTTATCCCAATTCTAAAATTAATAGACACATGTTAATTTTTACTGTTGGCATGGCTAACGTAATTTAAGAACCGGGGTTTAATTTTAGTAAAGTCAATGTAGTGGAAAGAACTGAATGACCATTAACAAATGTATTTTGAAAAGGATACCGGTTTTTGTTCCTTGCATAAGTACAAGTGGGAGAAGAAAAAAGTTAGAGTATCATATAGCAACTTCTTGCAGATGGATGAGTTCATGGTCATATTATGAGATTTTAATTTTATTATAGGAGTTCTCAGATAGCTGGTGGTTGATTAAAAAAAATAAAATAGTGTGTACTGTAGCATGACCAAAAGAACCCTGTAAAATTAGAAAATAACTGATTTTTGTTTTTATTTTAAATACCAAATCTATAAACCACTCAAATTCCCAAGTACCTTAACACTCACCACATTTGAAGATGTCCGTGATGCAGAAGATGCTCTCCATAATTTGGATCGAAAGTGGATTTGTGGTCGGCAAATAGAAATCCAGTTTGCACAGGGGGATCGGAAGAGTAAGTGCCTTGCGTGTATTTCATCGTACTGATTTTAGCCTTAATGTTTAGTGCCAGGCAACATTACACATGTTATTAATTGTTGTGATAGGTTCTCACTAGTATATAAATAGTATATGGATGTTTTGCTTTTTATCCAGTAACTATTAATGACTCAATTAAAAACAGATAACTAAGTATAACGGTCACTAACTACAATTTGAGTCTTGCTGCTAGCTGAAAATTCTTAAGAGCTTTCTGTGCAGCTCTACCAGGCTTTCTTTGCAGAAATGCACTGTTGAAAACTCTCCCTGTCAAAATGAGTAGCCCTGTTTTAATGTATTGCAATGTTTATATTGTGTTGGAACGTATTAGTGATTCTGTGTTGACGTTTCCCAGTGTGGTCAAATTTCCAGGATTAAGGTAATGTCTTAATTTTCATTTGGCTTCAGGATAAAAGTAAATTGCAAGGTATCTCAATTCAACATGGAAGAGAAGTCTTGTTTTCTGAACAGATAATTGTAAAGAGAACTTACATCTTTTCCATCTGTTATTCATACACATATTCTTAAAATATAGATAGATACAGATACTATATAAAAATAAAACATGCTGTTGATAAACCTAACACGTACCTTTTGATCTAAAACAAGACTGTAATACTCATGCAGCTTGGGAATAAAAGTGCCTTAAAGATCTTTCAGTTAACGCTGTCAAAGAAACCACCTAATTGTCCAGCTTTCCCTCAAATGCGCACATTTAACTTCTATTGAAGTCAATGGAAATTATATGCTCTGAAGGATGAGCTTCTGTCCTGTATATCAACATTAGGATTTCTTCTAAGTTTCTGAACAAAAATTAATGAAATCTACTTTAGTGTTGTAAACAGCAGTGCTTAAAATATAAAAATTGTAGCCATTTAGTACAGATAGTGTTCATTACAGCGTGTTTAAAATACTTTGAGCACAGTCTTTGGGTTTGAATGAGAATGGGATTTAATACACAGGAAAGATAGCGGTGCTGCTTAGAGAAAATACAACAGGATACTAAGAAGTTCATTCAGTCTTCTTAATTATTTTAATAAGCTAGCTACGGAGTGAATGTGCATTGTTGTACTGGCCAGGGCGGGGGGGGTACTTCTCTTTGTGTGGCATCCATTGTTGCCTCTGTATAACCTGTCTTTTAATCATTAAAGACGACTGTGGATGAGGTGTAATGTGTGGTGCTATATTGTCAAGAAAATGGGTGTTTAATTAATTCCCTGTTAGCTTTCACTTTTGGGGTAAGTTCAAGAATGTTAGAATGTTTCAGTCGTGGGTTTGGCCTGTCACACCAGTTTCTAGGTGGCCTGAAATCACCTTAGCCAGTTCTGGGTTTATAGAGCATTAGTCCTTACTTACTGGTTTTTGGGTTGCCTTTTTTTTTTTTTTTTTTTAACCCTAGATTCATAATGCCTGCAAGGCTGCATTAATTTTTGTCCAGTGGTTAAAGCAGCAAAAAGCAAATGGCATATAGCTGTCTCTCATCTGTCCTTTCCATAAACATCTCTGCTAGGATCCGGAATTAGGCTTTCTGCTAAATACCAAATATATGGATTAGTAGTGTCACTAAAGGGAAAATAGGGCATCTTTTTTAACTTAAAATTTTAAATATTGCTATTTTTTACAGCACCAAATCAAATGAAAGCCAAGGAAGGGAGAAACCTGTACAGTTCTTCTCGTTACGATGACTATGACAGATATAGGCGATCTAGAAGTCGGAGTTACGAAAGGAGACGGTCTAGAAGTCGTTCTTTTGATTACAGCTATAGAAGATCGTATAGTCCCAGAAAGTAAGTGTAGTGTGTGTCTGGCTTCAACTGCATAGCAGTCCGTTGGAGAAGACACACCACATCGACTATTTAATCGTTAAAATTTGGAATAATCTTTTTCTATACTTGCTTTGTAATTACTTGTGGGAGTTACGTATCTTGCATGCTACGTCAGATCAGAAATATTGAATGAAATTATTCTGTGCTTCATTGAAGAATAACTAAAAGCAAATGCACAGCTTGAAAAAGAATTTATTAAGCATTTGTATACATACATAGGTATTTGTCACTGTTTACTTTTTCTGATGTACCTTTTTAGCAGTAGACCTACTGGAAGACCTCGTCGTAGCAGAAGCCATTCGGACAATGATAGGTAAAATATTTTTTTCCCTCTTTAAATTGAAAACTAGATCACTGTATTCCTTTAACTATAGGTTTATAAAAAGTTTCTCCTGCAAAAAACGATAAACAATTTTTAATGTACTAGATGTCTAAGAATAGTGTTTTTACATTCAAATCTCCTCTCTCCCCTTTATTCTGATAGGTTCAAACACCGCAATCGATCTTTTTCAAGATCTAAGTCCAATTCAAGATCACGATCCAAGTCACAGCCCAAGAAAGAAATGAAGGCTAAATCACGGTCTAGGTCTGCATCTCACACCAAATCTAGAGGCACCTCTAAAACAGATTCTAAAACACACTATAAGTCCAGCTCAAGATATGAAAAGGAGTCGAGAAAAAAAGAACCAGCTAGATCCAAATCACAGTCAAGATCACATTCTAGATCTAGGTCAAAATCCAGATCACGGTCATGGACTAGTCCCAAGTCCAGTGGCCACTAACAGTGTATCCATGTTGTTTTTAGGCATGTAAGATTCATTTACACACAGTTCAGTTTACTTAAATTATCAGGAATATGATGTTGCAACAGTGCTAAAAAATATTTTCTTTGTCAGTTTTCCCTGTAGCCGACAATGGTTAAAATTAAAACAATGTTGAGAAGCCACTGAGAGAGAGCGAGAAAGAGAGAGAGAGAGAGAGAGAATGTTCACTTGGTTAAATGTCATGGGCAGCTACTGATTTGGTTGTGGTGTCTCTATGTATATTTTTGTAAAGATTTGCATTTTTAATGCTTAGATATTGGTGATGACTTGATTGATCGTAACTTGCAACATTGTCCTATTAAAAATGTCATACCCGTAGAAAAATTGGTACCAGTTTGTGCTGAACAGTTAAACCAACTGTTTAACTTGTTCTTTAATGCTAAACTTTGTGATAAAACGGAAAACTGGACAGCTGTAGTGCAACACTGACTGCTGTGAAATGCAGACTGGCAATTTTATGTTTCCGTTGTTCAAAGGCAGGTTTCTGTGTTCTCCATGCTCACTGACACGAGTAGGTTGGTAAATGGAGCTCTATGGAGAGATACTGTTGTGATTTCTCTTTAACCCTGCCATCTGGAGGGATGGTACTAACATTGCACGTACTACATGAGGAGAGAGTTGGTCTTGGAAGCTCATTAGGAGACTGCGCAGTGTCGTGACTTGTCAGGATAGAGGCTTCGCTGCTTTTGACCTGGCTGCTAGTATTAAATGTGTGAGGGGAAAAAACCAAAACACCTTGAAATGGAAAATTAAATTCAGATTTCAGCAAATGGCAGAGCAACTAAATATTAGGTTGTGTGTACATTTTATGCCGTTTTTGTATCTATTCTAAATTTTAGTGAGCAGTTAACCATAAAATTGCTTAGTTTTCCTGCTGTTAGATACAAGTAGATTGTTTCGAGTTGTGTGTGTACAGTATATAAGAACTAAACTTTTATGCCAATGACTCCTGTGGTTAGTTGGTGTATTCATAGGTATAAAACTGTAGCCATCTCTCTTCTTGAGTAACAAAGGCTTGCTTTTAAACATCAAAAAGTATTTGGTCAAGCAAGTCTGAATCACTTCTTCCTCAGACCGGCTAGTGGTTTGGTTACAAGATTTTATTTTACTTAAGAACAAATGTTTGAAGTTGGATATGAACAAGAGCTGCATCTCTAGCTATTTAGTTTATCACTAATACAGTATATTTAGTAAATTGAATGTGAAAAATAACAAAACCAGTGTGTCATCTTACCAGTATTTCTCTAGAAGGCAAGATACTTTGTTATGAAAATGGCTTTTGGCATTGTTGGTTTTTTTTTTCCCCTCTATTTACTTTCAAAAGCCGGCATCAAACACCTAGTGTTCCTTGCTGTCTTATGTAGTAGCATATAAAGACATTGATTTCACAAAGTTCCTTTTTAGAGAAATGTTTTAGGTTTGGGTTTTAGTGTTTTCAGCAGGGCCTTTGAAGAAATGCAGATGGCTTTTAAATATTGGCAGTGGAACGTGCTTAGGGGGTTGATTCTAGAATTTTTGTACATTTGATAGTATTTCTAACTTTTTCTTTACTATTTGCAGTTAATGTTCATGTTCTGCTATGCAATCATTTATATGCACGTTCCTTTAATTTTGTAGACTTTCCTGGATGTATAGTTTAAAAACAGCAAAAAGTCTATTTAAAACTGTAGCAGTAGTGTGCAGCTCTAGCAGAGGAAAGTTGTGGGATTAAACTTTGTATTTCCTTTCTTATAGAGGCTTCTAAAAAGGTATTTTTATATGTTCTTTTTAACAAATATTGTGTACTACCTTTAAAACATCAATGTTTTGATCAAAATAACTAAAGACCCAGCTTATTTTCTGCTTGCTGTAAATTTAGCAAACGTGCTGTAATAAAAAAATGAAGGAAATACTGATCCACTGGAATTATTGTAGCTTTAGAATTTGACTCCAGAGCATGGTTAGGAGTAGAGCTATGCATCCCTTACGGAGTAAAATCCTTACTATGGTATTTCAGTAAAGTCAGGAATTTATCATTTAGTGTCTGGATAAATACCATTTCGCATTCTTAAAGGGGTACTAGACAAAATAAGAATGGTAAGCATATGATTTAGTCTAATATATTGACATTTGTCTTAACTTTCATTATTGCTAGATGGAGTTCCCTGTGGTTATAATTCAGATGTTATTAGCCAGGTCATGAACTACTTAAAATCAGCACTTGAAGATTCATGTAGAACCAAATTTCTAGTATCACTGTATCAATTTATATTTTTCCATATCAAAAATTGCACCAGCAGTGGTTCTCTAGAAGGTGGCACAGCTTTGCTGATGACATTTAGAATTCGAGCTGCCTCCTGACACGTTTATTTACAACCAGTTCTTCTTATGCCACTGAATGAAAACAACTCTGAAAAGCACTTAATTCCTTTGATAAACCCAACTCTAACACTTTGTAAGCTGAGCTGTGATGATCTTGTAGCTGTCTGTAACAATGGCAGAAAAAGCCCACCCCTTTTTCAGCTTCCTTAAATGAATATAGTCTTCAACACTAAAATCCTCCTTAAAAGTGATCCTCCTGAGTGTGTCATGGGAAAGCGGTGTTATGTTGTTGTCAGCAGCCTGCAAGGGATCGCTGTAATTAACATTCATGTGAGTCCAGCCAGAATTACAGCTGGATCAGTGGGGAGGAGGGAGGAGAAATCTTTGTGTCCAGACTGAGATTCTAATTTGAGACTGCAGAGTAACAGTAACTATACCTTAACTATTTTGTCAGCATGTCCTTATATTGTGTGCCTCAACATTTATGTATAGCACAGTTTAAAAAAATTTTTGTTTTGAAAATCCAGTTCATTGCAAGTATAATGTAGTATCTGACAGTTCTGATGGTTCTTTCTTTCTCTCCCAGAGGTAGGACTAAACTTTGACTTGACTTGTGTATATGAACAAGCCAGAAAAGCCGAACACAAACCCACGATGTTTCAAGAGTGCATGAATAAAGATGTTGTCCTAGTTCTTGCTCCCATGGAAAAATTGTGAAGAAGCTGTTCTGTGGGCCTTTCAGTTGGGGACGAGTTAGCAGGATGTGGCCAAAAAAAAAAGGGCAGGGAATGTTTATGCATTCATGCAAGTCAAGCCACAGCCCATCTAGATAACATCTCCCTTCCTTGATGCAGGTATCCTAGTCCTGTTCTAAAAAAAAAATAAATAAAAGCAGTAGCCTGTCTTGTGCAAGCTACCTGCAGGTTATGCACAGTTGGAATGCAAGAACATATGCAGGCTACAAAAGATCATGTCTAGGCATCTTTCTTTTGGAGTCTCAAGAATGGTGGGAATTATGGTTTTTTCTGTGGTAAACTAGATTTTTTGTCATTCCTGCAAAATTTGTAGAATTGAAGTAGTGTGTTTAAAAAATTTCTGCTGAAAGTAACGGCTGTGCTCCAAAATATCTGCAGCATATTGATTTAGCTCAGCAGTCATAGAAGGCTCTATTGGAACTTCTTTTTCACCAAAAGTCCATGCACCCAACTGATAATTAAAAAAAAAATCTTAAAATTTAGTGGTTAAGTAGCTGGGTGTTTAAATTAGGGACTATAATAGACTGGTCTCTGAAAACTAAATGTTATCCTTTCTATGTCTTTTAAAGATGTTTAAATGTACAGTATAATGGCTTTATTCAAAGTGGAAATTTTCAATTTAACTGTTTGAGCTCTCTTCTTGGAAAGAGCTTTTTTTTTTTCTTTTTTTTTTTTACTGTTTAGTCTGGGGTAACAGCTTGAACTATGTCCAGAGAAGGGCAATTGGTTGGATACACATTGCAGCACTGCTACTTGATTTTTTGGCAGGGATGTTGCAGATGAACATTTTGAAGTACAAAGGGATAAATTTACACATTTTTAGGACATAATCACCCATTAATAATTGCTGGGTTTTTTTCCATTTATCTTGTAACTTGCTTAAAAAGTCTGTAGTCCATTGCTATAATATTTGTCTGAAGATGCTCTTACTGATGAGACTATTCTAGGAAGGGAAGACTATGTACCCTGTAGTGTGTTTGATCAAAAGATGCTAATGTTTTATTCATACACATCCTTTCTTCTTGAGTTTTGTGTTCCATCTGTGCAAATAACCCTGTGAATTGGGAATAAAATGTACAAGTTTTGACTATAACTTGAGAGCACCTTCTGACTTAATTAATACAGCTGTAGCCTGTTGGAGATTGATCACCAAGCACCGAATACCTGACAAGTTCCCTCTTGCCCAGAGCTTAAGCTTATCTGCTTACAAGTCTGGCTTTCCTAGGCAGAGGAAAGTTTTTGTCTTTGTGAGTAATGCCAGGATTGATTTTCAAGCCTCTGTGTTCACAAGTCACTGGCAAGGCATGAATGAAAGAGCTCCTCCTTTGTGGCAATAATAAAAGAGATGCTTTTAGGGGGTGAAAACTTTATTTAAATTTTTGTTGTTTCCAATTTGTACATATACCATTAGTAATTGACAATTTGAAGCCGAGTATACACAATCATAATGGGATACAGCTTGTATGCTGGTGGAGGTCCAGGTCACATTGTCCCAAGGTTAAAGACTGCCACTTCCTTCTTATTTAGAGCAATAGATTTGTAAACATTGAACCAGCTGCCAATGCATTTTGAATGTACAGAAAGATCTCAAAGAACACTTCACAATCTGCAAAACTCCTTTTCCAGTTAAAGCCCTTCTTCAGTAATTACTGTAGGTTGAAATAACCCTGGATTCTGTTACCACATTCAGTTGTTTCCATTACTGGATCAACTGAACTGCAACAACAGCACTGAAATCCTTGCTCTGGCAACTGCCCCATCCCTGTTTTGATGTTGATGTATTTCAGCAAATATTAGGACAGCATCAATTCATTTTAGAAACAGCAAACAGTATTTCATCAAACACCCAAACTCAGCCATTTACATTTCTTGAGAAACATCCAATTTGATTTTGAACACTTTAGTGTTTTTTTCATCATTTAACACACCTCTCATACATTCAGAACATGAGTATCTTAAACTTCAGCAGTTTTAGTTTTCTTAAAAAATTCTAAATAGGCCTCTTTTGCACTGAGTTTACTTTAAAAATGAGCTCACAACCAAGTAAAACGTGCATATTCACTGTATGTTAAGTGCAAGGGCACAGCCACAAATGTCTTTTTTTAAACAAAAATATCTTTTTAATTCAGGCCATGTATTCAACATGGTCATCTTACATTCAGCAGTTTTGTACTAAAAATACTTCTGTGCAGGAAAGCCCAGCATAATTTACATATGCTACAAAGTTTTACACTTATTTACATGGCTCTGTCTTCCCTATGAAAACATTTTAATACCAGTCACAAGCTACTGGAACTTCAATTATTACAGGGTAACCAATTTAAGACCAACCTAAGTAACTACGCCAACCTTTTTCACAATTTTAAAAACTGATACAAAAGTGTATTTTAGAACTCATCAGTGTAGTTGGAATAGAAAGGGGTTGGGGTTTTTAAATTTTTTTCCCCAGTTTTTTGGCAGTTATCTGGCACTGCAGTGTCATTAGTTGGCACAGTCTGACTTGGTTAGAGTCCAAGGAGCATTCCTAGAGCAGGAGAGGCAATCACAGATTTGCCTGGTGTGTTCTTCCAGCCTTTCAAGAACATGCACCAACAGCTCCTAAGCAAATCTGCTCTGCAGTTTAACTAGCAAATTTTACACATTTGAAAGGCAGCAAAGTACCCAACTCAAGCTTTCAGTGCATTTTTTTTTTCCAGTTAATGCTGCATTAAGTTAGGTAAAAGCTGGTTTTCTAACACCATACCAGAAAGTAGTCACAATTCCAATTTTGAGAGACAGCCCCATTTACTCTTACTGGCAACTGTTCAAGATTTGATTAGAGAGAAAATACCTATTTCACAGTGAACACAGCACACAATTTTTTGAGGTAAAACATTAGGGGAATGTAAACTTCCAGCCCCTTCTCTTCCAAGTGCGTAACTACATGCAGCAAGAACATCTAGTTCTGTACACCTGTGCATCTGGGGTGAGGAATAACAATTCTCAAATTTGAAACCCTGTAAATTTAAATAACTTTAAAAATATGAAAAGTTACATCTCAAGCCTGGACTTTAAGTAATGTTTTAAGCTGAAATGTCATTATTTCCTTATCAGAAGGTTTAAAAGAAACAGGTACCCAGTGGCTTGGTGGCTTAGGAAGAACACTTGGTGAGGGTGGCTCACTAAATTTTGCTCCAGCATAGTTCTGATTGGTTTGAGGTGCGAAAAACAGGTTGCGATTTGATAAAGTAGGACTCCAATTTTGATTACTGGGGAAATGAGCATTGTTCTTTCCCCCTTTTTGCATGGCCTGCCATGCACCAGATGATGAGTTGCATCCATGTCCTCTTTCTTTCTTCATATAGGTCTTCATCTGCGAGTTCTGGTCTTTATTCTTCTGCCTGTTTTTAAGTTGTTGGTGGTTCTTGGTGATATTTCTAGATTGGGGAACTGGAATGTTGAATCTTTCTCCACCACCCATCTTCAACTTAAATGTCACCTGTAAAAAGGGGAAGTCAGTAGAGTTTGCATTACTACTTTTTTTAAACAAAATATTTCAGAGAATTTTTAGATTCTAAGCAAGGGGACTGAAATTAATCTAACCAATGCTAATCTCAATTGAAACTAGTGGGTTTTCTCCTTTACTGGACACCACTTTAGCAGTACCTAAGAATTTAGCTGACACGCTCATGAGCACTGAATTATAATGCAGCGTATCTTCTGAGTGGGAGATCACTGATTCTGCAATGGCTGAACAATTCTGCTGCTGACGGCTGGCCAGCACATCATCCACCAATCCATCCTTAGGAGCTGCACCCCAGTCCCCTTACTCACAGTCACACCGTTGTCTACCCAGGTATGAAAACGCTGCTCCTCCAGACAACCCACCTACTAAATACACCTCTTTCTGATCAAAAGAGGTTACTGAGGAATGCGAAAGATAGATACATTGCTCGCAAAATACAGTGCCAAATTTAAGGTGTTAGTATTTAATCCTAAAGACATTTAAATCAAGCTTGTTACACCTAAAAATCTGGGCAAAATTTGTACTGATAAAGCCACTCCCTAGCCTTCCTGGTAAATCCAAGAATTACTCTGATAAACCCAAAGTGAACTGAAGCCAACCACTGGTAACCGAACTTCCAAAGCAGACAGTCAGACACTATCAAACAGTACTTGGCACCTTCATGCGGACTCTCCTGCACTTTACTGTTCCCCTCCCACCCCCATTTACCTTTCAGTTGTCTTCTCAGATTCCACACCCTCCAACTCTTGCCCCCTTTCTTGCTTCCAAGCCTGAAAAAGTAGGTGCTGCCTTTTGCTGGACTCCTTCCTTTGGCTAGGAATAGACGTTTTCATGGGCTGATCTGCTGTATTCAGCCAGGTAGCCGAGCCCAACATCGGATTCTCGGCACAGAAGCTTCAAGGGAGCAGTCCCACTGCATAAACGAGAATGTAGTTTGAATTCAGGTTAAGGGAATGATTTCTTTCCCTTTCAATTTGGAAGACAAGAAAAAAAAAAAGGAGAGAAACTAAAATAAATCACAGAATTCATAAAGTCACTTGTCTCTTATTTGTTAGACAGACTTCAAACTTTAAAACACTCAATGAAAAACCAAAGACACAGTAGTATTTATCTTAGTCTATTTGCATAAACCTCACCATCATGCTTAGCATTTCACAAAGAATAGCATTTTTATCATGCTCTCTCTACATATATCTCAAGTATTTTAACAGGCAAGCAAGAACTTTTTTTTTTTTTAATAGGGGGGAAAAAAAAGTCAAATACAATGGAAAACACTTGGGGCTGAACTCTCAGGAAACTAGCGCTTCAATGCACCACTCCTGAGCACAAAGACAGCGTCCCCGAAAACCACCCCTTGAGAATTCACCCGCCCAGCCCTGTGTCCCCAACACTCTCCACGAAACCAATCGCACCCCAAACCCTCTTTCAGCCATTACAACAGAGCTCCATTGCTAATCTGCCAGCTGGTTTTTGTACCTTTGTTAGCAAAGTAATTCTTTATTAACTCTTACAATAATCTCCTGCTTAGCCCGCAGCCCATTCTCTCCTGGAATCTTTAAAATTTTAATCTTAAGGCACTCCAATCTGTTCACCTCCCCCTAATCGAGGTGGCACTCTTCAGTCACCAGCACCTTCACTCCATCTCTCCCCAAAGGCTCCAGGAAGAGCCGCCCAGCTTCGTTTCCAGCTTTCGCCTTGTTGCGACTAAAATAAAAGGCCGAGGTGACGCCATTAGCATATTCCAAGCTGCTGTTTGCTCCCACCAGAGCTCGGTTGTTTGTCTCCAAACTTTCTCTCTTCTTATGTTGCCCACACCCCCTCCCCGGTCCCTCGTCCCGCCAGACCCCATGGGGAGCCGGCAACCCCCGTCCCCGCTTCCCCAACAATGGAGCAGCCCAGCGAGCACAACATGGCGGCGACAGCGCCCGGCCCTTCCCGCACCGCTCCTCCCTTACCGACTTCTATCCGTCTGGTTCACCCACAAGCAGAGACACACACACAGGCCTTCAGGAACCGACCTCGCTGCTCCTTCGCCGTCACTCTCCGACACCCCCCCCCCGCAAAGCACAGCCCAAACCGCACCACCAACTCCTGCCGCTGCCCCTCTCTCTCCCACACAAAATGGCGGCCGCTTCCCTACGCTGTATAACACCCTTACCCTCCTCCTCCCTCCCCAGAGCACCCTGCTTCAGCCAATAGGAGCGTTCTGCCTGCTCTCTCCACCAATGCGAGCCAAGCCCCGCCTGTTGCCGGGAGGGGACGGGGCAGACTGACGCCGCGGGCGGGGCCGCCGTTTGAATCTCCTCAGCGCAGGGCAGCTCGGGAGTGCGGCCTCCCCGGCCCTTTGTTCCGGGACCGCGGCCCCTCGGCTGGGCAGCGCCCACGGTACGGTGCGAGGGTCCCCCGGGTTACGCTTCCCAACCCTCCCCGGCCACGCAGCCAGCTCGCTCGCTCCCTCCCCCCACTCGCTCACGAATTAGCACAACAGAAGGTGGGGGTTGGCCGCGGCAGCTACTGCTTGGTGCTTCAAAGAAGTAAAATAATTACGAAGAAAAAAATCCCGTCCCTCCGGCTGTGAGAGGAGTCCCCGGCAGAGAGGAGTCACTCAACAGCGAACAAAGAGCAAAAATCCAGCCCCGCAGAGATCCCCAAGGCTTTCAGATCGCCAAATGGAGTATCGCCGAGTAAGGGCTTTGTCGAGCCCATAGCTCACACCTACATCTATTTAAATAACTTTTAAAATTGAAATTATTAAAAATCATTTAGAGGGATTGTCAATGTCAAATCGTAGGGGGAAAGCTTCCACAGTTTAAAGCTACTGTTGTGGGAAGGGATTCAAAACCGCCGAGCCCCTGGCTGCCGTTTGTGTTTATATTCGCATATCCTTATTTTGCCTCAAGGGATCGTTTACACCGAACCCAGGAGATTTGGCCTTTACCGTGCACAGGCTGAATGAAAATCACATAAACAAGAAACCTGCACACTCCGACTGTGTCCAGCACTGTACACTGCATTAAGGACAAAAAGAGAAAAGAAAACAAAAAGTTACTATTTCAGATTAACCAATGCAGGGGGGAAGTACTTAAAACACACAAACATTCAGAGTTTTTATTTTAAGGTATAGACAGATTCCTTGGGGAGTTCATTGAGGCACCCTGCATTTTTAGCTACAGAATGGAAAAAGTTACTCTTATCTGTAAACCATTTAAAATGGAGATGGTTTCTTACTGACCAACACCAAGTTTTACAGGACTCTGACCCACCAGCATTCCCAGATGCTAACAGGACAAAGATTAAGTACTCTAAAAGAGAAGCTGCATCTTTAAGAAGTTTGTACTTCATTATACAGTGTTATTAAAAAAACATGCTATGTTTTAATATACAAAGTGTTGACATAACCAAGCCCAGACCTTTGTTCATGTTCTTTATTGTATGTTTGCACAAATAAAGTGAAATTAATTTGTTTTCTTCCCTTTGCTCTGGATTTTTACTTTTAGTAGCTTTCATTTAGCTAGAAGAAAACAGTATCTGCTGTAACCAAAGACTTAACCCTTGAAATTCCACTAATTATCTCAAACAACTGTCCTATGATGCACATCAGCAGATTTTTGCTTGGTTTTATCTTTAGTGTGTTTATATCTGCTAAAACATCATCTCATCTGAGTAAGTGGTTTTAAGTCAAGACATGTCACTGAGATTTAGAAACAGTATTTTACAGGCTGCAAATGCACTTGTCTGGGGAATGGAACAGCCACATTCAGATCAAGGACAATACAAGATCTGGCAGGTTTTCCTCACTATCTTTTAGATACTTTAAAAAACCAAAACATCTTGTTCTTCAGAATTGGTTTAGGGGTCAGGTGGACACATTTAGCTAGAAGGCAGCAGGAAATGTCAGTGATAAACCAATCCTGTACTTGTGCAAAAACTATTTCACTGAAACACGCCAGAAAACAGTCAAACACTCCAGTAAATGGTGTCATTCAGAGTTCAAACAGGAATGCAAGGGGTATTTTTAAATCAAAACGGCAGGCAGCCCAGAATATCCAGCACACCACAATGCCCAACTTGCAAGCAAAGAGAAAATTACTCACACTTCAGCTGCTAAAACCTTGGGCAGGTTTCCTCTCCTGCAATGGAAGAGAAGGAGACAAAGTCCTAGAGCTACGGTAATGCTCTGTATTCACCTCAGTTGTTGATGGGCAGACTGGGCTTCAGCAAGATGCGAGCTGCCCAGAGGAGCAGCTCGTCCCCACCGCTCGTGCCACACAGCCCTCCACCTGCCAAAGACGAGGACCAAGGGGCAGTGCCCTCCAATGTGCTGCTTGAACCTCCAAACCTGACTTTGCTGCACATTGCCACATGGTGATGGACCTCAGCTCCACTGTGCCTTTGCTACATGGTCCTATAACCAATTCTACATGGGGTTTTTTTCTACTGTGCTAATATCTGCTTGCTTGGGATTATTCCATTTCCTCCAGGCTGACTACAATCACTACTGAGTTTCCCCATGTTCCCAGGGAGCCAGTTTCTTCAGTGGGATCTGCACTACTCAAATCCTCCTCTCCATACTTTTGCTGCCACAGTGACAACTCAAGGTTTTCCCTAGCCACTACTATTTTCTGTTCAGCATCTCCATTCCCTCTCAATGCAAGTGTTAATACCAGCCCAAGGGAAGCAGCTCCATCTGTGCTGACATTGCAACAACTAGCAATTTGCACAGAAGTTCCAGTGAAGGCAAAGTCCCCAGAGCTTCATTAGCCCCAAACTGAAACACTTCCAGCTGTGATCGAGATGGCTCTAACCACACACATACTCCTGCCAGAGCATTTCAGTGGAACTACCCACTGATGGATGCTGCAGGAAGTCAGCAGCACAGATGAATCCTTTCTAAGTCAGTAGTGAACCATTGCCCCAGTTTTATTCCACAGGTGACAAGCATCCAGTGGTACTTGAGTTTTAGAGCCATAAAAAGTAAACACTTCAGGGTTACTAAGAGTCCCATGACACACTTGAAACTAGTTAGGTGTTTCCATCTGAGCCAAACATTAACCAGGGTACCAATCTAGCTGTTTTCCTCATGTGGAAAATGCATTGAGTTTGTATTTCTTAAACAAAAAAACTGCATGAAAGTATTGAGTATGCAGTTACATTTAGAATATCCTTTATTCTGTTTGGCAGAGGACCCCTGCTTCTCAGTCAAATCAAGCTCAGGAAATCCACAGCAATGATCTACAGGAACTAGCTAGGCATTTTAATCTCTCCAGAGTAAACAGAGAGGAGGTACAAGGCAAGCACCCCAACAAGTCAGTAAAACTATGTACTTTAATTGCCTAAAGCCCCTTATAAGTTTGTCATTAAATAAAGCACATGCAGGATACATAAAGATACTTTCTGTATAAGCTGCAGATATTAAGTCAGTGTCCACCAGTGCCCAAGTTGCATCATCTCCAGAATGAGAGTTTCCTCCTCTGCAGTGCTGAAACCAGTGACATGCTCAGGAGTGTTGCTGAGAACATATCTCCTTTGCATAACCACAGCATGCACATTTGTATGTACACAGGACACAACAAAGCACCAAGAGTAAAACCACCATGGACACGCAGAGCTCATTGAAAATCAGCTGTCCAAGCCCTGAGCCTTATGGCCTTAAAGGACTTGTGCTGAAGCACCTTCATTGCAGCTGATGTCTGAACTTTGTGACTAAAAGCACATCCAGGCATGACTCCAAGTCATACCCTTTAGGCTGTCTGTCTCAACAGCTCCCTGTTCAAATCCACACCAGCACAGACTCACAGAAGCCTGCAGGAACCTTCAGCCTGTTTAAATCAACATGCCTGGCTCATATCCTATCAGCAGGAAAAACATTTCCACCCTTGACCCACCTCATACACAAGCAGAGGGTTCTCCAGTGGGACTGCTCACCCAGGGCATAGACATTGCCTTACCTGGACAGAGGATGAACTCATCAGATAAGCCCCATTTCACTCACCTGAGCTATGCAGAAGAAAATAAGTGTGGTTTTTTTTCCTGAGTGTTTCCTCAAAAAAGTGCAGTATAAAGTCGCCCCATCTCTCTCTGATTCATACCTTATCACCATGAGCAGTGCCTCCACCCTCAGCCCTGCCTGGGCCACTCACTTTTCAAATTTTCCACCAGCACACACCAAAGAGAAATACAAACAAGTCATGGTCCTCCCACAGAGCACAGCCACACTTTCTGCAAGCACTGGTGACTCAGCACCCCATCACATGAGCTACATCCTAACAGAACCCCAGGGGTTGTTCCCTACTGCTCTGAGACAGGCACTACTACTGAGCAAGACCAAGCTCACAAGGCCTTTTCCCCACAGCCTGCACAGCTTTTCTTTAAGATTTCCCTCCAGCACACTGCAGGACCAGAGCTAGCAGCTCACCAAGACACAACCCCAGCAAACCAGAGCTGGTACCTGTGGGAGGACTGCAGGGAAAGCATCCCTTCCAAGGTCATCTCTCCAGCTTGCCCATTCTGCTCAGCCTCATTCAACTTGTAGAGATCCAGTACAACTACTGACAGCAAGGCAATAAATGCAAACTGCTACCAAGTCCATCCTGAAGAGCCCAACAAAACCCTGCACTGCTATTTACACAGCAGCTCAGTTACACTTGATTGTGCTTCTGGCTTAAATATCATAAAGCCAGGTGCACAGAATCCAGGCAACCCCACCCAATTGAGAGAGAGGCCATTTAAATCCCACCTGGACAAGGGATGGTGTGTCTTTTGTACCCAGGAGTGAGAAGTTGGCTGTACTTCTGCTTGGTGCTAGCAGGCACAAAGACAAAAGCAGATCCTGACCTTCATGGGACTATAAAGCTGATCATTGATCCTAGCTGCTGATCCTGGGTATGGGGGGGCCAAAGCAGAGTGATTCACAGCTGTGTCAGCTGCAGCTGATGCTAGGGGGAAACAATCCAAGCTAGAGGGGAGCAAAAAGGCCTTACATTACTGAAGTCAGCCTTTTAGGGCTTTCTTTTACTCTGACAGGACAATTTTGCTACAAAAGAATGTCTAGAAACCAAATTACAAGCTTCTAGCTATGCTGCAGTAATAAAATTTCTTTCTTATAACACATGCTCCTTTGCCAGAACAGATAGAGGAAACTTGGGTCTGTATTTCACAGGATCCTCTGGATGTGAACCCGTGACAGAGCAGGGAATAGTTTGGGGCTGAGTGCTGCTTTTCTAACTCAGGACTAGTATCCTGCTGTTTTTCACACTTTACAGTCTCATATTTGTTCCTGCAAAGGAAAATTTGTCAGTTCATGGGAGCCAAAATGGAAGCTTTTATTTTTTGAGACAGAGCTGATAACCTGCCTTTTCTCCTTTGCTTATACAATAGTCTATGATATCTTTAATCTTTATTGTGATTTCCATGCCTGAGATCCAGAGAGGGGCTTTCAAAAACACCCAGTCCTGAGCAGCATTGGAAGGGTCACACAGGTCCCAGCCCTTCCCAAGCACCCCAGCAAGCGGGGGAACCCCCTTTTCCCAACCAGGGGCTAAGAGGAAGCGCTGGGTTCCCAATTCTGCCTCTTTCTCAAGCATCCGCAGGCCAATGTCCCCGCGAGTGTTGTGGGCTCCCCTGGAGAGGGCAGCCAAGCATTGCTGAATGCAGGCGCACGGCTGGGCTCCAGCAGCTGCTGGGAAACTCCTGAGCCACAATTAATGGCAACAGAGAATGCATAAAGCAAAGATTTGGAGAGCAGGAGATGTAACTGCTACTCAAAACCATCATGAATCTATCGAATGGAGCAACTGGGATCAAAGCAGGAGGGAAGGTTGAGTTTCTGCTTGGGAGAAGACAGGTCGATGGTGCTGGGATGGGGCTGTGGGAGGAGGTTGCAGCTGCTCTGTAGGATGGCAGAGTGGGACCTGCTGCGCGGCAGGGTGCATCCAGGGGCTAAGAAGCATGGTCTTTGCAGCCAGCACAGCGTGTGCTCCTTGCTACAGGTTGTATGGTTTTTACGCAACCATAACATGGTCAATTCCTTTGGAATTTGGGGCAAACTTGCCTCCACCCACCAACATGGAGCCTCAAGTAACAGGAGATAGACTCCTCGGTGCTCTGGTGTTAGCTGCCAGGTATCCCTGCCTTCCAGCAGCAACAGTACAACCTGTGAATAACCAGCGACAGGCTGCTGCTGCCCAGCTGAGCGGGAGAAGTGGTTAGCTGTGAGGAAGGATAGCTGCGAGCAGGTAGAGCAGAGACCTCAGCCTCTGCAGCCCTGGGTCCATCACGACCACAGGAGTATGATTGTGTAACTTAAGACCTTAAGCCATTTCCTTTCCCTTCCACTTGCAAAGAGAAAATCACCTTACCCATTTGTGCGCACAGAAGTGGCTTGCCCACTTTCTGGGGCACAGACCGGTGGGTTTCTTGCTGTTCATGGTGCCAGGCAAGCACACAGGTGGCAGATTGCTGAGCTTGCCCTTAGACCTGCACGCAGCTAGGTATACCCAGATTTTTCCATGTCTGCCTTCTAGCTCTTTTCCTTCCCCTCCTCTTCCACTTCCCCAGAGAAATCAGGAAAAGACCCTGAATGTCTCTTGCCTCAAACACAGCAGGTACATGGAGGAATCGGAGGGACTGAACAAATCATTTCAGCGAGTCAGAGGGTTAGGGTGGTTGTGAGATGTGGCACTAGCAGCCAGAAGCAGAACACAAGCCCCAGAGGGGAAGCAGGGAAGGAAAGAAAACCTGCCACACATTCACCAAAAGAATGCAAAAGAGAGCAAGAAACCAGAGGAAAGATTTGCACTGATGGATTTTCAGCCCAGGAGAATAAAACAGAATGGTACGGGAAACCCAGATGAAACCAGAAGTGATGTGAAAGGAGAAGGAAGCAGGCGCTGTCCGCAGCTGCACAAACTGCCCTGAGAGCTGGGGGGGATGGAAAGCCCCCAAGCATCCCCAGTCCGTGACATGAGCGAGAGGAGGTGAGTGGTTTGCGTTTGCTAACCCGTGAGGAGATCCTGCAGCCAAAGATCCTTTTTCTCACAGTAAAACACGTTGTACCTTTGAGCCCACGGTGCTGACACGCACACAGGCAGTCTGGGGAGACTCTGCCGCACCGGGTTTGTCTCGGGGAGATTCCCGGTGTTATTCAGGAAAAACTGCAATGCAATGTATAACCAAGGGTGGGAAAATTGTTTTTTAGGATGAATACTTTCTTAACGAGAACACAAAAGGTAAGTGTTTAAATAGCAGACTGCGGATTAGCTCTTTACAGCTGTTTTTAGGAAATATTAACATTGGATATTTCAGAGGTATTTCCAAATGTCTCACAAGCGTGAGTATGATTCTGAGCTCTCAGGCTGAGCGTTCTGCACGAATTAGTGTTTATTATGACTCCGCGTGTGGTGGTTTTAGTGGAGTGAGAGAAGCTCCGCTTTGCCATGCTTTGTACCCAAACTGGCATTCGCAGTGCTGCTCTGCACACCCCCCTGCCTGTGCTTCAAATGCAGTCACACATGGACAGAACTGAACTCTGAATAGAAATAAAGCGTATAATCTGGCAGTTCTTACATTAGGGAGCTAACTCCGCTCAGCATTATTTAATATGGTCGGAGGGACAAACTGGGATGAGCAGCTGTTTCTAAAATAATGGCAAAACCTCTCCTGCAACTAAATCAAGAAATCCTATACAAACTAAAATATTTGTAAAGCAAAAGATATTTTGCTTTTTCAGCAAGTGAAATGTCCAAGTGTTAATGACAATTTTTGCATAAATCACTTCACTTGTTCGTATTAGGTGATCACTTAAGACATTTTATTTTAGTGTAAAGATCTCTCAGAAATTCTGGCAATGAAATATTCAAGGTCAGCACTTTCAGAGTGTTGCAGAGACATTGCACTGGCAGATTGCAGCAGGAAAATTTAATTTTACATTATCTAAGCAACCGGTATGTTAACTTATTAATCACAAGGAGTCTGAGATGTCTCTGTAAATGAAGAAACCATCCCAAGTGATATCAGGAACCATGCTGCTGCGTGCAAGGCAGTGTAAGTCTAACAGCTGAAATCAATTGCAGCAATGCACTGAAATGGAAAAGGAGTTTTTCACTTGTAGATTTAATTTCCACCAAATCCAGAGTAGTTATTAGGCTGGAGTGAGTGGGCTCATAAGCAGATCTAATGGGGAGAAGGTTTCTCTGCTGCTTCTGGGCAGACTTTGCAGTCAGTGAGGCTGTATCAGAAGTATACTGCATTCCTAAATGTCTTATCTGCATTTTGTTCCTAATAGCTGGGCTTCTTGTTCATTCAGTGTGTTGCCTCCAATTGCTGCCTCCTGGGCTCTGCTATTGTTATTGGCCCTGTCTGGGGGTTTCTCCATTGCTTTATTTTGGCAGAATATTCCCCATCCTGGGAGATCCTGCTGGGAGGAGGCACTTTGCTGTGCTGGGAGGAGAATTACTCCTGTGCAGAGGCCCGGGAAATTGCCACTCAGCTCCTGCAGCTTTCAGGGAACCGGTCCATCTGTGCTGCAGCCTCCTGACTCTAAAGGAGGGTGAGAAGCCCCTTCACTCTTTCTTGCTGAACTGAAACATCAGCCTGTGAGGCAGGGACTCTCTGGGTTGTTGGGCTGGTTGTGGTGGGGATGCGCAGTGGTGCCCAGGGCTGTAATTCCCAGGCAGGTGGAGATGCTGCCCCTTGGAAGGAGGTTTCCACCCTTGAAGTGGGCCCCGTGGAGGATGCCGCAGAACAGCTCTCCCCTGGGATACAGATGCGGGCTGGCTTGTTTCCCAGGAGCTGAAGTGTGCAGGAGGCAGAGGGCGTGAACAAACAAATGGTTGAATCCAGGAGCCCATCTGACAAGAGATAAATGTCCCCTGGGCAGGAAAAAGCAGCCTTATGGCCAAAAAAAAAAGGACAGGCATTGCAAGGAGAGGGGCTCACGCTCTGGAGCCTCTGCAGAAGAGATCTTGTGCTGGAGCAAAGCCCCATGCTTTCCTCACAGACATGGGAGCTGGAAGGAGGATTTGGGGGAGCTCAGTCAAAACTGCAAAGAGATTCATCCTTGTCATTCAGCTTGAGACACAACAGATGTGGGAAGAGAAGTTCTGGGCTGTCTGGCTGATCACTACTAGCCCAGCACAGTATTTTGAACCTGAGGGCTTATCTGAATTATGTCAGCTTAATGGAGAGAGCTGTACCAGAACAGTCAGTGCAGGAGTTAATTATTTTGCCATTATAACCAGATTCTCTCCCCAAGCCACATCATGTGAGGGATAGAATTCTGCTGGCCTTCAGTCTCTTTCCTAGTGTTCAGTGCAGTTTCCAAGCTCCTAAATATGTTCATTGGACATTGTGCAACTGCAGATACTGAGAATTTAAGATGGTCCTGGGAATGCTGGCTGCAATTAATAGATGTCAAGGTGATGCTGGAGTCTGCTTAATTAAGAGATATCTTGGTTTGGACGCTAGAGCTTTGGCTGGGGAGTTTTGGATACCCAAGGAGGCCGTTGCTGCCCCGGTGGCCCCTGGTGAGCTCTGAGATATGTCAAAGTCCATCTGTCCGCTAAATCCATCTCTCTCTGAAGAGGGAGATGTTGTCAGGTTTAATAATATCAGTTAGTAATTATTGCTTGCAGGAAACAAGAGTGCTGAGATTAGTGTGCAACATCTCTGGTCCTGCGTGATTACCCCATGCCAGAGCCTGATGTAAGAAGAGAGAAGCTTGCTGCAATGCCAAGCCACATTTCAGACCAAAGTCCAGGACTCCTCCCAAGAAATGCAAATGAGGGTTGAACTGCTCTGGCTGTAATGTGCACCAAATGCCCTGCAACTGCCAATGTTTGAGCCCTGACAGGCAGGCAGAAGCAAAGTGTGGGGCTCAGGCTCTTCTCTGCAATCTCCTGGGCAGCATCTCAGGTGCTCAGGGGTATTTTGCAACTACCGCAAAACACAGAAACAGTGATGGGTGCCAGAGGATGGGGGAATCAGCAGGGAAGGAAGTAATGAAGACAGGTATAAAATACATGTCACTGCCAAGATGTTGTGGACAGAGGTTTCTAGCATGTTGGTCACTGCTGGCTATTGTCACCTCTAAAGACAGCCGTTGCCTTTGCTAAATTTCAAAAAACAGACAGAGAAACTGCAGATGGTCAGCTACAGGTGTCTGGAGCCCAGCAGCGCAGCAGCCTGGCCCCTGCACCGCCTGGGCACTCGCTCTGCTCCCTGGGTAGCTGTAGCTGTCACATGTCCCATCTGCTGCAGCTCGTGCGTTGTGGACATTTCCTCTTTCAAAAGAGAGCTGAGGGCAGGGACAGACGGTAGCCAGTTTGCTCTGGAGGAAAGGGAACGCTGTCAGGTCAGTGCTGTCCTCCAGCAGCAAGAACTCATGGTCCCATTGCCCCAGTGTGGGATCCTGGATACTCGAAGCCAGGCGGGTGCTTTTGGAAAGAGTGTTCCTGTCCCGTGGGCTTTTGTAGTAGGGCAGTAAGACCTGCTGGTGCGTTGCACTTGGGACGTAGCATCTCTCTCTGCTAATAAGGCAGCTTTAGTGTATCTGACAACCACCTCTTCATCTGCTCTCTATAACCTGGTCCAGGATGACCTTGTTCCCCCTGTTACATCAGGCAACACGAGGCAGCTGAGCCCTCAAAGAAAGTGCATTTGGTTTAAAGCAAGAGTGTAATCAAGAGCAAGAATGGGAGAAAAATAACATCTGAAGGATGAGCTCATCAGTGTAATGAAGATGAAGGGATTTAAATGCATTAAGCTGCAGAAGTGTAGGGAAAAACGCGACTTTGCTGCCACAGAGTGCACCGAGCACCTCAGCGTCTGCCTAGGGGAAAATAAGGCATTTCCCTCCATCACACCTCTGCTGAAAAATATTGATAAAATTCATCTAATCCTGGGCATGGACAGGGCTGCTTAGGTTCAGGTGGTCTAACTCCTGCATGTCCCCATTTTTATGTCTAACCTACACTCTAATATTGATGTTAAACAGTAACTTTTAATCACTCTGTCCATGGGACAAACTGACACGACACAGGGATTATGGGGGAGAAATGCAACTTTAACAAGGTTGAGCTTTATAAAACTGCAGTGGGCAAGCTGAAATATAAACCTAGTTTTGTCATTTTATGTGTTCAAACAGCTTTGGTGAAGAGTAAATGCTTCAAAGTACACTTTGTGTTCCCAGATGAGTCGCACCGAGTCCCTGGCAGTGTGATATCCCTTATCCTTCTCCATCCCAGCCATCTCCTGGGGCAGCTTCACTCAGACAGGGCCTGTCTCTGGCCACGGCACAGTGTCACCATGAGCAGCCCCTTCAACCGCTGCTGGCCCTGAGCAGTGAATCCTGGAGGATTGGTAAGGGCTGGCCCAGGATTTGTACAATTCTCACCGTTTCTGCTTCCCTCTTGTGGTGAGGAAACATCCTGAGAGACAGACGTGGTACAGATGGGTACCCGCGGGCTGTGATAGACGGGTCTCAGCCAAATCACTGGTGGGACAAAGCCTGGATGTCTGCTGGGAAAGGGTGGAAGCTGGCTCTAGCATGTGAGCTTTGGACATGAAA
Organism: Grus americana; assembly: GCF_028858705.1. Classification (NCBI taxonomy): domain Eukaryota; kingdom Metazoa; phylum Chordata; class Aves; order Gruiformes; family Gruidae; genus Grus; species Grus americana. The sequence continues at coordinate 300,116 of NC_072874.1, forward strand.
GTAGGTCTCCCTGGGCTATTTTCCTTTTGCCTGCCTCCCTCTAGGGCGAGGGATGTGTCCAAGTGGGTTGAATTGTTGTGCTCCTTTAAGTCCCTGTCCCCTCAGTCTTTTTCAGAGCAGCTGAAGAAGTGCAGAAGGAAGCAAAAACACTCTCTGCAAGCTCCTGGTTCCAGTTATTTACAATGGATATTTGTAGGATACATGAAAATGCCTCCAAATGCAGTGTGAACACCATGGAGTGCTTCAAGGTCCTCAGCACACAAGTGCAGAAGATAAGCATTGCCACGCTGTGCGGCCTCTTTGGGACACTGTGCGTTTTCGAGAACTCTTTGGTGCTGTACTTGATCTTCTCCTCCCCCAGGACCAGGAGAAAGCCTTCCTACCTCTTTATTAGCAGCCTGGCCTTGGCTGACATTCTGGCCAGCGTCATTTTCGTCTCCAGTTTTGTTAACTTCCACGTCTTTAATGAAACCAATTTCTCTAAAGAAACGTTCCTGCTGCAGCTGGGAGGGGTGAACACGTCCTTCTCTGCCTCCCTGAGCAGCTTGCTGCTGACAGCCCTGGACCGTTACATCTCCATTAGCCGACCATCCGAATACAAGCTCCTCATGACAAGGAAGAGAGCGTGGATAGCCCTGGGGGTGCTCTGGGTGACATGTGCGACCATTGCTTCCCTGCCCCTCCTGGGCTGGAACTGCTGCATGCTCAATTCAACCTGCTCCGAACTCTTCCCGTTTGTGGATGATAACTATCTGTCGAGCTGGGTCTGCTTTGTCATGGTCCTGCTGGGCTGTATCATCTACGCCTACGCGCACGTGCTATGGAGGGCTCACCAGCACGTTGCCTACATGGAGAAGCACCAAGCGCAGGTGGGAAAGCAAAACACCAGGATGAGGATGGATGTCATGCTGGCCAAGACCCTTGTCATGGTGCTGACTGTCCTCATTCTGTGCTGGTCTCCAGTCCTCGTTCTCATGATCTACAGCATCTTTGCCAGGCTGAGTGATCACCTGCGCAAGGTCTTTGCCTTCTGCAGCACCCTCTGCCTGCTCAATTCCATGGTGAACCCTGTTATTTATGCCTTGCGGAGCAAGGAGCTATATTCCTCCCTGAGGATGGTCTTTTCTCAGTTCAGGAGGCAGATGAAGGCCTCAGAGGACAGCCCAGAAGCAGAGAGCACCCACAAGTCCTCTGTGATAGAGACTGTCTGTGAGGACACGCGCGCAACGTAGGGAGGCAGCCATGGAAAGTCCATGCTCGGGCTGGCAGAAACAGTTTGGATCACTTTTTCTTTTCTCTTCTTATGGAGGTCCTGGGAGATGAGGGATGATGGAGCCAGCTCCCACTGATGTTATTCTTAGATACTGGGACATAAAATGCACAGACTTACACAGGCAGCCAGTCCCTGAGCTGCGGAGATACTGGTGCCACGTCAGCGTGGCAGCCACGAGGCAGTGGATAACACCATGCCCCAGAACAGCAGACCCTTCGAGGCATACAGGACCCTGCAGGCAGCATGTTTCTTTCAGCAAATTTAAGGAAAGCTAATCTGTGCCATGCAGGCTTTTGTTGGATGTTATGTGATTAAACATTAAAGCAATTTTTCAACCTTTTCTTCCATTAACCTCCAGGGCACAAACTCTTCCAGACAACAGATTTTAAGCCCAAGATGGGGCAGCTATTCTGAGCCTGAGGAACTCGGTAAATTTCTTTGCAAATTACACAAAAGCAGCACCTTTAGCTGCAAAACCTGCAAGGAGAGCAGAGTGGGACGGGGCCCTTTGCCAGTGCCCCAGAGAGCAGCAGGGCTCCTGCCAGCTCCCAAAACACCTCTGGCGGGGATGAACCTGGCTGGGCTGCCCAGGGCACAGCCACAAGGCCCTTGGACTCTGCCCTGTTTCCCCAGAGGATGCACCCAGCCCTCACGTGTGGGTGTTGGAGCCAGGCCCTGGACCTGCTCTGGCTGCCTGGGAGGGCCAGGGGGAGAGTGGTCTCATGGTGGCCAAGCTGCTGTGGGGCCAACCCCATGGGCTCTCTCCTGGCCGCTCATGGGATGGACACAGAGACTCAAACGGCAGGATGAAGCACACAGGCGGCTACAGCGGGGCAGAGCCGGGCTGGGAAGGAGGGAAGGAAGGAGGGAGGGAGGGGGCCGCCAGCCCCGCTGCCAGGCGGACCGCAGCCTCGAACCGGTGGCCCCTCCGAAGCAACGGTGGCTCCTCGCCTTTGCCTCGGTAGCCATGGCGGCGTCGCGGCGCCGTTGCCTCGGTAGCCATGGCGGCGGGCGCGTTGACGTCACGCGGCAGCATGGCGGCGGGCGGGCTGCTGTGGCTGGCGGCTGCGTTGGGGCCGGTGTTGGCCGCGCCGCGCTACCGCCCGGACTGGGCCAGCCTGGACGCGAGGCCGCTGCCGGCTTGGTTCGACCAGGCCAAGGTGGGAGTGTTCGTGCACTGGGGGGTGTTCTCCGTCCCGGCCTGGGGCTCCGAGTGGTTCTGGTGGCACTGGCAGGGCGAGCACCGCGCCGACTATGAGCGCTTCGTGCGGCGCCGCTACCCGCCCGACACCACCTACGCGGACTTTGCGCCCCACTTCACCGCCAACGACTTCCAGCCGCGCGAGTGGGCCCAGCTCTTCCAGAAGGCTGGTGCTAGGTCAGCATCGGGCACTGGCCGGGGTGGTTGGGGTCCCTGAGGGGATAGGGGGTCCCCGAGGGGATGAGTGCCATGCCCGGGGGTCCCTGAGGGTATGGGGGAACCATTTCTGGGGATCTGTGAGGGGATGGGGGTCCCCGGTCACTGAGCAGATGGGGTATCCATGTCTGGGGGGCCCTGAGGGGATGGAAAGACCAAGTCTGGGGATCCCTGAGGGATGGGGGCTCCCTGAGCTGTGCTGGAGATCCCTGAGGGATCACGCTCAGGGTGCTGAGGAGATGATGGGTCTTGCTGTTTCCTAAGTATCAATTGTTCATTCTTTTCCAGCATTAAAATCCATTAAAAACCCTTATTATCCTTGTAGTCGCTTCTAAATGTAAAGGGCTGTGAAAGAGGGCTCCTCACAGCACGTTTTTTCAGTCCCTTGCTTTTTTAGTGACTAGGCTTGCCAGTGAGGCCGGGGCATATCTTAGGTAGTTCCTGTGTCATCCTGATGGAACAGGGTTTTTTCTCCACAGGTATGTGGTACTGACCACGAAGCATCATGAAGGCTTCACCAACTGGGGGTCGCCTGTGTCCTGGAACTGGAATTCTCTGGATACGGGGCCCCACCAAGATCTCGTGGGAAAGCTGGGACAAGCCCTCAGGGAGAGGTATGACACTGCCAAACTCTGCTCTTCCTTTTATCTGTGTGCATTGAATTCTCCTGGCTGTTCTTGACAAACAGCAGAAAACAGTGAGTTTAATATGAAAAAAAAGAAGTGCTTGCAAAGTCATGAAATCTTCTGTGAAATAATAATGCCAGTAATCTAATCTGCCACTGGTTCTTAATCCCTACTGCCAGCCTGACTCTTTCCTCTGTGTTTTCTGTCCTTCAGCAACATACGCTATGGACTGTATCACTCTCTGTTAGAGTGGTTTAATCCACTCTATCTAGCTGACAAAAAAAGTGGCTTCAAGACCCAAGACTTCATTACAAAGAAGACAATGCCAGAACTTTATGATCTTGTCTTAAAGTAAGAACTGCAACCCGTTAGGAATCAAGAGCATTTCCTGGTTTCAATACTGTAGAGAAAGATGCAAAGTGGGTGCAGAGAAGAGAGGTGACAAATGTTAATTTTTGCCAAGGCAAATCTGTTTAGTTATCGGTAATGATTTGTGGTAATTAGAAAAGGGGTTCACATTTGCCCTGTGGACAGTCTAACTTGCAGAATAAGATAGAGACAATTTTTTCATGCAAGAGCAATTCCCTTTAATACTGCCTTTGCGCAGGGTGGCTCTGAAAGTGGAGCAAGCTGCTTAGTATGTAGTAGAGTAGAAGAGCAATTTCACTGTGAATTTACATCCTTGCCTTGCTTCCCCTTGTTGACAGAAATACGAGGCTTGGACACGTGTTGCTCAGAATGGCCATTGTCCCAGGTAAAGAATGTGCCTCGTAATTACCTTTGAGATGCAATCTTCTGGGTTTTGGAAGAATTGCATCGTCTCTTGAGCTGTGATCAACACATCATTCTTTGCTGCTGCAGGAACCTCACTTAAAGTTTTGTCTGAAGCAGAAAGTGATGGCCTAAACCTTCTGGTAATGTCAGGCAATAGGAAGAGGAAGTGAAACTAGACTTCAGATGCAAGAAACACAGTGCTTCCTTTGTGGTAGGAGGAAATAAGCCATTTTGAAATAACATTCATCTCTCTGTTAGATATAAACCAGATTTGATTTGGTCGGATGGAGACTGGGAAGCTCCGGCGTCATACTGGAATTCTACCTCTTTCCTTGCCTGGCTTTATAACGATAGTCCCGTCAAGGTATCGCTTTCAGAGAGGGATTTGGCCTCCTCTGGAGGGTCCTCTCTCTCTTTCCTTTGATTACACAGGAGGTTTTACGTACTTGCCTCCTAACTTAGATGCTTTTGCTAACTTAGGAGGGATGAATGCAAGCTGAAAAGTCCGAGACAAAACATTCTCCCTACCGAGCTGAGTTTCTTCTTTCAGGACACTGTTGTCGTTAATGATCGTTGGTGTAATAACTGCTCATGCCGTCACGGAGGCTACTACAATTGTGCTGACAAATACAAGCCAGGTACCCTGCCAACTCACAAGTGGGAAATGTGCTCCTCCATTGACAAGCTTTCCTGGGGCTATCGAAGCAACATGAACATTGCTGAGTTAATGGACGAAGCAAGTATCATTGAGGTAAGAAATCTGAAATCAAAATAATAGGTGTGGGGGAGTTACTGAGAGTTAGAGGTTTCCCTCATCCTTCTACTTGCAGAAGGAGTTGTCATGTGTTTCATACAATCAGGCTGGAGTTAAAGGAGCAGTTGATGAGGACAAAGCCTTCCTCAGGTTTCTTTATTTTCAGAAGAGAAGATAATTCAGTTTGTTACCTTGGTTTATCTGTCACAGGAACTAGTGCAGACTGTGAGTTTTGGAGGCAACTACCTTCTCAATGTGGGACCTACAAAAGAAGGGGTGATCGTTCCCATCTTCCAAGAAAGACTTCTGGCCCTTGGGAGGTGGCTGGACACTAATGGGGAGGCAATTTATGGATCGAAGCCATGGAGAGTACAGATGGAGAACAGCACAGACACGGTCTGGTAAGGACTCCGCTGCTCAGTGCCATGTGGGCTGGGACTTCCAGAGCTGATATTTATTTATTATTTGTTCTTAAATTTGGTACACTCTGAAGTGTTGCCATCAGGTGCAGATGGCATTTAGGTAATATCCTACAATTGGAGTGCTCAGTTACTGCCCCAGGGTGTTATCTAAGGAATATCTTGCTGGAAAGAAGAGAATGAAAATCAGGGCTTCATCCATCTTGCTTGATTTGGAAAAAACCCAACTCTTTCTTTAAAAAAAATTCCATGCTGCTGTCATCAGGACTGTTGAAGTAGTGGTCCTGGCTAGTTTGAATTGCACAAATGTAGTTCATCTAAACACGTAGTTTGTAAATGTAGCGATATTTGCTTTTAAGCAGTTGTATAATAGTACTAATTACTGTTACTCAACTGTTAGATTTATACTGACTGAGAAGGACAAAGTGAGTCAAGAGCCAGAAATGCTACAAAATGGAGTTGGTTTTTTTCCCCCAAGTGTGTTCAGTCTAGAAATGCAGTGCAGCGATCAGGATAAGGCAGCATATCCGCTCTGCTGACCACAAGCTGAGGCGAGGACAGGTCGGCAAATGACATTTGCTTTTAGGAAGCACACACGGACTTTGTTTGGGTTTCGTCAGTCAGTGCTGACTGGCTAAACGGTGGGTCCAAAGTGACAGATTTTGGAATGAGGGGAAAGCAGGTGACCCCTGTACGGTGACAGCAGGCGATGTGTTCTTGTACTGTCTGGAAAGGTCAAGCTCGTGTCTGGTTCTCTCTCTTATGGGGCTCTTCACCTTGCCAAACTCTTCTTCTCTTAGGTACACTTCTAAGGGACCAGTTGTCTATGCCATCTTTCTGCTCTGGCCTCGGGACAGCGTTCTGGAGCTGTCCACGCCCATTCCATCCCCGGCCACACAAGTAAGAAACTTGAAAAAAAAGATAATGCACTCTGAGAGCCCACCTTGGGCACATGTGGGCTGGGAAGGTCCAACCTGACTTCACTTGGAAACTGGGGAGAGTGGGGAAGTTGTCATCATGTACTTCTTGTTCTGGGGTGCTCTGGCCTCCCTCCAGATCCTTGCAGGTTATTCTCCAGGCTTTAGCTCACTGTTAACACAGAATATTGGATAGGACTTGCCAGGACCGGCTCACAGTCTGCCACGGAATAGGCAGAGGCACTTCTGCCCCACCATCTTTTGATCCTATTGACACAGGGAGGTGAAGTAAATAACAAGCCTTACACATAGAAGGGATCACTGGTATTGCATCTCAAATTCAAATCAGGTACACTGACCTGCTAATTGTAAATGTAATTGTAAGTGACGCAAATGCTGGAGTGCCCTTTGCTCTAAACAAACAGAGGTAAAGCCTTCTTAGTTAAAAAAAAAAACAACACACCAACCAAAAAACACCCACCCACCCCCAACAAGTTACAGGCAAACGTTTGGCCCCAAAATATCCCGTGCGTTACTTTTTGTGTGCCAGGAGCGATGGGTGGAAATGTGCGGGACTGCTTTGGATGTGTGGGAAATGCTGTACAGAGACTGCAAACGTGTTTTGGGTGTACTGGGGTATTCAGATGGGAGTGAGCTACAACTGAGCATTTCCCCTGCCCTCTGCAGGTGACGATGTTGGGCTTTGCAGGGACTCTGGAGTGGCAGAAGTCCCCAGGTAAAGGACTGCTCATAACTTTGCCCTACATGCTTCCATCTCCTCTACCTCCTCAGTCTGGCTGGACTGTCAAGCTTGAGGGTGTGAAGTGATGGCTGCGGGATGAAAGTAGCAATCTCCCCCGCCTTTCTTTTAAATTGAGTCTAAGCGGATTTTTCATTTATTGTTGAATAAATTGTTTTTCTTTTAAGAGAATCTCTGTTCTAATTCCTTTTGCCTGTAAGTGATCTGTCTATCAGTGGACCTTGTTTGGCGGCAAAGGACTGACCTCTCTGCTCAGCAGTGGCAAGTTGGGATGTCTTTTGCAGCATTCTGCAGCGAGCCAAACATCTAAACTTGGAACAGCAAGGGTTTTTGATGTAAAGCTGGGCTTCTTGGCAGATGTTACTGCTGTGATCATAGGTGATGATGTCGGACAGACTCAGGGTTAGCGTGGGGCAGCTAAGAGGACCTGCATTGGGGTGTCAGGCCAGGCCGTGTGGCACCCAGGGGTTGGCAGCCCAGGGGATGCGTGTCTGCTAGGGAGGAGATGCTCACGTTAATGCTGAGAGGGTTTTCACTGTTAGAGCAGCTCACAGGACGTGGAGTGGTGGGAGCTGTGTCTGTGTTCACATCAGTATAGCTAGCGCAGCCGGCCACGCACGGCAGCAGGGTCTGCACCTCCCAGGCGGGAGCAGGCCCTGCCGTTTCCCTGGCTTAATTACTCATAAAAATTAATTTTGATAAGCAATGTGATACTCTCATATGTGGAATCACGAAGCCTTGCATGTGATGGGCATGTTCTAATGAAGACCAACCACAGTGCCATCGCAGATTCCTGCCTATGATATACTTGCATCAAAATAGGTACTCGATGAGGCGTTGTATGACTTTGGTATTGATTGAAACAATTACAATCACATATTTCCATTATGAATAAATATAATGGATGCTTGTTGTTTGAAGAGGTCTAGAAGAAATCAGCTATAGAAAATCATAATTAAATCAAATCCATTAACAAACTTTGATTTATATTCTGGTGGAGACAGCTATAAGCAGAAGAGTTTTTGTTCTTCAGTGAATTTAACAGAGAAGTCACCATTCTGAATTCAACCTCTCGCTTCTGTTTCAGTGAAATAAGATTTCCTGCGTCGATGGTGAACTTCTCTAAAAAGGGTTGAACAATATGTGCTTAAATGATGAAACTCCTCACAATAGCGCACGTTTCTGCAGCACAGTTGTTGTGCAGGCCCCGCAACATTGCACACAGGCTTTATTTTGTTACTGTACGACATGGCGCAAACCAAAATTGCCAGAACATTTTGAATTTAGCCCAAGCTAAGCCCCGGGGCTGGGACATGTGCTGAGCTGCTGTTACTCAATTGACAAATAACGATCTGTAGTGACGAATCTGTGTGGACTTCAGAGAACTGGCACTGACAGCCAGATCCACTTACTCACGGGAGCATCAATCACCCTGGCTGCGCTGATGACGCCAGTACGAGCACAGAGGGGCAAAAAAAAAAAAAAAAAAAGGGACAACAGAGCGATGGCCTTTTTGTCTCCCAACCCCATCATGCTGGTAACCTCTAGTGCGGGGAGGGAGCCCGTCCAAACCAAACACGCCGTGTTTATTCAGCGGCACGAGCCAGCGGAAAAGCTGCCGTATAAGTGCGCGGCTCCCGAGCGGCCGCGCAGTGCCGGCGTCGGGGGGAAGCATGCCGCAGTGCGCCACCGGATCGCTGTCGCGGGACGGCCCGCGGGGACAGGTGCGAGTTGGGTGTCTCTCGCTGCCCCCCGACGGCCACCCGGGAGCGGGCAGCGAGCGGCCTTCGCCGCCGGAGGGGACCGAGGGGTGCGCGGCCCCGAGCGGGGGTCCCGGCTCCATGTGGAGAGCGGGGGCGGCAGCGCGGCGGTCACGTGACCACGAACCCGCGCCCCTTCGATCACGTGGGGGGTGGGGTGCGGTCACGTGAGGGCGAGCGGACATGGCGGCGGCGCGGCGGCTGGTGTCGCGCTGGGCGGTGTCGCTGCGGCCGGTGAGCGGGGATGGGGGGGGGGCACCGGGCCGGGGCCGGCGCTGGCGGGCGCAGGGCTCGGCTGACGCTCTCCCTCTGTCCCCAGGTCAGCGCCGCGGCGGCGGGCGGAGCCTTCCCGAAGCGTGTGAAGGTGGTGGAGGTGGGGCCGCGGGACGGGCTCCAGAACGAGAAGGTACGGGCGGGCCTGGGCTCCCCGCGGGGCTCCCTCAGCACCTCACTGGGGGGGTTTCTCTAACCGAATACCTGTAACGTGCCATTGTGCCCCACCGACGCACTTTTTATTTTTTTTTAATGCTGCTTTTTGCTGTTGGAAGATAAGGGTTTTTTTGCAGAGGTTGAAAAGTTTATTGTGAGATAATAACTTAAGGTTGTTTTTCTTTTTTTCTTCTTAGAATATTGTACCGACACCGGTGAAAATCAGTTTAATCAATATGCTGTCAGAGACAGGGCTTCAGGTTATAGAGGCCACCAGCTTTGTTTCCCCCAAATGGGTTCCTCAGGTCAGTATTCAAACGGGATTTAAAATTGTATGTTGTAAAAATGCCTAATTAAATAGATAGTCGTCCGATGAAAAGATTCTGCTTGCTCCAAAATCCTTCTACAGTGGCTTGTAACTGGGCAAGAAGCAGCAAAGCCAAATAAAGGAGCTTGCAATATCTCAGACCTTCCCTTCGGACCCTGCGAAAGAGCAAACGTACAGCTCAAATACAAACAGCTGGTTGCGCACATGTTGGCGCTGGCTTGGCTGGGTGACTGAACTATGATTCTTCACGGGGTGCAATGCTGTTTGCTCTTTAGAGGCCCATTTCTCCTATTCTTAAATACTGCTGTCCTAGTTCATAAAATTAAATTATTTTATAATCTGTAGAAGTGGATGTTGTCACCCTTAGAAACCTTTCCTCTTTTACTTTGCAGATGGCTGACCACACTGAAGTCATGCAAGGAATTAATAAGTTACCTGGCATTAGTTATCCTGTGCTGACCCCTAACCTGAAAGGATTTCAGGCAGCGGTAAGAGATCGCAGCGTCAGAATGTTCTCGGTGTCTCATGTGCAGGGTTGCCTACGAGGGAACATTTCAACTGTGGTTAAGGCTGGGAAACGTGTCTTGCATTCTGGCAGGCAGTGGTCTCATGTTGTAGTTCCTTTACAAGGGATTGTTTTGCTGGGGAAATAGAAACCTGTTGTTCGTAATAGAAAAAGACCTTGATATATTTTCTATTATTAAAAAAAAGTAATCTGTTTTAATTGACAGTGATGCTTTCAGTCTTATCTGCGTGTTCCATCCAGCAGGTGTAGCTTTACTGCTGCATCTGTAACTTTACGCTTCCTTTGAAGACAAACTTGGATGTGTTATATTTTTGCTGTAGAATGAACTAAGAATTGGGTTGTTCTGGGAAGAATTGGGGACAAAATATTTTTTATAAAATGAGAGAACTGTAGTTGTGGTTGTGCTTGTCGTTTTCCTTGCAAGAGAAATCAGCTTGCTTTAATTTATGCTTTCTGTTGGCAGGTGGCAGCAGGGGCCAAAGAAGTGTCAATCTTTGGAGCAGCATCTGAGCTATTCACTAAGAAGAACATCAACTGTTCCATAGAGGAGAGTTTGGCAAGATTCGATGAAGTGATGATGGCAGCGAGAGCAGCCAGCATTCCTGTCCGGGGGTAAGAAGTTCCTGCTGCAAACTTACCATTGAGCAGGTTGTGTGGAGAGGTGTGACTGCTTGAGTTTATCTCTTTGGAGTCCAGCTCGTGCAGCACTGAGAAGTGGGATTTCTTTTAAACTTTACCTTTTTTTGAGGAGTGTCTCTCTATCTGGATGGGTGCAAGCAGATGCGAGCTCAGTGCATTGAAAAGCGTTCATTTGGAAACACCACCACACTAACACAGTTTCAGACGCTGGCTTGGTGCAAAGCCTGTACTGCTCGTGACAGTTTACGCTCTTCCAGATGAATTCACCCTTCATCTAATTATTCTGTCTTAAGCTTTACCAAAATATCCAAAATAATACTAGCTTCTTGGCAGACATTCCATATGGAAATGTGTAGATCCACAAAGCCTAACAGTCCTGTGTACTCCTGTCTTGGCAAATTTTTCATGTCCATGGAAGAAGTAATTGTTGAGTAGTTAATTATGTAAGCTTCATCCACCGGACTGATTTTTAGAATATGAAATTAATTCTTCCATTGTGCCTGCAAGATGCAGCACAAGTCCTGACTAATTTGGCCAGTATAATCACACTTCAGTTCTCTAGCTAAAAGTGCGTATTTTTTTTTTAACCATAGATATGTTTCCTGTGTCCTTGGATGTCCCTATGAAGGGAAGATTTCTCCAGCTAAAGTTGCAGAGGTGAGTTCATCATAAATATAACCAGAATTTCTGAGAGGTTTCTGGCTCCCATTAATGGGTGTGAATTGGGCACTGGGTGCTGGAGGATGCGTCAAAGCATTTAACTGAAGACTAGGGAAGGTTACAGCTAGAGGAAATGAATGGGGGAATTCAGGGAGAAGGGTCCGTTGTCCCCAGGGCTGTTGTGCTCCAGGGAATCACGCTCCAATTCCTCTGTACAGTGGGTCTCCGGCTCTGGGGAAGGTGATGACAAAGCTGCCTTTTCAGTTAAACATCTTGGCTTTTGGACAGGTCTCAAAGAAGATGTACTCGATGGGATGCTACGAGATTTCCCTTGGTGACACCATTGGCATTGGGACCCCAGGGAGCATGAAGGAGATGCTGACTGCAGTCATGAAAGAGGTGCCAGTTGGGGCTCTTGCTGTTCACTGCCATGATACCTACGGGCAAGCTCTTGCCAACATCTTGGTAGCGCTTCAGGTAAGATTCTTGCTTTGAAGTACAGCATCCTTCCTCAAGTTTCTCCTGTGCTTGCTTGTGAACCGTAGATTTGAAGAACAGGACCGCAGTTTGTCCTTTAAGAGGAGTTTTCTGATAGCGGTTTTGTTTGCAGATGGGTGTGAGCGTGGTTGATGCTTCCGTCGCTGGCCTTGGAGGCTGCCCCTATGCCCAAGGAGCATCAGGAAACGTTGCGACAGAGGACTTGGTGTACATGCTGAATGGCCTGGGGATCCACACGGTAAGCACGAGCGGCCTTTGCCTGCAGCAGCAGAGCCTCTCACACAATGACTCTGGTCGGGCTTCAGCGAGGCTTCAAAACTTGGCCCAGGGAGCCTGGGCGTAGTGGGTGCAGCTGCAGGATCACTCTGGCTCTGCCCTGCAGGTCAGCCAGGCTGGGCCTGAAGGCCTCGTCTTGCTGCATCAATCCCTCCCGGCATTTCTTCCTCTCCCTGTTTCAGTGCTCTGCGATTTGACTGTCATTCTCAGAATCACACTAACGAGCAGCAGACACTCAAGGCCTTGTTAAAATACCCTCCAGGCTCCCTCACCCCCTGCTAGTCTCTCCCAGCGATGCCAGTTGTTACTGGGTGGCTTTATGTGGCAGAACTGGTACCAAGGTGTGTTGTATCTTTTTTTTTTTTCCCCATGAAGGGTGTGGATCTGCAGAAACTGGTGGACACAGGCACATTTATTTGCAATGCTCTCAACAGACGAACCAATTCCAAAGTGTCACAGGCATCTTGCAGGCTGTGATACTGAATCGAGTTTCACTTTGGATCAAGAAGAAAGCAAGGATCTGATGTGGGCTGGGTTTCCTCTCCGTTCTGCTGCCTCTGATCTTCAGTGGTCCTTCCAGGCTCAGCGCTTGAGAGGAAATGCATAATCCACTAGAATCAATGAAGAAATGAGAAAAATGAGAATACTATATTCAACCTTGAAGATGTTAGCCATTTGCCTTAGAGAAGGGAGGACGTGGATGCGCTGGGGGAGAAGCAGCGGATACAACACTCACTGTTCCGCAGAGGACAGAGCGCTACAGTCGCCAGCACCAGCTCAGTACAGTGTCCGGTAACTTCTGCCTCGAGAGTGTGTTGCCATGAACTACCAGCAAAGGATAAAAACACAGCTTTTCCAGTTAGAGCACTTCTCCAGGTCAGCAGTACTTCTTCCCTTCTCTCTCCTTTCTACAAATGTTAAGACAGAAATCAAAAGGCTCCCCTTTGTAATTCCAGTGTCCGGGGCAGCCTTGGACCCTCTGTCGTAGCATTTAGGGACTGTAATAAAGGACTGTATCTGTTGTAAGATACTTTTAAATACTAGGGGTAATAAACACATTATTTAATATTCTAAACTATTAGAAATTTGGTTTAACTAAACCAGTTAAAGAGATTTGGTTCCAAGTGCCTCTTCAACTGGCCCTCAACGTGGAGGCGCTGCATCATCGTGGGCTGTGGGCGTGAAACACGCTTATTTTGTACATGCACGTACTCCTCACGGTAGACAAGAAAGTCTTCCCCAATCTTCTATTTAAAATAATTTATTTAATAGTTTATTTGTGAGGCTGGAGACAAGTGCAGAGACCCTGTGGGGTGGGCCTGGTTTGTAGCTGTGTGCTGCACCTTTCTCTGACTGTCCCACCGTGGTGCTTACAGGACCGTCTCTCTGGGTCTCTCTACATCACTTCAATAAGCTGTAACAATTAAATAAACCGGAACACTGAAATAAGCTGGAATCGGTGAATAAATCCGTGCGCGGGGCTCGGTGGACTCCTCTCGCCGTCAGGGGGCGCTGCGGGCTCGGGCGCTCTGCGCCCCTCCCCTCGGGTAGTCTGGGATGGCCCCGCCCTCCCTCCACGCTACTCTCCGCCCCGAGGGGCGTGGCCGTCGCGCCCCCGCGCATGCGCGCCCCAGAACTTTTTGTCCCTGCTGCGGCCCCGTAGCTGGCGCGGTGGTGACACGTTTCCATGGGAGAGCGGGGCGCGTGGCACCGCGCGGGGCGGGGAGCGCGGCCGGGCCTTAAAGGGGCCGCACCCGGAGCGGGGTAGAGGGAGCGCGACGGCGGGAGGCGGCTGGAGCGGCGGGTGAGCAGCCGGGGGCCGCGGGAGTCAGGCCGGACGGAGGGAGGGATGTATACATGCGAGCGGAGGGACGCGCTGCTGTTCCCTCCCTTAGCGGGGAGCTCCCGCGGCACGGGCCCTGAGGTAAACCCGGCCCTTCAGGTAACCCCGGACCCCACCCCAGCCCCCCCGGCAACGCGCGGCCCCTCAGGAGACCCCCGGCCCCACAGGCAGCCCCGGTCCCGGCTCCTCAGGTAACTCCCGGCCCCTCTCCAAGCCCAGACCCACGGGTGTCCCGGCCCTGCGGGTGTCCCTGCCCCACGTACGCACCCTGCCCCGCAGGCTCCTGCCCTCTCCCGTTGCCCGTTCACCTGCCTGGGGAAAAGCAGCGTTGTTTTGGCTCTGCAGCCCTCGGCTGCCCGGCTCAGGCTCTGCCTTTGCCGGCTGTTGGAGCAGCCCTGGGGCCGGCAGCAGGCGCGGGGCAGTTCAGGGGGTTCAGCTCGGTGGTTTTTGGCTTGAGACGCAGCTCTGAGAGTGACTAAAATCACCCAGGGAGGAAACTTTCCCTGTGCTGCCTCCGCATGCCTTAGTTACAAAGGGGATTCTCCCTCCGGGAGCAGGAGCTGCTGCTCGGTTCCCAGGGACGGGGGCTTTCTTGCAAGTGAGCTTCCAGGTTTCCAGTTCGTGCGTGCTGGCAAATGGCCCTGGAGCCTGCAGTGAGGCAATGCCCACCTTCCTGGGGAGCAGGGGTGGAACAGGGCCAGTGCTGGGCGAGGGAAGGGAGGCTGGAGGAGTGCTGGGACTGTTGTAGAGGGGATTTCAGAGCTGGAGAAAACATGGGGAATGGGGGGAAAAGAGCAGAGCTGATACCCCTGTGGAGACCACCCACGTTAATGCTGTTAGATGACTCCCAGCCCTTGTGCTTAGGGGTAAATTGGCCTGAGGGATTTGTGCTGTATCATATGGGTGACACCAGGATCTTGGCTGGACTTAACAGGAAGAACAAGGGGTTTTCCCTGGTATGTGACAAGTGGCAGAGAAACCTTCCCTGTCCAGGAGGTGTGAACCACGTCAGCAGGGTGTGCTACAACCTGCCCGTCCCATCGCTCTCCGGATGCCGTCCTGGCTCTGGCCAGGCCAAGCGCGGGGAGTGTCTAGAGGCAGTGCTGACGTGACAGTGTCCAAGTCCTGCCTGCCCCTTCCCTCTCAGGGCCCCTGGCTGTCGTGCCCACCTCAGGCTGCTTCACACAGTGCTCTGTGCTGAAGGGCCTTTCGTTCCCCAGGGAACCATGGCAGAGAAGATCCTGGTGACCGGCGGAGCTGGCTACATCGGCAGTCACTGTGTGCTGGAGCTGGTGGAGGCTGGTTATGTCCCCGTGGTGATAGACAACTTTCACAATGCCATCCGAGGTACAGAGAGCCTTCATCCCTTCCCACACAAGGGGCTCGGCCCCTCTCAGCCTGTGCTGGGACCTCCAGCTATCCCAATGCCTCACCCCTGTCCATCTCCCCAGGGGTAGACACAGTCCCCGAGAGCCTCCGGCGTGTGCAGCAGATCGTGCGCCAGCCCATCCTTTTCCAGGAGCTAGATATCACCAACGAGGCAGCGCTGCAGGAACTCTTCAGTAAGGTGAGAGCAAGAGCTGTGGTGCCCCAGGGTGGCCTCGTGGGGTCCAAGGGGTGAGAGGGGTTTGTGCTAGGGTGGGAGCCAGGAAGGAGACATGGACTGGGCAGGAACTCAGCGGAAAGGAAAGTGCTGAGGAAATGCTGTGACCACCAAATGTTCCTCTGGGCCATGGAGACCACACAGGCTGCCTGAATGAAACTCCCGGGGAGACTTCTGACTGGTTTCTGCCTGGAGCTTCTATCTCCTATTGCTGTAGTACTAACACCAAGCTCTTTCTCCCTCTGCAGCACCATTTCTCAGCCGTGATGCACTTTGCAGGGCTGAAGGCAGTGGGGGAGTCTGTGCAGAAGCCGCTGGAGTACTACAGGGTCAACCTCACCGGGACCATCCGGCTGCTGGAGGTGAGCGGGGCCAGGAGGTGCTAGGGACGCGACTGTCCTCCTGTACTCGGCACTGGTGAGGCCGCACCTCGAGTATTGTGTTCAGTTTTGGGCCCCTCAGTACAAGAAGGACATTGAGGTGCTGGAGCATGTCCAGAGAAGGGCAACAAAGTGGTGCAGGGTCTGGAGCACAAGTCTGAGGAGGAGCAGCTGAGGGAACTGGGGTTGTTAAGCCTGGAGAAAAGGAGGCTGAGGGGAGACCTGATCGCTCTCTGCAACTAATTGAAAGGAGGTTGTAGCCAGGTGGGGGGTTGGTCTCTTCTCCCAAGTAACAAGGGATAGGACAAGAGGAAACGGCCTCAAGGTGTGCCAGACTGGAGATTAGGAAAGATTTCTTTACAGAAAGGGTTGTCAATCACTGGAACAGGCTGCCCGGGGAAGTGGTGGAGTCACCATCCCTGGAGGGATTTAAAAGATGTGTAGATGTGGTGCATAGGTACTGGTGGACTTGGCAGTGCTGGGTTAACAGTTGGACTTGATGATCTGAAAGGTCTTTTCCAACCTAAGCAACTCTATGATTCTAACTGGTGCTGGGTGTGATCCTGCTCTGGGGTGGCTGTACTGGCTGGCAGCCTGGACACTGTGGTGCTCCCAGGGCCGTAACGGTGCACATGTGATGGGAGCTGCCGCCTGTGGAGGACTGAGCTGCGCAGCCAAGCTGGAGGGTGCACAGCTCTCTGGCTCAGTGGCGGCTGCTCCCTGTTCCCCAGACCATGAAAGCCCACGGCGTGAGGAACATTGTGTTCAGCAGCTCTGCCACCGTCTATGGAGACCCCAAGTACCTGCCTCTGGATGAGAACCACCCGGTTGGAGGCTGCACCAACCCCTACGGCAAATCCAAGTACTTCATTGAGGAGATGATTCAAGATCTCTGCAAAGCAGAGGGGGTGAGGAGCTACACTGGGACATGCGGGGCTGGGGACTGAGGTCTTTTCCCACTGGAGTGTGCTGGGGTGGCCAGGCAGCACCGCACAGCACTATACCCTCCCCAGGCAGCCACGTTTGTGTGTCTCCCTAGGACTGGAACGCTGTTCTCCTGCGCTATTTCAACCCCATTGGTGCCCACGAGTCAGGCATGATCGGAGAAGATCCTCAGGGGATCCCGAACAACCTCATGCCCTATGTGGCGCAGGTACTGCCCTGCTGCAGCCTTTGAGGACCCCCTGTGTGGGGCACAGGCTGATGGGGCTCTCATGGGTTTGTCCTTCTGCGCAGGTGGCAGTGGGACGCCGGGAATTCCTGAGCGTGTTCGGGAATGACTACAAGACGGAGGATGGAACGGGTGCGTCGCAGAACGGGTGGAGCAGGGACACCCCGTCCCCTGGGGCGGCCAGTGCAGCTCCTCGGCCCAGCCGTGCCCTGGGCAGGAGGGCTTTGCACTCACCCTCTGTGTCCCCGCAGGCGTCAGGGATTACATCCACATTGTGGATTTGGCCAAGGGCCATATCGCTGCATTGAAGAAGCTCAAGGAGAACTGCGGCTGCAAGGTACGGAGAAGGCCATTGTCTGGGGTGGGGCTAGGCCAGGGTCAGGCTCTCGCAGCCCTTGGGGAGCTAAAAGGGGGCCTGACTTTTCTCCTCTTGTGAAAGAATCTGACCCACGTCCTTTATCCTCCTCCCAGATCTACAATCTGGGCACAGGCACTGGCTACTCCGTCCTGCAGATGGTCCGAGCCATGGAGAAAGCCTCGGGGAGGGAGGTAAGGTCTGACACGCAGCCTGCAGCGGCTCCCACAGGCTCCCCCTCACCCCCCAAGCTGTCACTGCCCTGGCAGCCCTTGTGCCTGTGTCTGCAGTAGCCGCTGGCACTGCTCCCTCTGTTCCTGGGCTGTGGATCAGTCCCCTCTGCTGAGAGCCAGGAGCCCCCAGACCCCACTCTGCTGCTTTCCCTGCAGATCAAGTACAAGATCACGGGCCGGCGGGAGGGAGACGTGGCCTCCTGCTACGCCAACCCGGCGCTGGCTGAGCGTGAGCTGGGCTGGAGAGCTGCCTTTGGCCTGGACAAGATGTGTAAGAGCATCCCCCCCCCCCCCTCCCCAGCATGCCCTGTGCCACTGGCTGCTCCTCTTCTGGCCCACCCTTCATGGCCACTCTCTTCCTGTTGCAGGTGAGGACCTATGGCGGTGGCAGCTGCAGAATCCCACAGGCTTCAGCAAGAACTGAGCCATGGCCTGAGGGCTCACCTGCATGAGGGTAGGGGAAGTTCCTGGTCTCGGGGGAGAGGCCAGGGCATGGAGACAGCTGCTGAGCACCCAACCCGCAGCCCCAGGAGCCCCTTGATTCCCCTACTTGGACCAGTCCTGCCCCAAGGCCACCATGGCTCATTTCCCAGCCCAGCTCCCCTAGAAGGCCCTGACAGCTACTAGAGGCTGCCCTCCTTTCCTCTGCCCCCCAGTCTGGTTTTTGGGGACCAAGCCTCATCTCCCATGTGCTCTGGCTGAGTCAGAGAAGCCCCTGCCTGTGGCTGTGACAGCCCTGGGCATGGCCGGCCACGCCTGGCTGCATGCAGCCCCCCCCCGATGCTGTTAGAGTTGGCTGGTGCCTGATTTTGCTTCCTGTGGCAGCTGCTTCCATAATCATGTTGCCAAAGGCAGCCTGGGAGAAGGCTTTGCTCAGCTGTCAGATACTGGTCCTATTTATTACTGGTGGCTCTAAAGGCTTCATTAGGCAATGATGACGCACCACCTCAACTGGCTGCCAGTTGGATGAATAACTTATGCTACTAAATTATGAATTGAGCTTTTGATTTGTTTCTAAATAAACTTTCTTACTTTCTAAGTGGCAGCTCTGTTCTGTTCCCCTCAGCTGGAGCTGCTGCCCCCCAGAAATGGCACCCTGGGGCTTCTGCTAATCCACCCCACCCCCCCCCCGGGTTACAGAGGTGCTGATGGTGCTTCCTGCCCAGCCACAAAGGATGTCAGCTGTGGGAGAGGTTTATGATTTATTTAACCTTGTTTCTGGACTCTGTGGAACACACACACACCAAAAAAAAAAAAAAAAACCCAAACCCAAACATTTACAAGGAAGACAAAAGAAGGGGGGGGGGGGGAAGCTGTATTGAGGAATGGAGAGAAGCCATTCTCCCTCCCAGGTCCTCAGCACGGCCCTGGCCAGGCGCATGCTGCTCAGGCGGGGAGTGAGCAGGAATGCTCTGCAAAGGGGCCAGAGTGGCTGCCTGTGCCATGCCCAAGGATGGCCACAGGTCCTGGGCCCCTGCTATGCACATGGTTCCAGTTCACAGTCAAATAGGTCAGTCTGTCTGCCAGCCCTTGGGTAACATGCAGGGAGCTGCGTTCCCATCCCAGCCAGCTCCTCTCGCCTCCCCACCCACAGAGTGCAGGGGGGGGGAGGACACAGCAGCTTTAAAACAGACAAAGTAGAAGAAACAGCAGGACTGAACCCCAAAAGCAAGGGGAAGAGCCAGGCTCCCCTGGCACCAGCAGCAGGTTTGCTGGTTTAAGACTTCTGGGGGGGGGGGGGGGGGGGGGGGGGGATGACACCAACACAACAAACCAAATCAACCCAAGAAACCAACCAAGGATGGGTCTGACAGATCCGACTTGCCGCAGAGCAGGTTATTGCTTTGCACATCCCAGGCAGGGAGGGCATGGCCAGAGCAGAGCTGCTGGCGCCGAGCGCCCCCCCCCCCCCCCCCCAGCAGCCCTTGCCCTCGGGCCGGTGCTGGCCCTGGCCACGCTGAGCCTGGCCACAGCTTGCTGCTGTAGCTCTGTGGGGCAAGGGGCCAGACAGGACATCAAAACGCACAGAGCTGGAGCACGCAGGATGGAGCAACAGCCCGTGGGCTTGGTGGGGTTTTTTTTGTGGTGGTTTGTGTGTGTTGGGGTTTTTTTTTTTTGTGGTGTTTTTTTTTTTTTGGTGTTTTTTTTTTTTTTTTTTTTTTTTTTTAAAAGACACATACAGCTCCAGCCCGGAAGGGCCCAACAGTGCTGTGGGCTCAGCCCATGGAAGAGAGGCAAGGAGAAAGGCAACGCTGCTCAACAGCAAGTGCCCTCGGCCCTGGGGGAGAGGAGGGACCAGCCAGGAGCCCACCCCCCCCCACCCCCCACTCCCCCGAAAGAGACATTTGGGAGCTGCTCTGCTGGTGGGGACAGTCCTGGCCAATGCTTCAGAGAGGACAAGCCGTGGCTGCAGCCTCCAGCCAGCTGGGGGAGGGCCCCGGGGAAACAAGTGATTGTACACGGAAAGGCCAACAAAGCCCACAGCCCTCGTCTTGGGGAGCATGGAGATACCCCCCCACCCCCCCACCCCTACCCCCCCCGCCCTGTGGGATGGGGTGCAGCAGCACCCAGGCCTTAGATGCTGGTGAGATGACGGCTGGGAGCAGAGCTGCTTCCTCCAGCTGCGCCAGGAGCCATCCCTGGGGGCGGGGGGGGGGGGGGGGGGGCCTCTCCTCTCCTCACCTCTCCCTCCCAGAGCCAGCCCGAGTCCAAAGGGAAGGAGAAGTAGCAGCAAGAGAGAGAGAGAGCGAGACGTTAAGGACCGGGCCAGCACCGGGCAGGCTCTGTGGCAAAGCCACTTGGCTGCCGGCTGTAAACGGCACAGAGCTGGGCCGAGGGAGGGAGAGATGCCTCTGGGACCGCCCCCGCCGGGCTGAGGAGGAGATTGTAAAAGCAACAAGAGAAGGAGTAAGAGGAAGGAGGCGATTATCTCAAGGAGGGCAGAGCTGCCACAAACCCATGGCTGAGGCTGCTGGAGCGCGGGGCGAGCCCGCCAGGGAGTGTGCGTGTGCGACAGGGCAGGGGCCGGGGCCGGGGCCCCGTGCAAAGAGGTGCAGGAGCGGCGCGGATGCCTTTCTGCCGGCCCCGGGGCAGCCTTTGGCGGTACCGGCCCAGAGCAGAGCCTCTCCCTGGGGCTTGAGGCGTTGACAGGAGAGTCCCGGGTTCCTGAGCTCTGACTGAAAACCCGTGAGTCGCCTGAGCAGAGGCTGAGCGCAGCCGCGGAGAGAGCGGGCCGAGGGCAGAGGAGGAGCACGGGCTGCTCTGAGCCACCGAGGGCTCCGGAGGGTGCCCCTGCCCTGCGCCCACACAGCTCCTCCCACTGCACGGGGGGGCACATCCACCCCTAATACTGTTACCAAAAAAACCCCAAACCCAACAGAAAAAAAGAAAACCAAAACAAACCTCGCCCGTGCCATGCCAGACCCACACACCGCAGTGCCTGAACGGGGAGTCGAGGGAATGGTGACTCCCACAGAAACTGCCTGGAGCAAGAGGAGGAGAGAAAAGGCCACTCGAAGACTCGCCTTAGCTCCAATCTCGGCTCCAAAAGCAGCAGGGACAGACAGGGCACCCCCAGCCGGAGAGGACGCGGTGCGAGGAGATGGGGAGAGGCGGGGGCCAGGGGTGCGGTGGGAGGTGCGGTGGGGTGCCATGGCTTCTGTTTGCAGTGGACGGGTCACGGGGGAAAGATCAGCGGCTGTGACCTCAGCGTCCTTCCCTGTGACAGTTTCGATTGGCTCCGCTTAGATCCGGGGCAGCAGCTTCTCAATGAACTCCTTCACCGCCATCATCTCCTGCAGAGAGCGCAGAGCCCGTCACTCCGGGGCTCCTCAAGGGCCACGCGTTGTCCCAAGTGTGGGGACACAAGGGCTGCGCAGCCTCCCCGGCGTGAATCAGGGAATAAACACGTCCCGTGTGTTCTGCACTCAGCAATTTCCCTGCCTTGCCTGACCCACGGCGCTGGGGTTGGCCCCAAAGGCGAGGCCAGCCCCCGACAGCCCCGTCCCCTCTCTCCGCCCCGAGGCACTGACCTGAGGACAGGAACTGTGCATCACGCCGGGGTAGGTTTTGAACTGGACCTTGGCAGGGGTGACAACAGATTTCAGCTTCTCAGCAGTGAGGGCCCCAAAGCGGACGGGGATCATGGGGTCCATCTCCCCATGGCACTGCAGGATGGCGATGTCCTTGTTCACGCCGTTATTTGCCGCCTGCAGCGAGGAAGGAAGCGCTTAGGGGTGCCCAGGAGAGGGGATCCCCAGTGGGGAATGGTGTCGGTGCTTTATCTGCATCCCCATGCACATTACCTGGCAGGTCCCCTCCTCAGGAGGGATGCGGGGGAGCTGCTCACACAGCACCTGCTGCCCTGCCACTGAATGCCTCCTCTCACGCTGCCACCAGGACCGAGCTGCTGCCCGGCACATTGGCACATCAGCTCACACCAGATCGGCAGCAGAGCCCTGATCCCTGCCGTGCCCTCGCCCACTCCAGGTCCGAGGGGCAGGGAGGTAAGATTAAACCCCCACCACAGGTGCCTCGTGCCTCCAGCAGCCCCAGGCTCACACTGCAGAGAACTCCGGATGGGAAAATCCCCCCTCCCAACCGACCCTCCCTGCGGACACACATGGCGGCAGCAGCGCAGGGTACCTGCGGGAAGGCCTTGTGCAGCGGGAGCCAGCAGCTGAGCGCCACGATGCCAGCCAGCTGGTGCTGGCAGGTGAGAGCTGTGTACAGCGACAAGGCGCCGCCCTGCAGCAGGGGAGGAAGCTACATTAGTGCCCGGGGGTGCCCACCAGCCCCAGCTCACTCAGCACCCACCCGCCTCCCTGCCACGGATGCTCCCTTTGAGGGGTGTCTTTGAAAGGGGAAGAGGGAACCCAACCCTCAGTCTGCTCCTCCTCAGCCCCCCGCAGCTCAGCTCACCTGTGAGAAGCCCCCCAGGATGATGCGATTGGGTGGGATCCCGTTCTTCATCTCATGCTCGATAATTGCTTTAACTGGAAGAAGAAAAGAGAAATGGGTCAGTGAAGGGGGGGGCCGAAGAGCAGCACCTGAGGCCTAGGGGTGCACACAGGACACTCAGCATGTCAGGCAGATGGTAGGCTGGGATCAGGAAAGCAGAAAGGAGAGGTGGAAGGAAGACATCTGCTCCTGTCCCAGCAAGTGAAGAGATGCCCAGGAGCTCAGTGCTTCCCCCTCCCCAAAGCTTCTTACTGTTTTCTGCAGCTTTCTTGATCCCAGCTTCATCCTCAGGTGCATCCGGAGTCAAGCCCATCAGATCAAACCTGGGAGAAGAAGCAGGGTCAGCCCCAAACCTTCCCCAGCACCCAGGGTGTGGGGAGGCGGGAGCTGGGTGTGCTCTGCTCTTCCCCGACTCCTCCAGGGCAGTGGATTTTGGCTCGTCAGTCCCTATCCCACCACCCCACTCCCCAAAATACACCTCCAAAAGGGTCCCACCCAAAGCACTGACCAGGAGGGCATAACCATCTTCATGTTGAGGGTCACTGGGATCCGGGGCCTGCAGAGAAAACAGTTTGAGTGTTTTAGTTCAAGTGCAAGAGAAGCAAGTCCGAGCCGAGGGGAGCGGGGTGACTGGCCCTCCTGCCTGCAGCTGCAGGACGAGGCTCACAAGGGATAGCAGCGCATCAGTGCCATCAGACCCAGCCTGGGGGCTGCAAGGTGACCCCAGGGATCATCCGTGAGCCCTGAGCAGATCCCGGCTGAGCTGGCAACTCCAGGGCGTTGCCAAGCAGCCCGCCTGGGGAGGAGAGCACCTGCGTCCCTCTCCTCTTTGCTGCTGCCGAGCCAAGAGACGCTGACGGAGGTGGCTGTCTCTGCTGCGGAGACGGGACACCGGGAAGCCGAGGCCCCACTGCCGGGGATGCTGCTGCAGCGGAGCTCTCCCAGCCCGGTGAGTGCCCCCCGAGTGGGCTGCTATTGACGCTGGGGACACAGCGGGGAGCATTTCCTTCCCTTTCTGCTGAGCCCCCTCCTGCCTGACCAGAGGGACAGGGAAGGCGCTCCGGCGCTTTTGGCTTTCACTGCAGCTGTCAGGGAGAGGCAGAGGACAGGAGCGGGGAGAAAACAGACTCAGAGCAGCAGCTCCTGTGCTGATCGGCTCTGTGAGGAACCACTCTGCCTACAGGCAGAAAATGTCAGGGCTGGGGCCCTGCATGAATCGGCCACAGCAGGAGAACAAGCCTGACTGCACAGCCCACGGGTAGGTCAGGGCACAGGCCACCGTATGCCTTCCCGAACAGTCTCAGCAGTGGGCACTGGCGTCACAGCCCACCCAGGCTCCCAAAGCCCCTTCCCAAGGCAAGGACGGCACTTACGCGTGAGGGCAAATATATTTCACGTAGGGGAGGCGGATGGAGGAGAGAGCATCAGCCCAGCTGTGCCTGGGAAGAGAGGAGAGGAGAGGAGGGAGTTCAAGGCTCGCCTTAGCACTTTGGCAGATGCTGGCGAAGGTGTGGGATTTCCCCCAAGGACAGGTTTTCTCCAAGGCTGCTGGCCCCTTGCCCTGACATTATTTTTCCAGGTCCTGCCCACCCCAGCAGCCTGAATCCCAATGTGAACCCCCTGGCACACAAAGCCCCGCAGCTGGAGGCAGAGGAGCTGCTATCAGCAAGGGAGGAAGAAGAATCCCCTGTGCAGGGAGAAGCCTTTTGTTACTGCTGTATCTCATGCTGTCCTCTAAGGTGGCCTTGCGCATTAAGAGAGATACACTTGCATAGATACAACCCAGCTCCCAGCCCTCCCAAGCACTGGAAAAACCGCAGTGCTTATCTGCTTGCCTTAAAGAAAGCAGAAAATCAAACCCACGGGGGGCTGCCAGGCTGCCGGGATCATAAATATTCAAGCGCAGACAGCTGCTGGCCGGTGATTCCCTATGAGGGTGGCGTAGGCACAGCTATCTGACTGAGCTCAAAGCCCCAGACAAATCTTGGAGCTGCCCCTGGGGAGAGCAGCCCTGGCGCTCGCAGCAAACAGCCGGGCCCGGGTCCGCATTCAGCAAACCACGTGTCACAGCCAGAGCCAGCTCCAGGAATACTCACCCCGTGTCTCCAAGGCCATGTAAAAAAATGACCTGTTAAATTAAGCAGAAAAATGAAAGAATTAGCTGGTGTGAAAGCCGGTAGCCTGAGAGAGGCAGGGCTGGGCTCATGGGGAAGCAGCAAAAGGCCACTTAGTAACTAGAAGAGACTCAAACAGGCAGAAATTAGCTGATGCTAATGACACGTCTCTGCAGCTTTGAGCATGATGGATGGGTGGAACAGGCACATCATTGTCACCGTGCCACAGAGCCTGCTGTCATGGCCAGGTTCGTGGGTGTCGTTGGCCCCCTTGGCTGCCCAGCGCAGCAGAGGGCCAGGGAGCGACGGATCGTCCTGCCAGGCTGCATAGCACCACGCTGAGCGGAGGCTGAGCTTGCCAAGGACTCATGAAATCCATCCCTGCAGGCTTTTCATCTAAGGCTGGAGCAGCCCCTAAGCCGTGGGGAGCAGAGGGAAGGCAGCCTGCCGGGCCCCAGGGAAGGACAGAGGATTTTCTTTGGGGGATTTGCTTTTAAAAGCTTAAATAGTCGAATCAGATCCAACTCCCACTGACTTCCCTGCAGGTCAAGCCTAGCTGTGAGGCTGCGCTCGTGCTTCCGCACCGGACCAAGCACCAGAAAGAAATAGTGCAGCCCAAAGGACAGTTACTTTTCCCCAGCAAGATGAGACCTTGTTGATCCTGCATCCCCTTTGATGCACCAAGAGGTACATCTGAAGAGCTGAGGGATTACGGGCTCAGCTCATGGCTCCTCTGAACCCTACAGAAGCAGCTTCTTATCTTCAAGACTGCTAAAAGGGAAGAGGCAGGAGGGGTCCGACCCTTACCGCGGCAGTCTCCCGCTCTGCCCCTGAGACAGTCACTGCGTCAGCAAGGAGGGGGACAGACATGTTGTTACCACACATACACCGAGAGGGACTCGGACACTGGCACCTGCGGGACAGAGGGACAAAGGTAAGGTAGGAAAATGCTCCCTTCTTCCCCCTGGCAACAATTTGCTCCAGAGGGACCAGCTATTTGGGGGAAAATTAAAGAGTGCACAAAGGCTTTGATGTTTAAGCTCTTGGGACAGCCCCGCTCCATCCCCAACCTGGCAACGCTGGAGAGCCAGGAAGCAGCAAACGCTTCCCACGTCACAGCACCAGATGCATGCAAGCGGGGATGCGCTCGTGGGGTGTTGGAAGTGTTAAAATTAGCTCTGTTACACCTCAAAGCCAAAGTTATTTCTGCGACTGTAACGATGTGGGCAGAGGGCGGCCGGGTGGCACGCATCCTCAGCATCCCTTCCCGGCTGCCAGCGGAGCCGAGGAGGAGCCTGACCCACATCTGCTCCGACGGGGAAGCAGGAAACGCCAGCCCTCAGCACGCAGCAGCGCAGGCTTTACAGCACTAATAAAAGGTCCAGCCCTCTTTTATGGAGCTGTTTAGGGATAAACCAGAGCATTCAGGCGCTGCCTCCCAGATCCTGTGCCCCTCCAGTGAGACCATCCCCGTCCCTCCCCACCGGGCAGCCAGTCAGGGCCACCACCGCTGTCCCCACCACAACAGCCTCCTGCCAGCACAAAGGGCAGACTGTCACCTCCCAGATCCCGGTCACCTGCGGGGCGGACGGCTCCGGCAGAGCTGACAGCCCCCACGACACCGCCTTCAGACACGACAGTCAATGCTGTTTGTTCCCAGTCCGGCGTAAATCACTAAAACTACCGCGCTTCACGTGACAGGCCCTAACCCCCGCTTACTGCCCAGGACTAATTAGATCAGAGCACATTTACAGCGCTGCCATCATCTCCCAGGAGCGAGAGCAGACCTCCTGGCTACTACCAGGAGCAAGAGCAGACCCCATGATCTGCCCAAGCCTTCACATCTCACAGCGAGCACCATCCCCATAGGGTTTCGGATGGCGCGGGACCACCCAAATCCCCCCAAACTCCTGGTACCCCAGCAGACAGCCTTACCCAACAGAAACAGCCTCCTCCTCTACCAGCCTGGGCCAAGACCTGCCCGACTCGTTTCACCAACTGTTTGTCAGCTGTTTTCCTGACTCAAATAAAAACACCGGGAACAACAAGCTCCCCGGGTCTGGCGAACCTCGCAGACGCACAGCCCACGTGCTCATGTGTACTCCAGGGTCAAAACAACCAGTGAGGAAAAACAGCACCTGCCGAAAATCCTGGCGGGAAGAGCCATAAATAAAAAGCATCTTCCATGACAGATGGAGATGCTGAAACGCGCTCTCCGAGCAGCTACAGGCTCACGTCTTTGCCTGATTCTCAGAGGAGTCAGGGAAAGGAGGGGTTTTGGGGTCAAGGCTGCCTGAGGCACCCCACGGGTCACCCCGGATTTCTCTGGGGTGTTTCTGCCCCACTCCCGGGGTATTAACAGGAGGATCCACGGCCGCCTCCGCAAGAACAGGTCGGGCAGAGGCAGCCGTGAGGCCGAAACACAACACGGGAAGGATAAAGCCCCCCCAAAAGGGGCTGCGCCTGCATATAAAAGCACCCGCACACAAAAAGAGGAGATGAGCTTGTTTCGGAGCAGCCCCAGAGCTATCGCACCCCGCCCCTACCCCTCGCCCACGGGGGTGACGCCAGTGGGAGACCCGCAGCCCGGCTCGGAGTTACGCCTCGACGCTGCCGCCCTCCTCGGGGGAGCGACTCGCGAATCGCCATTTAATAACGTGTCCCGGGCGGAGGGGAACCGGCGCGGGGAGGGAAACGCAACAGGAGGCTGGAGAGATCCCGCCCGGGAGCGGATGGACCGGAGGGATCGCGGCGGGGAGCCAGCCTGAGCCCCACGCACGGCTCGGCCGCCCCGCGGGGTTCCCACCTGCCGCGGCTGGAACTCGTTTTCCGTGGAAATGGGGGGTTTTTTGGGTGTTCCTAAAGGCTGGAGGGCTCGTACCGGCCCGCGGGAGGCCCCCGGGCGTGGGAGGAGGTGGGTTTGCGGCTCCACGCTGCATGCAGCGGCCCCGTTACCGGCAGCGTGCTCTCCCGCCGCCCCGAGCACGAGGCCGCGGAGCGCCGGGGCCCACCCGGGACCCGCCCTCGGCCACCGGCCAGAGACACAACCGCGGCGAGGGGACCCGGGGAGCGGAGTCCCCCGAACCTGGCCCGCACCTGCACCGGCCGCCTCCTCCCCGTTAAACACCCCGGCAGCGCCGCGGGGAAGGGGCCCTTCAGCCCGCCCCGGCCTCCCGCCGCCCCCCGCCCGGCTCTCACGACCCCCCCCGCCCCGCCGCGGTTCCCTCCGGGGCTCCCGCCCTGCCCCGTTCCCGTTCTCCCCCCCCCCCCCCCCCCCGCCGCGCCCCGGTGGTACGTCCCGCCTCGCACCTCTCCCGCGGGCCCGGCGCGCGCTCTCCTCCCGGCTCCCCCGACACGCTCCCACCGGAACTTCCGCCCGCCGGGTCGCGGCCGGGTCAGCGCGGCGGAAGTGACGCACCGCCCGTCCCTCGGGGGTGGCCATCTTCGCAGCGGGACCCGCGGGGCGGAGGCGGCGGGGTCAGGGTCAGGCCCTGGCCCTGGCCCGGGGCGGGGGAACGCGGGGCGGCTGGAGCTGCCGGGGGTTTAGTGGGGAAAGGCCGCGGGAGCCCCCCCGTCATTACCACAGCGGCCCGGCCCCCACCCCCCTTCCCGTCTCTGCTGCGGGCAAGACACCGAGCGCCGCCCCCTCCCCGCAACGGCCGGTGCCAGCCGCGGCCCGCAGCCGTCCCCGCTCGCTCACCCCCGCACCTGCCGGCTCCCTGCAGGGGGGAGGAGGGCCGCTGTACACACGGGCTGTGACCCGCACTCAGGGACAGGGATGGGGGTGACCAGGCCGCAGCTCTGCACCTTGGCGCGTTTTATTGGCAGAGGAGTAAACGGTACCAGACACGAGCTCGCCACCGCCTAACGACCGAGTCTCCCGTTACGAGAGCAGATCTGCTGCTTCTGTGGGACCCAACACACCACTTGCCCTCAGCGGCCACCTTCGTACGGGCATTGCACGCACTCGGCGCTCTGCTTTCCGAGGCAAAGACTGAAACGTAAAGCTGATCCAACGCTCTCCAGCGCTTCAGGAAGCCATTTCTGTCTGAGTCAGCCCATCACATCCGTACACTTGTACCAGAGCCTTCGGGAGATTCCCGACAGCACTGTTAGGAGATGAAGTGAGTCTGTGGGGTGATTTGTTCCAACTTGTGATCAGCTGGGTTTGCTGATGCTTCGTAATTGCAGATGGTGACTTCATGGCGATGAGCCTGAATTAAGATTAAACGTGTTAGTGCAGAGAAGAATTCAAGTCCCTCCTAAAACACCTGACTGGCAAGAGCTGAGCAGGTTCCCATCTTACAGACTTTTCATCACAGACCCTCCCACACTACTCCCAATTCATCCTTACTGCTAGAGCTCAACTTAAGCTATGATTTAAAGCCCTTTTTACACTATTAGCACAGTCTCAGTCATCTCTGCTCTCACCTACCTCCGTCCACTCTCCTTTCAGGCCTATATAAAAAATCTTCGTTGTCTCCGCTCCAAAGTTCTTCGGAAAGTGGATGGAGAGGTGGTAAACATTGGAGAAACGGGCAATTCTGAAAGAAAACACACTCTGAAACCAGAGCTGCGTGTACAAGCTGCCACTCTGCTGTGTTGCCACCTCCTCTTGGCCCCGCACCGTGTGTAACTCCTACCCTAATCTGAGTCAGACTTGGGAGCAAACAACTGAGGGTGCAGGAGGAGCTGCTTCTCTCACGCTGGCCAGCAACAAGCTGTGACTGGGGACAGAAGCAGGGGGCACGACACTGGGATGATTCTGCACCCCAAAAGGTGCTGGGTCACAGACACAGGCACCCCCCTGGCTCCAGGGAGGATGTTTTCAGAGCTTTCAGGAGGAGCTGGGGAGGCAAATTCTACTGTGGGCAGCTTTGAGAAGCAATGGAAGGAACTGCCCTCTGCCAATGCTTTCCTAAAACTCGGCGGCACATCAGCAGGCTGGACAGAGCGTAGCCTCCGTGCTTGGGAGGAGCAGCACCCCACGACCCCTGGGTGCAGGGGTCCCCATCGTACTTGGTGGGGTACTCCAGCTCGCCCGTCGGATCCCGGTTCAGGCTGAACATCTGGTCCGGTTCCCTGGCTGCATCATCAAAGGACATGTGAGGAATGTTCCTGAACCTGGGAAGAGAGGGAGGAAACCCAGGAAGTTATTATCATACACGTCAGCTTATTGGTTTCCTCCCCGTCCATTAGCACTACCCAGATTCTTCTCAACAGTAAGAAACTGGATTTGTTTTGTCTTCTAAGGGGGAAAATATCAATACCACCACAAAGCATCATCATGTTCCAGAAAACCCAACACTCTAAAGAAATAACAAGGAAAAGCTAGAAACAAAGCTCAGGGATACAGATCTCAGCCCACTTGCGTACGGGAAGAAACCGAGACCCCAGTGCACTGGAGACCAAGGAAAATAGGGGCTTGATAAAGTGTATTTCTTTCCCCACAAGCAAAAACTGCAGAGTACTCAAAACTCTTTCATTTAAAAAAAAAAAAAAAAAAAAAAAAAAGAGGCTGTATAAAGATGTATTAAGAGGCATCTCTCTCCCTTCAGGAGCCATGTGGCCCAGCACAGCCGGATGGCTGCCAAGAGCCTTACAAACCTCACCTGCCTGCAGGACACTGTCACCTGTGCCCTTCCCTCCCTCCCAGGCCCCAGAGCTCCCCCCAACGCATAACCCCCCTCAGCCCATCGATCCCCCTGCAGCCCGCTAAGCCAGCAGCAGTTGGTTTCTCCACAGCACAGCCAGTGTCTCAACCAAACATTCTCTTCTAATTAAGAGCTCCAGCAAAGTTAACACTCGTTTTACTTACAGTCTCATCTCTGCTGGATGCGTACCATCATCTTCTCCCATCACAATTACTCCTTTTAATTTCACGTTACCCGTAAACCTGCCGAGAGACACAGAGACAGCGTTTTCACCTCCGTTCTCTCCAGATCAGTCCCGGTTACAGGAGCACACTGATGTGCCTCATTCCTAGGCACAACCCCTGTCCGCAGCCAAAACGATGCCAAAGGAGCTCAGGGAAGGGACTTACGGGATGTTAAAGAGAAGCTCCTCATCATCGTCGCTTTCTACGAACTGCGGAGAGACAGGAGCAGGTCAGGGCTGGCCCCGGCTGCGCAGGTACGCGGGTGTCGCACCGGGGGCTGAGGGAACCAAGGGACCGGTGGGGCGGGTAACCGCGGAGGGGCTCAGGGTCAAGGCCAGACCCGCAACACCTCGCTCCCCCCCTCCCCGCCCCCCGGTTCTCCTCAGGCGGCGGCGCCGCTGCAGGGCCCCCGGCCCGGCCCCACCTGGGCGCGGTCGCCACGCTCCTCCCAAGCGCGGAAGACGAGTGCGCCGCTACCCTCGCGGCGCTCGTTGAGGCACTGCAGCCGCTGCCGGTCGATACGCAGGTAGAGGCCCCAGGCCGCGCCCCGGTCCCCGCCGACCGCCTCCTCCCCGCAGCAGCAGCAGCGCCCGTGACCGTGCGCCATGACTGCGCCGCGCCCCGCCCACCGCGCCTGCGCACTGCAGACGCCCCGCCCGCCCCGCCCACAAGCGAGGGGGCGGTGCTTGGCGCTGCACGTGCGCGGCCCCCGGTGGACCGAGCCCCAGCAAGCGGCTGGTCCCGGGGAGGGGGCTCGGCCCCAGCCCGGCCGCGGACGGACACCGAGGAAGGCTGAGCTGCGCCAGCAGCGTCAACCGCTGGGGGGGAAGAGCAAAACTGCTTTCCAGCAGCGCCAGGAAGAGCTCCTGGGGTTTGTTCCAGCCAGGAGGGGGGGAACGGGAGCACACAGCCCCGCCGCCGGCGGGATACCGGAGCAGAAGCCCACCTAGGGGCCGCAGGGACCGAGTTTTGCTAATGGCATATTTAACATCATTGCTCAGAGACAGAAAAGAACAGGCGGACACAGTCCAGTGTTTGGCTTTTATTGAGACATGATTTTCCTCCTTTCATATAACTTATCTAATTAAAATATTCATCTTAGTTACCACAAAAAAAGGAACATAGAAAATTGTATATACACAGTTAGGGACCAAAATACAAATGCAAGTCAAAGTCACTCCCCCCCTGCCCACGTTACTCATCCCACCAGCAGCGGGGCGGCGAAGGGGGAAGAGGCAGCTCTGCTCAGTTCCTTCGTGTGTAGTGTAGCACAGAAACATTGCACAAGTGTAACACTCTGGGCACCGAAAGACTGGGAATGGAGCGAGCACTTTTACCCTAGGCTTTGCTTACTTTATGTCTCATTGAAATAACCCTCCTCTGGTGCCCACCTCTTCCAGCTGTGTGGGTTTAATGGCTGAGGAAGGGGCTGGTATCGGTCCCAGTACCAGTGGGACCCACTCAGTGTGGAGCGGAGGCAATTCAAACACAGTGACACATCTCATCCTCTCTGTATCCCCACCCCCCCGCCCCACAATCCAGTTGGCAAAGCCTAGAGCAAAGAGGCTTCTCTGAGAGGGAAGGTACATCACACTGTAACAGCAATGCTTTGGGCAATACTCACAGCTGAGGATCTAACTGTAGTATTAAGTGGCAGTTTAGCAGTGCCCAAGATTGTTCTTGGGCCTCACCCAGATCCTTTGCTCAAGGCTCCACTGAGGCCTGAACACAATGCCAGACTCCCCTTCCCTCCCCTCTGCCCCTACCCCAAGTACAGAGGAGAAATAAATGGTAGCACAACGGTCAGCAGAACATATATCGTTATCTAATTAAAAATACAGCAAAATTAAATACAGCAAAAATGCAAGAGTAAGGAGCCATTATTTTACAGCACAACACACACTGAAATGCTGCACGGTAACATTAAAGCATCTGGGACTGTAACAAACTTACAGCACATGAGAGTCTGAGAACATTTTTCCAAGACCTTCAAAATAAGAACAGACCAAGAGACAGGTGTCCAGAATGGTTTTAACAAAAGAAAGAAAAGGGGAAAAAGAAAACAAAAAAGGAGAAGAAAGAAAGAAACCAAACAGAAACCAGAAGCATACAGGGATTTTTCTAGAGCCCTCCATGGAGGGCTCTTCACAGCAAGGTTTCCCCCCCCCCGGTCAGCGTGCACAGGACGAGTCCACTGGTTTGGGATTTGGCAGCCACAGAAAGCCAGCAGCAAAGCTTCTCAAGAGCCACCACCAGCATCCACTACCAGCACCTTTTCCACCTAGACAGCAAAATCCTAGGGCAGCAAATATGGCTTGGAACAGGATAATCTCTCCCCTTTCTGATCCAGTCGGACATCTGAGCACTAACAGAGAGGCCATCTCCCTCGCCATACAACCTGGGTCTAACCAACTCCATCTTCTGCTTGCACCACCTCTGGATAAGTTTGCTTTTGAGGCAGACATAACCCACCAGCGGAAACGTTCACCACAATAAGGCTTCACGCTTAATAGCAAGTGCCTAGTTGTGTCCAGCTCCCTGATCTCTGCCGCAGCCTCAGCGAGTCCACGTGAAATCACTGGCTCCCGACCTCTCCAGAGGAGCTGTGGCACCTCCTTACACTTCCAGCGTCCATGTCCACCAGGTCACATCACACACCCTTTCCTTCCAGAGCTCCAGTTCCTCAGATACCAAGTACAACCAAGATTTTTGAACTCCTGCTATGTAGTATGCACACATTAAAAAACAACCACATTCCATTATTCACTTTCCTCCAATCCCAGTCAAGGGTTTTCAGATTCAAATCCTTGCCTTTTCCAGAGGGGGCAAAGGAAAACATACAGGGAAAAGACAGGATTTAAGCACCAGCTTCCAAACTGGAAATAAATCCTTCCCAATTCCACAAAGAAAACAAGATAAAAGTATTCCTTCTTTCCACTAAAAAGAGGCAAACCGATGCCTTCATTGATATTTAAAAACCATTTTTAACTTCAGAGGCAGACAAAGTCTCTTCTCTCTCAAAAAAAAAAAAAAGTTAAAAGTCTGACTTGGTGCACAGTAAAATTTCTCCCAAAAACCCCTCATAGTTTTATTCCCAGTAGCCAGCAGAAGACAACAGCAGCAGAGAAAAAGTCCCCAATGGCTCTTGGCATCCCTGCACAACAACATAAGCCTGTACAAGATCTACAGTAACAGCAGAGAGAAGGTTGAGAGCTAAGATTTTATTAACATACACAAGTAGCGAGCAAAGCCTCAGGACTTGATGCACTTGCCAAAGGATCGACAAGCAGGTGGGCTACTGGTCCTACCTGTCCCAGAGAGTCCAAGGGGGACTTTGGGCCCAGCAGGTACCAGATCATGAGGAAAGACCCCCCGTGATACCCAGTGTCACAGACAGATGGATTCCTGCCAGCTCAAGTCACAGAGACACTGACCCTTGCACTGGATTGGGAGGGCAGAGACTACTGGGAGCGACATAAATAATACCAGCGGGAGAGAGGGGCAAAATATTAATTAAAACCATTTTATAATTTATTAAGAGGTTAAATAGTAAATAGTCTCTGGATCTTCCACTCTCAGCAGGTGCCAAGACTTCACATTTTCTCATGTGGGGAGATTCTGTACACCCTTCTTTTGGTGGATGACAAAGCTAAAACCAGGATGTTAAGGGCAGGGGGGGAAAAAGGGGGGGCTTGACACTGAGTAAGGGACCAGAATAAAAGATAAAATACTGTGCTGTCGTCTTGTGCAGATCGAAGCCTCTCCCAGCAGCTGCAGCCTCCAAAGAGTTCAAACAAAAGAGCTGTTTGGGTACCTTCTCCCCCTTCAGTGCCACTCCCCCATGAGAGGGAAAGTCCCAGATCTGCACTGCAAACTTATCTCCGAGAAAACCTGTTTTTGAAAGCTTTGATAGTCTTTGCCATCATGGGTGCAATTTCTGCAACAGAGAAAGAAAAAAGATAAACAAATCAAACAAAACCCCCACACATTAAAGCAGCAGTCACAGACTAGGAGAGCAGAGAGCAATTCAAAGCTGCAGCCCTGGCAAGGCAGATGTAGGTGTGTGCTCTCTGATCATGGCCTATCATATTTTCAGGTCAGACTGATGAGAGCCCACTCTCTGATACAATCAGCACTGGGCAGGAAGGTGAATCAGACATTTCTCTATGCTTTTTCTTGGGCAAGAAGATGGAACAGACTTTACACCCTCTCCTTAGAAAGAGGAGAGAGGCCACCAACATCAACCATCCTGCATAGCCTGGATTTCCCTTACAGCAGCAGCAGATTCCTGCATTTATAAAGGAGAAGCTCTAGGAGACCACACGGATGTTCTGCAGTTTGTACTTACTCTTCACTGGTGGTTTCCTGGGGTCATAGGAGGAGAAGGTGCTACCTGAAGATGGGACAGAATGGGCACTGCTGGTGCTGGGCCCGTCATAGGACTGCTCCTCGCTCACACGAGAGTGGCTTTTACTAGATGTGTACAAGTCTGGTTTTATTCTGAAACAGAGACGGGACAGACATTTCAGTAGAGGAGTCACTGCTGTTTGATGTAATTCTTCAGACACAAGCCACATTTGTTAACAGCAGCATGGCTGATACCACATGGAACCAGCAGCAACCAGCATCTCCAAACTTCCCAGGAAGAAAGAAACTATTATGGTTACAAGTTTCACTGCAAAAGGACCTCGCAGACACACAGTATCCTTTCCTGCCAGGACCCAGAGCTTCAGGGAGAAGCTGGCAGGAGCCCACAGGAAAAGAGGCCCTGAACAGCAAGTGCCACTGAGAAACCACTCACTTGGTCTTCCCTGGCAGAAGAGGTCCTCCAGTTCCAAACTTCTCTTGTCTCCTTCGTACATCCCGAGGTGGCTTTGCTGCAGAGTTCACAAACGCCATTTTGGCCACTCTACCTGTAGGAGGGCAGAGGGAAACATTGCTGAGATCCAACTTACTATAAAGGAGGCTCGTCCAGTGCTTGTCTCATTACAGCAAGCTCCAACCACCTCTCCCCAATCCATCCATGCCAAAGCTCAGGCGATAGCCTCCTCCCTAAGGTCTGAACCTCTTGCAGTCACAATATGGGCTGTGAGAAATCAGACTGTTCAGGTCAGTAGTTCTCATTATATTCACCAGAAAGGCAGGAATGCTTCCCTCCATCTCGGTATTCTTCAACCCCAGCATGGAGAAGCCACTCTAGCAGAATAGGAAGTGACTCTGCAGCCCTACATGTTCTTGCTATAAAATATTACTCTGTCTAGTCTGCATCAGCAACACTATGGATGGATTCTAGAGCCTGCTAAGCCATTAATGATCTCTGATCGTTCAGCCCTACTTTACCTTTTGGTTTGTTGGCATGAGCTGAGCCGATGTTCCGTGCTAACATGAGCAGCCGCTGCTCTCGTGCGTCATGAAGTCGAAGGTACATCTCCCGCCAGGACTCAAACTCTTCCGGCTTCTCATTCTTGAAGTCTCGGAGACAGTGATTGTGCCACAGTTGATCCGTATCCTCAATAAGGACCTGAAACAAACCCACACGTTAACTGGGATCCCTCCCGACACCTTCACTGCCTTCTCCCTCAGCACCAGCTAGTGCCAGCGCCACTGGAATACCACAGAGAGCAAGACAGCTTAGGGGGCAACTTGCAGCAAGAGATGGGCAGAAAGCAAATCCAGGAACTCAGGATTACAACAAGAGGTGGGTTTTTTTGCTAAAGAGCGTTGTTCTTTACTACTCTGCTATTGCAGATGAGGAGAGAACATCACTCCCACGTCACCATCCCTTTTCCAGGCCCAGGCACTCACGTGATTACACTCTTCAATGCGATACAGCTGCTCTGGGGTGCATCTCTCCAATACTGGCTCCAGCACTGTGAAAGGGACACCACCCACTTCAAAGATCGCTAGAGAGAAACAAGATGCACAGAGTATTTATCCTGCTCCTTTCTTGCCAAGGAAAAGGCTTGACACCTTGAAATCCAGTGGAAAAAGCTGCAGTGCTACACGATACTACACAATGTAAAGGAAAGGAGAAAGGAACCAAAGGTGCAATAGCTCTAGCGAGTCATCAGGCTCTAGTGTCTCCAAGTTAAGAAGTGCCTGTGCAAGGCTCTGTTTACCACTATTTCCAGTGCTTTAGCACTCCCAGAAAGCGTGCTGGGTGCCGATTCCTGCAGCACCTGAGCTTTCAGCGAGATCTATCCCATATTAGTTAGCTTGCCTTGTGACAAGGGGCAACTGTGCACATGCTTCAAACCAGATGCTGCTGGGATATATGCAAACAAGTTACCAAGATGTCAGCATACCTGTATGGCAACACGACTTCAAGACAGATGAGGAAAGGTACTTACAGTCAATGTTGTTACTGAGGACTCTGATACACTGCTGATACAGAGACATCATCTTTGGGAGGTAGGCAGTTTTGGAGCCTGAATACACTTGCATCTTTGAATTCAACCGTCGGCCTGTAAAACCCGCTTCGCTCTCTTCAACTGGCGAGGACACCGCTGTCAAGTGAAAGACTTGGAGTAAGAAAGGAACAGGGAAAAGAAGAGCCCCCCCGATGAATGGCACAGGGGACACAAATCAGAGTCACCCAGAAGCCACCTAAAGGGCCAAGTCTTCTCTAAGAGACCTGTAATCTAGTTCAGGAAGGGCAAGTCCAAAGCCCAAGCCTCAAAGGATCATCTTCATTTCTGCTACAGCATGTGGGAAAGAAGCCACCTGGGCTCTGGGCATCAGAGGCAGGACGCCAGACCCCAACAGAAAGACTTGAACCCAGCCAGCATCTACTCCCTCCCACAAACAGTGGCTGGAGCCCATTTCAGACCTATTTTCCTGCCCAACATACCTTTCCTTTTTGTCTGGGAGCAGGTAATGGTCTCGATTGAAGGAAGAGGGCGGTAATTGGCCTGAATCGGGGGCAGTGGGATGTCTGGTAACGTTGGTACCACATCTAAAATTATCTGGAAGGAGAGCATGTACATGCAAGTAAGCCAAGAATACAGGAGAATGTTACATCATCCTGCCAGCATACAAGCAGCACTGAACTGCGTTTTATTTGATATTTTGAATAAGCCACTCAATGCTGATCAGCTTGCACCAGGAAGTAACCTCAGGAGGAGGCTGCACTTCTGCCACATTACCGTGGGTCTGTCCAGGCGGTCAGTACAAAGAAGCCAAAATTCGGGATTGGAATCACTAAGCTCCCTCCAGTAAGAGCCGTCCACATCTTTAACCTACTAGGTTCGGTGCTAAAGGACACGTGCAAGAACCCAAGTCAGATTAACAATGCAAAGAACTGGAGAAAAAACAGACAAGAAAGCTAGCAGAAATATTTCCTTGATCTCAAAGACTCATTTACCCGTTTGGTCTCTTCTCCTCCTCCTCACCTCCTGCAAAAATCTCCACAGTGGAGGAGGTGAGGGGAACCTCAAACTGAGGGAAACCTAAAACTTTGAGATGAGGCACTTATTAGAATGAAGAGCAAAGCATGATTTTAAAATGCTGCTAGGATTATAAAAACCCCTTTTTGAAGAGCAAGGTGTTTCAAAGTTGAGTAAAAAGATTAAGCAGTAAAGGTTTTACACATTAGTCCCTATTTATATACAAAACCCTGGCACCCACGTGGCAATGAATATATACAGAAATCCATCGTTTTTCAACCTTTCACAAAAGAAGGTCTGTCTTCTAGAATAAGCTGCATTGTAACACCAGTCCTCCCATTTCCCCCAGTTTCTGGAGACCAACAGATTTAGTTAACAAAACTGTAGTATTCATATAGATTAAAAAAAAGTCCATTCTAGAGAAGCATAAATACTTGAGGAAAGACAAGGGAACCTTGCTAGCAGGTGGAGATGCACCGCATATTAGGCCAGATAATAAGTTGACTCACATCTAAAGATATTCTGCATGCTTAACAAGTGTATCATGTCCAATATGCTTTCACATGACTATTTAGCTGAAGGCGTTCTCTTTTACTCTCCCCATTTTTGAATAAACAGGGTTTTGCCTATCGCATTTCTTTTTTAACCCTCCCTCTTCACCCACTTTTCCAGCAGAGTTCCGCTCCAACAGCACAAAGCGATGCCTGCAGCACAGGCCATATGAAACACATAGTGTCTCCCAACAGGAGCCAGGAGCCACAGCCCTGGATACCAATGAGACACCGCAAGCACAGCCTGATGCAGGACACAGCCCAGCACCTCCAAGGGGAAAACTAATAAGCCCCAGATGGCAGAGGACCGAGAGCAGCTGACCCCATCTTCTTTGCTCACTTTCAGATCCTTCAAAACCTTACCCTCTTTGGTTTAGGAGGCTCTGGTAGTTTCTTCTCTGCCTTTTTCTCACTTGTTCGCTTGTGGCTTGGACTTTTCCGACTCGAGCTTGAGCTGTTGGTACTGGCTTTGGATCCGTTCTGTTTGCTGTGCCCTCGGTCTTTCTCCCCAGCTGACACAGAGGGTTTAACCACTTTCTTTTTCTTTTTCTGGGGCTGGTCGTAGCTGAGGTACGACTCAAAGGACATTGTAGGTTGTTCAAATTCATCCTCCGCTTCCCCCTCCCCAAAATTTGAGGAAAAGCCCGTTGATTTTTTGTCTACATCAGAGACTTTGCGCTTCCCCTCTGAAGATTTTATGCTCCCAGAAATCCCCTTTTCTTTAATCCTATTTGATGAGTCACACTCAGCTTTCTGTTTCTCCCGCTCTGTGTTAGAAGTTTCCAGGCTCAGCTTAGGCTTTTCCAATTTGCTTTTTTCGGAGTCCCGATGTTTCTGCTTTTTAACATGGTTGTCCAAAGACTCTTCCAAGTGTGGCAACATTTGCAACTTCTCCTTTCTGGAGGTGCTGCTTTCTCGATTCTTCTCCTTCTTGGCACCATCTGATGTCCTCTGCTTCTCCTTGCTGCCCCCCACCATGGGGGCTTCTCGGAGCTGCTCTTTAAAAGAGGCCTTGTGCAATGTTTCTGGGCTGAAGGTCCTGTCGTCCCCTTTGCCATCAAGTCGCTGTTTCTTGTGAGAAGACTTGTGCTCTTTGCTTCGACTCGCATTCCCTTTGTCATAGAACTCACCAGGGTTCCTCTCCCGGCCTCCCCCCAGCTTCTCCTGAAAGCTGTGGCCTTTACTGACTTTCTGATGAAATACTGTCGGTTCTTCCTGCTCCTCAGAGGCGTAAGGGTCTGTGTACATATCCTGAGGGCTCTCACTTGGCTCAGGTGACACAGCTTGTCCATAGTCTGAGTACTCCTGATCTGAAGAGAGCACTGGGGAAGATCTGCCCCAACCCTTCCCCTCGTGGCTGCTACAGCCATAAGTCTCATGGGCTCTCTCAGGCCTAGGATACCTTTTGGACTTCTTTTCCCTATGATCTGGGCTATAGGACTGGCTGCAAGACGGCTGGAAGTGTTCTGGGTACTCCTGGTCAGGATCGTCATCCTCTCTGAGGGAGGATTCTTGATGTCTTTTGCTTGAGCTGCTCCTCTCGTAATCACGGTCTTCAGAATCTAGGTTATTTCTGAAGGGATTAAAAAAAACCCCAAAATAGTTAGTTTAAAACTTCCCAGTATGAATGAAAAGAGCAACAACTCCCCATGGACCACATGGACAGGAACCTCTCTTACAGAAGACTAGCGTTGTATTTGGTAGTTTTGTGGCAAGAATACCAGTAATTCTCTCAGGCACAGCAACATTCAGGGATTTAGAAACTGCATTTCTAGTGCAGGAATTGATTAAGCATTTTTATTAGGACTAGAGACTTCACAGTTCACTGGGAAGCAGAGACAGAAGTGCACAGAGACTTCTCCATGCCTACACACTCCTGGCTGTGTGGTACCTATAGGAAACACGTCCCCCAGTTCACCAGTCAAGCATGCAGGGATACCACAGCCATCAAAATTGTCATGAATAACTGGGTCTTTATCACCCACATCTACATCTAAGTGATCTCATTGCTGGGTTCAACACAGCTTTGTTACTACAACGTATTGGCTAGCATTAACTTTCCGTAGGATTTTTACACATAACAGCCTTCTTTCAAAGCAAGCCACTTCCTTTACTTGAGCCTAGAACTTCCTCTCTTTAGCATCATAAAACGGGAAGCAGGCAGATTGCATCTCTTGCTTTATTAAAGGCACTTTTCTGGCCTCTACTGTTAATCTCTTCATCAAACTGCAAATTCTTGAAAATCGGTCCCTACTTTCGTGCAAAACTGCAGTTGTCAGCAACCCAACACTCCGTGGCTAGCCAAAGCAGGAAGTTTATGCTGAAACAAGGCAAAAACCCCATGCAGAGTTAGCACACTTGTGTTACAAGTTTTTCCAGAACCTTCGCTTGTTACCTTGGTCAGAAAAGTTTACAATGTCTACTGCAAAAATATAATAAAGCTTATCTGTCATGATAACTGAACAGGTTCACTTACCTGTCCGCCTCTTGGGACACTGGCACTAGCTTCTTCCACCTGGCTACGAGATTCTTTGCAAAGTCTCCTACAAGCTCGTGTTTCCGTAAACTGTTCACGGTCTTCCCAACACCTGTCTCCTTCACGAGAGACCCAAAACATGAGTTAATCTTAGCAAAACAGTATTCTCACCTCTGCTAAAAAGCAAATAAAGTTAACCTGCCACTGATCGCTGCTAGGTAGAAATGAGCTTCCTTGATCTAACAGCAAAGATATCACATATAATGTATTATGTTTTCAGCAGCCATTATATTGTTTACTACAGCTCTGTAAATCAAAGATAACTTA
Source organism: Grus americana (assembly GCF_028858705.1). NCBI lineage: Eukaryota > Metazoa > Chordata > Aves > Gruiformes > Gruidae > Grus > Grus americana. The sequence goes on from NC_072874.1 coordinate 341,447, forward strand.
ACTCTGCCTTAGTCAGACACTAGTTATTTGTATTAATAAACCAAGTTAGTATTTACCATGACTGTTGATAAGTTCGAAGACAGAAGTCACTAATAATTTTAACGATTAGCACTTTCTAATTTCATGCTGATTCAGTTATCGTTAGGAACAGCTCTGACTCTCATATCCCAGTCAAGTGTTAAGCTTTTCGAAGAACTAAGGATGACAAACTCTCCTCCATGCTTCACACTTGCTCTGACATGCTCCTTCCCTGTGCTTGGAATCCCTAGAACCTCATCACAATCACACCTGTGACACCGGGCTGTAGCACGTGGCCAAGGCAACACACCCCATTCAAGGGAAAAGCAGCATTTCTGTGACAAACAGTTATCCTGTGACTTGACAGACACGATGAAAGCGTGAGAGATTTCACAGCTCTTACCACAAGAATGTCAACTGTGATGGGCAACTCAGACAGCCTCTTCAGACTTTTCAGCAGCTGCAGAGACAAGAAGAAAAGTGTTCAGACTTGTCATACTGAACCACATACTGTGATTAGAAAGGAAGAAAATTCTGCAGTGCATGAGAGCTTGTTAGAAAAATCCAAGTGGCAGACAGCTGCTGTCCTGCTCCAAATCAGCTCCTGAGAAGCTGAACACAAGGGCCAACTGTAAAAAAAACTATCGCCTCTTTGCCTACAAGGGCCCATCTGAGAATCTTAAAACGCACTCAAATATTAATGCTTTCTTCACACAGGACTGCAACTTGTCTTTGGCTTAAAGCATCAGGAACAGAGGCACAAACCTCTGTTGCACAGCAAGGTGAAGAAAAGACTCGGAAGCTTGTGACTCTCAGAAGGTGGCGCTGAGAATCGCATTACTTGTTGAGAGGAGGGGGAAAAAAATATTGAGTCCTTTCTAAAGTTTTGCAAGCTAGACACTGAGGGAAGGAAGATTTCTAGATGCTCTTAAAGAATTAAGATGGAGTCCCTATCTCCCTTGCAGACCCTCCACTCTGTCAGTGCTGCTGACAATCTCTCTCCTCTCAGCTATACTCTGTGCTAAAAAGGCAACTGACCCCTTCCACAACCACTGCCTCTCGCCCCACTCTTTCCCTTCCCTTCACCATACACCAGTGAAAAATGTTGTTTTCCTCCACACATGCTGCCAAGCGAGGCCCTGCCAGCGCACACAGCTGCTCCGCGGGCCAGGGAGGGAAGAGGAGCCCTCTCCAACTTGCACCCCGGCGAGGGGCTGCAGGTGAAGTGGACACACTTGTCCCTCTGCCACCGAAGTGGTTTGGGAGATTGCTTCGCTGAGATGCCTACAGCACCACTGCCCCTCACGTTATTTCCCACAGCTCAGCTACAGCCACAGACCAGCCTCATCAGCATTCCCATTATTAGAGCCCCTATACAGCCCAGGCTTTGTTCAGCACTGCTGTGCTATATGCCATAGAAAGGGCTGTCCCTGATCCAGATCTTCTGTTTAAAGCGCTGTGCTCATGCTCAAATTAGCACAGTTGGCCTCAGCTATTCCAATCACCCCCACTTCCACCATACAAGGATCAAAGAGGTTCAGAGGTTTCCTTCCTTTTGAAGGAAATACGTTCTTTTAACCTATTTGAAGAGTGCTGTTACCTTCAGAGAGAAAATACTCCTCGACACAGAGATAAGGGTTTATCTAGCTTTAGCAGAACACCAGGACGATTTCTGTTCACCAGAAACCACTGCCCCATCTCCATTATATTTAGGACTTCATTGCCATGACTGAAGTTTTATGTTCTCCTGTTTGTTTTAGAAGAGTGTAACACTGATACCAACAGTGTTTCAGCACTCTGGAGCTGGGATGCAGGGAGGGATGCAACAGTTCTAGCTGTGCTGTAACCACAGCTAACCGGGTCTTCAAGCCCTCTGTCTCTGCAACTCCAGGCTCATGGTAATGTGGAGTCTCCTCCAGGATTCACAGAACTCCCAATTATTTTCTAGCTACACCCCATTGTAGCATCTTCCACAGCTCTTTTTGCTCTTTAGTCATTTGCTGCCTGTAGGGCTGAATTCCAAGAAGAAAAGCGTTATTCTTAATGGAGCTCATCTCTGGATTTTGTAGAGCCAGGGGAAGTGTGGTTTGAGACCAGGGGATCCACACATTTGATCCAGAACATGTCTCACAGTGAACTGGCTTATTCCACACCCACTGCGGTCAATCATCTTATAAAACACAAGAGCTGGGTCTGAGAGGCCGTGATACATATACCTTTGCCTAAGTGCCACTTCGCCAAGCTTTTATGCCTGCACATTCATCAGAAATGTTAACACAGTTGGAGTTCAGCAGACTTCCCAGCCAAGTTGTAAATCTCAAAATGACGCCATCAGGAAACAAGGCATTTTTGTTACCTGTGTCATCAGTAATGCACTTACCTGACAATCCAAGCTATCAAAACCTGTGCTTATTGATGCTGTCCAAGTGGCATGCAGCCTGGCAATATCGGAGTAGGGATCTATTTGGGAGCTGTGTTCATACAGCACAGCAAAACCTTGCTTTGCTTGCAACCTCTGTGGACCACAGGTCCATGTGCATGAAACGCACCAAGAGAGACAACTCTGATGCAGTGAGGCTTAAGAACTTGTACTAATCTGTATTTCCTCTGGGAACAAGCTGATGGAGTACACCCCACTGCCTTCAGCTGAAATCAGCCAAGCAGACTCAAATCTGACAGCTCATCTTAGAAATAACTGAGATCCTACGAGTCCTGTGAGAAAAAGGCGACTGGATAGAAGACAGAAAACACAAGGCTTGTATCTTGCTAGACACCAGATGAAATACATTCAAGAAAGCCTTTCTAAAACACCCCAGTGTAAGGTAGAGTTTCAGTCAGTCAGCCACAAGACACAAACCATAAAAACTTCACTTAGTTCCAGCTCCAATAAAATTTTGTTTAACATGGGTGGATTGTTTTCTTTTTCTAAAAGAAGTCAGCCAGACCATTACAACACACATTAATATCAAATTACTACAGCATAGCCTGGCCTCTTCCTCTCCGTGAAGATGCTCTCTTGTTCATGTTTCCCTTACTCCCTTTCTTCCCTCAGTCATGCAGCAGAGCTCGTACCCTCTCCGCTGGGGGGGGGGAAGACTTTTTCCAAACCATTACAGCAGTGTCCAAAGCTTCACTCATACAGTTTTGTGGCAGCAGCCCAATTTTCAGCCAAAACCAGTATTAATACTTAACACTTTTCAGGAAGGCAATACAGAGTTGTACATGATACTGGGAAAATATTATTCTTTCACATTACTGATAAAATATTTCAAAAGGACAAAGCAAGAAAACGGAAGACTGGAAATAGCAGTGCCAGAGGTGCCGTGGATTTGTCCTGCTGACAGGGTAAAGCTGTAGCTGCTACAGAACTGTAGTGGAAATAGTTATTGCACAAGAGCCAAAAGCCATTTTCTGACATAGGAGGGTGCTCAGAAAATACACAGTCTATCAAGACAATGCAATGGCAATTAATTCAAGTCTAGAAACACTAACGCTGCCAAGGATATAGCTGAAAAGGTATCAGAATTGAAGAGTATAGGTCATGGGACCTTTCTGCTGGGGAAGAGAAAAGGTTTAAAGTCACGATCGTAGCTGGTAGCAGCTTGCAAATACTTAACACATCCCCCTCACCTTGCAAAAATGCATAGGATCAACAGAGAAAGAAACAACTTAACACCACAAGGTTACTGGAGGAAGAGTCAGCCTGTGCAAACAGTGCCTGAAGACTTACAATGCCCAAGAAACACAGACACGCAGTTATTGCCCCAAGCTGACACAAGGGTCAGGAAACGGGAGCACTAATTCTCAGCGCACAGTGTGCTGAGCCAATATTTGAAGTCTTGTGCATGCTCTCAGTACCATGGAGCCCAAGACCCCCTGGAATTGACTCCTCAGCGGTCGCTCAGCTCCATTTGGGGCCCCACCAGTTAAACCACGCTTTGGTCTTAGCTGAGAAGAGGCACCAGCCTCCCCACTGCTTCGCCCCCAGCTAGGCTGAAGCTGGGTACAGGTGCCTCCATTTCAAAGGGTCAGAGCTTGAGCACTTCGGGATCCATCCTTCTTCACAGTGCGAGGTCTTGGAAAGCGAGCGGTTCTGCAGGGGTTTGCCTCAGTTACCGAGTTAGCAAGTGCAGAGCAGCTGCACTGCCTTGTCTGAATTAAGCGAAACGTAAACCAAACACCTGTAAACAGTCACAACAGATGCTCCCCCTATAAAATATGACATCCTAGAGAATGGGATAATAGCACGTGCAGAGCCCACACCCAAGCTCAACCCTAACTCCAAATTTCAGTTGAAAAAACCAGCCCAGAACCCTGGTGCCCAGCAGGAGAGTTGCTGTCAGCAACAGAGGCAGACGAATGTCACTGAACAGATTCGAGCACCAGCGTAGATCAAGGCAGCACACACGGCGGCCGCTCCGCGACAGCTGCTGCGGGCAGCAGATTTCAGCAGCAGCCACGTTCCCTCACAGAGATGGGCGAGGGGCATCAAGCAGCTTCCCCAAGGCCAGACAGGGAGCCCACAATAGGGCAGAGTTAAAACTTGGCAAATTCTTGCCCTGACCCCAACTCCCTGGCAATCGTGGTGGCCTCGTCATGATCCTGGCCTTCCCCAGTCCCGTGGCAGGGCTGCGCCTCCCTGTCACCTCTCGCCAGGGCTCACGCCAGGGACCGCAGCTCTTCCACCATGAACACGTCACCAGGACAAGACTCTTCCGGCACGTTCTCCCGTTGCCCACTTGCCCGTCTCTCAAACTGCCCCCCAGCGACGTGCCGTGGGGGGACCCCACGTAGGGACCCCTGCACCCCGCAGCGGGCCTCCTGCGGGGCAGCTGGGGCCTGAGAGCCCAGCCCAGGCTGGCTGCAGCGCGGGGGGCTCCCACCGGGGACAACCCACCGGGCCTGCCCCGCTGCCGCGGCTGGGGCCGCCCGCATTGCCCCACGGACCGCGGTCCCGGCCAGGCAGGAAACTTCGCGGGGGTGGGGGGAACCCCGGCGGAGGGCAGGGCAGGCCCAGCTCGGCCCCGCTCCCCATGTCCCCCACGGAGTGGCCCGGACCCTCCCGACCCTCGGCGTCGCCGCGCCGCCCCCGCCGGGGAGGGGGAGCCTCAGTCGCGCCGCCGCCCCCGTCACCTTCTTGGGCTCCGAGCTGCCCGCCAGCCGCGACTGCAGCTTGCCCACAACTTCCAGCACCGACTCCGCCATTTTTACTGCTGGAGAAGCCGCGGCGGCGGAAGCGGCTTCACCGCCCGCTGGCCACACGGCGTTTCCTCACCGCTGCCGCCATCTTGGCTGAGGGCAGGAAACGGAAGCGGCGCAGCCGTTGCCCTGGCCGGTGACGGCCATGGCGGGTGCGGGCAGAGTTCGGTGGGTGCCATGTTGGGGCCTGGCGGCGGCGGGCAGCGCCATCTTGAGTGCTGGCAGGGCGCTAGTGAGGGGAGCGCGGCCGCCATACCCCCCTCAGTGGGGCGGTGGTGCCCTCTCCGGCCCCACCGCAGTCAGGACAGGCTTTCCTGAAACAAATGTCGCTTCATACCTATTCCCGTTGGCTCCCGATGGCCAACGGCTCCACCATGGCTGTTGGGAGTGAGTGAAAAGTAGGTTTTTAGATTCGTTTGTGGCCAAAGGCAAATTGAGCAGGACCGCAGCTGCCCAGACCAGGGGCTCCTCAGGTCGGGGGCTCGGAGCTGCCATCCCCTCCACTCAATCAGGAGAGCAGGGAAGGTGTCAGCAGGCCAATGTCCCCCCAACTCATCCCCAGATGCCCTGGTGAACCCCTCTGGGGTGGAGCCAGGCTTTTGGCTGCCTCCTTGTTTCCTTGCTCTTGGCAGTGACCAGGTAATCATGCCTGGCCTTTGGTTTACTGCCTTCTCCTGGTGCTGGCTGCGATGATGCCCTTGGCCAGAGCAGCGCTACCTGAATCTAGCCCTTTCCACGTATCCCGGGACTCAGCTGAGGGCAGCTGTCCTCGCATCACCCCAAAAGCCTGCTGTAAATGTAGAAGTGATAAGAGCAGTCAGCTGGCTGGGAGGGGAAAGGAGGGAGGAGGTTGTTGCCTGGGGAAAGCTGAGGGTCTCTGTCTTTCAACCTGCAGAGCCCTGTGCTGGTCAGAGCTTCCCCTTGGACTAACCGGTCTTAACAGCAAGGTAAGGAGCAGACCCAGCCTATAGCTGAGTCATGGAGAACCAGGGCTTGCCTAGCAGGATTTGCAGACACCTTGCATGGGGCACGAGAACTGCTGAATAATGGAAATAATGGCATGGGGAAAAACTTTGCTGTTGTCTAAAATGGGGCTGGAGGAATTATAGGCAGCAAAATAGTGCCCAGAGCTGCAGTGTCCAGGTGGTTTTCCGGGCCGGCTTGGTGTTTGCTGTGGCTCAGACCCTGCTTGAACACGGGGCTGGGGGCACCGGCAGGTGAAGGAAAGGGACTCTGCCTGTTCAGTTAGATATGAAAGAAAATCAAGCCTGCCATAACTTTCTGAAGACACAGTATCACCCAGCATAGGTCCTGATTTGCTGTTAGCTCAGTAACATGGTGCAGGGCTGAGATTAGTAGCACTGACAGGATGTGAGGATAACTACTGCCTTTTAAGAGAAGTTTAAACAGTTAGAAAAAAGACCTGTCTTCCCTCCTTTCTGTCTGGGTCCTTTGAAATCTCTTCAAACCATCCCAGCTCCCTAGATTAATCCAGCAGCCAGGATTAATCTGTAGGAAAAAACATCCCTTTCAAGTCACTACAGTGGTATTTCAATCAGAAGCAGCAGTGATGTCCCATTTTAAATTAACTGCAGGTAGTAAAGGTCACTCTGCCCTCCCACAGCCAGACACTGGAATAACATGAACAAGCGCTTCAAATCGGAGTCTGTCAAAGGTGCCCAAAGGGGACAGGCAGGATCCCACAGACATCAATATGAGCCCAAAACTTCTCATGGCTCTATTGCACTTGTATGAAGTGTAATGCAGTTAGAAAACCTGTTTTATCCCAGAACAACTTCTCCCTTTGACTCCTGACTGGGGTGGACAGGGGATGGAGAAAGCCAGCTGCATTGCCGGGCTTTCCGGAAGGAGTTAAGAAGGCTTTCAGAGATCAGCCTGCCGAACTGTGATGCTGGGCTCCACACCAGGCCCACAGGAGCTGCTGAGCACTGGTGTCACCTCTCTAAAATGAGGTCTGGAACCCTTGAAAGGGGGGTGAGCAGTTTTATGGACAAAAACAGTGGCTTGCTACAGATACTGTGCTTGTTTCTGTAAAAAAGAGCAAAATCAAGGCAGTCGAGGGAGCAGAAGGGATCGGGCAAATCCTCAGCACAGCCTGGTCACTTATTTCACAAGGCCAAGCCCTCCTGCTCCAGCAGGTTGCAGACCTCAACCTGGCACCTGTCCTGCTGGGACCAGTCTCAGTGTGTGGGCAGCAGGATGGCCACCTCCCTCCAGGACAAGTCCTGCTTCTCTTTGGGTTTGTTTGGCAGCAAGGAGGTTCTCGCAGTGTTGTGTCGCAGAGGGATGCAGGTTTGAGGGATCAGGATAGAAGGCCTGGAAAAGTATTTTCATTTCCTGGGAAATTCCAATATTTAACCTGTATTTTTGCTTCAAATCCAGCTGAAAAGCTGAAACTGCAAATTTTCCTGGGGAATGGATAGTCTGAACAAAATGCGTGTTTAGAAACATCAAAGTGGTTTTGCTCTGAAAGGGTAAATCCCAGTTCCTTTTCCCAAGCCTGAGCTGGGTGTCAGAAATCATTTTATATCCAAACACACAGAGAGAGTGGCATTTGCATCCTGGTTTCAGACAGACTGATGTCCACTCCAGGATATGACACTGTTATAGATGAGTCTGTGGTGGTGTAAACTGGGGAAGCCCCATGAAACACCACAATACCAGGGATGGCTCAAGTGCCTGGGACTTTGCTCCTGAATCCTCTTGGCTTCTGCGCAAAGCCAGGGGTGAGCAGAGTCTGTGGGTGGCTGTGACATCCCTGCTCCTTCTGCTCACCCCAGCCAGCTGAGCTCAGCCAGGCTGGCACCGATGCATTCCCCCTCGGACTCAGCCCTGAATCCTCTTTCCTGGCAGGGACTTTTACTAAACTTTTTTCTTCTCCATATTTTTGCTGAAGTCTCAAAATGCTCCCCTTCTTCTTTGCCTGGTGCTAAATATGAGCTGATTATTCAGTTCCAAGAAACCTGATCTTTATGGCCAAGCGTAATAAACAGTATCCGAACATGTGAGACAGCGCAGTAACAGCTATTTCTGGCCGGCAGATTTGTTCCCTCATATATTGGCTGCTCCGAGCTCCCTTGGAGGAGCTGAGGTCACTGCCGAGTTTCAGACTGGAGTTTCAAGCTGGAATTTGGGAATATTCAAAAGGTGGATTTTTTTTGTTGTTGGTTTGTTTTTTTTTTTCCCCTCTTTCACCTGCAGTCTGGTCACCCCAGGGGGCAGCTGGCCCCACTGGTTACTGAGCAGTGCCTTGCTGTGCCCAAGGGCCTGGGAAGGGGGAAATAAACACCCTTTTCTACACTGTCCTGCAGTGCTGGGCTTCATCTCACCTTGCTGCTGTGTGAGAACATCTGTCAGAGCTGCTGGGATTTGATTCACCCGATCTGATGTGCACTTGAGTCAGGCAAAACACACCCTGTGATTGCCGGCTTGTTCTGTCTGGAGTCTGTGTCACCCCAGACAGTGGAGCTGTCAGTGAGGCTGAGCACGGCCCCACACCCCAGGAACAAGTGGGTGCTCCCAGTTTCCCAAGGCAACCACCCAAAATCCCTAGTCCTTTTTTAACACGGTGAAGGTGCTGGTATTGGTTGAGAGTTGAGGATCCCCTCTCACAGTCATGGCCCCCAATGCCTTTAATGCAGTTCAGAGGGGTACAGGGCTCAGGAGGTGGTTTCCTGAGCCAAAGAGTATATGAGTCAGTGGGAGTTTTTCCTTTGCTTAATGGAATGTCTTAAAGAGCAGAAGGACACCTGTACCCTTGCTACAGGGCTCCTCACCTCTCCTTTCTCGCCAGGTTCCCACTCTGATCCTTCCAAGATGGCACCCAAAAAGAAAATTCCCAAGAAGCCCAAGGTGGATAAAGAGGATGCATCCATCACCCCAGTGGTGGTGGAAGATGCTTTGCTGGATGTCGAACACCTCAATCACTTGAATAGTTTGTATGACAGCGGTTCCAATGGCTTCCACTGCACGGCCACGGAGGTTGAAGCACCGGACCATGGAGCCAGCCTTCTGGAGGGGATGAACCAGATGCGCCAGAAGCGGTTCCTCTGCGATCTCACCATTGCCACCAAAACAAAGTCCTTCGAGGTGCATAAACTCATCCTGGCTTCCTGCAGTGAGTACTTCCACCGTCTGCTGCAGAGAGACCCTCAGCTGCACCGCGTGGAGCTCCACGACGTGTCCCCACTGGGTCTATCCGCCGTCATCACCTACACCTACACGGGGAAGCTGAGCCTCTCGCTGTACACCATTGGCAGCACCATTGCTGCGGCCACCCAGCTGCAGGTGCCGGCACTGCTGAACATGTGCAGTGACTTCCTCATTCGGGAGATAGCCGTAGAGAACTGCATGTACATCACCAACATCTCAGCCACCTACGGCCTCAACCAGGTGAAAGACACTACCCGGAAATTCATCCGGGAAAACTTCCTGGAATTCTCCAAGACTGACCAGTTCATGAAACTCCCCTTTGTTCAGATCAATGAGCTGCTGATGGATGATGGCCTGCAGATACCCAGTGAGGTTGCGGCCTTCCAGATCGCTGTCAAGTGGCTGGAGTTTGACCCAAAACGGGTCCGATATGCTGCTGACCTCCTGGGCAACATTCGATTCGGCACAATCTCAGCTCCAGACTTGGTCAACCTTGTGCAACCTGTGCCACACATGATGCAAGATCCACAGTGCCACAAGCTCCTCGTGGACGCGATGAATTACCACCTGCTCCCCCACCAGCAAAACAGCCTTCAGTCTCGGAGAACCAGGATACGTGGAGGCCAGAGGGTGCTTGTCACAATTGGGGGTCGTCCAGCTTTGACCGAGAAGGCTCTTAGCAGGGAGATCAGCTACAGGGACACAGAGGGAAACTGGAACAAGTTGACGGAGATGCCAGCAAAAAGTTTTAACCAGTGCGTGGTAGTGATGGATGGATTCATCTACATTGCGGGTGGTGAAGACCAAAACGATGCCAGGAACCAGGCCAAGCATGCAGTCAGCAGCCTGAGCAGGTAAGACGGGCTCTACCTGGCCATGCAGGCCCTGGGGAGGGGTTCAGAGTGGTGCCGTGTCTGCCTGTGCCCCAGGATCCCCTGTGGGGTGAGGGGTGAGCATGTCAGAAAGGTTCCTCTGCTATCAGTAACCAGGAGGTAGGTCTGGCCTCTGGGATAAAGCTTCCAGGGAGGGACAGCCACAGTGAGGCCCAGCACAGGGTGCTGGACTGCAAGACACAAGACCTGGAAACCACTTCCAGGGATTTGGTCTATGTGACCTCAGCCTGGGCTTCCCCTGGGGACTTTGGCACCTGGGCTGTGCTGTCCATATCCTCCAGCAGCGCACAGCACCGGTGCAGGATGCGAGCAAGACAGGGCCTCTTTGAAGCTGCGAGACTCCTAGAGAAATGTGAGCCCTCAATATTTAGAAGTAAGCCATTTTGTTACTCTGGGGAAGCTCCCCTTTTAGCCCACTGGCTGTTCCTCCAGCCTCAACCCAGTCTCTGATTTGTCTGGATTCATTTTAAGGTAGATTTACTGCCTGTAGGATTCCCGTTGCCCTTCAGGCTTTCGTCTCTCTGCCTCCATTTCTCTCTTCATCATTTAAATGACGAGGTTTGTCTCCTTAATCCCCATAAACCTGTCACTGGATCGCCAAGGGATTACTATTCAAAGAAAGGAGTAACCATGACAACCTGACATGCAGTATTTTGTTTGCAACCTAAACCTGAACTTCCCAGTGGCTCTGCCCACGGCTTGGCTCAACCACCTGAGGCTCCACATGCAGCATTACTGGCACTGCTCAAGGCCAGCCCTGATCACCCCTCGGTTAGGAGCTGTCATTGGGCTCTTTCTCCTCCACTGAGTGAGGTTTCAGGGACCCACTGGTGTCATTTTATTTCTGGCCAGCAGCTTGTCCACCTTTCCCAGCCTGGCCTTAGTCCCCACGGCATCACTCTGGGCACACAGCAGCTCCAGTTCCCTCTGCCATCTCATGGGCACACAAGGAGTCAGCTTCTTATCATGTGCCTGGCTTTGGCCTAGCAGGGTGAGCAGGGAAGACCTGCCCCTAGGTCCTCTTCTACCGGCCAAGACCCAACAGAGGGAACAGTGACGGTGCTTGGGGACACCTCAGATCGGTAGCACTGGCCATTTCCAAGCCAGGCCAGAGCTTGTGGTGGCATCCCAAGGGTTAGGGTGGAAACAACCCCAGCAGTCACAGGTAGGATCCAGTCCTGTGCAGTGCCATCGTCTCCATCTGCACAGCCTATTCAGATGGTTTTTTACTGCTGGAGGAGACAGAGAGGCTTTTCCAGAGCATGAGTTGTCTCTGAAGGCAGATGTCTGGCAGGCCCCACTTCTCCCCACGGCTCTGATGCTAGTCGTGGACAGACAGATCTGCCCTTCGTCCCCCAGGTATGACCCACGCTTCAACACCTGGCTGCACCTGGCCAGCATGCAGCACAGGAGGACACACTTCAGCCTGAGCGCCTGCAACGGGCTCATCTACGCTGTCGGAGGACGCAATGCTGAGGGCGTGTTGGCATCTGTCGAGTGCTACGTCCCCACCACCAACAGCTGGCAGAGCAAGGCAAGCCTGGAGACACCTCGCTGCTGTCACGCCACCACCGTCATTGATGGCAAACTCCTGGTCACCGGTGGCTACATAAGCCATGCCTATTCACGCACTGTGTACTGCTATGAGCCCAGCACCAATGCCTGGAGGGAGCAGGCAAGGCTCAGCGCCCCCCGGGGCTGGCACTGCGCGGCCACCGTGGCCGACCGAGCGTATGTGCTGGGTGGGAGCCAGCTGGGTCCCCAGGGCGAGCGGGTGGACGTGATGCCTGTGGAATGCTACAGCCCAGTCACGGGGCAGTGGAGTTACATGGCACCCCTGCCCACGGGGGTCAGCACAGCTGGGGTGGCTCTGCTGGAGGGGCGCTTGTGCCTGGTGGGTGGCTGGAACGAGAGCGGGAAGAGGTATCAGAAATGTGTGCAGTGCTACAATCCTGACCTCAACGAGTGGGCCAAGGACGAGGACCTCCCTGAGGCCACCGTGGGGGTGTCATGCTGCACCATCATCCTCCCACGCTCCCCGAGCTCCACGTCCCGGGCCAGCTCTGTGGCCTCGGCAGCTGCCAGCATGTAAAGAGCTCTGAGTGGCACGGGGCTTATGCCAGCAGTTAGGGAAGGAGACAGAGCTGAGGAATGTGGGATAGCTGCATCTCCATCCCACAGCTTAAGCAGGGATTGCTCAAGCAGGGCAGACATGGAAGCAAGCAGGAGAGAAGAGCTTTTCTCCTGAGCCTGCAGCACTGCATTGCAGTGTGGATTGGAAAAAAATGGGAAAAAAAGAAGAGAAGCAAACTAGAATAATGCAGGAGAAATTCTACTGTAGGAACATTATTGTAAGACACTTTCAAAACAACAGTAGTATTGGTATTAGGTATAAGAAAGTGACAGGTCTATAATATATCTTGTTGCTCACATAACATTTGTTCAAGGGAAATGCATTTAATATTTACCTATTGAACCTAGATACCTTCAGACCAGGAATAAAGTGAATCTTGACAGCAAGGAAGAGAACTGTTGGAGCAACTCACCAAGATCTCTTGCTCTTCCAAGTGCTGTGCTCTAGCTCAAGCAGAAGGAATCAGGGAAGTGCTGGAGGATGCTATGAGGTGCCCTGAAAATAAGCATTAGCTGAAAGAGAAGCCCTTCACATCTAAACCAGGAGCTTTTGCAGATCTATTCCTAGCCAAGTCCTCGTTCTTGTACCATCAAGCTGACAGCTTGGTTTTGAACTCAATCAGCACTTCCCCATTACTGTAAAAGCAGAGTCTGACCTGTAAAAGGAGAACTGATTAGGAAACTTCCAGGGGCAAGCACTTGCTCAGTACCTGGGGTCCCTCTCTGAGACAGTTACCCATCTTTATTAAAGCCCTGTCTGCCCTTTACAGAGGGCACAGGGACTGCAGACCCCCTCCTTACAGCACTGCAGAGCAGACTGGGGCTCTTGGGCTGAGTACGTCAGCGAGCAGCACTCGAAACCCAGCCCCGGTGGCTCTGCGATACAGCCCCAGAGCAGGGATAATCTGTGACAAGCAGGAGGCAAGAGAGCATGGCCGCTATTTCCTGGTCTCCAGCCCATGGTTATTACATGACATCACACAAGAGTCACATGCCGAGGCCAGGATCTTCCAGTAACAGGAGCATGTTTACAAGTGATCCTAGACAGGCTCATCACCTTTGTCTTGGGCCAAGGCAGCTATGCACTGCTGAGCATCTAGGCAAACACTCATTTTTCTTCCGGTCTTTTTTGCACAACACAGTGAAATTGCATCCAGGAAAGCCCTGAGCCCTTTGAGGGAACTCCGACATGCTATAAGATGCCAAGACAACAGCTTCAGTAAAGCAGGCTGGTTTGCGCTTCCTTTTGCGACTCACAAAAACTGAGCAGCTTGCAGAAGTTACAGGTCACATAGAGATATTGATCTTTCTTTGGAGAACTCACCCTCTCACTTAGAGTTCACATCAAGCATAAAGCTATACAGAGGCAGAACATCATTTCCGCTCAAATTCTGTTTTCCTCTGTGCATTTTCACATGCACAGCACACACTGCCCTGTGCATTTTGGAGTGGGCTCCATCCTGAACAGTGCTGGCAACCTCCCCTGGCTTATAACTCCACAAGGCTTGACAAGGGAACCATATAGTCTTTGAGACAACACTGCACAAGCACTGGTGTATTTGTTCCTTGGTTTTTTTATTATCACTTTTTACTCTAAGAGGCAGAACTGAACACTAGCAACAGAGGCAAGGGTGTTGCAGAATTCCACCTGTGTGAGCTGTATTGCCCTGCAGGGAATTTTCTCTTTAAACAATAAAGGCCACTCATTTGCAGGGGAAAAACGTCTGGCTTTGTAATTACAGCAGCATACATTCACACTCCTGAAACATTTTAAGAAACCAGCCAAGATTCATCCTCTACCTTCCAAGCACATCCAGCAATTGCTTCAGGATTTCTACAGCCCATTGAGCGCACCGCGATCTGTGGGGCAGAAACTCTACCAGCTGCAGGTACTCGAGTTCACCCACACTGCCCACAGAAGCAGCATGGATCAGGGGGTTCTGGCTGATCTCAGCCCCCTCTTGTGGCACCAAGTTTGAATCTCTGCTCAGAAGCCTCACCAGTCCCACAGCACTGCCAGCACCACAGGTCTTACTCATCACCTTCCAACCAGTTCTGTCATGCTCAGACAAAGAACCATCAGCCACTTTTTAGCTTTATGGCTCTGCTTTATTAAGAGGATATGTGTGCCATTTCCTTTGGCTTGCCATTGAAGAGTCCCCACAAAATTCACAAGAGAAGTTAGGGGTTAGAAAATTTTATTTGATTTTTTGGTAACAGAAACTGCTTATTTACCAGGAAGGATGATGCCATCATACTGTGAGGGAAAAAAAAAAAAAAAGAACCAAGTGAGAAAGTACCACCAGGTAAAGGTACAGTACTGCTGTGCAGTAAACAGAGTCACCATGTCCCTTCCAAGCCAACCAGACAACATTGACATGAAACACCAGTTCTCCTACATGAACACCTAACTGCCTTTCTACTTTGCTGCTGTGCTGTGAACTTCCAAGGGGGGGGATCTGTTCAGATAAGCATTAAACTCTGCTCATCAGCCCAGCGAAACAGGAGGCCCCACCCTTCAAAGGCTGATCTGACCAGAACTACACTCATCCCTTTTACACTCCCAGGATTCGGCCCCTGACGGTAACTGTGCCACAATGAGCAGAACCAGGCATGAGGGGGGGAAAAAAAGCTGATCAGCAGGAGCAGGCTGAGCCCACTCTGTGCAGGGTATGGCCAGCTTAGATCTAGGCAGAGCAGCCTATAAAGAGCCTCTGGACTGTCAACCCTTTCCACCTCTGAAAAGTACCAGCAGTCCCCATCAGGCTTTCGGCATCTCCCATTCATTATGGGGTCTGTGTTAGAGAGCACTAGAGACAAACCCAGGGACTGGTTTTATTTAGATCACTCCATCCTCCAAGTCTGGCAGCTGATCTAGGAGCTGCGTCAGATAAATCCTAACCCTGCCTTGTCACTTGTGATCACGTACAATGTAGCACCTCAAAAAACTATGGGAGACAGGTTTACACAAGAGCTGATACTTCCAGCTATCCTGCAAGAGCTGCTCTTTCAGTTCAGCACACACAAAAAAAAAGGGGCACGAACAACACTTGTGCTCAAACACAGCTTCTACTGCCCCAGAGCAGTAAAAACTCAACTATTTAAACAGTGATAAGATCTCCTCCTGGCCAGTGACCTGTTCCAGTCCTTCTGCATTGAAACATTTTGCTGCTACTTGCTAGGAAACTCTTGGGATACAAAAGATAAAGATGGATTTTACCTTTTGCTGAAACCAGCGCATGGCTTCTTCCTTTCCAATTCTGTGCTTGGCTCCAATGTTGCCAGTCCTGCGTTTCTTGTCAGCAATGCTAAAACCAGGCCTGCCCAGCACCTGCCAGGAGAGGAGACCAACAGCACTATTTCATTCTGGCATTTATTTATTTTCTTAAACTTAACAGTTTTCTAGGAGGGAAGGCTAGAATTTCCACATCAGTAACATCTCATTGTCCAAGTGGCGTTCAAGACTGAGCACATTATCCTCTACAGCCTCAATGCAGAGTGAAAATAACTCCTGAGTAGCCAGCTAAACTGACAAGGACAGCTCCTAGGTCGACAACTTAGCACATACACTGACTGGGAGAAACCAAAATGAGTGCGGAAGATGCACTTTTCCATACACAGAGGCCTCAGCTCTGGAGAAAAGATACATTGAACAGCATTGCTAACACATACAGAACAGCTTTGCTCTATTTCAGTGTTAGTGAGGCACAGAATGGAACGACTCAAACATGCCAGCCACCACCGCTGCCACATGAGCCATCCCCAGCCCTCTACATGCAGATTCTCCTGAATCTTCCAGCAGTGCAGCCCATCTTTCAGTCTGCATTCCCAAAGCCCTGCTGCTCCTTCCTTCCCCAAGCCTAGCACAGCTGTTTCAGTATTAGCCCAGGAGCATCACTAAAAGCAACGGTATTTGTTTCTGAAGAGGCTTTGTGAGACATGCCACAAATTGAGGATTTTACAGCAGCCCTGGGAATCTCAGTTTAGACTTGCATTTTGTTGACATTTTTCCATCTTCCAGCACTGGGCAGCAAGTTAACGTGAGCCAGTAACTATTCTAGAGCTTTCACACAAACCCAGTAGCTGTAAGGAAGCAGGGAATACGCACCACATAAAAGTCCAAGCCGTAGATACCAATACTGGGATCATATTTAATCCCCAGATCAATGTGCTCCTGGATTCCAAAGCCGAAGTTCCCAGTGTCTGAGAAGTTGTTTTTTCTCAACTCGTATTCTCGCACCTGAAACATTTGTTGTCAGTCACTATCTCATTATCGACTACAAATACAGTAGTTCTACTTGCGTGTTCTACCAACTGCTACCAGACCCACAACTTGCTTGCATGCTACTAAGTCTTCAGCCCTAAGATTTTGCTCCCACAGCCTGCACATAAGTCTCAGCAGCAAAGACAGAATCTCAAAAGAAAGGAGTAACTGCACCAACTAGCTCTTAAATAAGGATGAGAGCGCAACCTGTGTATCAGACAGAGCTGCTACCCCAACCCTTAACATCTACGACTGATCTGTAACTAGATCAGGTGCAACACTTCAAAGCACACATCTTTTCAGTTAGTATGGATTTAAGCTTTGTTCTTTCATAAATCAAAGATCCAGACCAGCCAAATTCTCACCTTCAACCCCTTCTCCAGAATCTCCTCTGCTTTGGCCCCGCGAACCGTGCAATGAACAGCAATCTTCTCATTTCTCCTGATTCCAAAGGATCTTACAGTGTATCGTGCTGTGGGCAGCAATAATTACACTCAAAGGCTATTAAAAAAATTCCCACCTGAGGGATTCAGAGCTTGCTCAAGACGACTAAAGAAATGACTTTAAATGAAAGAAAAAAAGAACCGAGGCAACTAAATGTTCCCTCTTTGAGAATGAGCACAGACCAGCACCCAGAGTCTGGGGGCAGAACTCAAATGACAGAAACGACCACCAGCACCCGAATATTAAGGCCCTCAATTCTCAGAGCAAGGCTCACATCAGGGCAGACCTCCCAACGCTGGTTCTGCCAAGGAGCCTCTTCCCTGGCAGCCACACTCCCACTCCACTCTCTGCATGCTCAGGGGAGGAAAGAAAACAACCTGCTCCTTTGCAGCCCTGGGACACCCAGCCCCCCTTGGCAGCCGGCAGGAAAACCCACCCCTCACCTTTGGAGAAGACGGGGGTCTGGCCCGTCAGCTGCTCCAGCACTTTGGCTGCTCGGGTGAGCCTGTCCCCGCTCTCCCCAACGCAGATGTTGAGGCAGAGCTTGCGGATGCGCAGCTCTCGCATGGGGTTCTCCTTTTCACCCTGGTCTTGCTGCGGAAAAACGACACGGGGGCTAGTGAAGGGCGACCGGGAAACAGCTCACCGCTCGCCCCAGAAGGCTTCGCGAGGCAGCTATCGCAGCCGGACACCGAGCCCCCCCCGCACCCTGCCGCGGCGGCGGCCCAGGCACCGGGCAGGCCGCGGCCTGTCATGGCAGCCGCTTCCCCAGGGCGGCTCGCCGGCTCTTCCCGGCCCCGCAGAGCTCCCTCCCGGCCTTTCGCTCTCCCACCCGCACGGGCCCTGGCCCGGCCGGGCCCCGCCGAGGGCGGATGGCGGGGGATAGAGACGGCACAGCCCAGCCGCGGGCACCGCTACTCACCGCCATGATGGGGGCGGGGAAGAGATCAGTCGCCTGCCGCCGCGGGGTCTTATGGGCCGGCGCGGCGGGGCCGGCGGCGCCCCCTGGCGACCAGGAGGGCGGCGCTGCGGCGCAGCCGGTTTCCCGGGCAACCGCCGACGGGCGTGGAGGGGTGGGGGGGGACACGCGGCCATTTTGTCCCACAGGCCCGTGGGGCCGGAGGGCACAGGTCGGCCCTGCCAGCGCTCACCCCGTGTCCCGGAGCCAGGCTGGCACCGGGGTCCGGCCTGCGCCACCGTGTGCTGCTCTCTCTGCCCTGGGGCTCGCTCCGGGGAGCGCTGGGGCAGGTGAAGGGGGCTGGGGGCCTGCCAGGAGCCCCAGTCTGGCGCTGAGGTGAGGAGGGACGACTCCCGGCGGCTTTGCTGGGGGATGCCACACCAGAAGGTGTTGGAGCTTCTCCACTCCCAAGCAGCATCGAGTGTAGCTGACCGGAGTTTCTCCCACCCACCCACACTCAAGTTCCTTAAACCAGGCCTGGGAACATATTTCCATTTCGCTTCACTCTTTCAGGGAAGCATCTGTGAGTTTCAAATCTCTACCTGGGATCTGGATCCTCTTTTTGCACCATTTTGACTTAGTTGCAGCCCACTCCCTCGCTGTGCAGAAGACAGCTTTTCTGGGAAGGCAGCAGCTGAATTCAGACCCCTTTTTAGGTCCAAATATCTCTTTTTCAGTGCCCACATCCTGAGCCGAATGCTTGCAATGAGGCTCACTCTGTGAGGACGACACCAGCTCAAGGTTTCCCTGCTTACCCCCTTCCCTGCCTCCTAGGGGCCATGCTCAGAGCTGCCAGGTTGAACTGTGTAACACCCTCACTTACTTTTTGCCCCAGTTGCTTCTAAAAGGGGATGAAGGATGAATGAATAATCAGCTTGTCTCATTAAGAAGAGAAAAAAAGTGCTAGGAGTCTCTGTGCAGAGGGTGTGAGAAGCTGCTAGTTAAAAACTAACGTTACTCTACTACTTCGTTATTGATTTACTTCATCTAAGAACAGCTTTGCTGGAAATAGCCACAGGCTCCTTGCAGAGCTCAGCTGACAGCCAGCTTTACCAGCTCTCCATGGATCCTGTTCAGGATCTGTTCACGCTGCAGCGTTCCCTCCCGTGCACAAAGGCTGAGGGCAGGGTTAAATGCACAGCAGGTCATGCCTCCAACAGGGAGTAGACTGGGAGCAGAAAGCAGACAGCGCCGGGTGAGGGTGCTGGACACTTCAAGAGTCAGAGTGCAGGCAGGGCTGCTTAGCTTGAGCCATTGCCTGAGGATGCTGCGAGGGCTGCGGGAGTGGGCAGGAACACACGGCTGAGCTTTGCTGCGCAGGTGAGAGGAGGGTAGTAGAGGAGGCTCCTGCCTGACCCGTGCCCATTTGCAGACCATTCCCCTGTGTTCCTTCCCATGCTCGTGGCTCTCATTGCACAGCAGTGTCCTCCCTAGCCCAGTCTTGGATGGTCCCACTGCCAAAGGCTAGGTAGAAGACCAGGCCAAACATGTTGAGGGCTGCAGATATGAAGAAGGCATTCCTCCAGCCCGTCTGGAGATCCTGGGGGAGGCAAGAACAGATCACGATGGTACTGCCCTTCCCTTTACCACCATGTAGTGATCACCCAACTATTGCCACTCAAATCACTGGCATTAAACTCATCTCCTTCCTCTGCTTGCTACTAGTACCAACAACAGAAGAGCTTTGCTCAGTTCAAGACATATGTCAGACCTGCTCTCATTGGAGATGCGTTTCCTGCCTTGGCATTTTTGGAAACGTGTGCTGAGCTGAATTCAGGAAGCTTTCCTGCCTGGCACAGAGCTTCCTTCTCACCCCACTCCCTCAGCCCTCTCTCCATCTCTAAGTACATCCAGATGGGGCCCATGTGGAGCTCTTCCTGCTTTCTGAGTCATCCCCATGTCCTCAAAATGGTCCAGACCTCTGGTTTGCTGGGTGCTACATCACGTGTTCATTGGGAAGGAGGCTGGCTTGCAGTAATTTTTGTTTCAGTGCAAAGAAAGGAATCCATTTCTGACAGCAGACTTGTGGGTTTTTTCCAGGGATGTGCTTGTGGCCTCAAATTACCTGGCTGATGAGAAGTCCAATTGCAGTAGGAGCAATAATTCCTGCAACTATGCCAAAGGTATTTGTGATTCCCAGCAGGAACCCTGCATATCTGGGGAGAGGAATTAAAAATTTCCTGAGTGAGGCAGAGAGGAAACTGTCACAAGAAAGAAGAGGAGTAGGTGCTACCAATCCCTTCCCTCATCTGTGTGAATACTGCCTGTTGTGCTGAACAACACTAGGATCTTCCCCACAAGAATGCAGGGATTTTAAGCATTTATTTTACTTCTTAGCTTACAATGCCACCAGCTACAAAAAATATGGGAAGGGAGAGTAGGAGTTACAGAAGCCTTGGGGGATTGGAAATAGGAAGGACACAGAGCCAGGGAGGGCACAGAAGTCAGACCCGCTTACCTGGGCGCTATATCGATGTGGTTAATATTGATGCCTGCCCCTGTCATGCTGATTATCGTCAAGGCCAGCGTTAGAAGGACCACAACAACCGTGGAATTGCAGCGTATGTAAGGCACAGCCACCAGGAAGATGGCTGGGAGCAGCATCCCTTGGGAGGAGAAGGGGATGTGTTTTATAACAGGCCACACAAGTGTGTTGGAATGGCTGGATGGCAGATGAAAGCTTGTCCTTACCGAGTGCTGAGAAGAGCTTCCTGACGGCTGCTGTGCCAAGCACTCGCCTGGCCAGGAAGAAATCAGCCAGCAGCCCGGCCAGGATGTGCCCCAGCCCATTCCCAACGTAAGGCAGAGAGGAGAGGAGCCCATTCTGCAGAGCAGAGAACAAGGCATTGTCATGTCCGTGGCACAAAGCAATGGAGCCAAACTCCAAGACTGCAGCTCCCTTGGTACCAGAGCCACCAGTCTCCAGGAAGAGATGTCCCTGAGGAACCTCCATGTTCCTATCCTACAGAGGGACCAAGTTCTGTCACTGTGGAGGGAACCAGCCTCAGCTGCAGGGCAGCACTCACCTCTCCAAGGTCAAAGTGGAGGACGTTGCTCATGAACGTCGGCATGGAGGTCAGCAGCATGTAGAACAGCCAGTCTGTGCAGAAGCAAGCAATGGTGATCGCCCAAAGAGGCAGTGATTTAGCCATAGCCACAAGTGGGAGGGAAAGGCCATGAGAGCTGCTCTGGAAGGAATAAAACATCAGCCAGTGTCTCCTTTCCTGCCTCACATCCCCTGGGCAGGCTGTCCAGGCTTTCTTTGGCCTCTCCACCTGCTGCTGAGAAGACAGTGACTATCCCTGGCCACTAAGGAGTCCAGCTGAAGTGTCTCAGTCCCTTTGCCACTGTGTCTGCAGTGTGGTCAGTCATGGTTAAAAGGTTTGCGTATACCTGGTGAGCCAGCGCCAACACGATGTACTCCTGCTCCCCAGCACTAATCCATGGGTGATGTGCAGGGTCCTCGTACACAAGGAGGAACCAGCAGAAGCACCAGGCACAGCCAACGCCACCTACAAGGAGCGGGGCTCTCAGTGCCAATTCCTCTTACCGTGAACTGTGGCAGAGCTGAGAGCCAGCGGGATGGAAGCTGGAGCTGCAAAACGATGAGTGCAGAAAGATGGAGAGGGAAAAAGTCCCCTGAACCCATTGCTCACAGTGGAAGGGGTTGAGTTGATGGCACGAAAGGTTCAGCAAAGGCACGGTCCCTAATAGTACCCCAGCAAAATGGCTTCATCCTGGCCTGGCAGGTGAGCAGGGAGCCCAAAACTCTGGGTAGGACTACTAAGGACAGAGCTGGTCCCACAGGGCTCCAATGGGGAACCTTTGGGACCTCTCCCAGCAAATGCTCTGCAGCGGGGTTGGAGTAGAGGGACATGATGGACCATTACTCACCAAAGATGTAGAAGACAAAAGGCCACCCCAGATTCTGGCAGATGATCCCAGCCACGAGGAGAGCAAAGAAAGTCCCAAAAGTGCATCCTAGGGATCAGAAACCAGAAGAGTCATTTTAATGGGACTTTGTGTGACCAGAAGTGAGCGGGACAGACCTACAGCCTCCACCCTGATTTGTGATGGGAAAATGCGTTGGCACAGATGAAGCGCCTGTGCAAACAAGCACCCTTGTATCCAGGTTTGGTCCCTTCAGGGTTCCTCTCCTGCGTCATGCTGACCTGAGCCAAGGAGACAGAAAAGACACAGGATGGGAGGAGGAGAGGTGGAAGGGCTGAATGCTGCCAACGCTTCTTTGTCAAGGACCCACAGCCTTGAACTTGAGGCTTGCTTGGAAAGAAAGGGGTGAGGGGAGATCCTGCACTTACTGAATCGGTGGTGGGGAAAAGTCCTTGTGTCTTACCAGCATCAGCAATGTTCATGAGCCTGCTGCGTTCCAGCGGAGGGGCCCATTTTGCCCAGAGCGTGTACTGAGCTGGAAATATCACTCCCTGCAAAGATAACAGGGAGCATGAGAGGAAGGGACACGGCAGGGCTAACTAGGTTTTGTAGCCTGGCAGCACCCGGAGCCACAACTGACCTCAGCCAAGCCCAGCAGCACCTGCAGCCCGATGAGGAAGCTCACACCAAGCTCTGCTGCTTTGGGCACGAGGAGGGTGAGCACAGAGGAGAGCAGGAGCCCACTGCCCAGGATGAGTTTCCCCCCGAACAGCCCTGAGCAGTACCCGCCCAGCGCCTGTGTGAGGCCGTAGCCATAGAAGAAGGAGCTGAGGACAATTCCTTGAGTCTCAGCACTCCAGTTGTACATGGGGGCCTGGAGGAGACAGAACACGTCTGTCAGACAGAGATCTCTATTTTCCAGGCACAGACTCCTCCGGAAGGGTAGAAGCAACCAGGAAACACAGCCCTGAGTACAACAAACTGAGCTCTTTGCTCCTTTACCTGCCTTGTCCTCAAGGCTTTTCTCTGCTGCTTCCAAGTCTGTCCTCATGCAAAAGCAAGAGAGGACTGAGCTCGGGAAGCACCTTTCTGTTATCTGCAGCTGCTTTCTACTTACTTCCTGAGCAAATCCTGGGTAAGAGCTGTGGGGAGCGCTGCCGGACCAGCTGTGGGGATGGCTGCTGTTAGTCATGGCGACAATGGCGATGCTGAGGCTGACCCGGAGCATGTACGCCATGAAGAGGGAGATGTGCAGGACCAGGGCCAGGCCATAGTGAGCGGAGCAGAGCCCTGTGGAGGGAGAGCACCCACAAACCAGGGCTGGTCAGAGAGGCCGCAGGTGATTAACTCTCACCCCCTCCTACAGATCCATGTTGCGATGCAATCACCTTACTGCAGCAACAAACGGTTCTTTCCAGGTACCCTCCAGACATCTACCACTGAGTGCCTGCCCTCCTCCTTCGCAGGGGGGGCAGTTTGGATGTGCAGAAGGAGAACAGAAGGGCAGGAAGGCAAGGAGACTCGCCCAAGAATGGAGGGGACATGTCGAAACCTGAGGTTGCTGGCTGGCTGCCCCTGCTGAGGCAGCACTTCAGCCCACTCCTCCCCAGGGAGTGGATTTACCTGTGCGGGAGGAGGGCTGCTGAGCAAGCAGAGGGGCTTCGTCCTGCTCTGCCTCTGGCCTGTCCCCTGCCCGCATGTTGTTCGTGTGGCACTGCATCCTCTTCTGCCTGCAATGCTGCTGCCCGTTTCTCCTCAGGATAACATTTGGCCCTGTTGGGAAGCGAATCTCAAACGTCCACAAGCACGGGAGCAGCTGGGCCACCCAGCAGTGACCTCTGGCATTGCCTCCCAACGCCGTTACTGGTTACTGGCCTGGCAAGAGCAGAGCAGGCTGCCGGTCCAGATGCCTGCACTGCTGGCACAAACACTTTATGAGCACAGCGATTTACAGCGGCCTCAGACCTCCCTGGGATGGCCTTAATTGCATCCCTGGTTTATAACCTTTGACCACAACAGCCTGGCAGGGCAGGGGGTCTGTCCCACCCCGGGGTGCTCCTGCAGACACCTTGGGGGTACCCACTGCCCTCCCTCGGCTGGTGCAAGGGGACGCTCCTTCCCCACCCACCCCATTCTCCAGGGTAGCTCACCTACGGGGAGAGGTGTCTTCCCCAGCCCAGAGGGGACCGACAGGGTCGTGGGGTCTCCTGGTTCCGTGTCGCGGGGCGGGGAACGGGACACAGGCACGTGCTGCGGCGGGATTTGGGATTTCAGGGACGTGCGTGGGATTGAGCAATGCCGGGACTCGAACCTGCTCCTCGAGTGGGAACTCCTGCGGCCACGCCACGCCGCCGCTAGGCCACGCCCCGCTCCCTCTAGCACCGCCCTCCGCCACAGGTCCCGCCCCCGCCAGGCCACGCCTCCACCGCCTGTCCCGTGTCGCGCGCGAGTCATGTGGCCAGTCAAGATGGCGGCGCTCAAGGTGGCGGTGTTTGTGCTGCTGGGGCTCTGCCTGGGCTGCGCGGCCGCCGTCCCCCTGGTTATCTGGCACGGCATGGGTGAGCCGGGACGGGCAACGGGGGACGGGACCGAGCCTCTGGTAACGGCTCTGTGGGCGGGGCGGTGGAGCTTAGCTGGTCCGGCCCGCAGACGGGGCCGTGCCGGGACCCGAGCAGGCCTGAAAGGTGCTCTCAGGCCGCCCCCGGTACCCGCACCAGTGTCCCCCTCCTCCAGACCGCGCGTTTCAGCAGAGGCTGGGAGGTGCTGACCCTCGTCCCCCGGGCTCGTGTGTGCGTTGGCAGCTCCTGGCCCCGTTGCAGCAGAGGGGGTGCCCGGTATGTTTGTGGAGGCGAGGTCAGGGCCTGGGTGGTGGTGTGACAGTGTGTCTCGGTGTTGTCTTTCACAGGAGACAGTTGCTGCAATCCACAAAGCATGGGCTACATTAAAAAAATAGTGGAGAATAAGATACCAGGGATTTATGTTCTGTCTCTCAAGATTGGAAGCAACCTGATACAGGTAACTAACTCTGCTGTCACTCACGTTTCTGCTTGGCAGGGTGGTGGCAGCGTGCAGAGCTGAAGGTGCGGTAGTTACTGCAGTCTCTGTTAGTAACAGGATTCCACAAGGACTCGTGTTGTGCTTTCCCTGCTAGTTTTTTCTTCTTTGTGAAATAAACGACTTTGACAGGTAGAAACCAATAAAATCTAGATAATACCTGCAGAAAAGAACTGGTGAAACCCAAATCCCTAATCTAAATTGGATTAATATGCAAAGCCACTGATTAGCACTGTAACCACTCCAGGTAATACAAAGGCATGTGATAAGATACTGTGCTAAAGCAGAGCTTTATCCCTTGCCATCCTTTTTGATTTACAACCATTTATTCCCTATACATCTTTACTGAAATAAAGATACTGACTTCTTCTGCGCCCTTGTGGTTTTGGCAGTTTTATGTGGCCCTGCGGAATTTCTTTAAATAGTCTCTCAGAATAATGGGCAATGTCTGTTATTTTCTGAGATCAGGAGAAGATGGGTGAATTTTGATTTTTAATTTTTTTATATATATATATACACACACACACACACAAAATCTGAAGGGACTCAGATTGTCAAGAAGTTTGGGGAAACGTCACTGTTCTATATGAGACAGTTTTGTCCGGCAGAGTAGGAGCAAAGCCATGGTGAAGGGAAGTCTCAAAACTTGAATTTCATTTCTGTCATATTGTGAAAGTTAAGGTCCTCTTTCAAAAGCAGAACTGTTGGTGATCTATTTGCAGATATTAAAATAATATAAGCCATTGTAAAGGTACAAGTTATATGTTCTAATCTGCCTAATCCATCAGGATATGGAGAACAGCTTCTTTATGAACGTGAACGATCAAGTGAGAGAGGTGTGCAGCCAACTTGCCAAGGACCCTCACCTGAAAGGAGGCTACAATGCAATGGGCTTCTCTCAGGGAGGCCAGTTCCTGTAAGTTTACACTTCTGTTCCATTTTCAGTGATTTCTGTTGGGTTTAGGTTCTGATTTAAATTTCTCTTGAAGTACTAAGCGGATGTAAACTGACAAACCCCTTCATAAAGGTAGGAGCACTCCAAAGGAGGCAATAATGTGTTTGCCTGTAGTCCTCCTCTACCAGGAAGGGTTGTTACCCAAGCCGAGAGCTGCATACGAACCAGCACTGGTGGCCTGGGCATGGAGCGCCAGCTCAGCTCCTTCATCTTTCTCCACAGGAGGGCGGTGGCCCAGAGGTGTCCTTCTCCTCCCATGCTCAATTTGATCTCTGTTGGGGGACAGCACCAAGGTAGTGTCCTCTTAAGCTACCTCACCTCCTTGAAGGGTGGGGGGCTTTTGTTGGCAGGAGGAATGATTTTTTTTTTTTCCTCTTTCTAAAATCTGACCATTTTCTTATGAAGTCCCTTTGTTTTGTCTGAATCTGGTGATCTGCTTTGGCCTAGTGGTTAGCTGACTACATTGTCTTCTGTCTTGATCTTGCTTAACTGGCAATGAGAAGGGACCTCTGTAAATAGATGACTTACTGTCCGGGTAGAATTCTTCTATACTTTGGAAGTGTTTGGGATTCGGTGTTTTGGGAGAAGAAATTTCTAACTACAGAGCAAAGCCTTTGTGAAACTACACTTTCTGGGTCACAGGGATATTTTACAGTCAGCATCTGGAAGGCTATAAAGCCCCAAGGAAAGGGAGGTGCTTTTTGCAGTAGATTAAAGAGGCAGCATGAAATGGAATTGAAGAGGTGTAGAGTTAAGAGTGGCTGGCAATGAATTTCAAATACTCTCCCCTGAGAATTTCCACGGCCTGAGTTTATTTCTTTGTAGTGTAGTGGGAAAGGTTGTCGGGAACCATCCTGAGATCTCCTGGGAACACACCAGGCGAGCTGGACAGTATTCTGCTTGTCTGCATGCCCCCATTCTCCAGAAATACCCTTAGCTCAAGAACATAATCCATTATCTTTGTGTGTAATAGTGCCCAGGGGCAGGAGGGCTGTCTAATGAGATTGCAAGATTAAAAGCCGCCTGATTCCCCAGGTAATTCTTGCCACTGCTCTGTAAGAGGGTGGTTCTTTACCAGCCAAAGGGATTAAGAGGGATCTAAGTTTGGCTCACTGAGTTGTTACACATGTCTCCATACCCCAGGCGTGTACGGCTTTCCACGCTGTCCTGGTGAGAGCTCCCATATCTGTGACTGGATCCGAAAGACGCTGGATCTGGGTGCCTACACACAAGCTGTTCAAGAGCAGTGAGTATATTCATCAGGGCTGGAACAACGGGGGGCCGGGCCCATGTGAGAAGCTCTGGGTTTCCGATCTGATCTTTGGTTTCTCTCTTCTCCAGCCTGGTACAAGCAGAGTATTGGCACAACCCCCTGAAGGAGGAGGACTACAGGAAAAACAGCATCTTTTTGGCTGACATAAACCAGGAGAGGGTAAGGACC
The DNA here is from genome assembly GCF_028858705.1 of Grus americana. Taxonomy (NCBI): domain Eukaryota; kingdom Metazoa; phylum Chordata; class Aves; order Gruiformes; family Gruidae; genus Grus; species Grus americana. Next base: position 368,870 of record NC_072874.1, read on the forward strand.
TGGTTGATGATTGAATGCTAGCAGGGGAGCAGAAACCTTAGCAGTAAGTTCCTTCACGTTAGCTCTCCCTGGCAGTAGTTTTGCTGGAGTTTGAAGGGGAACACTTTTTGTCCTGCATCCCATCACTGGTAGATCTATGAATGAGACTTGTCAGTGGCAGAGCAGTCCCCATGTCACTGCACTCTTCTGGAGTGGTTAGTGTAGATGTGCCATGTGCCAAGTCCACCCATCACCACTGAAGTGGGCAAATCCTCTCCCTCCCCTGGGAAGGCCCATCCCATCGTTACAGCGTGGAGATGGGGGCAGGTGCCATGAGGGAGACTGGTGACAGAAATGCACATTCCTGCCTCCCAGGCTGGCGCAGTCCAGGGTTTCCTTTGCAGGTGCAGGGCAAGTTGAAGCATGCAGTTTCCCTGACCTGTCTCAGTGGGCTTTCCAGTGACTTGGAGCTGTTCTCTGTTTCTTTCATCCAGGGCATCAACGAGACGTACAAGAAAAACCTGATGGCGCTGAAAAAGTTCGTGATGGTGAAATTTCTCAATGATACCATGGTCGACCCTCCGATCTCTGAGGTGAGGCAGGCAGGGCAGGTCCTGCTGGTTTGGTTCTTGCTTGTTCCTTGTTTGTCCTTTGGTGGTGAGGATCAGGCTGAGCACAAACACAGACCTGATACTGCACTGTCTGCAGCAGCACATCTCCAGCAGGAGCTGGTGAAAGGCTGCTTATCTCCTGGGAGCCCTTCAGCAACCATGCCCTTGTTTTTATTCTGACAGTGGTTTGGGTTTTACAAAAGCGGCCAAGCCCAGGAGACCATCCTGCTGCAGGAGACCTCACTGTACACAGAGGTATGTTCTGCTGGGAGCTGAGGGGTGTCTATTTCTACTCTGTAGTGTCTCTGGGGCCTTGAGGCGCTCCAAACCCTACAGCTCTGCGCTACTCACTGTCTCTGCCATTCCCGGGGTACAGCCTCCTCTTGCCAGTAGCTGTTTGGGAAGGCATTTCTCTCCAGGCCCGTTCTGGCAGTGGGAATTACAGCGGTGGTCTCATGGCTGGCTCATGATGCCCTTCAGCACGTGTTTAAGGACCTCTGCTCCTTTCCAAAGCCTTGTTGCAACACAAGCAGCTAAACACAGCTCTACCAGCTACTAGGAAGAAAATTAACTCTATTCTAGCTCAGCTGAAACAGGACACATCTAAAATGCCTTTTTTCTCTCTGTGAGAAGCTTTGAAGAGCAGAGGTGCACCCACTCTAGCCTGCCAGCCACTTCTGCCGCAACAACGGTCTCTTGACCATCAGTCAGTGCTTTTCTCTGTGCCGGGTTACCCAGCCACTGCCAGCGTTTGGCCATGGCAGGGCCTCAGGAAGCTATGGTCATGCTTTTCTCTCTGCAGGATCGCCTGGGGCTGCAGGAGATGGACAAAGCAGGAAAATTGGTGTTCCTGGGGGTGGAAGGGGATCACCTGCACTTCTCAGAAGAGTGGTTTTACACCACTATCCTCCCCTTCCTCCAGTGAAGCCGAGGGGAGGTACTTGGAGCACTGGGGAGGGTCTACCACTGTAGTTAATGCAACAGCTACTGTGCAACAGCACTTTCTGTGTACAAAAGCCTGCGGGGATCTGGGGAAGTGGAAGGGGGGGTTCAGCTCAGCAGTTCTACGGCGTGCAGAGGTAGGAACTGTTACACTGCAGTAAAAGTCGGGGAATTGGCTGGATGTCATTACACTCCAATAGGGGTAGACTGAGCCTTGCACTAACTCTGAAGCACTCCCTCCATTCTGTGCAGGCCCTGGTAAGTCTGCTTCGGTGCTTGGAGCTGTGCCAGTCACTTGGTGATGACAGAAAAATTAGCTGCGCAAGAGGTTTGTTTTCCCGTTCCTCGCAGGATGCAATGGCAGTATTAACTGAAACCACTAGTGCAAGAACGCTGCATCTCTTAAGGGGATCAGCAAGTAGACATACATGGCTGCACGCAGGGGAAAGATGACAGCCTCTCCTTCAAGAGGGGGAAAAGGGCCAAATTTAGGGGTTTCTGGGGAAAAGGGAGGGTTTTGAATTAAGTGGGTATTAACAGCTTGAACAGTTTTCAACTAATGGCTTGTTTTATGCACTTTTGTACAGCAACTGAAATCAATAAAGAACTTTACATCTATCTAAAAAAAAAAAAAAAGTGAGATTTGACCACTACTGACAAGTTGAGGGGAGTTGAGGGATGTTCAGCAGTCAGGCAGCAAGGGGCATCTTGTCCTGCCTGAGGTCCTGTGTGCCCGCAAAGAGTAGACAAGAGCCACTGTAATGAGCAAGTTGGCATTAACTTTATTCTATCTTCTGTATAATCTTAAGTACATAAGAAAGGTATGTATGACAAGTACAAGTCACAGGACAGTCTCAAAATAAAAAAATTGCATATTTTTTTGCAAGTTTTGTCCTAGAGAAAAAGAACATTGACACTTTACAGAGGAAATGCATTTAAGATATGCTTATGCCACCCAAGGTGTTGGAAAAATGAAGGTCAAAGCATGTGCAGCTCCCTTTATGGGTCAGTACAGTACTGTGTCTTAGATCCACCACTCTGCTCCAGGGCCCTGGAACAGAGGCTGCAAGCTTCCACCAAAGAAAGAGCCAAGCAAAGGGGAAAGGGGAGGTTGAGAGGATTCACTTTATGGGGACTGATTGAAGATGAGGAAGAGAGCGATGAACCAACTTGATCCAACACGGGTATTTACTGCACTACTGACCCTGGAATGAAGGAGACCCCTCCTCTGCAGAAGGGGATGGGTTCAGAAGAACCATCCTGGAAGACTGAACCTGAGTTCAGCTGCTCCAGGAAGGAAGCCCTGGAGCAAAGATTCCCTTGCGAGGGTGGAGGGCTCATGGAATAAGAGGTGCTCAGCTCCAAGCTACCAACTAGACTGCTGTAACCACAGTTACCCCACCGCAGTCTTCCTGTGGCACTGGTTAATAGAAAGCCTCCTGTCATGGCACAATCAGAAATACACTGAGCTAGTAGGAATGATGAAAGAGAAAGCAGGGTGGAATGCTATGGCCCAGGTCCTCAGCCTTTGGTCCGACAAAACCATTCCCACATCCTGTAACGCCACCAAATAGTACATAGAGCTGGAATTAGCAGCTTCCAGGACCTTCTTGAGACATTTGCCATAGCAACTGGGTACTTGGGATCCCAACATAAACCATTATTTGTTAAAAAGGGGACAACATTCCTCTCTCACATGAACAGTTTGCTTAAAGGCAACACAAAAAAACCCCAACAAAACCTGAACAACACTCTGAAAGCCAACTGCCAGTACTGGCTGTGAAGTTCACCAAAAATCTGACTTGATCAATTGGTGCAGTTAGATCAGACAAGGGGAGAAAAAAAAAAAAAATACACCTTCCTGCTAATAGATGTGGACAATAACTGACCCGCCACCTACACCAAACCCCAGCCAGAGGTATTTCAGTGGTGGCAGGTAGCTGTGTCTCCTGGGTAGAAGAGAAGCAGTTTGAGAGCAGAAAGGTACAAGAAATCTAAGAGAATCATCTGAAAGCAGATTTGTCCCACAGCAGGGCCAGGGGAGGGTGTGAGCCTTGGAGCTTTTCTGCTTAGCCAGCAATTTCTGTCACAGTGGTAACCAACTTCTGACCGTTCCACACTGTCTTGAACTGTTCTGGGACAGGGAATTCAGTCTGGAGGATAAAAATAGAAATGTGTTGTCAAAAATCAGTTTATGGCTGACACTAGTAACTACTCCCACTGCTTCAGGCACTTCTTTTCTCACATACGTGCTATGTCTGCTCTTGTACTACAAACACTGTCTGCTCTGCCCGCCAGAGATCCCGAGGAAGAAGAAACTCTCACAAAACAGCAAGTATCTCACCGTAAAGACAAAGAACTTGATTTGCTGGTTTTAGCATCTGATCATCATTCACAACCTCCAAATCTAGAGTCTGGAATTGTCCCTCCAGACCTCACTGTGCCATTCCCTGCACGGCTCAAAATATGAATCCTGCCCTGCGTTACCCCAACCCCAAGCAGACCACACCGATTTCAAAACTCGACACTCACAAAGTCACCACCCTCTGTGGGAATAAGGACGTTCATCTCCGATGACTTGGCACTGACGATTTCGCAGTCTAGGGAGTTCTTGCTCAGATACACGTGGCAACCGTCTGTCTTGTTGATGGAAATTGTTGGCACTTTACCCATTACCTAGCAGGGTGGTCAAGGCAGCAGTTAGAAGAGCATTAGCTTGAACTAGGCAACCACAACATTTTTCTTTTGCATTTGCCTTCAAGGCAAGGTTTGACTCCAAACCCCCTGCCGCAGAAACACTGATTCAAGTACCCTCATCTTTGGCAAAAGCCTGAAGCTCTTTCTCGTTTTGATCTCTTTAGAACAAAACTACAGCAAACGCTGGGCAAATCGACTATCCCAGATCAGATACCAAAACTGAAATCAGAGTAGATTCTACTGCTGGTCTCCTACTTTGGCAGTCATATCATGCTGCCCACCTCAGAGACTAATCTTTTATCTAGAGCCCTGACACAGCTCAGTGAGGCAAATTTTAGCCCTTTCCCAAGGGCTGGGCAGGGTGAGCTGCAGAGCAGTAGTACATACGGTGTTTCGTGAATGTTCTCCACAGATGCACATTCCTGTTCTGAAAATAAAACTACTCAAAGGAGCAGATGTTACAGATGCCCTGTTGTACAGTGCATCGGTCATACTCCAGGAGGAGAACAGGTCGCAGACACTCACCTGAACTTTAATGTCCCTGCTGTTTATGATCTCTACGATGCCCACCACGTCATCAAACACCAGACCTAGCTTCTTACAGTTATCTGCAAAGAAAAGACAGAGTAGGTCACAGAAAGGTTTTGGAGATTCAGCCTTCTGCAAACAGACCAGCACGCAGAAGCTGTTTTCAGGGTTTCTCCACTTACCGAGGGTGATGGAGTTGATCTTGCCTTTGATTTGGAGCGTACTATTTGTGCACTTGAAAACATATGCTACCTGCTTCAACTCCGTGTCACTAATGACCAGGTTAGTGGCATTCTCCTGGTTTTCCTGAAAAGGCAGGGAAAACACACTTTATTTTTGGAATACAGACCAACGAATCCACATGAATAGCAGTGCAGCCCCTTTAAAAACAAACTGCATGTACTTTCAGGCTGGTGCCTCTTACAAGAAAGGTCTTCAGGACACAGTCCTTCCCTGCCACAAAGCTTCCACCCCTCCAACGCGCTCACAGCGACGCCAGGCACTCACCACTCTCCACTTTTTGCCCTCTAATTCTAGCAACGCAGGTGCCTTTGGAGAAGTTTTTTGGGAGGGATTAGCATTACAGGCTGGTTTGGGAGCAGTGAAAGGTTTGGGTCCACTTCTCACAGGACCGCCTTGGTTCTTCAGTGCTGGATTCTTGTGGGTCTTCATGTCATCTGAAACATGTCTTAAGCCTGCAAGAGAAGTCAAACATGAGATCCAGTTCTCCTCCAAGAACGCAGTTTCACAAACACTAGACGTCAGTGATTACAACAATCAGCATGACAACATTTTTCAAAATGCAAATGGATTGTTGAGACTGGGCCTAAGCTGAGCCTAAGTGAAAGTGAGCGACAGCAAAGTGAAAGAGGGAGCAAGACACATTGATGCAATACCGATGAGAACACCAGATGTACTGTAGAAGCAGAAGGCACCAGCTCTTCCACTCCGCAGCTGGAAAAAGCCCTGAGCCAAGCACCTCGCCTTTGTTTCACATCTGTCCCGATACGCTAACCAGGTAACACACAAAAGGGATACATTTTGTGCAAACAGGTGCAAAATTGCACCTTTTGTACTCGAGCTGTGCAGGCAACCAAGGGCTCGCTCGCTCTGTTCCAGCTAGAGATTAATCTCTTGCTACACCTGGCCGATGAGGCTGAGAATGTTAACTCAGATGTGCTCCCTTTGTCCCCATCAACTGCCTCAGGGCTGCTCCTGGCTCCCAGCCTCATCCTCAGAGCAGATGGTCTTTTGTTACTGCAAGCATCGTTTCTAAGCAGGTGTATTGAAGGGACAGCAGCAAAACAAGGATTTGCAGCACAACAGTGCTCTCGCTCGTGGCTGCCCTCCTTCTGCTTGCTGCTTCCACCTACCAGAGGTGATGCCTTCTCCCCGATTGATCTGGGCGAAGAGCGCAGAGCGGGAGGCAGAGTCATCTGTGCTGGAGCTCGTGGGGGCAGGAGCAGGTGGGGGAGGAGGGCCTGGTGGGGGAGGCGCAGCCCCGGCTGGGGGAGCGGATGGTGATTTAGCCCCTTCTGTTGCTACAGGACCCTGTAAGAGGCCAGCAAGAGGAAAGGCAATTGCACAAGCTCCATATCTGCTGCAATAATCATGCAATACTCATCTAAGAAGCTCCTGCAGACGTGGCCAGCACTTACTGTTTTGCTCCAAGTCAGCCCTGTGGTGTGATACTCTTTGATATAGGCCTGCAGCTCTGTCCAGATACTCAGATAAGCTTTCACCCAGTCCACTTGCTTTTTATCTCTGAGGACACAAGATCACAAGGAGTGAGCAGGTGCATTTGCCATTAAAACCCAAGGACCACAAACAGTTCTTTACATATCTCCACCTCTCGGTCTACAGGTAAAACGCAGCTGGACCAGCACAGCAGCCTTGCACCTCCAGCACTGCATTCTAGCTTTAGTATTAACCTTGCCCCCGCAGCCAGAAGGCCACAGGCCTGCTCTGCACTGTCACCCATTTTAATTGGGGAGCTGGTACTTCCAACAAGACCCATTCCTGAGACACAACTTGCTGCCTTGGGAAAGAGTTCAGCCACTTCCTACCAGAGATCCCAGATGCAACATGAATGCAAGGAATCTTGTCCCTATGTATCAGGAAAGAATAGCTAAGTAAGGCTTTAGAAATATAACTGTCTTTAAAAAGAAGACTGAATTACAGACCAAGGCAGCTGTGGTTAGATACTGGAGTAGCCCCTACACACCCAGTTAGCTGTGTTCAATGACATCTTTAAGAGAGAAGGCAAACTTACACATCCTTGTACTCCTTGAGGATCCGGTTGGTATAAAACATGGCAGCATCAGTCATTTCCTTCACGTAAGGACCAGGCTTTGGAGCCTAAAGAAGAAAGAACAGATTGTCATGGAGCAGCTGACCAGGGAGCCAGACTTTTCCCACCAGCCCAAGAAAACCACTTCCCACAGAGTTCTTACCATGGCCACCCAGCCCAGGGCTGGGATGCTCTCGCTGACTGCCGATAAGTGATTGAACAGTTTGCTACCACGGTTCTTCTCCCTGAAATTCTGCACCACCTGGATTTGCTCTGAAATCGGTTTCAGAAGTGATGAAAATGCATTCTGCAGGATGAGAGGGATGATAACAGTTAAATACATTAATATTGCTCTGGAATGGCTGCACATCTTCACAGGCAGCTCTGCTGAGATGATGGTCACTCGGAGGAAGATTCCAACTGGCACAAGTTACTGCTACACCTCCTGTCCAGGCCTGGCCCTCCCCACGAGCCAAGCTTGGTCCCGCACCCTAGCTCCTCCAGGGCTGAAGTCATAGCTCCCAAACGGATTGGTACTATGAGAGTACGCCAAGAACTGTGACTCATGTTCAATCTAAGAGACACTGACAAAGCTTATTAGTTCCGAGGACAGAAATAGCATTTGCCTTTCCTGGCTTCTTTTGTTCCAAGACAGTTTGTCAAATTTTTCCTCTCCTCAGAGAAAGGGGGTGCTCTGCAGGTTTTTGCAGTTTGGGATCTACAGCCTGCATTACAATCGGAGTCCCAGCAAGTTCTCAAACCACCCTATCAAGCTGGATTTCAGGATTCAAGTTACTTCTCAAGTCAACCCAAGCCTTTAGTATTTGGATGATAAAAATTGTTCCTGTGTGGTGTTCACTTGGAATGCTGACTGAAAGCGTTTAGAAGTCTTCTGAGGTCAGAGCAGCCAATTAAACAGTTCCAGAGATGCCTCTTGGGCAACTTTTCTTTCCTCTAAGATCAGAAAGTCTCCTGCTGGTGGCAGCAGTGAGGGACAAATTTGGGCAAAACTTGCTTTTCAAAGCCTCGGCTTTTCCATTTGCTGTCTCTTCCTCTGTTTAGGTGAAAACAGAGGTTCCAAGCACCACCAGCCAGGCTACACTTCCAGAAGCTCCAGCCCAGTGCCACTGTCAAGTAACAGGATGGGGAAATTCTTCACCACAGGCAATGAGAGGTCGTACATTTTGCATTTTAAACTGGCTACTCCAGAACTGACTACACTCCTCCAAGACAACCTGCACAAAGACCTACATTAGATTAAGGTTGCTGTTTGTTCATATTCCTTTATTTAAATAACGTGTCAGTGGAATTTGTAAGCAGATTCTCAGGTTAGAGGCTACGCAGAGCAGCGTCCCAGCAAGCCTGGTGAAAGTTAAATACCCCTCCAATGCTGAGCTTGGGGAAAAAAGATGCAGATATATTTTGCAGTGAATAGGAAAGTAGCACAGAAATCCAGCTACCACAGTGTAACAGCAGAAGCCATGACTGAGGCAGATAATAACTGCAAAGAGAAGCAAGGTGGGATCCTGTTGCTCAGGAAAACAGTTCTCGGCAGGGAAAAGCCAATACATTCAGGATGAGATTTTCAGTCACACATCCTGCTGAGAAGCAGCAGCCTAGGCTAAAGTGTTAAATTACTCGCTAAGGACAAATCAATCCTAAAAGCCTAGCTATTATCCAGAGACTGTTCAACAGAGACAAGTGTCTGTTATATTTCAGAAGGAGTTTAATGCCTGAAAGTCTATAAGCATCACATAATAAAAAGCACGCTCAGTGCAAACCCTGCTGCGGCTCCTGTCTCAGACAAGTTCCTGTCTGCAGGTTGCCTCTGAGGGAACAGTGATTGTGCAGCACTGGTGCCAGGTGAAACTCTAAACAGACGCTGCGAGATGACACTCACAAGCTGCTCTGACACCTACACAAAACTTGTTGCTCTAATGACTGGAAAACGCCAGTTCTGCAGCTCTAAGAATCAACCTCCGGAATTCTGCCCAGTGTCGGGTGAGCAACCAGAACAGTTCACGCTTTCAGCAAGTGCTACCTCATGGATGCAAGTGCCTCCCGTCCTCCTCTGGTTCCTCTTTTGGAGCAACTGTAACGGCCCAGATTCCCCTACAGCATCAGTCATCCCTGACTCTGAGGTAGAGGCACACAAGGTTTCCGATGAACGATTTCGCAGACTTACCTCTGTTGGCTGCTGATGTTGAGACGCCATCACCAGAAGAGCCCTCTCGCTCATCAAGCCCGCATGAACCATCTCAGCCTAAGAACAGAAAGAAACATGAGAGCGCTTCCCTTGCACCCAGCATAACGCTAACAGGCATTCCAGCTCCCACCGCTTGCAGTCTGTAAGAAAGCAGCTATGCTGATCTCAAAGCACATATTCTTGGAGACACCCACCCTCAGACAAAACTTGCAAGAGTGTAACAGTTCTTGGGCTGGGTATTTTACAGGCCCCCTGAAAGGCACGCGCCAAAGTCCATAAAGAGAGCTAGGCACCTAACTAATGAAGATTTCAAGAAAGAGGTGTGATTCACAGCGGGTGTAAGTGCCAACCTGATGGAGATTATCTGGGCATCTGCATTTGTTTTGAATCCTTGAGGATTATAAACATCCTAGAGTACAGCGCTAAAGGAATGCAAACACTGACAGCAAACTTGGCCCTTAACAGCCCTGAAGAACAAGCAGCATCTATTTAGATTGGAGGGAGAACATGAGTCCTTACATGCTTCTGCACATCTCCACCAACTTCTTTGCTGATCTTGATGTACTCAGCTACCGGGCCAGCCAGAAGGGCATCGAAAGCCTGCACGTACTGAGCCACTCCTGTGGAGAAGGAACCAGAGCACAGGTATCACCGAGAGGCACCAGGTGGGCTTCTGGGCCAGGAGCACCCACGCACACGCACTGCGCTCCTGGGCCGCACCTCCCACCCGCTCCACGCTCAGCCTTCCCCCAGGTCACACTGACGGAATGCAGGAGGCTCAGCCCAGAGCACACAGCTGAACGCAGATGAGGGAAACGCTGCAGCCACAGGAAGTCCTTATCTTAGCAGGATGGTAACCACAGGCCTCTCTGCGTCTGCGCAGTATCTGCTGCGAAACTCGCTTCCCCTCTGTGCACAGGCAGTTCACCTAACAGCCCTCTGCATGCCCTGCATGAGCGCTGCCCGGTCTGCAACAGCTACTGCTGATGTCCGACACTGATGCTTCAGCACAGGGAGTCCCGTGCAGCGATGCTGCTGGGGAGGTGCTTTGGGCCTTACCTTTGGAAGGGCCATCTCCACACATGCCAGGTCCTTGGCACACTGTCTCCAGGCGCTCCACAGCCTTCTCTAACCGTTCAACCAGTCTTTCCATATCTACCGCTGTCCACAACCTGCACAGACGGAATACAATTATTCACTGACAGCATGAAACTTGTAGGCCCAACACTGAAGAGAGTTTATCAGCCATCTGGTACAAGCTATACCAGTTCCAGAAGAGTAATTTCTACCTCTCTCTGCACCGTGATGATGGGCAGCAGGGTGCCCTCAGATAAGCAGAGACGTTTGGATTACACAACCACGCACACAGCCACTTTCTATTGCTTTACATGTATAAGGATGCTAAAACTTACATCTTCTAACCTTGTATTGACACCACTCAGTAAAACAAAGGTCTGCACAGAATCTCAGTGCAGTCAGCTCTTGGCCAAAGTCCCGGTTGTGACCATGCAGCAAATCAAGTACGACTGCTTCGCTGGGAATTCATGCACTCCAGGTTAGAACTTGTGGTTCTGCAAATGCATCTGCGGGGACCTCCCAGAGTCTTGAACTCCTCCAAGGAACATCTATAACTCCAGCACTGCTACAGTACATAGCATTGGCGTGCAAAACAAGCCACCCTGGCACACACTAAAGGCGAGCAGCTGCACAAGCTAAGGCGGCAGAGCTGCTTCTACAACAATGTGCCCCTGTTCATCCTCTCCTTCTACAGGCTCCGGTATCTGAACTGCGGAATCTACTCTGCAAGCACCACACAGGAAGGCAATTTATGCACATAAGTCATTTGAAGCGTCTCATCTGGAAAAGTCTTAAGTGTCTTATAAACTTTCCATTAATTACTGCTTTGCAGAGACTCAGCACCAAGGAGCAAGACAAGTCACGCTCCAAGCACACTAATGCACAGGGAATGCAGGGAGGGAGTAGCAAGTCACCAATTGTGTTTTTATCTTATCATCGCTCACTGAAAGATGTTACTATGTGAATCACAGCTCCCTTCTTATCACAATAGCCTGCGAGAGCTCAAAACCCTGCCTGAAGGAGAACGTCCTTCCCAGCACACGCAAAAGGAAGACAGGGTTTACCCAGGTGCCTCAACAAACCAATGCTAGATCTCCCTCAGAAACGAAACTCTAAGTTCTAACTAGGGTTTTGCTTTTGCTCACCAGCCTTCTCAGCCCTGCTCCAAAGTGCATGTTTTCACCCAATTTCCAGAGGATGTGGGGTAGATCCAGCGTTAGCCACGAGTGGCACTGATGTCACAAGACAAACAAGGCCGTTTTTCCATCCCTCTTTCGCCTGCTTGCGTCAGGAGAAGCAGCACCAATGTGGGGGTGGGGGAGAGGCCACCCCCCCTTCCAAAAGGAAGAGAGCGGTTTCCTCCTCTGTGCAAGAGTGAGCAGGAGGAGACACTGTCCATAAAACTGGACAGCAGGAACTGGATGGCTTCCAGATACAAAAAAGTTCAGAGAGGCTGAAACTTGTGGGCAGTCACCCATATAATCAACAGTAATGAATGCCTCTCTTTTTGTTTTGTTTTTTTTTTTTATTCTGTACAATGCAGAAATCCTGACCACAGGATCGTCAGCGTTCTGCTGCGGCCAAGGACGATGCATCCAGAATGGGGCTCACGTCTTCAAGTGGGAGCGCAGCCAAGAGCCGGGCTCTGCCTCCCCCGCTCTCAGCATGCTCACAGAAGTGGTTATTTTTCCCCCCCAAAAAAGCCACCTGTTAAGGAAATTCTCCCATGCTTTGAGAGTGCAGTGAGATAGAGGGGTGTAACACAGGGGTTTCAGGAAGGACACCAGGCTTACTGAGCACTGAGCAGACAAAGCTGCTGTTCTGCACCACTGATCCCCACCACATTCCACACGAAGCTCTAATCTGATCAGCCCCATTACCGAGTTGCAAACTGCATTTCAAATCGGGATTACAAACCAGAAAGTCCAGATGGAAAGCTGCTTCCGACCCCCAGCAATAAAACATGCTGTTGCGAGGATCATATCGCACCAGTTCTAGATACATGGTCGGGATTAATGTCCTTTAACAAGAAAGTGTTCCTTGAGATTCAGGTCCCTGCCAGTCTCCTTGCCGTTTGACACATCCTTCCTGGGTTTTCGTGACAGAAGCCATAAACTCACAGTACTCAATACCAGCTTTGCAAATCTAGTGCTATGCCAGATGGTGAACTCATTTTAATTTCTGTTTAATGGGCAGCATTAGGACAAGTCGCAAGATAAGTCCCTTGGTAAACTGGCAGCAAAATCAGAACTAAATGCAGGCAGCACAAAGTCCTAGAGCAGGCAGCTATATCTCAGTCACTCCTTGCTAAAGGTATCTTGACTCACCCTTACTATGCTCTTCGCCCTGTGGATGAAGCTCTTTCTGCTACCTATGTACTCATCTGGAATGAAATAAAAAGATTTAGTTGTACAGACCAGAACCTAACTAATTGCAGCCAGAGTCTGCAATCCAGAGAGATGAATGTTTAGCAAGAAGGGGAAAAAAAAAAAAAAAAAAAAAAAAAAGGAAAAAAAAGACATTACAAAGTAGACCTGCTTGGGCTACATCTAAACAGCATTTTGTCTACTGATTGCTCTGAACGCAGAATAATCTGTCAGTAAGTGACAAACTGACTTCACAGATCTCAGTAATAAAATGGGATCTCATTTGCCCTCTTTAAAGAGGAAGCTGAGACATACAGATCATTGAAGAGTCATTTTTGTTCAGAGCATTGTCCCGTGCTCAGGAGGAATGAGAAAGGCTTTCGAGATACGCTGTGCAGCCAGGGTTAGAGTTCTCCGGTTGACAGAAGTGGAGTTGAAGCTCTCCCTTTTGGGACTATAATGCAGGATTAAATCTAGGTCTTGTTTAAATTCAATTGAACTTTGATTACCAGTGGAGCGGAAGCCATGAACTTGCAGCAAATGCACATTTCACCCTGGGCCAGAAAGTCCATTCATTTTCATAGCACATTTAGTTAATCTATTAACTAGCCTTTATTTCCATCAACGCTTGGGAACGTGGTTTTGAACACACCGTACAGCAAACAGGCTTTCATCTACAACTGATATACTGATCAGAGCAGTAAAGGGAAAGGATTTTATTTGTAAAACCACTAGCTATCCCAAAGCTGATCCTGTATGACAACACAGTAAGAGGAGTTTCCTGTTTGGATAATATCAGGGAGTCGGTATGTCCTCAGGAGTGAGCAAGTTCTCATAAAAACAGCATAAATGAAATTCTTCCGGTTGCCTGAAACAGCACACTAACCTGAGCCCTCACTTAGACATTCTGGAAGACACAAATGTTAGTTTTATAGCCAGTCAAACCTACGCCTCTGTTCAGATTCAGCTTTTGCGAAGCCTGACAAACTGCTGTCAGCAACATGAAATTTGCATCAGCTACTTCCTGTTTCTACAGGCAAAAGGAATAAAGATGGGACAACTAAATTAAGAACATACCACAGTTTATTTCTGAGCTGACACTGGAATATCTCAGGGGATCAGCTACCAGATGATTTCCAACATTTACATCTTCCAAAAGCCCAAAGATTTATTTTTTTTTTTAAACAGTTCAGCTCATCAAGTAAGGAACTATTTGGAGCAAGACAGGACTCAAATGCCTGATTTTAGTCAGTTGTCAGGACCAGCCACAAACGCAAGACAGCTATTGCTAGTCCCAGCGGCTGCCAAGACAGAGATCTCTGCTGTTTATAGTACAACAATACTTGTTGACATTGCTCCAGAACCCATGATGTCTACTTCTGGTATTTCAGATCTACTTTATTTAGAAAAGCAAAAGCACTTCAAAAAAAAAAAAATCCATCTGGACCCTATTTAAGCTCTCTCAAATAACAAATCTTACCAAAATCATTACAAATGTTATTTGGCATTTTTAGTCAAATATTAAGAGACGGTTAAAGTATCACTTCACACTAGAGCAAGCACAAGGGCTCCTTTTTCATCACAATTATATGAGAACTGCACTTGCTAGACTCTGTTGCTATACTCCTCTCAATTCCATTCCCTGTCAGGGCGATGAATCCACCAGGGAAGTAACTGAGGATCTCAGATCTAAGCTAAATTGGATACAGCACCAAGCTCCATATCAGGAATTCAGAGCATCGAACCCCGTCAGCATCCCTCCTGAGCTGTGCCTGCTCAAGCAGAAGCTGCTTGGCTGAACTTCGTTACGTGAATAACAGGGGGTATTTTTGGCTTTCAGAAAGCTCAGCAATATTCCGGGGACGCAAAGATTGCTTCAGGAAGAGAAAGGGGAATACAGCAGTTTCTTGATGTCACAGATTCCTGGGTTTTCAGTGATGCACATCTATATCCCAGGTCTTGGGGAATTCCAGAACCTGACATGCAAAATCCTGTGACCCGACGCATGAAACGTCCGTATTATTTTTTTCGTTTTGCTATCACAAACTCCAAAGCAATCACTTAGGTGTTTATCCCGTCCTAACCGCCACCAAAACGCAAAAGAGAAGCCAGCAACAGGCTGAAGACAAAAACACTACCCGAGCCCAGTAAGATGGAGAAAGTACCTGGGGTTTGGAAGCACAAGCTATGTGAATATCCTCCCTGGAGGCTGCGGCCAGTCAGCCCGGGTGTGCAAAGCGGGATGTATCACCTGGGCACACACACACACACCTCCTGCCCGGGTGAGTCACCCTGGAGCCACCGGCCCCGGTAACCACCGGCCCCTCCGCCTCCCACCCTGCCCCCGCCCGCCACATCACCGGGGAGAGGCGGCTTCCGACCGAGAGCTGCCGGGATGGCAGCAGTCGCCGGTAGACCAGCGCACCCCGCCCCCCTTCCCGGAGACGGAACCGGAGCGGGGAGGATATAAACGCCTCTCGCTGGGGTTGTGGGGGCACGTACGGGCCCCCGGCGCGTCCCGGTGCCGGCGGGGATGGACCACGGCGGCCCAGACCCCGGTAATTCCCCCCCCCCCCCCCGGCAGAATTCAGGCGCAGAGACACCCCCGGGCCGGGCCGGGCCCCCGCGGCAGGAAGCGCCTCCGCTCCGCGCAGGAAGCCCCGAAGCTGCCCCGCCCGGTACCAGGGACGGCAACGGGCCCCGGGAAGAGCCGCGTCGGGGAGCTTTTACCGTTCTGTGACTAAATTAACCCGAAACCTCCACGTTTAACGAATTTACCCCCAGCACCCAGGAGCCCCTCCTGCCTCCCTGCGCCCGCCCAGCGCGGCCCCGGCAGAGGCGGACGGAGCCCCCCCGCCGCAGCCCGGGCGGGCCCGACCCCTCACCGGCGCCCCTCGGCCATCCTCCTCCCGCCGATACCGGCTCCAGGGCACGGCCCACGGCCCCAGCCCCCGCCCCGGCGCTCACCTCCCCGCCGCGCTCCCGCTCCGCCGCCGCCCGGCGCCGCCCAGCACCCCCCGTGCCCGCCGCTTCCGGCCCCCGCCCCGCGCACCGGAAGTGCGCACGGCGCGGCGCGGCGGAGCTTCGGTCAGTTACCGCCTTGCGATTGGCAGATGGAGTTGGGGGCGTGGCCGGAGAGAGCGAGGGGTGGGTGTGGAGGGGCGGGGTCTCGCTTGGGGGTGGGGCCACGGAAGTGCTGGAGCGGGGGCGAGGGGCCGGATGGGGCCGGGACCCCCAGGAGGCTCCGCGATCCCCGAGGCCCCCACAGAGGGGCTGGAGGGAGCTGAGAGCCCCCGCGGGGGTAGCTGGGACCCCCCCCCAGGAGGGGCTGTTGGGGCAGTGGAGTCCTCGGGAGATCTGGGACCCCCTGAGAGGGGTTGGGGTGGTTTGGGAGGCTGGGAGGAGGCGGGGACCCCTGAGAGAGGGGTGAGGCTGGAGGCCTGGAGAGGTGGCTGGGGGCTGCAGACTGGGCCCCGGGGTGGGGCTAGATGGGACGAGACCCCTTGGGGAGGGGGGATTGTCCTGGCCTTGCAGGGACAGGGCTTGGCTGGGGAGCAGGGTCCCCTGGGGCTGCAGAGGGGGTGGAAGGGAGACAACGGGTGCTCCTGTCCCTCAGGAATGGCATCTGCCTGTATCAGGGGGACCTGAGGTCAAGGCCCCTCCAAGCTATGTCTGGTGGGTGTTGGATGGGAGAAAGGGTCCCTCTGGGGAAATGCTGACGATCGAAACAGCTACACCCCTACACAGGGTAAATCCTGGGGGGCTCTGGGCCCCTGGTGCTCTGTGCCAGGGGTGGTTGTCATTGCTGGCTCTGTGTGGCAAAGATGGTTTTACTTTTGGTGTGTGCTGGCTCGTCCCAAACATCAAACAGCTACAAGGCTCCTGTGCTTCCCTGGGTACAGAGCACTTGTGCTCACAGACCCTCTTCGATCCAAGGGTCTAAAAGCATTTGGCAGAGGGTGGGTAAATACGGTTGTCCCAGCTTTGTTGCTGGAGAGACCAAGAACAGGTGGTCAAGGGAAAAATAACTCAGAGTCAGGAAGAGGTCCCTGGAGTCAACACGGGATTGTTCCCACAGAAGGCTCTGCTGTCTGGTTTTACCATTAGGGCAGGACTTGCCCTAAAAAGGTGGTTGCTGCCACAGTTAGAGGAAGGGCAGCAGTTGTCCCTGCCTGCTGCGAGGGACCTGGAGCTTTGCTCTGTGTTTTTGGGTCCCAGCAGCCCCAGAGAGGGAGTTGAAGCTGCCCTCAGAGCTGGGGATCTGTGCAGACAGACAGACCGTCTGTCCTGGCGAGGGCTGGGACACGTTGACAGGATGGGAAGGAGGAGAAAACTCAGCGAGGTTGGCTGACTTTACCACCGCTTCCTGCCCTCTGCTCCGCTACCATAGATGGTCACGTCTGCTGCAGCGTGGGGTGGAAGTGGGGCCTGTCCACCGCCGAGCTCCCGAGCAGAGATCCAGGCTCCATCTGTGGGATCCTGACTGGGGCAGGCAGGAGCGAGACCAAGCCTGGAATCGGCTGTGGCTCGGAGCGTGGCTCTGCTGACATCTAGTGAGGTTGTCTCCTCTGGCTTCGCGTTCCCTGCGAGGTGGGGAGGCATTCAAAATCCTTTGAGGGTTGGGTTTTTCTGAGCAGCCGGTGGGTAGGATTCATGTGTCTTCTTGGCAAAGACACAGCTCACCACTCTCCCCTTTGTGCAGCCCCCCTGGCTCCCAGCCGCTGCCCTGGCAAAGCACATGGAACCAAGTGGGACCTGCACCACTGCCCTCGCATCATCCTTCCCAGTTAGGCTGAAGCCTATAGAGGAGACGAGCAGCTCCCTGTAGTCACCAATGCCATTTGCTCGGTTTTCTGGTTCTCTTGCCTCATTTTCCACCCTGCCAACACCTGATCTGCCTCTTGCAGCTGTCTCCATCATGATCAGACACCTTAGGATCAATTAACATGATGCAAAATAGAAAATAAGATAGAACCACCTCTTTTCTATGCAGCCAATGACTTCTATTTTATAGCATCCTGTAAGTCCCAGCAGTGAAGCACCAGCCATGTCCCACCTTGCTGGTGCAGGGGCAGTGGTAATTCTGGTGGGCAGCACAGGCAGGAGCTGTCCTCCTGGGCTGCATCCTCAAGGAGGAAGCGAGACTGGGGAGAGGAACTAGAAATAACCGGAAAACGGGGAGAGGAAGTGTGTGGCTCATTGGGGTATCGCAACTCAGCCCCAGGCTGGTATGTTTGCTTCTGGGGTGGGTCCGTTTAGCTGAACGTGGTTCCTGAGGGAACAAAGATCAAGTTCCTGGTAAGGCTGGGTCACGGAAGAGCTGCCTGTTACAGGAGGGCTGGAAACCAGGCCAGTGCTCTGTGGGGCAGCCTGGTGCCCATAAACCATGCCAGCCTGTGGCCATCACTGTCCTGTCTCCAGGGAAAAGCTTACAGCTTCCCCTTGTCCCCCTTTCCTTCAAGCACCACAGGAATATTTACTCCTTTTTTTAGCCATGAAAGGGCTAAAATGCAATGACCATGAAATGCCTAAAATGCCTTTGTGTCCCCTAGACAGCACCTTTTGGCTTGTTGCAGCCAAAGGAGAGCACTTGTCCCTGCTCTGCTGTGGTGTGAGGAGGGCACTTGTCCAAGCTCCAGCCCAGGTCCTTGTGGTGCTCAGCAGCCTCCGACTCCTCCACAAGAGCAAACACAGTCCTGGCGGGGGCTAAGGCAGTCCTGTGCTTTCAGAGCTCCCCGAGCTTAAGGCTAAGCCCAAGTGCCCGGCCTACATGCAGCATTTCATTTCCCAGCAAAGCAATTTAAAGCTTTATTCCTGGGAGAAGGGAGATTCTTGGTGGCAGGAAACCAACTCACTGCCCCATCAGTTTCTGGCCCTGTACTGCAGTGCTTTGGCTGCTTACATCCTTGGAAACGGTGGTTTTGCAAAACATTAACTAAATCCCACCAAAACAGGTCGGTAGCCGTCAGTCTCTGCAGATAAAGTGACCTCAGCCAGGTGGCACAGACAAGGTGACCCCTGGGGACAGCCGTACCCAGGAATACCTTCATCCTGCACCCCTTGGGTTGTGCTGCTGGCCCTAGGTTAACTCTGCCTTCCCCAGCTGGTTACGGTCCCCAGCCTGCCTGGGGATCAGTGTGCCAGGGAGGGGGACCTGCTCACCTCAACCCGCTGTCCAGTGCCTCTATCCTGAGCACAGCCCTGCTCCTGCAGTCTCGCTTCTCCCCAGAGCCTCCCAGGCTGAGCTAATTTCCCACTGGATCAATTCCCTGATCCAGCCCCCCCCAGAGACCGTACCAGCATAGCGGGGTGGCTGTGCTGTCAGACATCCCTCTTCGTGGGAGCCCGTGCTTGGTTCAGCTTGAAGTGTCCATGAAACCAGCCCTGGGGATTTCTGCTGCAGTGTGGGGCACACGGGTCCTTCCAGCCCAGGGAAAACCATCCCCACCAGCAGCTGTTTGAAAGTTTCATAAATCTCTCCTGCTGCAAGATAAACCCAAAGCTCTTTGCCCTTTCCCTGGGGATAAGGAGGGGGGTTATTCCTTGCCCTCTGCAAGGAGGGACTTTTCACACTTCCTTATCCTCCGTAGGGTACACGACACAGTCTGGCTGCTCTCACCTTGGGGACTCTCCCTCCAGTCCCTTCTGCTGCCTCTGCCTCGGCCGGGAGAGGACCTGCCTCTTGGCAAAACCATCCTTGGTGACAAACAGGTTCACGTGCTGCCCTTTGGCAGGCACGACTGATGTTTGCTTGTTTTTGTCCCCTCCACAGTCGCCTCCCAGGCCTAGCGCCCTGTGGTTGGGGTGAACTATGCCCCATCACCTTCCAGCTCCCTCTCCACCTTCCCCCTGGCATATCCCAGCCCTGATGGCACATCACTTGCTCACCTTGGTGCTGCCCTGCAGCACGGGCAGGCCAGCACCCTCCTGAAGTGCCTCTTGGAGAGCTTTGTGCTGCAAGAGAGGCAGAGCCGTTCACCAGTCCGTGCTCAGCCACGTGCACTGGGTGCTGGCACCCAGCAGGTTTCCGCAGGGCTGGAGGTGAGCCTTGCAGCTTAGCCCTGGGAAGAGTACGGGGTGCACTAATGTAGTCTGGTGAGTGTCGGTGGAGAGAGGGGGCTGCTGCAGCCTGCCCTCCATGCTGAGCAAGCCCTGGGTGCTGAGACACAGGCCTGCAGCCCTGCTGGGCTCTTTTTCTGAGCCCCATTGCTCATGTGCACCTTCACCAATGTACAATGAAAGGCTCTTTGCCTTGTGAACAAATGGTACCAGACAACCTGGCTCCCTGAGCGGAACAGAAACCCTCTGCTCCCTTGCAGGACAGGCAGCAGTGCCCCCCAAGTTTGGGGGAAGGCTCCCCAAGCCCCTGGTACCAGATGGGTAGCCCCTGCCCCAGGAGCCCTTTCAAACCCCACCAGCTGGGAACAGGGGCTGATTCCCAGCACCCACGCAGGGTTTGTGGGCAGCACAGCTCCAGCCCATATGGCATTACAGGCATCAGCTCAGCAGGTGCTGAACGCACAGCTGACACTCTGCATTTTCCATGTTCTGGCTTTGATTTCAACAGGGCCAGCACTGCCCATACGCATAGCTCACCCAGCCGGTGCAGAGGACACAGCAGTAATGTAACTCCAGCCATGCAGGGAGGTGCTTCCCGGACATTTGGGTGCATTTGCTTCATTATCAAGGTTAGTATGGATTAAAGCTGTAGCACAGCTGCTGCTAGAGGCCAGCTATAGGTGCAGGCAGCATCTCCCTGCGCAGTGCTGGCTGGGAAGACTTCCCATGCCAGAGAGGCTTTCTTCATGCTTAGAATGAAAGCCCTCTGTAATCACAGTTGAAGCAAGACATGGTTTCTGCCTCAAGGCTGGAGTCTTGCCCAGGGCTCATTGCTATCAACTCCCATGGTCATTTTTTCCCCCCACATCTATTTTCTTAAAAGCCTCAAATAGAAGAGGTGTGCTCAGCTAGGAATGTCTGGGCCCTGGTTCAAGCTCAGTATGCTTTTAGTCTCTTGAGCTGGCTGCAAAAAACCCAGAGAGCCAAAAAAGAGGAGGCAAAGAATAGCGTCCCTGATTTCTGTTGAAAACTTTTGCAAAGAAAAGCTAGCAGCAATCTTTCAAATCCTTGGAGACAGCAGCGCTGCCTACACCCCTCGGAGGCAGCCAGGTCATAGCAATGGCCAGGATGAGTCCTTGCAAACCCGGCCAGGGGTCAGCATATTTGCAACAATCTCGAGCTCTGTGCTTGGCTGGAGCATTGCCCTCCTCCTCTCGCAGATGGTGCACATGGTACCTACCTGCCCCACCGCGGGGGGCTTCAGAGAGCACTGGTTTTGTCCCCCTTGTTCCTTCACTGCAAGCTCCAGCCCTGGGGGAGCAGGGGGCACCCAGACCGTGGCTGACGCTGCCTCTTGCCCTCTGCTCAGCACAACGCCAGCTCCCAGCCTCCTCGCATCACCCCTTTTGCTTCTTTCCATGACCCCCGCCACGATGGCAGTGTGGGGCCCAGTTAAGTATTCCCAGCTAAAGTCTAATCCCTCCAGCTATATTTAAAACCCCATCCTCATTCCAGTCCTTTGTACCCAAATGTGGAACAAAGGATAAGCCATCCTTCCCACAAACGCCCCTGCACAGAGCCACTGCTCTCGACTCAGGCACTGACCCCACAAATTTCTTGGCATGACAAATGCGCTTAACAAAAGGCACCAGCCCTGTCCCCCAGCACAGTGGCTATGGGGACAGCGCAGCAGAGCTAGCAGTCCCCTCACATGGGGCATTTGCCCCCAGCTGTATGGGTGGCTGCTTCACCTCTGGTGTATCCTCCCTGCGCCCTGTACTTCAGCCCGCTTTTCCCTTCTGCATTATATTTGCTGCCACAGGAGTGCAGTGCTCCTGCTGAGCAGGGAGGGCAGGGCTCTCCCCTTTGCTGCTGCGAGGAGGGGAATGTGAGAGCAAGGTATAAATATCCACTGAGATTAGCGCTTGCACAGCACTCTGCCCCAGGAGAAAGTGTTGAGTGTCACCCACAGCCCACATTCCCTTTCTCTCTGCTCCCCAGCTGCCCCTCCTGTTTCCAGCCCCGGGTTCACAATCTCCGCAGCCAGCGCTTTCATTTCATTCCTCCCTCCACCCCTGTTCCCTCTTGAAAGAGAGAAAATAATAGAGCCTTTGTTGTGTTGCTGCAGCGCAGGCACCAAGCAAGGAGCCACATGGGGGTAAGGGGCTGCTGGGCACAGCCGCCTGCCTGGATTATGGCATTCCTGCGCCTTCGGCTCCAGGGAAGTCAATCCTGCACCCCACGGCGTGTAAGGGCACTCTGGGCTTGCTGACATCCACACAAAAAAAGCCACCAAACAAAAAAAAATCCCCCACACCCACACTCCTGACTTCCCCCACTTTTATGTAAATATTAATAGGTCCTTGAGTTCGGTTTTTGTACAGATATATACAAATAGGAAATAGTTTCATATTTACACCATTAAGTTAATTAGGCTCTATAAAAAAGGAACAGCTTTCCAAATTAGTGTCATATGTACAGACATCAGAGGTGAGCTCACGTCCTTGGCGCGGTCACATTGACAGTGTAATGTACACTAACCATTACCCCTGGTCCCACAGGCGATCGGCATGAGTGTTATGAGCAAAAGGATCCCGCTCCAGGCTTTTCTGCTCTCCGGGACCCAGCAGGGAGTAGTGCTTGTTTCTCATGAGGCACACAAGTACCACAGGGTCAATTCGTGTAATGTACACTACCAGCACTCTGTGGATCCCGTGGAAGGCACAAGACCGGCACAGATCTCCTGTTCGAGTTGGTGGATGCTCTGTACAGCTTCTCTCAGGCGCT
This sequence comes from Grus americana, assembly GCF_028858705.1. Classification (NCBI taxonomy): domain Eukaryota; kingdom Metazoa; phylum Chordata; class Aves; order Gruiformes; family Gruidae; genus Grus; species Grus americana. The sequence goes on from NC_072874.1 coordinate 391,412, forward strand.
CCTCAACGCGCACACCTACAGCAGCATGATGCTGGTCCAGCCTCCAAGGGGCCGAGTCCTTCAGAGAGTCCCGGTGTGAGCAGACGGACCCAGCCCGGGGTCACACAATGCTGGCCAGTTCTGTGTTGTCTGACTCCGAGCTGCTGTTGCTGTCCTCCCTGGGGGCAAAGTGTTGGGGAGGAGGTACGGAGTGAGCCATGGAGCAAGCCCTGCCTCCAGGCAGACCTCTGCCTTGGAGCACAGCAGCCTCTGAAGGGTTTGAGAGGGACGTCACTGCCTTGCACAGTCCCCAAACAAGTTTTCTTTAGCAACTGGGGCGGGTTCCCTGTTGATCTCAAACAATTCACGCCATTTCTTTGGAAGTCGGGATTGGAAAAATAAGCCAGCCCTTCCCTCACCCCACCACCCACAGGTGCTGGAGGATTCCTGGACAAGTCACAGTGTGTCCCAACCCGTCTGGGCCTGATCCTGCCCCCACACACCCTGCTGGCATGCTGTTCTTGCTACCTCCATAGCGCAAGTTGACACTCACCTTAAGTCCTGCAGGGCTTTCTTGTTTTTCCTCCGCTTCTCCTCATCAATGGGGTACAGCTTGAACAGGAGCAGGCCCAGCAGGATCAGCACCACAGGCACAGCCGACACCAGCATCTTCAGGGTGACGTTCACCTCACTAGGCTGGGAGCAACCTCGGGTTTGGTACCCTGCAAAGCTGTGGACAGAAAGGGACCTTCAGGCAAGGGAAACTGAGTTTGTAGGAGACAAACCTGTCCCTGCAGGTAGAGGTTTGTGGAGCCACAACTGGATTTAGACCGCCCCAACCTTCCTCCCAGCCCTTGGGAAGCAGAGATGCTGGATGTGGAGGCACCAAACTGGCCTCCCTCTTCCTCAGCTCCCACACAAAAACTCACTCTAAGCTGAGTGTGGAGATGCCCAGGGAGACCCCAGAGGTGAACTTGGTGAAGAAGACGTAGAAGGAGAAGAAGATCGCTTCATGGCCATGGGAGTCAGGGTGCTGCAGCTTGAAGTCATCTATGACATCTGGGAGCATGGACCTGTGCAGAGAGCAGAATGGTGAACAGTAGGACAGAGCCAAGAAAGCATCTCCTCTCCCTGCTGAGAGGATTTCCCTCCAAGAGCCCTGGAAGCACCTTGCCCAGCTCTCGGGGTGCTGTGCCAAGAGCACCAGGACCTCACACTCACCAGGGCAGGAGGAAGGCAGCTGCCACGCTGATCCCAGCTGCAATGGCCACGACGTAGGTGACGATGATGTTACTGTCCAGGACAGCCACCATGATGAGGAAGGGGATGGCAGACTGGATAGAGGGGCAGAAACCAGGTTGCGTCAGCAGTGCCTGACCCACCCAGACTCTTGGCCTTTCCCCTTCCCTCCCATGCATGCCAGCCCTCCAACAGCAGGGACAGCTGGGGAAGCAGCAGTGCAGCCTTCGTCCCAGAGCCCCGCAGTGGCCATTTCCACTGGCCTTGGCCGCATCCGTGACAGCACAAATAGCAGGACGAGGGACAGGCACCAGATCAGCAGCACCAGCCCCATGCCCAGCTCCAGCCCCTCTCAGGGGGACACAGCTCTGCTCACCCCATGTGGGGAACACCATCCTCACATGCACGTCTGTACTCAAGGGGACTCACTCACCGAAATGCCCACGTAGACAGCCGTCTTCTTCCCAAAGCGGGTAAGGAACCACTGCCAGAAGGGAATGGTCAAGGTGGCCGAGAGCTATGGGGAGAGAAGGGGGTCATGGTGTCACTTGCTGACCAGCCTCTTCTCTCGGGGAAAAGCTCTTCCTAGCAAGGAGCAGCTCCTGGGCACAGCCTCACCCACCACATTTCCAACACCTCTGATTTCCACACACTCCCAGGGATGGCACGCAGCCACCCTGCCTGCTCTTGCCCTCACCCCATCCCTCACCTGCCTCCACTCCCAGGAAGGGGAGCTTGCAATTGGAGCAGGTGTGTGGGGCCACCTCCTCCCCCGGCGGAGAGCACTCTGGTACCCAGCACCACCATCCTCAGGGCACCCGGCAGATGCCAGCACACTTGCCCAGAGGGAGGACCTGACTCGATCCTCGGTGTGGGAAGGGATTTGATCTCATCATCGCTGCCTGCACACAGCGTGGCCAAGAGCCAGGCTCTGTGGGGACCCTGGCATCTTGGACCTCTCTGCCCCATCAAGCAGGGACGGTGAGAAGGGCTCCCAGGGATGAGGCAAGCTGGAAAGGGCTCTCAAGGAGCTGTTTTGCTCCATCCTCCTGGCAGTAAACACTGAGATCCTTTTCTCCAGGCAGGGAGGAAGGGAGATATGTAGCAGGATTTGGACAAAAGGCCCCCACGGCTCCTGGTCTCCCCCGTCTCTGGCCGCCTTCACGTGGGAACAAAGGCCTCGCTGTTCCTGCCAACTCACCCGGCCTTTGCAGGACATTTGGCAGCTCCCTTCTCTCTTCCCTCCTCCCAGGGGACCTTCGGTCACTGTCCCCATGGTGGCGTATCACAGCCCCACTGCCTCCCTCCCCTCAGCCCACAGAACACCCATCCCATGTCAGCTCTGGCGGAGCACCTAGGGGATCCCATAGCGTGTGTCCCACCACAGTCCCAGCCCTGAGGGGTTCCAGGACAGAGCTGTACGCACCATGATGGCCAGGAGGATGTTCTGGAACGCATTGCGGAAGCCCAGGGTGTAGGTGCAGAAGAGGGCAAAGTTGCCCTCCAGCAGCTGCAGAGGAGATAGACAGCAGTTAGGGGGAAACAGGCACCCCAGCCACCCTGGAGGGATGTGCTCCTCCTCGCAAGGCTATGCCCAAAGCACAAACAGGGGAAGAAAGCAGCTATTCACCAACCCATCCAAGGGCACGAGGCCACATCCTTCCTCTCTGCCTGGGGCAGCTCCGGCTCCTTGATCTGCCACCTCACATGCTCGCAGCCCACCAGAATCCTATTTGGGCTCTAGTCTGCTTGTCCCCCAACCATCTCCAAGCTGTGCTGCTGCCGCTCCCTCTCCCCCATCCTCCAAACCCGGCTGTGCTTACCATGAAGGCCAGCGAGGTGAAGAGGAAGCCGGCGATGAGCTTAATATAGGCACCATGGTTCATCACCAGCTTCAGCCCCCGGAAGAAGGAGACAGGCTCATCTGACTGGAGCTCAGAGGACTCTGGGGAGGGGAGCAAATCAGCCCATTGTTAGACCCACTGAAACAGCACCCTTGGGTGCAAGGGGTGCGCTCTCTCATGTCTGCTGCTGAGCACCCTGCACAAGCCCCTGCCCACCTACAGCATCCCACCCCAAGGGAGTAATGCCTACCGAGTCCTCCCTGCCCTCACCCAAGGGTCCCTCAGCCCCATGGAGGGGAGAGAATAGCCTGGCTAATTCAGCCAGGATAAGCAGAGCTGGTTGCAAAGCAGAGGGAGGGAACAACAGAAGCTACCGGACTTTGGATATCACCTCACCCAGGGATGCCCTAGTTGGCACTAGCAAACTTGGCCAGACAAAACTATGCAAGATAACATTTATCTCTGACAGTGCAGAGCAGAGAGCTAAGTCCTCATGGCTGTGCTGCAACGGACCCTGGAGAAGATGCTCTGGCCTCCTGCCCACAGCATTGCCCTTTGGCAGTGCCTTCCCCAGAGCCCCATACCCAGCCCTCAGCTCTACCTGCCCCTCTCCCCTGGTGCTCAGCCATGCTTCTGGGAGGACCCTGGCAGGAGTCACAGCTTTTCCATGAGTCCAGAGTATTCCAGCATGTCTCAAGCCTCACCTCTCTTCTCCCGCACTCCCACCGATAGGATCACGGCACAGAGGATGTAGAGTCCCCCAATGACCCCCGCAGCGATCATGTAGGCATTTCTCTGTGCAAGAGAGGAGGGAGCGGTGAGGGAGGGGGCTCATCCCAGGAGCCAGCCCAGTCAAAAAGGCAAGGTGAGTACGGGGGGCGCTGCCAGCAGGTCCCCCAAGCACATTCCCCCAGCTTACCGTGTCTGTGAGCGACCCAGTGTCATGGGTCATGTTTAGCTCCTCCATGGCCACTGAGGAGTTGGGCTTGCCAATGAAGACGGGGCTCTCAATGCAGGGAGTAATCACCTTGCCCACGATCTGGCCCTGGATGGCAGTACCCAGCACAGTGCCCAGCACTTCCACTGTCATACCTGGAGGGAGAAGCCAGCAGGACTGAGCACAGCCGTTGGGCACCCAGCGCAAAACCCTTCTCCACGGCAAAGCCTCCCCAGCTGCAATTCCTTGCCCTTCACCAGGAGAAGTGAGCCAGTCCAGCTCTCCTACAGCTCCCTTCAAATCACCAAGTGATAAAGCCACAGGGAAGGAGAGTGTCTGCTGGGGAAACTGAGGCAGGGAGAGAGGCCAAGACTTGGTCATGCTGCTCCCACTGCTGTATGACAGAGCAGGGGGAAAGACCTGGGAGCTCAGATCCCACATCATCTGCTCCAGGCTCTTGGCCGTAACCAGGACCACCTCCCACTGGACTAGACAAGGATGTCTGCAGGAGGAACTGGGGAATAGGAATGGGAAGAGCTGGACCAGCTGCAGTTCAAGCCCTAAATGATGCTGATCACACATTGTCCTTGGGATGGGGTGTGATCAAATAAATGAGCCCTTCCAGCAGGGCATCTGGAGGAGGATCATGCCCCAGCAAGAACTGCCATAAAGGAGCTGAGCACTGGCTGCCCCCCCAGCCATGGCAAGGAAGGGAAGGAAATACTCTTACGGTAGGCAGTGGCCGAGTCCCGCTCGCTCTGCTCCCTGCTGATGAACATGGTCAGCGCCGAGTAGGGCACGTGGAAGCACTGCAACATCACGAGGAGAATTAGCTCAGGATGGGAACCTGCCCCTCTGTGTAGCTCAGTGAGGTGAAGGCAGGACTTCATTCTCTCCATCCCTCACCCACTGGCCCTGCTGTGCGCAGAGCCCAGCTCACCGTCACAAGGGTCTGGAAGATGCAGTAGAAGATGAGGTACCACATCACTTGGCCTCTGGAGATGTCTGGCACAAACCAGATGAGAAAGTAGGAGATGACAGCAAACGGGGTGGAGAAGATGATCCTTTGGGAGAACACAGTGTTAGCTCACAGGCATGCAGCACTGGGTAACTGCACCCCCCCCCCCCCCCAGCTCTCCCCACTGCCACGCATCCAGTGAGGCTCAGGCATCTGATTTTGGGGGGCCCTGAGCTGCCCTGGGGCAGCCCACCCTGCTCCAACACTTTGACAGGAGGTCAGAGGAGGTGGTTGCCACAAGGTGATTGAAACCATGCTGAAGGCAGCAGCTCAGGTCTCACAAGGGTGGAAAGAGCTGACTCAAGACTTCCAGGGGGAAGAGCTTTATTTGCAAAAACAGGCATCCCTGCGTCAATGGAAGAGACTGATCTGCTGCTGCCTTCAGCTTCCACCCCTGGCCCCAACCTCTCCCCCAGGCAGCACTGCTGCATGTTCAGAGGGATGTAATCACCTCTGTCATCCCAGCAAGGGCTGGGGAGCAGCCAGGGAGCACAGCCCTGTGGGCCCAGCAGCCAAACACCTCTCACCAGCTTGGCTCTGCTGCCAGCCCCTGCTGAGCCCTGGGCACCTCCGTTCCGCTGGCAGGGATGGGGCGAACCACCAGCCAGCGGCAGGCTGGCTCCTTCTTAAGGGACACAGGATGCAAAGCGTAACAGAAGATCAGGGGGCATTGCTCAAGTGTTGGGCCTTGGAAGCAGTCCCAGCAGGACTGGCCAGCAAGGGTGATCACATCAGGAACCCACCCAGAGCATCTCTCCACTTCACCTAGCAGATCTCATAACCCTTGTCCTGCTGCAGCCCAGACAGTGAGCAGCTCTACCCTGCACCAGCAGCCTGAGGACAGCACAAGCACCCAGGTCCCCCCATCACTCAGGGGGGCATGGGAGGAATTCCTCCTCCTGGAGGGAAGTGAGCCAGGTGTTGTGGTTGCATCCACATCTGTCTGGAGATTTGCAAGCACCCTGCACTCCACAAACTACTGGACAGAGGCTGCGTCCTGGAATGAAGCCAGCAGAACCGGACACAGGACAAAGCCATGAGCGACCAGGGCTGCCCCCTCTGCTGCTCCACTGCCAGGGTACAGCGAGATCTTTCCATCCGGGCTGACGTACAGGATGCAAAGTTTTAAATTTAAAGGGCAGTGGGGGGAAGAGTGAGAAACCAAATCTCCATGGATGGAGAGCCGGCAGAGGCATTGCACAGGACCCAACACATGCACATTTTTCCATGCGCACGTCACCCAGCGGGGAAGAGGAAGGGGGCGAGCTGCCTCCAGCCACTCCTCTCCCGCATGCTTATCACCACACGCATACGTGGAGCCAAGGGAAATTTTGAATGAGTCACTGCAGCCACACAGCAGGAACCACGTCACACTCGCTGCGGGTGCCAGCACATGCACAGTAGATGTGCCAATCCCCCGTGGGTCCACTCCAGCACTGGGACCAGGATGCTGAAATCCCGGCCAGGGCTGACCAGCAGCTCCTGGCAGCGTCAGAGTGACTGCAAGTTACCCCTGACCGAGGCCGAGGTGATTAAGAAGTTCGCTCAGAGGAGGAGGAGGAAGCCATGACGCGCTCGCCTGCTCATTGGCCACCGCACGATGGTGTGTTCCTTTGTGCCACGGCCCGGCAGTTAACTGTTTGCAAACGGCTGCTGCCCTGGAGAAGGTCAAAGCCGAAGCTCTACAGTCACCAACACATCAAGGAAAAGTTTGGTCACCAGGAAGGCTGGGATGGTTGAGGAAATGGGGACCTGCTCAGGGCTGGGGACAGAACGGGGTCCCCGAGGCTGGGGGAGAGGAGGAGGCAGCCAGTGGATGAGCTGCTGGGACAAAACACGCCAAAAAGTTTCAGAAAGAAAGAGCTGAAAGGGAGAGAGGTGATGGCCCTCTGGAAAGGTCTCCTCTCCCTTCCGAGGGGCCAGAGCAGCCCCGAGCTTTGGGCTGGAGACACCAGCAGCCGGCTGGAGCTCAGCCTTGCAGATCAGACTCTTCAGACCCCAGCAGAAACTTTGGACAATAAACCCTTACACACAGCGGGGTTACACAGGGTCACATCACAGGTACGGAGGGTTTGGGGTCAGGCAGCAGCCACCCCAGTCCACGTCCTGCAGCACCTGCAGCTCCTGGCTTTGCACACAGGGAAACTGAGGCAGCAGCAAGGAGCTCTGCAGCCACACCAGCCTGGGGCTGCGCAGCCCCACACAGCCAGCCCCGCTGTGACCCACAAACCCTGAGTTTGGGAGGTTTAAACTTGGTTTGACTCCATCCAAATTGGACTCAGCCAGTTGCCCTTGAGCCACGTACAATAGCAGCAAACTCCTCACAGCCGGCTGCCCCGGCACTGTGAGGGGCCCAGCGCAAATCGAAAGCTCTGGCTAATTTTAACGAAGTGGGAGCCATTTGGAGGAATGCAGCAGCTCCATCCCCACCCCCTGCCTCGAGGACACGAGATTACAGAGAGCGAAGCCGCGGCGGCCATGGGAACACGCATGGCTATCCCACACAGCCCTGCCTGCACACCCAGGCGGCTCTGCACAGGCTGCTCTAATCTCCGGACCCCAGACTCTGCCGCACATGTGGCTGCAGAGAAGCTATTTCAGGCCGTGCGTGGAGCCTGGCTTTAGTGACAGCCGACTGCCACTGCCTAGAGCTATTCCAGGAAAGCCCAGAAGCAGAGGGTATAATCTGCGGGGGAAAGGACTTGTGTCCCTCTAATTCCACTCCCCCCATGCCCACCCCCTTTGCTGCATTGTATTTCAGCCATCCTGCAGGCACCCAGGACGTGGGTTATTTTAGCATGGGACATGCCACCATGTCCACACTTAGGCATTACCGCCCTGCAACGCTGTGTCCTGCACACAGGGCAGGTGTTTATGGACGTCCTAAGTCTGCCCTGGGTGCAAGCACGAGTCCTTTGGGGCTTTGCAAACCCTGTCGCATCTGTTCCAACTCCCTTTGGCACCCCTTTGCTCAGCACCCTTCTCCCAAGGGCAGCAGAAGCACCCACATGCAGACACTCAGATCCACGATAGCTGTTTTCCTGCCAGAAGAGCATCCTCATGACTGTCAGCTGGTACCCCACCACCACGTGCCGCCCCCCGCCCCCCATTCCTCTTCCCTATGGGTGTGATGCCATCTGCTCTGCTGGCAACGTGGCCCTGCCACTGGCCAGAGCTCAGCAACTGCCACAGGAACAAAGTCCAGCGTTGGAGCATGGCATCAGGGCAGATCTCGGGGAGACTGGAGCTGCTACAAGCACAGTGACACAAAGAACAGCCGGGCCCAGCTTGTACAGGGGTGGCTTGGGACCAGTCAGAGTAACAGACACAGACTTGAAGCTGCAGCTGTTGGCAGCGCTGTGGGCTTTTTGGGGTGCTTGGCACCTCACCTGGGTGAGGCAGGGTGTCAGCATATCCTGCCTTGCAAACCTCATGCCAAGGGACACCCAAAGCTGACTGGAAACGCTGTGACACATCAGGCAGGGATGCAGGGTGATACAAGTGGCTCTTACCAGGGCATCAGGCGGCCAAAGCGAGTCCATGATGTTTTGCTGATAAAGAAGCCCACCATGGGGTCCGTGACGGCATCCCAGGCTCGCCCCACAAACAGGATGATGGAGGCATAGAAAGGGTCCAGCTGCAGGGAAAAAAACTCATGTCAGGACATGCAAACCCCTGTGCCCCTGGCTGCCCTTCCAGAGCTCCACAAGACCTTCCCAAACATACTGTAGCCCCACTGCCGCTTGGGAGCATGGACGCATCCCTCAGCCTCTCCCCCTCGTTCAGTGGGATTTGAGGCATGGTGACCCAGTCTGTCTCAGCGCTGCCCCACCATGCTCCCTCCACACCAAACTCCTGCCGTCTTGGAGCAGATCTCCCCCAAACCCACCCCACAGCCAGCACAAAGGTGCCCCACGGACACTTCTCTCTCCCCATTTCACGCCGACCCAGAACGCTGTTGGGTCGTGGGGCAGATCCCACGTCCCATGGGACACACACCGCAAGCCCGCTTCACAGCCAGAGGCACGAAGTAGCCACACAGCTCCACCCGTGGGGCCGGCCTGGTGGAAACCCACAGCCTTCGGACCGACTTCCACGCAGGACCGCGACTCCTCGTGACCGACACACGCTCCCCTATACACCCCCCCCCCCCCCGCTCCCGGCCGTACCTGCGCCACGTCCAGGAGGTAGATCTGGAGGAAGAAGCCGAGCGCGCAGCCCGTGATCTGGTAGGGGGCCCCCCCGACGGCGTAGCACAGCTTGCTGCACACCGACAGCCGCTCCCGGCTCTCCTGCAACCGGGCCGGGCGTTAGCGCCGCCGGGAAGGGCCCCCCCGACCCGTCCCGGTCCTCCCCCCATCCCGACCCGACCGACACCCCCCCTCCGCGCCCGGAGCTCACCCTGCGGCGGGGCTGGCGGCAGGCAGGCGGCAGGAGCCCCCCAGCCCGGACCCGCTCCGCGCCGCCGCCCCCGGCCATGCCGTGCGCGATGAATGGGGCCGCGCCGCCGCCCGCGCGGGCCTTGTACCGGCAGCGCCCCGCCCCGCCCGCTCCACACCCCCGCCCCCGCCTCCCGGGGCAGGGGCCTGCTGCTCCTCCTCCTCCTCCTTCTCTTCCTCCTTCTCCTCCTGCCCCGGCCCTTCTCCCAGCCCCGAGCCCCTTCCCTCCATCCTCCCCGCCTCCGGCCCCATCCTTCCTCCACGTCTCCTCATCTCTCAGCCCTCCATCCCCATCCCTCCATTCCCCCATCCCCTCATCCCTCCATTCCCCCATCCCTCCATTCCCCCATCCCTCCATTCCCCCATCCCTCCATTACCCCATCCCTCATGCCCTATCCCTCATTCCCCATCCCTCATCCTCTATCTCTCATCCCCCATCCCTCACACCCCTACTCCATCCCTTCCCTCCATCCCTTCCCTTTCTGTATCCCCCCATCCCTCCATCCCACTGCCCCTCCCAGGTGCCCCCGTTGATGGCAGAGGCTGAGTGAATACTGCGTTGCCCTACAAGGGGACAGGGCTGGCAGAGGCTCCGTCAGCCTCCCTGTCCCATGGGTGCCCAGTGGCACCAGTCAGTTAGGGCACTGGAGACCCTCAGTGCCAGCCCCCCCAGCATCAGCTCCCATGGTCCCTGGCTGCTGCACAACAGCTTCAGCAGGCAACAGTGGCTCCCAGGCCTCAGCATCTCTCCCTGGGCCACCTGCAGTGTCCCCTGTGGCAGATGGCCAGGTGGACATTGATCCCAGCACCTCTCAGCTGTGCTGGTGCTGTTTGCCCACCGGCAGACACACGTACGCCTGTGCCAGTGCCGTGTCACCACAGTGACAGCCATCAACTCTGCTCGGCTCAGGCCACCAGGGTTCAAAGATTGCCCTGAGATGTGCCGCAAGATGGGGCTGCATAGCGGGGCCGAGCAAGCGGGGCCAGCGTGGCACCCAGTGCCATCACCTGATTGCCACTTGGAGCTGGACTTGGAGCTGCTTTTATGTGGGCACAGGGACGGGCAGCTGTCACCGAGCAGGGATACGGGATGCAGCAGAGCCTGAGCAGGCACTGGAGACGAGCAGGGCGGGTGGCCCCTGGCATGGAGCGGTGGCACAGCAGCTCCGGGCACTCCCTGGTTTTGGGAGCACTGAGCCAGTGTCACCATTTATTCATGGTTTCCTGCCCCTTGCACAATGTGTGCAGTGGGTTGGCTCCCTCTGTGCTGCCACGTGTCACAGCCCTGTGCCCGGCCCGGCCCCATCAGGGACGGGGACCCATGTGAGGCTTCAGGCTGTTCAAATTTGTTCAGTGACACAAAATATCTTGAAGCAAGAGGGGAGCGAGGTGTGGGCAACACCACTCACCCACCCAGTTTGGGAGAGACCTGCCTTGGGCTCCTCACCCTGCTGTGCTGTGCTGGCTCGGGTGCATCTGGCAGGGGGCAGCCCCAGGACAGACACCCTGGTGCAAGCTGGAAGTCCCCCAGCACCCCTCAGGAGAAAGTAGCCTCATATCAGGAATGGGCTTGTGCCTATGTCTGCTGGCACACTTGTGTCATGAGTTGGCTGGGCTCCACCCTCCCTGAGCATCAGAGCTCAGGAGATTGGGATGAGCGTTGTGACCCTGTGCTGAAGTAAGCAGCATGAGCAGTTTAAGGGGTCTTGGGATTGGGGCTTAAGGGGTCTCAGTTTCGGGGTCTGTGCTGGGTGGCCAAGAGGCGTGTGTGGCCATACCGTGTGGGTGTTGCCCGCTCGCTGCTGGCTCTGGGTGCTGGTATGGAGCAGAGGTCCCTGGACATCCTCTTGCTGGGGATGACCACATCCCTGCGTGACATCGGTGCAGCTGCTGGGGACATCCACGCAGGCTTGAGTCCCTGTCTGGGCCTAGTCCTGCACCATCCCCAAAGCACAGATTTGGGTACCCCAAAGCATTCTGCTCCCTGGCACACGTAACCGGGAATCTGCTGGGAGGCGTGTTTGGGTCAACACCCTCCAGACTCAGTGCGGGGCCCCTGCTCTGTGCCTCAGTTTCCCTCTCCACAGAGAAGACCTCTTGCATGGGAGCAGAGGGGACTCCCATGGTGGCATGTCCCTGCCCTGGAGGGACCAGGCTCCCCAGAGATGGGATAATCTTGTCCTCAGCTCACCATTGTGTTTGGCCCCAGCACTATTGCTGTGCTCCCTTTATCCCAGGCGCTCCTCCCCTCCTGATGCTTTTGACATTCCTGTCCTTGAGCAAAGCACTGAGAAACTGCCTCCTGGGCAAACGAGGCTTTAGGAGAAAAATGAGCCGCCCTTTGTGCTGGAGATTGTGCAGGAAGACCGCAGATAGGTGTAGCCCTGCCTTACATATGAAGTAGAAGTAGAAAGACCAGGAATTCCTTGGATTAGGAGGATTTTCACCCCCAAGTCTGGTATTGCACAATTTCCGGTGGGGGGATTTTAGACCCTCCCAAGCAGATGCTCTGGGGGATCCTCACAGCAATAAATGAGCTGCCAAGGGTTGATCCCAGTGGGGATGTTGGTGCAGCAGCTTCCACCAGGCTTGGGGTCCCCAGGGACCCCAGGAGGTTGGGGCTGGGGCTGGACCACTCACAGGGTCACCCTTGGCACCAGGACCAGCTCAATGTGATGGTCTTGCAGGCAAGACCAGAGGTCGAATACTCCTCTGATGATGATGCTACACCATCCCAGCCTCCACATCCCTGAGCTGGGGACACCATCGGGCTTCACGGGTGACTCTTCAGCAGCTGGGACCCAAATGCTGACCCTGGGGACATGGTTCAGCCCTGGGGACAGGGATAGGGAAGGGGGCTACTCCAGTGGATGATGGCTCTGCCATCCTACCTGCCACCCACACTCCCTGCTGTCACAGATCCGGAACAGCTCAGAGCAGGAACTGAGCAAGCGTGGGCACACCTGAAACCAGACAGCCCTGCCAGGCTGGGCCAGCCAGGATGGGGAGGATGGGCTTGGGGGCAAACAGCAGTGAATGGGTCCCAGATCTGTTGGAGGGCTGTGGGCCAGCCTTGGTGTGGCTCCTCAGCTTGGAGACAGCCCTGCCCACACACTGCAGAGCTTCTCCAGGGCTCAGGGCATCTCCTGGCATCAGGCAGGGTGTGCCAGGGGCAGAATGGGTCCAGAGGGGCTGAAGAGGCAGCAGGGATGGAGCCAATAGTGCATTTTCCTCCCCCTTCTCTGGACTTCACTGCCTGCTAAATTCAGAGTGGGTGGCTGCACCCCCAGGGAGTCAGGACTGGTGTGACCCCTGTGAGCGCTGTCCCCCGCCCCGTACAGCCAGGCAGTATTTTGTGGTGCTCCCATACCCCTCAGGGACTTGGGCAGGTGTTTTGCAAGGGCCCTGCCAGTCCCGGTGGCCGCTGCCCGACAGTTTCATGGGGACAAAGGGGACGCATTGCATGGCAGCACGCAGCAGCCGCACTGTACTGCCCACACCTCTCCTGCGTGGCACCCTGGGGAGTGTGTCACAAAGCTGAGGGGGATGAGACGGGGCCAGGATGTGTTGGCATGGGGGCTCACAGCCTCTGCTGTCCCTGGGGACCTGGGACCCCCACGAGGACAGCTGGGTGGCTCGAAGGGTGCTGCTGCAGCAGGATGGGGACAGTCGGAGGCAGAACCCAGCTCAGGCTGCCCCGGAGACACCTGTCAGACTCGAGGTGACTGTCCACTGTGGGGAAGCGCTTTAAGACTGGAGCTTCAAAGTCCAGCCCTGCTGTCAGTGGGGATCCAAAGGGCACAGGGGTCCAGGAACTGCCTTGCGTCATGTTCCGGAGCCGTGCCAACTGCCGGCCGGGACAGGGCAGCTCCTGCGGAGCTGTGCCAATGCTGGGGGCACGTGCTCAGTGCTGGCCATGGAGTTGTGCCAGCGCCCTGCAACTGGGGGGCACAGTGAGGTGCCAGTCTGGCCAGTGGGTGGCCCCCAGCCCTGTCACCCATGGTGCCACAGCCCCCAGGGGCACTTACCCACCCACCCCTGTTTGCACTGCCAGTTCCCGCGCTGGTAGCAAGAGGCTCTCAGGTCCTGTTTGCTGAGTGCCTGGAGAGGCTGGGATGAAAGGGCTGCACAGCCCCTCCAGCCCTCTCCAGAGGTGCTTTCACACCTTCAAAGCATCCAGAGCCCCTTGAAGGCAGGATGAGCTCCTGCCTCATCCTGGGAAAAGCTGGAGAGATCCCCAGGCCAGCAGGGAGGGGGAAGGAGACGTGGCCAAGAGCTATAGGTTGTAGGAGCCTTTGCTCCTGTGCCCAGGGGATGTGTTGGTGTTGGAGCAGGCGGTCTGGGGCAGTGCCAGCTGTGTCCCCAGCTACGATCCTCTGTCCCTGCAAGCCTCCACAGAACAAGTCTGCAGCAGCTCAGCCCCTGCCCTTAATGTTGACAGAGTAATTTTGTTTCCTAAAGAGAAAGAGAGCGCTTCACCCACACTTCCCGGGGAGGGTGAAGGGCTGGGAGCAGCTCTGGGGTGGAAGGAGCCTGGCTGGGGACACCCTGGGGACAAACCCAGGGCTCCCAACCTGGCTGGGGACCGGGGCCAGTGCTGAGACAGGAGCATGAAGGGAACATCAGCCTGGGCTCCCTGGGGCTGTGTGGGTCTCGGGGCTGCTGCCCCAGCCAGGCGGGCATGCAGGCAGGATTGGGGTGCTCAGGGCTGCTCTGGATAGGCCAGGAGGGCATGTAGGGTGCTGTGGCCATTGTGGGGACCCCATGGCACCTTTATGGCTGGGAAACCACAGGACCGGACCGAGGACCCTCCTGCTGCACCGACCCTGATGCATGAGGCTGGCAAAGCTTTGCTGCACCCCGTGCCAACAAGGAAAGGGCCGGAGCAGTCCTGGGGCATCCCACATGCTTGGGACCCTGGGACAGCCACCAGCCCAGTGTTTGCTGCCAGCCCTGCTCCTCTGCCTCCTTTGTCCCCTCTGCCAGCTCGACAATGGGGAAACTGAGGCACGGACCTGTGCGCGGCGAGCAGCGCCGTCTCCCCTCGGCTCTCCCCTCCGGGTCTCTACTCCAGCTCAGCTGAGCGGGACCGCGGGTGCCCGGTGGGCTGTGTGTCCCCGTCCCCGCTGCCCCACGGACGGTGGTTCCTTCACGGGTCCCCGGCCGTGCCCGAGCCCCAGCAGGTGGCGCCCCGCGCCCGCCGGTGGCGGCGGCCGGAGCCCGGGGCCGGGGGAGCCGGGGGGGGGCCGGGGGGGCCGTGCTGGACCGCACTGGGCAGCGCTGGGATGTGCTGGTTCATGCCGGGCTGTGCTGGGCTGTCCTCATCCATGCTGGGCTGTGCTGGTCCGTGCAGGATCATGCTGGGCTGTGCCGGGAAGAGCTGGATTGTGCTGGGCTGCAGTGGGCTGTACTGGGAAGCAATGGGCTGTTCTGGGCTGTGCTGGTCCATGAAGGACCGTACAGGGCTGTGCTGTGCTGGGCTATGCTGGTTGCTGAACTGGGTTTGATTGCTCCCTGCAGGGCTGGTCCTGCAGCCCAGAGACCCAGCCCCCTGATTTGCAGTACCACCAAACAGGGCAGACCCTGTGGCCCCGACCGCACTCGGTGGCAATAGGAGGGTGCTGGGGCTGAAGGGGGTTAGCGGATGCTGTTAGGGGGAATATGCTCATCCCAGGTGAATGCCTATGTTTTCACAGTGTTTATTGCCATTCCTAGAAGGACCTTGGCAGTGGAGAGATGCAGCATCCCACTGCGCTCTCATGGGTCCTCGAGAACACGGCATCTCTCTGGACCTCCAGGCTGAATGTGCCGGGTGCTGCATGGGCAAAGCCCAGTTTGGGCAGCAACGATGGGGCAAAGTGCTGGTGGTGGGAGCTGTGTGTGTGAGAACCACTCTGTTGTGTCCCAGGCCATCCTTGGCTTCCCTCTGGCCTGTTGCTCCTGGCTTTGCTGGCAGCTCCCAGCCCCTCCTTGGGGTGACAGCACTGCAGCGCCCATGCTGCTGGCGAGCACGTCCCCAGGAGGCAACTGGTGCCTGTGCACAGCCCTTCCTCTGTGCACAGACCGGGTTCCTTGCATGCACTTGGAAAGTAAAGCACCACGTCCCTTAGTGCTGGTTTTCTGGTGTTCCCGCAGCCCCTTCTTATTTTAGGTGCCTCTTTGCTGGAGTTGGTGGCTTTTGGAGGGGCGAACCTCCCATTTGGGTTCACAGGGGCTTTGGCGGCTGTGGGGACACCTCCATGGGAACATCCTGGGCAGGACACAAACACTAAGTGACCGCACGGCTGCCCAGGAGCAGAGCCGCTCGCCTGCCTGTGCTTCAGGGAACAGCTGTGCAGCAGCGATGGGTTGCTGTGGTGGAGGGTGGTGGTGCTGCCCTGGTGTGGGTTCAGGAGCCCAACGGGAAGTGGGGGGGATGCCCAGAACGGGGGGGGGGGGGGGGTGGATGCGAAAGGGCACCCGGGGGTGGTCTCCAACAGCAGGCAATGCCTCCCTGTGACTTGTCCTCACTTCTCCAGTTTGCTTTGCCACTGCGCTCAGCCGAATGTCCCCAGGCTAGTGGCACAGCTGTGCTTGGCCTGGGTGTCCCCAGTCAAAATCTTCCTTGCAGGAGTCCCTCCTTAGCGCCTGCAGAGGGGGGGTCCCCCAAACCCTGACCTTTCTGGAGGTCGGCATCGGGAGCTGGTGGAACACTGTGGGGGGCAGCGAGGGTCCCCCAGCACACGGGGTGGCCACTGGTTAATAGCCCCGTTAGCATCCCCGTTAGCAGGACCGGGGAACCCTGCGGGGGGGGGGGGGCCGCGGCATCCCTCCCACCGGGCCCCGGGGGCGGGGAAAGAGCATGGCCCCGCCCTCTATGCAAATCACAGCTCGGCGATTGGCGGGCGGGCGGGGCTGGGCGCTGCAGACAGGCTATAAGAGCGGGGGGGAAACAATGCACCCGCGGTCCCGGCTCGGTGGCTGGTGCCGCCGCGACCCGCAGCACGGGGCGAGGTGGGCGGAGCGGGAGCTGCCCCCCCCCCCGGGGCTGGGGACGCCCCTTTCCTGATCGGGCGAGAGGTGCCCCCCCTTTTTTTTTTTCTCCTGCCTCCTCCCCCCCCAGCTGCTTTTGCCTCACCCCCTCCCATGCAGAGATGGAGTTTGACTCGTACCAACACTACTTCTACGACCACGACGCCCAGGAGGATTTCCACCGCTCCACAGCACCCAGCGAGGACATCTGGAAGAAGTTCGAGCTGGTCCCCACGCCCCCCCTCTCCCCCCTGGGTATCCCCGGGGAGAAAGCCTGCTGCTCGGGGGCGGAGGAGCGCTCCGGCTGGCTCTCCCGCTACTGCCTGGCCGGGGAAGAGCCGGAGTATCTCATAGGGACGGGGGAGATTTTCGGGAACCTGAGCGCTTTCATCCTCAAGGACTGTATGTGGAGTGGGTTTTCAGCCCGGGAGAGACTGGAGAAGGCGATGACAGAGAAACTTTCCACGGGCACGCAGAGGGCCACCCCCCACAAACCCTCCTTCGCCCAGGATTTTGGGTTCAGCAGCTCGGTGAGCGAGTGCGTGGATCCTGCTGCCGTCTTCCTTTGCCCGCTAGCCGAGAGCAAGATCCCCGCGTCCTCGGGATCCGAGGGCCAAAGCGATTCTGGTAAGGGTGCTCCGCCGCCGAGGTGCGGGCTGGCCCCGGCCCAGCCACCCTCCAGCCTCGCTGCAGCCCGCGGGGAGCCCGGCGTGGAGGACACGCGTGTCCACACATGTGCGTGCCGGGAGCCTCCCAGCCAGGCAGCGCCTTTGTTGCGGCTCCAAGTAAGCCCCGGTCCCGGCCCCACGAATAAAACGGGCTTGGCTGCTCCCCTCCCCACGGGGCTTCTGCTCGGGAAAACCCTGCCCTTCAGAGGAGTGCGTGGGTCTCTGGTGGCCCCTCTCGCTCGTCCCGACCCCACGGGAGCCTCACTGGCAGGTTGGTGAGGGGCAAGTTTGCAGCTCACCGTGAAAAGTTTGGGGTTTTTTAAGCTTTGTAGCGTGCTCTGCTGCCGGTTCATAACCTCGGCTGCTTCCCCTGTCCCCCCACGCTCACAAGGCCCACCCGGGACGGGCTTTCCTCGGGACAAAAAGCAGGATATCCCTTGGGGCCGGCAGGTTGCGGAGTAGTGGCCGCGTCCCCCGAGGCGGTGGCTCCGTGGGATGGGCAGGAACGTCCCGCATCGGTTGTGGCGCGTCCCAGACCACCCCCGGGGCACGTCTGCTTGTCCCGCGTGGGAGGGGGGCGTGTTTATACGGGGGGTCGGGCTGGGAAGCGGGTGCCTCTGAAACCCACCAGACAAGAGCAAGGTGGTGCCGACCTCCCCGCATCTCGGGCCATGACCACGCGTTTTCGGTCCCCATTTACAAACGCCCCCCCCCCCCCTTCGGGGGGGGACTCCTCAAACCGACCCGCCCCGTAGCCCCGGCGGGGGCCGTACGCTGTTTCCCACGCTCCCGCAGAAGCCGGGCTGACTCGGCTGCCGTGGAAGCGCTGACGCGGCCCCCGCGGTGCCTTGACCCCGTTAATAAATCTGCCGGTGGCAGCGACCTGCGCCGGTGAGTCACGGTGCGGGACGGGGACTTAATGCCATTAGGAGCCCGGGGACGGTAAGCAGGTCGCGGGCGTAAGAGGCTTAACCCAAATTGGTGGCGGGGCCGGCTGGGTGGGGGAAGGCGTGGGGGTTCCGGTGCCGGTGGGGTCCCGGGCTCGGTCCCGGTCCGGATCCGGCCGCGCCACGTGGGCGCCGAACAAAAAGCAACAGATTGCAAACAATGAGAGGGGCCGCGCTGATGAACGGGGGCGGGGACCAATGGGATGGTGCGGCAGCCGGTCCGTCCCGCCACGCAGCCAATGGGCGGCTGGAGGGGCGGGGCCCCGCCGTCCAACTGTTATTAATGAGCGGCGGGGGGGGGGTGTGTACACACGTGGCTGAGACCGGTCGGGTTGTGACACTGATGAGCGCGGCCGTCGGCCTGTGTGGGAGCAGTGAGCGTTCCCCCCCCAGCAGCAGGGTGGCTTGGGCTTGCTGGGCAGAGCCCCCAGAGCCTGGGGAGTGGGGGGAGTGGCTGGGGTGTTGGTTGGGGGCCACAAGCAGGAGGATGTCCTGGAGCCCAGCTCCTGTGGCCACCGCTGGCCCTGTCCCGGGAGAGGGGCAGGCCTCTGCCCAAGATCCTGGTGGGGATTTGACCATCTTGGGTGACACTTAGTGAGTGGCTATATTTTTCCCCTGAAGTCTAAGAAAAAAAAAAAGTGGAAGTGCATTCCTAAAGGGAGAGTGATCGCAATCATGTGTGGAGCCTGGTCACCCCACCGTCCCCAGGGGCCAGTTTTCTGCCTCTATGCTTTGCTGGGGTAGGACAAGCTGCAATGACAACAGGCAGGGTGTTTTGGGTCCAGTTATGATTTATTTGGGTCTCGCTGTTCACAGCTCTGATAACCTTCCCCTGCTGACTCCTGGGCTTGGGATGCCTTCAAAGTTCACCGAGTCTATTGGAGGGACCCCTTCACCTCTCCCTCCCCTCCTGCACCGTGGGGGATCGTCCCCTCTGTCCCCAGGAAGCCTGGGCTGAATGGGGTTTATCACTTGTGAAAAGTAACAAGTCACCGAAGTGGGGAAGCTGCAGCGAGGGGAACAAAGGGCAGCTCTGCCCCCGCGTCCCTCATTTACAATTCCAATGGACCATGAAAGCTCAGACCAGGATGAACTTTGGAGTTAGGCTGTTCCAGGTCCCCAGCATCCTGCTGCTCCTGTCCCCTCCCTGGGCAAGTGGGCTCGAGTGTTTCTTGCCTGATGATTCTTTATTCTGGACACATGTTGCTCCTGGTGCAGAAGTGAGGCAGAAGTAAAGCCCTATCCCAATTTCAGGGGACTAGGCACATGAATGTGGAGGGAAAGCTCCTTCCTGTGCGATGGTATTGGAAAAGCATTTAAATCACATGATCCCTTCTGGAGGTCACAGAGTGGCTTTGCAGTTCATGAGCAAACTTTTGTGGGATGGCAGCAGGGAGATCGTCTTGGGGCTGTGGGGACCCCTGGCAGGGTGACAAGGGGTGATTGGGGGCTCTCAAATGATGGTGACTTTTTTTCTTTCTCTGTGTCTGTTTTGAGCAGAAGGCGAGGAGATTGACGTGGTGACAGTGGAGAAGAGACAGTCACTCAGCCTGAGGAAGCCGGTCACCATCACACTGCGCGCTGACCATTTGGACCCCTGTATGAAGCGCTTCCACATCTCCGTCCACCAGCAGCAGCACAACTATGCTGCCCGCTCGCCACCGGATGCCTGTCCCCTGCCAGAGCCACCCCAGCAGGAGAAGGACGAGCCACTGAGCGCTGCAGAGCCAGCCCCTGCCATCACGCTGCCAGAGCCCGGCTTGCCAAAAGCTGGCAGCAGCCCCAGCTCTGACAGCGAGGATGTGGCCAAGAGGAAAAACCACAACTATCTGGAACGCAAGCGGCGCAACGATCTGCGTTCACGCTTCCTGGCCCTGCGGGACCAGGTGCCTGGGCTTGCCAGCTGCCCCAAGACACCCAAAGTGGTGATCCTGAGCAAATCCTCCGAGTACCTGCAGTCGCTCATCAGTGCTGAGAGGAGGATGGCAGCCGAGAAGCGGCAGCTGCGGCTGCGGCAGACCCAACTGCTCAAACGGATTGCTCACCTCAAGGGACACTAGCACCCAACGTGCCCCCCATCCTGGTCACCACGACCCCCTGGCTCCCTCTCAATTTGCACATTTTTTAATTTTTTTTTGGTTGTTTGTTGAACTGTTGGCCCCAGGGGACTGGAGCATGTGGTGGTGGCTGCAGGAATGGAGCCACAGTGGGGGGCCTCTCCGTGGCATTGCCTGCCTGGGGCTGGCTTCTTGGCACCGGGTATTGCACGATTTCCCTTGTCCGCCCCCCCCCGTGAAGCTTTTTTGAGTGACTGCTTCGAGTCGTGAGCTCAACTCCATTCCCCCTCCCCGACAGCCCCTGTGCCCCTCTCTGCTGTTTGCCACCGACAGCATCGCTGAGAGCTGCCCCTCGGTGTCCACCTCACCCTAAAAATCCCAAACAACCATGGTCTGCTTTGGCTCAGGGCAGCAGGCAGAGGCAGATAAGGAGAGCCCAGCATGGGGCTCGTCTCTGGATGGATCTCCATGGAGATGGTGACGGCAGGATATCTCTCTCACCAGGGTTAACAGCACCCCGTGGGCGATCCCCTTGCTCGGTTGGGCTGTACCTCACTTTCTTACCACTTCATGCAGTAGCTTGTCTTGGATTTCATGTTCTAGAAACTGCTGCTGTAACTGCAAGTCTTATACTGGAGGCTGTGTTTTTTATATTGTATTTTTGTACCACTTTTTGAGAAGTATTGGTAAAGAGTTTGCTTTTTTTTATATATATATATATATAAACTTTTTTTGGAGGGAGGGTTCCTGCTGCAGGGGAGGGCTCAGTCCTGCTGCACTTTAGGGAGATCAGGAAGGGGCTGGCTCCTGCCGGACCCTTGAGCTGAGTCCTCGTGGAGGCCAGTCCCCCCCTTGCAGCTCTCCAAACCACCCATTTGCAATAACAGGGGATTTTTTCCCCTTTCCCACCCTTGTGAGCATCCCTGTGACCCCCTTTCCCACCCTTGTGAGCACCCCCTCACCAGCAGCCGCTTAAAATCCCCAGTGAAGCTTTGGGCTTTGCAGGGAGCCTGGCTGGAGGCAGCAGGTTGGGTGCACGGGGCGGGGGGGGGGTGCGCTGTGCTGCCTTTGAGGCTTCCTCCTGCCTGTGCTATCCTGCTGCCCAACCTGTGGTAGGGTACGTGGGTGGCAGAGTCCCCTGTCCCCTCCCAGGTGTGCTGGCAGTGGTGGCCCTGCAGGATGGCACCCTCGAGGTCCCTGCTGACCTGCTGAGAACTGTTAGAGTTAACACTGTGGTTGGATTTAGCACTTTCTTCATTACCTCACACTTCATAAATAAATACGTTTGCAACAGCCTGGGTTGGCTTTTTCTGTGCAGACAGCTGTGGGTTTCCATGCATTGTGCCATGATGCTCCTGGGGGGGCTGCTGTGTTTGGGGTGTCTTGGCCCTTCATGGACATAACAGAAATTAATACATTTTGCACCAGGGCTTGGCTGCCTCGCTGTCAGTAAGACTGAGCTCTTTGTCCTGGCTTTCTCCCAGTGATGGAAACAGAAGTGGTCATGGTGGTGGGGCCAGGGAAATGAATCACCCGGATTATTTTTCCTCCTTTTAAGTGGCTTTATTGGCAAGGAGGGGTGGAGAGCCTATGCTAGGTACAGAGAAGGCTTTGGTGTAACTGTAAACCCCCCCTAATGGGGCTCGGGGCAGTCGGTGTGGGGTGATCACTGCCCCATGGGTCAGGGGATGGGGCTGTGGTTGGCAGTAACCCTATAGGGAGGGGGGAATGCAATCTGCTCACTTCAAGGGGTGTCGGAGAGCTTCATATACCCAGATCTGCCAAGTGGATGAAATTATATATATCTGTCTGTTCTCCCCGCTGTCTCCCCAAACTCCATGCATTTGGGTTTCCTTGCTACTGGCAGCAAAAGTCTTACTCTAAATGCAGGAGGGACGCAGGATCCTGTTACTGCTGAGAAGTCAGAAGAGAGCTGCTGCAGGAGACTCAATCACTCGGGGGAAGCGAGCCTTAAAAAGCAATGTTTCTGTACGGAAGCTCTTACCCATTCCCTTCAGTTCCGGCAACTGAGCTTTCACACTTTCTGCATGTTACATGTCACGTGCCAAAGCATTTTAGAGCTGTATTAAAAGGTGCTCACAGGAACCGCAGCTTAAACACGGAGCTGGGTGACCTAAATCTGACACCTCGCCCAGGCGCAGGAAACAAAGCCCAGATGTACCAGTCCCTCAAACATTTATTTTTGTTGTGTGTACACTGACACTTGCAGACTGGTGTCTTTTTTCAGCTCGAAGTGACCCTCCCAATAAGGTTTTTAGTAAGGTATGCTTTTTCTTTTCATGCTGAAGGCACGTAGGATATTTAAAATATTATTTTTCTTTCTTGAAAAATGATGTGCAGATCCTGTGGCCTGAGCTGAGACTGTCATCAATGGAAAACGTTGTCAGTCTCAAATCAAACTGAGGAACAGTAGTAGTTTTGCATATACCTTTGAGTTCTGCTTGAAGCCCTCATGCATAATATATAGATCTACCTGAAACTTCCCTGATTACTAAAGCAGATGTCTCCCCTCGTACTGCCATGGTAAGGACCAGGAAAGCAGACTGACTATTAAGTGAACAAAATAAACACATGGGGGTTTTCCTCCTTGCTTGTTCAGTGCTGCAATTTGCAAGCGTTGGCTGTAGTCACTGCAATTCAACATTTCCAGGCAGGATACAATTATTTTTTTAATGCAGATTGCCCTGCTCACACCCTGCTCCTTGAAACTCACCCCCTTGCCCCTCCTACCATGCCCCCCCCCCCCGGTTTTGCGCGGGGCAGCCTCAACTGGCCCAGGGTGCCATGGGCACGATGCCGCCTTCACGCCTGGGCTGGCAAATTTTTAGGACAGTTTCCCCGAGGCAGTGATAATCCCTTTCCCTCCGAGGGGGCCAGCTGCCCGCACCCCTCCCCGGCCCGCAGCCTCCTGCTCCCTGTTGCTATGGCAAAGGATGTGTGTTGCCAGGGAGAGCGGCACGGTGGAGATACCCTCCTCCCGCCGTCGCCATGGCAACCGTCTCCCTGCCTTCCCTCCCCTCTGTTGCCACGGAGACAGTCGCTGGCTCCCCATCTCCCTGTGTTGCCGTGGTGAAGGGGAGGACGAGCCTCCGTGGAGGCTGTGGTTGCCACGGCAACGCGCTCCTCTGTTGCTATGGCAACAGCCCCGCGCCTCATCCTCTTGCCCCGTTGCTATGGTAACAGCATCCTTCCCACCCCGTCCTACCGCCCCTCCCCCAGCCTCCCCAAAAAAGGTGCCACGGGGCAGAACCCCACTCGTGGACACGGCCCGGGTTGGGGGGGCCGGGGAGCCCTGAAGGCGGGGGGTGCCCGGGGGACCTGAAAAGGGGCCGGGGGTGTGGGGATGGGCAGGGCAGGGCCCTGGCACAGGGCAGGGGCAGGGGACAGGGATGGGGAGCCGGGCCGGGGGCGAGGGGAGGGACCCGGGCTGGGGACAGGAACCCCGCCTGGCAGAGGGACACGGGGCGCAGGGCCCGGCCCCGTCCTCCCCGCGGGTGGCCCCGGCCCCGTCCCGCCCCCGTCCCGCCCGCCCGTCCCCATGGCAGCCGCCGGGCCGGGCCGGGCCATGGCGGCGGCCGCGCTCTGCCTGGGCCGGGCCTCGCAGCCGCCGCGGCCGCTGGTGGTGATCCTCGGCGCTACCGGCACCGGCAAGTCGGCGCTGGCGCTGCAGCTCGGGCTGCGCCTCGGCGGAGAGATCGTCAGCGCCGACTCCATGCAGGTACGGCCGGGCCCGGCCTCCGGGGAAGGCCCGGGGAAGGCCGCGGCCGGCCGGGGAAGGCCAGGGATAGGCCCGAGAACCGCGAGACGCCGGGGCCGGGCCTGGAGCTCGGGGAGGGCCGCGCCTGAGCCCGGGGGAGGCCGCGGCGGGGTCTGGGGAATGGGGAAGGCCGGGCCTGGGCCCGGGATCCCCGGTGGCGCCCTGGGCCTGGCTGAGTGTGTCGGGAGGCGGCCTCGCCTGGTACCGGGATGGGGGCAGTGGGGCCTGGTCGGGGCCCGGAGAGCCCCAGCCCCACAGGGCTGCAGGCTGGGCTCCCCCGGGGACTCCAGGCCCCCTGACCGAATGCCCGTGCGGGACAGCCGGGAGGATGGATCCTGCCTGCTGGGTGTGCTCCTAGCCCACGGGCCGGCCTGGCCCTGGTGCCCCTGTCCCGGGGTGATGTCCCTTCCCGTAATGTGTCCCCCAGCCACGGGGCATGGCGTGATTTGCAGCACTGGCAAGCCACGGGCTGTCCCCTCGGCCGCAGGGAGACGTGTACCCCTCTGCCATCGCCGGGACCCGCTGGGTGCCTGCGCTGCGCCTCGCGCCCTGGCTGGGGTACCTGGTGAGGCAGTGGTGCTGGCTGGTGCCGTCCGTCCTTCCAGAGGCTGTTTTATGGACAAAGCGTAAGTGAGGCTTTAACGTGGCAGACAAAGACAAGCGCTCCCCTCCCCGGTCACCCAGCAAAGGGACACTGACACAGGAAAGAGTGTTAAAAATGATACTTGTTACTTGCCAGTGACACTGTCTGTGGTCTCGTCTCTTATTGCAAGCGGCAGCGTGGAATATATCGGTTGTACAGTCAGGGTCAGTAAACACCAAAGAACTGAGCCTCATTTCTTTGGTCCTAATTGTGTTCAGCTACAAGAGCTTTGTCACAACAGGTAAATTTCAGGGATTTTGTTATTGTTTAGCAACATGGTTTCCTTCCTAATCAACACTTTCACTGTTCTTTTTCTATAATGCTTGAACTTTCCATCAAGTTTAATGTTTAACATATAATTATTACACTTTTTAAAAAGGTGTTTTCGACCAGCAGCACCCTTTGCCCTTTGTGCTGCTCAGAGATTGACTCTCGCTGTCCTGTGGCCCCCTCCTGGTTTCCTCTCTGTTTGTGTCCTAGAGAGCTAAATTTAAAACCTCCCTCTCCTGAATTTGGAGCAAGCGATCGGAAAGCTTTAATTTTATGGAATGGTTTCCTTAAGCTCTTGGGGAAAGAGCATTTGATGGCTAAGCTGAGTTGACAAAATCCTGCAGGGGTAAAAACATTCATGCGAGATGTGGAAGCTTTGTCCAGTGCTGCCTGATTGCGGGCAGCTGCCCTCCCGGCTGCCTGGCCCAGCTGATGTGAACCACCAGGCATCGCCGGTGTTGCGAGCCCTTACCGCGTGCTCCCTAACGAAGGATGGGCACTTCCATCTTGCTGTCCTCGAGCCTGGGGTGGAACTGCCTGTGGGCTGGTTTTCTCTGCAGACCCTGTCTGGGCTGGGGTGGCTTTTTTTTCTTTTCTTTGGTTATTCGTGCCCATTTGTGTACTGTGAATGCTGAGGTTCTCCAGCCTTGCGGTGACTGCCAGCCCAGCGGGCTTTGGTATCAGGGAAAAAGGGCTGGTGACTGGAGCGATCCTGTGAACACGAGGCTCCCACTGCAGCCTGAGCTCTACAGATGTGGCTGGAGCCAACTGGCGTGCTGTGGATTCTCATTTCATGCTGGTGGATGTTTTAAAGCGTGTATTTTGTGCTCTGGTTGTTTCAGGGCCCTCTATGGGAATGCAGGCGCTGGGAGGACTTTGGCTGCGGGCACCCAATGGCATCCGGGCTTGAGTGGCTCTTGTCCTCCTTTCCTTTTAATCTCATTCTAGCGTGACTGTGGAGCGAGAGCCGAGCAGCTCTGCTACTTTTATCCCGTAACACGGCATGCTTTCGGCGTGGCCCCTCTGGGCGGTGAGGCGGGGGAGCCCTGCCTCTCCACTGCCCTGGCCGCCTGAAGGCACAGCCTTGAGCAGCGTGTGTCTGCGCCTCCCCCACCACGCTCCACTAACCCCGGTGCCCCGCTTAGGCGGCCGCAGCCAGCCAACTGGATCTGCTTTCTTGCTGGCTTTGTTCCCATGGAATATTGTCTCCTCGCTGCATATCCTTTTGCCTCGCAGAGCTGGCTCCGATGTCCTTGCGGAAGAGTCGCTGGGTTTTAAAAATCCCATTGCTTATTCTCAACTGACAGCTGCCAGCGACCGTGTCGCCCTCAGCCCCCTCTGTCCATTCATCGCTGCGCCCCGTGTGGGCTCCGTGGAGCTCTGACAAATGCTGGCAGTGTTTTGGGCAGCTGCTGGAGCCAGAGCCAGGCTTGGGAAGGGGCCGGGGAGCCCCGAGCCCACCTGTTCCTGCACACAGGCACCCCTCTATCTCCAGGGTGTGTTTGTCATGGCCCTGAGTTGCTGTGGTCAAATTACAGACTTAGCTGCTGCCTGTGTACAGCTCAGGAGCTCCAGTTAATCTAGTGGCCTCTTAATCTTTCTTTTTGTCCTTTCTGTTGCTGTTTGTCATCCCAGTGAATTTCCTTTAGGAATAAGTCATTCCCTGGGAAGCCAGGCGGGGTGAAGCCAGTCCCGCTTCTTCATTCCTGATGGAGCAGTGAGTGCGCAGCGATCCCGGTGCCAGTTTGCTGGAGGGCCCCATCCACTCCCGATCCCACTGTCCCCTCTGGATTTCATACTTCGAAGCGGCAATGCAGTCCTTCTCCAGGGGCTGTTGTAGCACACTGGCTATGTTTGTCAGTGAGTGTGTCAAGTCAGGACATCCTAAGAGCCTTTGCTGACGTCCTTCCCGTGGCAGGGATCAGAGAGGGGAGTGAATTGTGCTCTCCTTGCACCCTAGCTTGGTTTGGGTCCTCCATGTCCCTCTCCAGCTGGGAGATCCTTTGGCCCCTGTGAAGTCTTCAGGCTCTTCCCAGCTGTCGATGCTCGGATGTGTCTGGGGTCCCCATGCTGCACAGCCGTCATGTCACCTTCAATACTGTGGTCCCTGCACTCGCCCTGCCTGTGCCTCTCTAGTGCAGATGGGGACAAAGGGACAGAGTTTGGGATTGTGCATGAAACTGGTGGCAGAGTGAGGGTTTGGGAGAGCCCACCCTTCCTAAGCTGTGGGCTGAGGATCCTCACAGGCACCATTTCCTGAGGATTGCTGGTGCTTGTGTCTCCTGCCTCAGTTTCCCCACATGTTAAAGGAGGAGACAGTGCTGACCTTCCAGCACAGTGCTATGAGCTGTGGGGCTGATCTGCCAGGGGGTTTCAGTGGCAGAGGTGGGAGGATGCCGTCAAGGCTAAGCATCTTTAGTCCCCAGCTTGTATTCGGTGTCTCGGAGGCCTGCTGCTCCAGGCTGCTGCTAATCTGTTTTGGGGCCTTAGAAAGCAACAAAGGCTTATCTGAGCCGCTTGCTGAAAATAGAAATGAGTGTCAGGAGGACGTCTCGGTGCGAGGCCCTGCCGACAGCCAGCTGGTGGAAACCTTCTCTGGGCTTTGCTGGGTGTGTGTAAAAGGCCGCCTTTGTTTCTTCCCAGCCCACACACTGACACTGCATTCCTCCTCTTGTTGCCAGATATTCAGGGAAGCTCTCGGTGTTTAATCTCTGGGAGAACCTTGGGGGATTGGAGCCTCAACTGTAAATGCTGGCTCTGCCCGCGCAGGGCACTGGGAGCTCCTGGCTGCCTCTGAGCCTCCCCGTCAGTCCTCTGTATTGACTGTGATTTCAGGCAGACAAGTGGGAGTCGGAGGAGCTGGAGGGCTGGACTGGCCCTTGCTGGGGGAGAGAAGGCACTGAGCCAAAGCTCGCCGAATTCAAAGGTTTTTTGGTGTCGACTGGAGACCTGCGTTGAATGGTGCTGCTCAGCCCGGGGCTGGGTAATGGAAGGGGATCAATAGGCTGCAGCCAGCCACGGGGCATGTTGGCAGAGAGCTGCCTCTTGGGCCTCTCCTCCTGTCTGCTCAGCGTCCCCTGGAGCCAGCTGGGTTTCTGCAGGGCAGAAAGGAAGAGCATTTGGTTGCCCTCCTGCTCCCCCCTCGCTTCCTACCCGCAGGCGAGCCTTTCTCCGCTGAGGGACTCGGAGCAGGGGCTGGCCCTCGCTCTCCAAGTGGCAAGTGCAAGAGTTAAGCAAGATGGGGAGTGTCTGCCGGGCTGCAGCCGGTTCAGCCGCCCCAGCAGCTCATATAATTGCTCCAGGCAGGGATCGGGCTTCCCTGCTCCACTAACCTCGCATCGTCCCTTGCTGCCGCTCCATGTCTTCTGCCCGTGGGTCACCTCTGTGTCACCTTGTCCTTCTGTCTGGGACCAGGGGAGGCAGTGGGTGGAGGCCGCGCTGCAGCCAGAGGCTGGGCAGCTTCTCAGAGGGGATTAAGGGGAAACGTGTTTCTGGAAGTCTGGCCCTCTGGCTGGGGTGGTTTCTGGGTGATGGAGGAGGAAGTGAGTTCAGCCATTTTCAGTCTCTTCGCCTATCAGGCCAGTTTATCCCAAGCTGGGAGACTGCTCCAAGCGGGGAGGTGTGGAGAGCTAAACACATCCTCCCCGTGACCACAGCACAAAGCAGAGCTTTAGCCACTGCCTGGCACGGAGAGTACTCAGTCCTTGGCATGATGCAGAGCTGGGCTGGACAGAAAGGCTTTATGAGCCCCACTGCGACCGTGTGCCTGCTGCCAGCACCCTTGGGGTACGGGTCCCCACTCTGATCTCTGTTTGTCTGCAGCTCTGCGGAGCCTCGCAGCACCCACTGACAGATGTGCCTGGGGCAGTGCCGGTGCCCAGGGGCGCCCCGTGCTGAGGATGATTGTGTTTGCATGCTGTGGGGAGCAGGGCGAGGAGCCTTCCTCCCTTCTCCTGGGTGAAATATGCTCTCATCTGAAAGGGTTCTGCTCACAGGACCCAGCCAAGCCGTGGGGACAGGACACCAAGATGAGGTGGCTCTGGTACTTGCACTGCCTGGGTCTGCAGGCTGGGCTGTGGTTGTTGCTTTATGCAGCCTGGAGGGTGGATTTGGGCTGTGGCTCAGATGCATGCTGCTGGGATCACTGCTTAGCTCTTTACCAAGGGTTGGTTTGGGTGGCTTTTCTTTCTGCTCTGCTCTTAGCTGTCTAGCTAAGGGCCAGCATCTCTCAGCAGTGCTCTCCCAGGTTGTATATCCCAAACTCAAGATTGAAGACGCACCTCAAAGCAGCAAGATGCTGCTGGTTGCGCTCACCAGTGCCTCCTGGCACCTTGGTACAGGACAGTGCCTCTTTTCCCCTGGGGTCACTGACCTGCACCAGTGTGTTTTGCTCCCCTCTGTACCTGGCTGGCTCGGTGAGAGCAGGCGATATGCCAGGCTTTTAAGGTGTGCATGAGCTGAGACCGTTTGTGTGTGTTTAGGAGGCTCCGTAAAGTTGCATGTTGCATCCAGAGAGATCTTTGTGTGTTATGGGAGGCAGTGGTCCTTGTTCCCAGAAGAGAGTCAGTGCTGTGCTGGGGTGTTTGGAGAGAGGCATGCCTGAGCTTTTAGCTGCAACAGCAGCAGATGAGGAGCCCACAGCTTGGAGGCAGCTGCCCTCTGTGCTTCAGAGCTGGGCTTGCTTGGTTACGTTGACTGGGCTCTGACACCGCTCTCTGATCTCTCGATCAGCCTTTCCATCCCTAACTGCAGGGTTATATTAGACCAGGAAAGCAGTGGTGAGCGGTCACACTCATGGTTCATCTCCCGTGGGCAGGAACAAACACCAGAGAGAGGCAGTTTGGCCCTGGCAGGAGCAGGTGTTGCTGAGATTCCTGCTGCCTTGCCTGAACGGGGCATGTGCCCCTTGCCTGTGCTGCCTGCTTCTCCAGAGACCGGCAAGGGGCTTGGAGGGGTGATAGGGGCAGGCAGCAGCTGTGTGGGGGGGAAGGAGTGGTGGTGATGCAGAGGTGAATGACAGGCTCTTCTCCTCCTCAGGTGTACAAGGGCTTGGATATCATCACGAACAAAGTTTCTCCCCAAGAGCAGCGTCTGTGCAGACACCACATGATCAGCTTTGTGGATCCCCTCGTCTCTAACTACACAGTGGTGGATTTCAGAGACAAAGCCGTGGCTCTGATATCCTTTCATGCTGCAGTCTGCCTGGCTGAGCAGATATGGACTTCCCCCCCTCTGCAACAGAGATCAGTGTTTGCGGCAGCCTTGGACTCTCCACATTGCAACCACCTCCAGTTTTCAGAGGATACTGCTGGCAAGGGGGGCCTGGAGCTGCTTTTACCCAGCTAGTGCTCAGGGCAGCTCCTCCTCAGGGATGGTTGGGGAAGATCTCTGCTGCACCGCAACAGAGATGAACTGGGTATTGCCCTCCCTGGCAGTCCCTGGGTGTCCCTGAGTTTTGGTGGTAGCTGGCACAGTTGGCAGAGGATAGTTAGAGATGAGGGACACCTATAACCCTGTCCTGCAGCCTCACTGGCTCTGTGGGGCTGGAGAGTGGGCCCCAGGCTGTTGCTCCCCACAGCCCTCCCTCCCTGCCATGCATCTCTGCTTACACTCCCTGACTGTGGCACATTGAAGATATCTTTGCCCGAGACAAGATTCCAATTGTTGTGGGAGGAACCAACTACTACATCGAGTCCCTGCTCTGGAAGGTCCTTATCAACACCAAGGTACCATTGGAGGGCTGTGTATAGCTCCAGGAAAGGGTGAGCCCCATGTTCAGGGCAGGCTTCCTGCAGCTGGGCATGATGTTCCCCCTGCTAGAGTGGGGCAAGGAGGACCAAAAGCCCCTCGTTCACCCTGCGGGTCTGGGGGATCATCTTGCTTGTGCTGGCCTTGCACATGGATGAGTGGCTTGACCCAGGGCTGCCTTGTGCCCCACAGGAGAAGGCCAGCACGGCCCCTGGGCTGGTCACCGACAGGAAAATGCAGCTGGAGCAGCTGGACGGTGTCGAGCTCCATCGCCGCCTGAGACAGGTGGATCCAGAGATGGCGGCCAAGCTGCACCCCCACGACAAGCGCAAAATGGCCAGGTGAGCTTGGCGTGCCAGGGGCAGGGTGTGCCAGGGCCCAGCACCCCTTCTTGAGGCAATCATGTGCCTGGGAACACGGCAGGATGGGCTCTCCCATCCCAGGTGGGTGCTCCTAGCCTCTTAGCAAGGTGCTTGGGGACCTTGGAGCACTGATGTTGGGGAGCTCTCTGGGATGTGAGACCTTTGGCCACGGAGCCCCCAGCCTGAACTGCCTTTGAGGACCAGGACAGCCCATTGCTCCTGGCTTGTGCACACTGGGGCTACTCCTGCTGCGGTGCCCCAGCAGCAGGGTTTATCTGGAGCTATTTAAAGAGCAAGCTGCCATGCTGGCTGAGTAACATACCTGAGCTCTGTGGGAACAGCATGACAGCAAGACCAGGCTTGCTGCTTCGACGGGCCCATCCCAGCCAAGCCCTGGCCCAGAGGGAGCAGAACGCCGCCCACCCCATTCGCACGGTGCAGCGGGACAGAGGGTTGGGCACCCTGCGTGGCTTCCTCCACCTCCCTGGCTGGGCTGGGCTGAGCTGGCAGTAATGCTTCGCAGCATCGGCAATGCTGGCCTCTTCCCTGCAGCCCTGCCTGGCTGGAAAGGGCAGGGCTGGAGCCAGAACCCCATCCCCTGCAGGGCTTGTCCCAGTGCCAGGCAGGAGTGGGTGGCTATGCTCTGGGCTCCTTGGGTGCCATCGCTGTGCTCTGCGCTGCATTGCACCCTCAGGACCTGGGTGTGCTCGGGATGCCAGGCACGGGAGGGGGCAGAAACATGCCCTCCCCCTACATGAGAGGGTTGGATTGCAGCAAGTGTCTGTGGTTCCCTTTGGTGGAGCCCCCAGGGCTGCTGGGGAAATGGAAAAGCTCATCCTCACCCAGCCTCTGAGCTCTGTCTGTCTCTGCTTACAGGAGCCTCCAAGTGTTTGAAGAAACAGGGATCCCCCATAGTGAAATCTTGCACCAGCAGCAGGAGGAGGAAGGTGGGGGGCCCTTAGGTGGGCCCCTGAAATACCCACATTCCTGCATCTTGTGGCTCCATGCAGACCAGGCAGGTGAGAGTGGACTCCTGGCTGGCTGAGTGAGGCGATGCAGGATTAGGGCTGACTCCCTGCTCCTGCCCCAGCCTCCTCCCTGAACGAGGCAGCAATTCCTTTGGCATCAGTGGGTGAGACAGAGGACTCGCTCCCCTTGCCTGCTGGGCTCTGCCTTCCTCAGGTGGATTGGGAGGCTGGCAGCACCAAACCGTGACCTGGCACGTTGTCCAGCTGTGGACCTTCCGAAGGCACGGCTCCGAGCGGCTGAGTGTGTCCTGCTCTCCTCCTCCCAGCTCTGGACCAGCGGCTCGAGAAGCGGGTGGATGACATGCTGGCTGCAGGACTGCTGGAGGAGCTGCGGGACTTCCACCGACGCTACAACCAAGAGAAGGTGGCTGAGAACCGGTGGGTGAGAAATCAGCTCCCTTTCTGCTCCCACTCCCACCTGTCAGACCCGTGCAGGGCCCAGAACTACTCTGCCTGCAGTACCTCCAACATACCACTGTTCCTGCAGTGCCTTCTCCTGTGGCAGGGCCAGCAGATGGGACAGGTGTCTGCCTCAGCAGAGAGGTCTGAACCAGCTAGACCCTCCAGCACTTCCTGGCCTTCCCTGCCAGAATCCTTAGACCAGGGTTGGTCAAACAGCAGAGTCCCTGTGGGTCTCAGTGTTGAAGGAATTTTGCCTGGACTTTACCTGCCAAGTGGTGATGTTTCCCCTCAGTAAAAATTGCTTGGTGCTGCTTGAGTGTTCACACAGCAAAGCTGACATGGTGTGGCACTGAAGGCACTGCTCTGTGTTCCTGTGTGTGCCTGGCGTGCCTTGTCCCCTGAGGCCATGGACTTATGTCACCTGGGGAGGTCCCTGCAGGGTGAGACACAGAGAGCTCAGCTATTCTGGGGAGGGTTGAGGTCTCCCACTGTTCCAAAGGAGATGGCCTTGACCTCTACCTCTTGTCTTGTTCTCCAGGCAGGATTACCAGCATGGCATCTTCCAGTCCATTGGCTTCAAGGAGTTCCACGAGTACCTTGTCAGTGAGGGGAACTGCTCGCCCGAGACCAGCGCCCTGCTGCTGCAAAAAGGTGGGAAGAGCACTCTGCGTGCCCTACGTCCCTCAGCCCCACACAGCTCCAGGTGATGCTGCGTGATGGTCTGAACCAAGCTCGAACCTTCGGGCACGTCTTCTTGGGGTTGAGCTGCACCTTTTTCCAATTCAGCCAGCCTAGGGGGGCAGGGACTCCTCAGCACAGCAGAGGTCCCAGGCGGAATCGGTCTGTGTCAAGGAGGGTTCAGTGCAAAGTGGAGATGGAGGCTGAGGAAACCACAGAAACGATAAAAGCCTTGAAAACAAGTCTGGTGCAGAAGGGTCTTGTTGTGTCTGCTCAGGAGATGATTACAGAGGGATACGATAAGTCTGGTACTAAATATTGAAAGGTTGTACGGTGGTAAACCATCCTATGGGCCCACTGCGGGTAGGACGAGGAGTCCTGGGCTCTGTTTGTGCAGGGAAATACTCACTTAGGTGTTACGAGAGCAGTGCAGCCCCTGAAAAGATTGTCCTATCTGCTAAAAGCTTTAGGGGGGTTTTGGGCCCTTTGCACCCAGTGTCCATTCAAGAACATTTGGGACACGTTGTCCAGCCCTTCTGCGCTGCCCCTACGCTCTGCCTGGCAGGGCTTGGCTGCTTTGCTGTGATGACCACTTCTCACTGCTGGCTCGGACACCTCCAGACTGACAGAAATACTTCCCTTAAGTGAGCACCATACCATCCAGCACAAACTTTTGCCCTGTGTGATTTGCTTGCACCGGAGCTGACAGCCTCTTCTCGCTCTGCTCTGAGCTCAGCTTGCAGTGTTGTGCTGACCTTTATTTTTTACTCCCTCTGTTTCAAAGGGATCGAGGCCCTGAAGCAGGTGACTAAGAGATATGCCCGGAGGCAGAACAAGTGGGTCCGAAACCGCTTCCTGAGACGTAAGACCTCTGTTCCTGCCCTGTTCTTGCATCTCTTCTCTTCCCTCCTTGGTGCATCCCCTGCTCCCAGCTCAAGAGAGGAGAGTGGTGGCTCCTGCTTTGGGGCAGCGTGTGTGAGGGGGACGCGAGTCTGGCAGAGATTGATCTTGCCTGGATTCTTCTGGCTGGCCCAGGCTGCCCTGGCTCTGCAAGGGTCTGCTACCAGCCAGATCCCTCCAGGTTCCACCCACCAGGCTCTGCCCTGGTTGCAACCTGAACATGTGGGAAGGAGAGCAGCCGCTCGGTCCTCCTGAGACAGCCCACCCAGCACTGTCCATGTTTATCTTGCCCACAGCCTGCCTGCCCAGACACTCGGGAAGCCAGGTCCTCACTGCTTCCCCTGTACCCCTGCCTGCCTGTCAAGGGAAGCTCTTCTCCTCCCAACAGAAGTGCCATCAGGACCCCAACAGAACAAACAAGCAAAGTCTCAGCCCCGTGGCAGGCAGCAGTAGATGACTATGGCTGCAGCATCCCTGCCACCTATCCTGCCGATGGCAGGGGAGGGGGCATGCAGCTCTGTCCCTCTCCCCAGGCACCCAGACATGCTCCCCGTGCAGGGCGAAAAGCCCAGTTGACAGCTGCCCTCCCGATCAGGAGCAG
Source organism: Grus americana (assembly GCF_028858705.1). Classification (NCBI taxonomy): domain Eukaryota; kingdom Metazoa; phylum Chordata; class Aves; order Gruiformes; family Gruidae; genus Grus; species Grus americana. Next base: position 425,961 of record NC_072874.1, read on the forward strand.
GGGCCCATTGGCTGGTCTTAGCTCGGGCCCTGCTCACCACAGTGGCAAGGAGCCAGCAGGACTTCCCCATCCCAGCCCCAGCCTTGGAGCCGGGCCAGCAGCAGCAGCTGGGAGCCAGGCACTTGTTGAAAGGTGCTTGGTAGGGGCAAAACAACAATAAAATAAAATAAAACTGATAAAAAAAGGCAGGGAGAAACTCGAGTCAAAAGACGGGCTTTGAACGGGGTGCAAGAGCTTTCCCGGCGCCATGTGCTTGGTGGCTGTGGCTCACCTTTCTGGTGGCAGGTGTGCTTCAGATCAGCCCTGCTTGTTTGGGAGCTTGTTTGTGGTTACAGCGATAAAAAGCAGCACCTGCTGGAGGCTGGCACGCGGCAGCCTTTGATGGCTTTGTCCGAGCGGGACCGTGTGCCCGATGTCTGCAGGCAGGTGAGCCGTGGCAGGGCAGCGACATCGCCGGAGGGAGTGGGCGCTCTCTGATTGCAGCTGTCTTGCCCTGGTTGGGTTGCAGCGAGTACCCCATGCCCTCGTGCCAGGCTGCGGGAGGCCAAAAGGGTGGCTTTGAAACTGTGCCTTGTCAGGTCGAGGCATTAGTAAAGCATCTCCTGCCGTGATCTGCTACTGTGAGCCGGGAGTGTCGGCCCCTGCAGCGGCACAAGCAATTACAGCTCTGGGAACCTGCACCCACAGATTCCTCATCCAGACTCCATGCCTGCATCTCCTTGTAAGCTTTGTGTGATGGCTTTGTGCCTGGATCTAGCTTTTGATGTTCTGTGGCCTCCTGTGGACCGCGGCCGTGATGAAGTGTCTGCTGTTACGATGGGCTGTCAGTGTCCTCATATTTCGTTATGCTGCCCTGAAAGCAGATAACCATGAAGGTGCTTGCTACAGGTCTTAGGTGTTCTTGCTGTTTGCAAGGGTGGTGCCCCCCAAGCTGAGGTTTCTGATAATTTTGGCTCTGGAAAGGCTGGTGCTGTTTGCTTCTGAATGTTAAGGGACAGCTAGATAGGAAGGAGCAGGTCTCCCTGGTCACAGCATAGCCCTGTGGGTGCTAGGACATGATGCTGTGGAGGTTTTGGTGGTGGCCTACCTTTCTGTGTCTCTTTAGGTCCTGGACCCAACGTGCCCCCAGTATATGGGTTGGAGGTGTCTGATCTCTTGCGGTGGGAGGAGGATGTGCTGAAACCTGCTCTGGAGATTGTGGAGAGCTTCATCCAGGTACTGGGTAACTGGAGTGAACACGTGAGCCGTGGCTGAGAAGCCAACTCTTGGTAGTCTCCATAACTTGGCACTTAGTCTCTCCCTTGAGCAGGGCTGTCTGCTTACGTGTCCAGTCTTGGCCTTTCCTCGCAGTGGCAGAGGGTTGTTGTCTAAGCTGAAAATTTCTCCTAATGCCCAGTACTCCGCTTGTCTTGCATGATAAAACTGCAGCATCTGTCCTGCTAACCTTAGTGTCTGCGTATGGCAAGGTCGCATCCCAAAGCCTACCAAAGTGAACACAGCCAAGCAAATTTTCATAGTAGAAACCAATTTGAGACGTTATTTAATCTGCAGGGACGCGAGCCCCCAGCAGAGCCTGTGAAGATGGAGTACGATGTAAATGAGAACAAACGGAGTCATCGCGTGTGTGAGCTCTGTGACAGAGTCATCATCGGAGACAGGGAGTGGGCAGGTAGGATCCGGTGAGGAGAGGAGAGGACCTGGGAGGGAGCACAGCGGGTGCTGTTATGCGGAGGGATGGAGCAAGGCAGTTCTCCGGAGCAGAGCAGCTTCCTTGGCTGTCTCTGCTTGGCGGGATGACCCTCAGCACATGATCGTGGGCTTTCAAGGATTGTTTACAGCCTGTGTATGAAAGCAGCCATTTGCAAGCCCAGAGGGGGTGCAGGAGCTGTGCCACAGCAGCCATCTGTTGGGCTTCTCCCCCTTCCCCGGCACCCAGTAAACACTGCCACTCTCTGCCGTCACGCCAGACGTGGGGATCTATATGTAGCATCAGGCCTCAGAGCTGTCTCTGTTTAGTCAGGGCTGCCAGTCCTGTTCAGCACTTTAGATACTTTGTCAAAAAGCACAGAACGAATCTATTTCTTCTAAAATTTTGTTGTGCAAAATGAAAGTTTCTTAATGTTTTTAATAGCTCAGTTTTGCTCCAATATCTCCTATTTGTGTGTTTGTTGGTTTTTGGTTTTGTTGTTTGGGTTTTTTTAAAAAAAACGTATTCCTAGCTGTAATGGTAATAGAAAGGGATTTTCTATTTTCAATAGACTTACTTTAAAAGAGCTCAGTTGGAATCAGATTAGCGCAGTGAATTTATCTCTGCTGTGAGTCTCATGCTGAGAACCAGAAACAAAAAGTAGTGGAGAAACTGGCTGCAGAAATGAAACTGATAAATCTCCATGTGTTGCCCAAATGCAGTATATGCAGACGCAGTGCAAAGATAAATTTCTCAGGTCATTGGTCATCGGATTTGAACGAGTCGCTTATTCTTATTGATCCAGGGAACTGCTGAAAGCAGAGATGGAAGTTGGCACAGAATAGGAAGCTGCTTGTTGTGAGATCGTTTTGTAAGTGTAATTGTTATTTTAGCCAGTCTCAGCTGTCTCAGCTTGGAGGTGCTTTGAAGGAGCTCTACCTACTCCAGAACTAGAGGACTCTGAAAGTTATCAGGGTCCGTGCCATCCTTCCAGGTCCAGCAAGTTTTGTGACCAAGTGGGAACTCCTCAAGATCCCCTCAAATACCACAGCTGCAACTACATGTCCTCTAGGGATGTCATCCCGAATTCTGATAGGTGATGACAATACCTTTCTCAACCAAGACCAGCTGTTGTTCTCTGCATCCAGATGAATTTGGCTCAAACCCCCAGATGGTGGGAGAAAAATGGTTCAAAAACTGGGTGTTACTTGTAACTGCAAAATTTAAAAGCTCAAAGGGAAGTGAAAACAGCAGTGGGAGCTGAGTCGATCTGCAATCTGGTCTGTTTTCTCAAGTCAAGTTACAGATAGTTCCGGGAACTGTTTCCCTGTACCCCACTGGCTCTGGAAGATTTTAAAATTTTGTCTAATTTTATAATTTGTATGGACTTAAAAGAGCACACCTCCCCAGATAGCAGCAGAAATCAGTGCTTCTTCCAGCCACTGTACGCTTTGGTGTTGCTTGGGACAAATTGTAAGAGCTGTGACTTTACTTCCAGCTGAGGGTGACCCTACAGCATTGTGATAAAGCAGCAGCTTTGCATCTTATTTCATCCTTTGGCAGAAAAGGATGACTTGAAAACACCTGAAGGCCTTGATTCAGTGAGCACGTACCCTTGTTTAATTAAGGCCCTGCTTGAAAAGTTTGCTGCTTTAATTGCTGCTCTGATCTCTTGCAAATAGCAAAACTACCCTGCTAAGATGGTACATTGGTCTGGTTAGACAAAGTGCCTTCTACTTAGATAATACCACTGATATAGGAGGTTTTACTGTCCTTAACTATGTGATTTCGAACAGAAAAGCAGCTCCTGCTGCCCCACTGTATCAGTACAATTTGCATCCCTGGGATTATGCCTCTGTTCCCATCTGACTCCTGCCGAAGTGCTCCCGTAGCTGGAGGCCTTGCCCTGGAGTTATGCAAAAGCATAATTATGCTCGGCTCCATCCCTCTCCGCTCTGTAGATGTAGAGGATATCCCCAATGCTGTGGTGCAGGCATCTAGGCTTACAAATGATCCTGGCTGCGCTCCATGGCACGGCGGAGAGTTGCACAACCTCACCCGCATCCTGCAATGTGCCACCTCTTTGGTAACACTTTCCTTTCTCCCATCCTCCCGGCGTCGTGTCTCAGTTAGGAGCAGGCTTGCTGGGAGAGTTGAGTCCTGACAGTCTGGAGTCTTCTGCATGTACAGAGCCAGGTTTTTTTCCCCTCTCCCAGTCTTCCTGTGGTCAGGAGAAGGCTTGGAAGGGTTGTCCCCCTCTGAGCCCCAATAATTTGGCCTAGAAGCGTCCTGAGAAGTGGCCAGGGCAGGGCTTGGGAGTTCACTTTTCTGTGAGAATGAGTTCTGTGGGAGGATGGGAAGGGAGGGTGCTCTGCACTGCACAGGGGGATCGGGTCGGGCGTTTCCTTCTCCAGTTCGCCCGAGTTAAATGCTCTGTTTGCCTCTTTCTCCAGCTCACACACGATCCAAATCCCACCTGCACCATCTGAAGAAGAGAAGGAAGCTGGAGGCCACCAGCCATGCTGCAGAGACCGAGGGGGACAGTGGGGGCGCAGAGAGCTTGGGTGAGGACAGCAGCTTGCCTTTGCTGTAGGCTGCAGAGCAGCTGGTGAAGAGGAGCAGCCACGCTTCCACCTGCATGGCGAGGAAAGGACTTAGTCCTGGGAGGCCTTGAACCAAACAAGCTGAGTAATTTTTTTCGGGATGAGGCAGGTGTGTAAGTGGCAGCCAAAGGCCGCATCAGATCCTCTTCATGTGGCCTCATCGCGCCATGTTCCCATGCTTCCTCAGCCCTGCCTGGAAAGGGCTGGGCCCCAGGGCAAGGCTGCTGGGAGCATTCTCCCATGCCAAGCATTAATTCCTGCCAGAGACGCAGCATTATCCTTGGAATGGTTGAGCCGATGCTGCTGGCGTGCGAACGTGTCGTTCTCAGAGACAGAAATACCCTGCACTCCTCCGGCTTGGCCAGGAGTGCAACTCCCTGAGTGATCTCTTACTGCCTTTATTGTGGAGAGGATTTTTTTTTTCTTTTATATGGAAATAAAGTTTCAAGATTATTGTGGGCTCCCCTCCGTATTAACAAGTGCAGTTTTCTTGCTCTCTGTTTCCACCTGGCCCAGGTTCCTTGCTCTGGGCACAGGGCAGGACATCCAGGCCTGGTTCCTTCTTCCAGTCACCTTTTCTGCAGCTTCCGAGGGAGCTGAGCAGATGTTCTCAGCTTGGTGGAGGCAGGCTGATCCCTATGCACATAGCAGGTGCAGAAGGAGCTGGCACCTGTTAAACAGGAACTTGGAAATGATCTCATCAAGTTTGCAACAGATGAGTCTGTCCTAGTTAAAGCTGAATTCCCAGGGGTTTACACTGTGGTTTGGCAGTGGGAACTGGCCCTGCATTTGAATCTGAGTTGCTGAGCAGCAAATTCCTTGTGCCACGTCCATGAGGCACTTGGTCTCAGCAGCATTGTTCCTGGAGGATGCGAGCCCTGTCTGCACCACCGCTCTTCCCGGCGTGCCACTCTGGTGAAACCGGGAGGGTCTTTTCCAGGGCATTTGGCATTCTTCTTGGCAATGCAATCAAGATGGTTCCTCCCGGGAGGGTTTTGGGTTGGCAGAGCACAAATTTTTCCTTCGGCCACTTGCGATACACCATGTGGCGAGAACCATCTCCCAGGGCTCAGCCTGCGAGGGGAAGGGCTGCGTGGGTGGATCTGCCATGGCAGGCTCTGGGGATGCCTGCTCTGGTGGGGATTAGATTAAACCTCCAGTTTGTGTTCCTCAGCACTGAATTATTTCTGTAACGCTCTGTGGGGCGGCTGCCTTGGGCTGTTTGATAGGGGCATGGGGTGGCTTGGGAGCTTGGACTAAAGGGAATATGCAGGGAAGAGCTGGGAGTTTGGGTTGTCTTTTCTCTGGCAGCGTTGGGCAGAGCTGGGCATCAACTTTGAAATGCTGGGTGCCCCATTTGTGTTGCTGGGTCTATCTGCAGGGCCAGCTGAACCTCTTCTCCAGCCCAGACTTGTTTGCCATCCATGCTGACTCAAGCGTATGTGGATATGGGTTCAGCCCAGTGCTGGAGCACATGGCCAGGGGGTTGTGGCGTGGAACCATGGTCTCCTGGCCTGGATGGGTGAGGAAGCAGGCGAGGCCGGGTGTAAAGCCCCATTTGCCACCGATGTGCTGAGTGTGGTGGTCTGATAGACGGTGTGGACGTGTTGAGTCATCTCCCCAGGCCAGGCTGGATCATCGGGGCAGCTCTGTGAATGAGGGGTGGGATTATCTGCTCTGTCTCCTGAGTGCAGTCAGATGACCATACTGTTAGAAATGGATTTAATATCCTTAATCGGTTTAATATGAACTTTGTTATCCCCACAGAGAAATGTTATTCCTCTACCACAATAGCTGTTAGTCTGCCTGTTGTGTTCACGAGCCTGCTCATAACGGGCTGTGCTGTAGCCACTGTTGGGCAGGGTTTCCCAAGCCTTCCCCCTGCTCTGTGCCACCCACTGCAGCGCCTTGTTTTTGGGAGTAGCGGCTCCCACGTGTCCCAGGAGAACGGGGGTCTGGCACAATTCCTTGTTCATACTGTGTCTGGACTGGTAAAGGAAGGTGGCAGCGTGCCCTGGTCCTGCCAGCAGCAAGAAGCAGGTGAGTTTGCTTTCTCTGAGAGGTAAGGATTGTCAGTTGAGGACAGGGCTTTTTATTTATGTAGAGCTAGGGCCAGCATCCCTGCCATGGTTTGCTCTCCAAGGCAGAAGCTGGTGTCTGTTGCACCTCTGCCGTTTGAAGGACTCAAGGCACGGACTGGGGTCGAGCTTCTGCCAAGGATCGCACCAGTTCCTGGTGCCGGCACACGTTTTTTAGCTCCTGCTCCTGTTGCTCCGGGCCCTGCCCACCTCCCTGGCCCCCTGCAGAAGGGACAAACAATGCAAAATAGCTCTCCAGTCCGGCCAGGGCTCGCTGAGAAAGTTGTTGTGGTCTCAGGTTTCAGGCTGCTGTCAGTGCGGAGGTTTGGGGATGGGGAATGGCACTTCACTCCATCTGCCCTCCGCTAATCCCCAGACAAACGCAGCTCTTCCATCTGTGCAGCCGGAGCCGCCAAGCCCATCACACCAGCCACTTAATCTAAATGGCTTTGGCCAAAGATAAGGTCATTAATTACACTGGGATTAGAAAACAGTACAGGCCTGGCATGGCTTGGCTCGCCATCACAGACCTCGGCGCCCTGGCCCGGCTGAGCGTCGCAGCTGGAGGGCTTGAGCCTGAAGAGACCCGTGCCCTTGCTGCCACGGCATCGTCCCTGTGGTGCTGCCTGTCCTCGGGGGTGTCCCTTCACCTGGGTGCTGCTGTTTTGGCACAGCACTGGGGTGAGCTCCTGTCCCTGGCCACCGGCAGGGCTGGGTGCCAGGCGGAGTTGGGGACACCCTTGGGAGGAATGCAGGGGTCATGGCAGCCAGTGGTGCCCCAATCCTCACTTCTGGCAGCGGGAGGTACACGGGCAGCATCCCGCCATCTGCATCCCCATCGCTTACTGTCTCCAGCCTTCACCCTTCCGTGGCATCGCATGGAGCTTGGCCCCGACTCGCTGCCTGTGCAGGAAGGTTGGGCTGACCGAGCCCTGCTGCTCTTGCTTGCGGCCGCCATCCCAAGCTCAAAGCAGCCAAAGCCCCTTTGATCTCAGACCCAATGTCTGTCCCTGATGTTCGAGGACTTGGGCTTGCTTCTGTTTCCTCCACTTTTTGGTTCCCTTTTCTTACTGTGTTTTGGCTGTAAAATGCTTCGATCTGCTCATCCTGCTGGAAATTTCTCATTGGTGCGGTGCTGCCCTTCACTGGGGTCGGATGTGCCGCCTGTTCTCCCCACAGGGTGCTGCGTGGGGACAGTGGGGCTGAAGCTGCAGATGTGGCATGAGTTTGGCTTTAGCCCTCCCCTTGTAAGGAAGAGGCAGCACTGCGGGGGGCCAGGGAGGGACGTCAGGGGCGGCCGGGCTGTGGCTCTGCACCAGGAGCCAGCCGGCACCAGGGACCTGTGGCACAGCTGCCATCTCGCCTGGCACCAGTGACCAGCTGGTGTCCGTGCCCATGTTCACTGGTAGGTTTAAAGGGTCCATCTGTCCTTTAACTCCTGCTAGACGTCCTGGGTGCTGACACTGTCCCAGCTCTTCCCACCCCAGTTCCCACACTGCGGGGGACGATCCTGCGCCAGTGCCTTGGACGGGCTGGGCACTGTCACCTGGTGTCACCTGGGGACGGTGGCTCCTGCAGACACGCGGCAGCTGCAGCCACTGAACCAAGCTGTGTCCTGGCCTCATCTTCAGCTTCCAGGTGGGATCATTGTGCTGTGGAGCACCAGGGAGATTTAATGAAGCCCTGGGTGATTGGCTCAGCGAGAGGGAGCCCTTGGGGTCAGCAGGGCTGGCTGCCACCGCCGCCATCGCAGCGCTGGTGGGTGAAGGTAACTAATGGGGAAACTGAGGCACAGCTGGTGCACAGAGTTGCTCTGAGAGCTGCTGGGGCTGGGAGCAGGGCAGGGCGTTTCAGATTCTGTGGCCCATCTGGTGTCTCGGCGGCGTTTTGGGCGGGCTGCAGGGAAGCCGTGTTGCAAGAGCCTAAAAATAAAAGGAGCTGTTGGCCGAGGTTGTGCAACAGCGTGCGTGTCCCGCGCAGCGCGGGAGTTTGGCGGCTTTGGCGGCAAAGCCTGGGTGTATGTGGCTGGATCCTGGCATCGGGCCTGGGAAATGCCAGTATCCAAAGGGCTGGGGGCTGCCAGGTCTTCCCCTTTCTTTGTCCCCTTCTTGTGCTGCCCGTGAGCCCCTGAGGCTGCCATGGCTGGAGGGGGCTGGTGGGTACCTATGAAGGTTTGGGGACGTGGGGGCTGAGCCAGGCTGCAGCAGGCAGGTGGGCAGGATGGGTGTCCCTGTGTTGGCACCCTGAGCAATTCACTGGGGGGTCTGGAGGCCAGGGGGGGTCTGGAGCCCAGGGGGCTGCGAGGAACTTCCCCCTGTACCCTCCAGCGCACCCCCCAAGGCAGCAGCAGTCACCTGTTGCACAGGTGGGGAAACTGAGGCACGGGCATGCCACCAGGGAGGGCTCTGGGGTGCTGGTGCCACACACAGGGTGCCCGTTGTCCCCTGGCAGTGCAGGGGGCCGTGCGGGGCAGCGAGGGGGGCTGGCAGTGCTGGCAGCTGCCTGCAGCCGCCTGGCAGGAAAGGCCGCGGGAAGGAGAGCACCGTCCGGCTGGCGGGACACCAAACCCTGGGGGACTTGGCCCCGTGCCCCTGGAGCGTGGCCGTGGCAGGGGGAGCCCTGGGCTGTCCCCGTGGGGGGTGATGCAGCCCCCGCCAAGGGCTGGCACAGAGCCTCGTGCTGCAGGGTGCCCATCGGGGCCTCGCTGAGCTTGGGGGGGCTGCGGGTAGGGGGCTGAGGTCGAGTGGGTCTCCCCACGATGGGGCTGGGACGAGGGGGGCCGCTGGGGCTGCTTTGTCACGGTGCCACAGGGCCATCTGCCGGCAAAGGCACGGGCCCTCTGGCAGCCAGCCATGGCCTCCAGCAGCCTCCCAGTCCTCCCAGTCTGCAGCGGCTGGGGCACTGGGGCAGGAGGGTGCCCTGGATGGGCTGGCTTGGGGGCAGCCGGGGGGGGAAATGGCCCCACCATGGGAGGGGGCCAACCTGGTAGTCCCTCCAGGAGCTCCTGGTCACCAGCAGTGTCACTGTGGGGCTGAGACGTGGCTGAGAGACGCTTCCCAGGGCGTCACAGAGGGGAGACGTGGTCCCTGGGGGGGGGGGGCAGTCCCTGGGGTGTCACAGACGGGACCCACAAAGGCCAGGCACGGTGGTCTGGGTGCCTCCAGCCAGTGCGGCGCAGGATGGGACGCAGCAGAGATGGCCCCGATCTGGCCACAAACAGATTAAATGTCATTTTATTTCACACCCAAAAAAAAATGTAGAAAAGAAGAGGTGAGTGGAGATTTAATTGCTCATATTAAAAATCTACCAAGTGAGACTGAGCCGTTTCCACCAGAGTCAGTGCAGATCTGCAGGGATGCTTATTCCTCCTCCTCTGCAGCCAGATGCTCGGGGACGAGGATGGGGACGGGGCGACGCCTGCCCCTTTCCCCCCACCCCAAGGTGCCCCCGTGCCATGGGCGCTCGCTGCCACCAGCCCCATCGGCGCATCCCTGCCCGCGTCCATCCTGCCCGGCCCCAGCACCCCCAGCACGATGTCCCCACAGTGCCACCCCCACCTTGTGTCCAGTAATCGGGTGCTGATTTGGGGGGTGGGAAGGAGGAGCAGGACCGTATTTGGGGGTGGCCTTGGGCCTTTTTGATTTTCTTTTTGTATTTCTGTGTATTTCTTATTGTCCCTTTTCCCTCTGTAGAAAATGAGCGATATGGTCATGGGCGTAGGTGACACGGTGACGTGTGTGAGGTCGGGGTGGCTCTGGCGGCCGCCCTGCGCTCACTGCAGCAGGGCCCGGATCTGTTTGGATGTGGTGTCATCATTGAGGTGCCGAGTGGTGTACCTGGATGGAGAGGGGATGGTCACCCCACGGCACCCCAACCTGCTCTGCTGCCACCATCCCACAGCACCAGTGGGGGATGCCAGGTACCCCCCGTGTCCCCCAGCCTCCTGGCTCACCTCAGTGCGTTCAGGAGCCCTTCGGTGCTGGTTGAGGGTTGGTCTTTCAAGACTTTGATGCAGCCTTTCATCTGGTGGGGGGAGCGAGAGAGGCAATGAGCACCCAGATGTGCCATGGGGGGCTGCTTCCCTTCCTCCCCATCCTCCTCCTTGGTGCCTGAGGGGATGAGTTCCCCTCTGGACCAGCTCAGACAGAGATGTCCCCACAGGGGACATCCAGGGAGAGGGACGCCCCAGGCATCACAGCTGCACTGGGATGAGCAGGACGGCTGTGACCCCCCCATGGCCACTCACATCGATCTTGGAGGTCTTGGCGAAGGCCCCCACGGGGTGGACGTGGTCATAGAGGATGATGACGCCGACCATCACCCGCATGCAGAAGAGGAGGGTCTCAGTGTTGGTGAAGCGGCTCCGGTACTCCCTGTGCCAGGAGAGGGGTTGGCTGAGCCCAGGTGGGCGGCAGAGGGACCCAAGCACTGAGATGTGTCCCCCACCATGCGGGGTACTCACGGGGTCTCCAGCATCACCCTGCAGACACAGGCCATGGTGCTCAGGCAGTCGGTCGTGTCCTCGATCGGGAGAGTCTTGTTCTGAAACCCAACAGGTCCTGGCTGCTGTTTTCCCCTCCTGATCCCCGCACGGTGCCAGGGCTGGAGGGGGGCTCCCCCCTGCCCTGAGGGTCCCCCCCAGCCTCGCTCACCTCCGAAACGAACTTGGTGGTGGCATTGCTGAGCGTTTTGAGCATGGGGGTGGCCTCGGCATAGAAGAGGGACATCCTGTTGGCCATCTCGTTGTTCACCTCGCTCTCCGCATCCAGCTGCAGGGTGGGATGATGGGGGCCGTTGGGGTGGCTGACCCCCCACCCCAAGCCCTGCCCAGTCCTGTGACCCCCCCCCAGGAGAGGCCATCCCGGGGCTGGGGGGAATGGCATTGTCCTCTGACCTGCAGGTTGTTAATGCGATTTCGGCTGATGGTCCTTCTGTAGTAGCTGAAGTCATTCTGGATGGCGGGGTTGGTCATCTGCAGAGGGGAGTCCCGTGTTAGGGGCTGGGATGGGGGCCACAGCCAGCTCGGTGTGCTCAGGATGAGCTTTGGGGGTCCCAAGGGACTGTGCTGGCTCACAGCTTTTGCACGGTCCCAGTGTGGGGATCCTGTGGGCCCCCCAGCCCTCATCCCAGCTGGCAGGGCACGGGGAGGTACCTTGAGCTCATCGAAGCTGAGGGTGAAGTGGAGGATCTCGGCGAACTGCTTGGCCAAGGCTTGCTCCCGCTCGAGGTGCTGGGTTGGGGCGTACGGGGGGCTGGTGAGGGCCTCCAGCAGGCTCCGCAGGGCGTTCTCTGGGGACGAAGCACTGCTGGTCCCCGGCCCCGGCTGGGGAAACTGAGGCACGGGGCAGCACAGCATCCGCACCATGGCCAGGGCTCCCCTCAACCTGCCCCGTTCCTGCATCCGGGGAGGGATGTGGGATGCAACAAGGGGATGCGGGGAAGGGGTCAGGGGCTCGGGGCACTCACCCAGCCGCAGGGAGAACTCATAGAAGCGTTTCAGCTTGGCAACGAGGGGGCAGACGGCACTCCAGGCTCTCTCCTGCAGCCGCAGGTCCCCGGGGTTTTGGATGGCCTGTGGCGGGGAGAGCACCAGCAGTTGCCCCAAGCCATGGTGGGTGGGTGGGCAGCGGGTGCCAGGGCTGCACCCACCTCTCGGATCTCCTGCCCAGCGCCCGTGTAGGACTGCAGCTCGGCCAGGATGGCCTGCGCCTCCTCCAGCACGGCGTTCACCTGGTTCCACACCGCTGTCTCAGCCTCCGTTGGCTGCGCATCTGCAGGGCAGTGCCCCGGGGAGAGAAACCCGGAGGGCTCTGAGTGGGGCCCCAGGCGGCGAGAGCCGGAGCAGGGGGCCAGCACCCCAACCCGTGGCTCTCCCGCCAGCCCACAGCCCTTCCTGCCGGGTTTCTCCCCCCGGTCCGTCTCCTTGCCCGAGCTTGAGCCAAGCCGCAGAGGAGGGGCAGGTGGGGGTATGTCCTGGCTGCCCTGTGACCACGGTCCTGCTCACGGGGGTCCCCGAGCAGCCCCCAGCCCTGGGCTGGCCCCAACGGGCTGCAAAATGCCCCCGGGAAGAGGTGCGGAGCGATAGTCCCCGGCCATGGGTCTGCCCTGGTGGCTGCAGTCCCCCCTCCCCGGGGAGACCCCCGGACGGCAAAGGTGGGGGGACGACGTCTGGGATGGGCGCGATGCGATGGGCGATGGGTACAAGAACTCAAAATGGCGTGGATGTGGAACTCAGAATAAGTACGAAACAAAAAAGGAAAATAAAAATCCCATCTCACTTTCAAAGTCAAGGAAAAAATTAGGGCCTTGGTCAAGTTCGTTATAAGTCAACACTTTAAGAAGGTTCCCCATGTGAAACCTGCAAGAGAAGAAACAAGAGGAAAAAAGCATGATGGTGAGGTGGTGCTCGGGGAAGAGGTGCTGGGCTGTGGGCAGCGGCCAGCGGCAGCCAGAGCCCCTGTCCTCCCCCCGTTGCTCCCCAGGGGCTCGAGGAGCTCCCAGCCGGCCGTCGGTGACCCCGCGGCTGCTCCCAGCCCCGGGCTGCAGCCTCTTCCCCCCCTTGATGGTGATGAGCGCTGGCGGATGGGGTGATGGAGAGGAAGGAGCGAAGGGAGGAGAGAGATGCCGGGCTCCGGCGAGGAGGGCGAAGCGGTGAGTGAGTCCCCAAAGTCTTGGCTATGGGCATCCCCCCTCTAGCTGTGGGGCCAGCCCTGAAATTGGGGGTCCTGGGGAGCCCCCACAGCCCCATCCCCGGGGGCTGTGGAGGGGGCTGGAGGCAGGCGACGGTTGTGCTGCTTCAAAGGACCCACGAGGAGCTGGGAGGTCCCCTGCTGTGGGAGCAGGGTGGCTGCGTGACCCCAGCCCCACACCCCAACCCCGGCTATTTTGGGATGTGCCGGTACCGGAGGCAGTGTGGTGAAGTGCGTGTGGTCTCTCCCCGCTGGGGCGAGCGGTTGCTGCTGCACTATTTTTACCCCCCTCGATCTCGCTCTGAGCTGTGCCCCAGGAGGAAGAGGGGGAGAAGGAGGAAGGTGAGGCCACGGGGCTGCGCTGGGTCTGACACCCTGCTGCGGTGGCCACCATCTCCCGTACGTGTCCAGCCTGGGAGGTCCATGAGCCACGCTCTCCTGTCCCAGTTAGCCCAGGCCAGCGGGAAGCTGGGGCACGTCCCCAGGGCTGGACCAGGGTCCCCATTCCCATCCCTCGGACGCAGGCTGCGATCACTGCGCTGCCCCTCCCGGCAGGGCAGGCGGCACGGATCCTTCCCTCCTCATTCCCCGGCATCCCCGGCCTCCGGGCTGTCTCCACCGTGGCGGTGGCAGGAGACATGCCGCACGGCTACCTGATGCCATTGACTCTAACAAAAGCGGACATGTGTCTGAGGTCCTCGTGGGCCAGGTCCTGCTGCCAGGACACATCATCCTGCATCCCTGCCACTCGGCCAGGGACATCTCCCCGTGCTTTCAGGGATGGGACATTTCTCGGGGTCCCGCTCCCCTGCCCCATTCAGCCCTTCACGGGACGTGTCTGGGGCTGCCCCGAGGTGCCTGGGGACACAGGGCTGCTTAGGGACGTGGTGCCTGTCCCCGTCTTCCAGAGAGCAGCCGTGGCGGCGGCCCCGGCCCCCTCCCCGCACCCACCCTGCTCACGGGACTTACTTTCAAAATCCAGGAAAAAATGAGGACAGTTTTCTAAATCTTTGCCCAATACCTTTATCAGGTTGCCCATGGCCAGCAGACCTGAGCGAGAGAAACAGAACAGAGTGGAACAGCACCGGCGCTGCCGGCCGGACACCCCAGCATGCCCGAGCCCCCGCTGCTGTGGCACCTACCTGCACCCGTCCTGCCGGGCTCTGCACCCCGTGGCCCTGCTGTCCCCAGCCCGCACCCTCCCAGCTGGGGTGTGCGGGTGTGAGCATTCGCCGAAACTTGGCGGCTCTCCCCAGCACTTCTGCTGCTGCCGTTTGCCGAGGCGGGGAGGGAAGCGGGGTGTGGGTTTGCAAGCACTGTGCTTCCTGTGGGCGCCCCTGGCTGCACCACCTCCCCCAAGGCACCCCGGTTCCCCAGCCCCCCCGTGCTCAGCCAGGGGATGGGGGGCTGCCCCAGGAGACCCCCGTGGGGTTGTGCCAGTTCCCCCAGGTGATGGGGCTAGGCATCCCCCACGGACAGGGAAAGACCCCAATTGGGATTTCTGCCCCACAGACCCGGTTTGGGGGTCTGGTGCCCACACTGGAGCATCCCACCCACCCCATGGCCATGGCCCCGGGTCCTTACCTCTGTGCCCGGTGTGGCGGCGGCAGCTACGGCAGGAGCAGGGGCTGTGCCACCCACCTGAATCACTTCATGGGCCAGCAGGGACCTGCGGGCAGGAGGGCGAGAGGGTCAGGGTGCTCCGCTGGGCACCTCCCTGCCCCGGGGACCCACCGGTGGGTGACCAGGTGGGGAAGCACGGCCGGACACTGGGTCCCCCTGCCCCAGCTTGCAGCCCCACGTGCCACCGCCGGCCTTCACCTTATTTGCCTCAATTATTTTTTTATTGCCAACAGCCGGTGTCGCTGGGAGCTTGCCAGGCACCGGCTGAGCATCCCCTTGCCTCCGCACCCCTCGGGGGACCTGCCAGCTCGGGGACAACCCTGGGGCCAAGCCATCTGTCCCTATCCTCCTCAGGGACGCCAAGACCCCCCAGAATGACTTTCCCGGTGCCGCTGGCTGGGTTTGCTCTTTTCCGTGTGTTGCATGAAGATCCCTTTATGTCGCCGATGAGCTGCAACCCAAATCCTGCAGGCACCGGGATGCTCCCCTGGTTGCCCCATCCCCCACATTTCCTACAGGGATGGGGGGGGGGTGTCTGGGCTGGCCCCATAGTGTTAGTGGGCTCTGAGAAGCAGCCGTGGGATTCAGCAGGTTGTAATTAAGCGCTTGGGTTTAATTAACATGGCTGGGGAGGGGAGAGGGGCAGCTGGAGGAGGCAGCAGCAGTAGGGAGGGATGGGGCTGCTGCCCCCCAGCCCAGGGCTTTCCTGCTCAGCCCTGGTGCAGTCCTTTGGTATCAACAGCGATGGCTCTGTCTTCCCCCTCCTCCTTTTCCTCCTGGGCCCGGTAAGCAGTTGCTTTACACTGGGGCTCCATGGGATGCACCAGCTTGATGCCGAAACGCAAGCTGCTTTGGAGGAGCCAGGGCACCCAGGTTCCCCACCACACATCCCTGCCTCGGTTTCCCCACGTGTGGTGGGTGCTTGTACCCCACAGTGGGGCATAAAGATGCCCAGGTCTGCCCTGGTGCAGCGACCCTGGGGTTCATCCCACTGGGTGCTGGGGTGTTTTGGAGGGGTGCTGGGCCATGTGGGGTGGTACTGGAGGGGCCCTGGGGTGCCCCAGGCAGCCGGCCAGGTGGGAGATTCGCACCCGCTCTGCTGAGGGATTTGCATAAACGCTGTGATCAGCGTGCGGGCGTCCTCGTGCCCGCGCCACGGTTGTCCTTGGTGGGTGTCTTGGGGCTGGGGTTTGTCACCGCTGAACTCTGCCTGTGCCCAGGGAGGGGGCACAGACGCATCCCCGTGGTCCCCAGCGTGGGGATGCCCTGGCACGAGGCCTGAGCCATGGTACGGGGGGGATCGGTGCTGGGTGGGAAGACAGGGATTGCTGCAGCCCCCTGGCCTGGCGGGGTGGCTCTGCTCGGGGTTCGGTGCCGATTGGCAGCGCTTCCTTGGCCCAGGTACCTACGCCCCGTGGTGGCCCTTGACCCTGGGGGCCACAGCACATTCTCGGGTGGCTTTCAAGGACAGCAAGGGGCTCCCTCCATTGTGGGTTGCCCTTCGCTGCAACACCAAACCAGGGGAATCGCGCACCCCAAATCCGCCAGGAAAGACACCCCATGCTGGGACCGCTCTTGCACAGGGGTGCGCTGCTGGAGGAGAGCTGCCTGTGAGGGGCGCGGGGCTGGAGGCAGCGGGGTCCCCCCCCAGCCACACCCGAGGTGGCCCCGGGTTTTGTCCCTCCCTGCGGTGGCCTCCCTGTGCCCCTGCTCCGGTACCTGCTCCTCTTCCCCTGAGCATCCTGCCCCATGGGGACCCCATGACAGTTGTCATCTCCATGGGGACATCCCAGCCGACAGGGTGAAACCCCCCCTTCCTGCTTCAGGCAGGGCCAAATCCTGTACCCAGGAGCATCGCCCCCCCCAGCCGGCGGTGCCCAGGCTGGCCATGCTGAGGGGGCAGCAGTGCCCTCGGATCAGGCCATCCCTGTGTCACCTGGGGCTGTTTTGGGGCTGTGCCCCTTTGCTGCCAGTGCAGCATTGCTGTGGGCACCGCAGCCTGGTGCAGCGCCGCACCCCCAGCCGCGGGCTGGGTCCCCCTTCCCCTTGGCTCGGCTTTGCACCCCGCGCCCCCCCCTTACCCACTGGGTGCCCGAGCCAGCGTCCACCGCCACTGCTGAGCCCCTCCTGCCACTGCCCCCCACCCACAGCCGCACTGTCACCGCTGCAGCCGTGGCAGGGTCAGATGCGCGGTGCCTGGAGGATTTTTCATGGGGGCACCTTATCCCGGGAACCTGGGTGCCGGGGCCAGATCCTGCCCCAGGATGAGCGAGGGCACCCCCCAGCACTGCCCAGGGTGGGGTTGGGGCTTCCTGGGGCTGTCACCTCCCCCAGTCTGGTGACCTCCCTGGCTGGACAGAGGCATGAATCCCCCCTGCAAGGGGCTGGGTGCCCCCCAAGCGGGGCTGGTGGGGTGCCAGGGGGTCTCCCCTCTGCCTTGCTGCGGCTGCGGGCGAGTAGCAGGATTTACCGCAGGGCTGCCAGGGAGCTGAGCCGCAGCACCCAGCCGGCGCGGGTGAGCACCCAGCCATTGCCTCTGCACCCACCCAGGGCCACCTCGGGGCTGCAGCATCCCACGGGGGGAGGAGGGGGGAAGCTGCACCCACCCCATCACCCCCAGTCCTGGGGACACCCAGCAAGTGTTGGATGCACCGGGCTGGGGGTGCAAAGGGAGAACAGGGCCCCCCTGAGAGCGGCCGCTATTGTTTTTGGGTCCCCAAGGGAGGCAGCCAGCTGCTTCCACCGCCCCCCACCCTGCTCTCAGGCCTGGTGGCACCCCTGTCCCCGTCCCCGTGGCGGCCCTTGCTCACCGTGGCGGTGGGGATCTTGCAGCGTGGGCAGGCGGTGGCCACTGCTGGTTGTCTGCGGATGCTGCCGGAGCGCGGGGTGTCGGGGAAGAGCCGCCCGCCGCCTGCGTGAGCCGCCCTGCGCCAGCTGCCGAATGCACCACAAAGACCACCATAGCCCCTCGGCCCCCCCCCTCCCCACGCCACTGGTGACGGTGACGTCTCAAGTGTGAGGGAGACAGGGATGCTTAACCCCCTGCGTGCCGGCTGGCAAACCTCTGCAGCCTGCCCGGGTGAGGGGCCTGGGTCCCGCCAGGGTGCTGCTCCCTGGTTTTGAGGGACAGGTGACACCCACTGGGTGCCTGCCTGCCCCCCACCCCCCACCCCACCCCTGCCACCCCACTCTGGCGGAGCCAGCTCGGCTCAGCCTGGCTACCCGCCCTGAGCAAGGGGAGGGAAGCCCCAAATTCAAATTCTCCTTTGCTCCTGCCCCAGCCCATGGACAGCACTGCTTCCCCCCGGCCCCCCTCTCCAGGGAGGGGGACAGCCACCAAACCCACCCGGTGCCACTGCCACAGGGCCAAACCAAACGTGTGCCCCGGGAACCCCATTTTGGCGAGGCAACGCCAGCCATTCCCCCTCGGCTCCCCCTGCCCAGGGCCAGGAGGGGTTTGGACAGAGTTTTCCAGCACGGAGCTGTTCCCACGGGGTGATGCTCTGACCAGGGAGGTGGGAAGCAGGTGAGGAACCCCAAAATTGGAGTATTTCTGCTTTTTTTACCCTGCACTTCCTTTTCCCAGGCCAGTGCTGAGCATCGCGGTAGGGACGTCAAGCGGGACCCCCAGTGTTGTGGTGACCCCAGGTCTGGTTTGCCCAGCAGCACCCAGAGGTGCCCCCCAGGGACATGGTGCAGGTGACAGCAGCTCCTTGCTCCTTTACAAGGGCATTTCTGCGCAGCAAAGCACGGCATGGGTGCCCACCCTACACCCCCCCCGCCAATGCTGGCCAGGGCACCCGGCACCAAACCTCGGCCCTGGGGCACAGCGGGCAGGGAAGGGATCTGCTCCAGGAAGGCGAGCGGCGGGGGGAAGGCTGAGGCCGCTGGTGGGGGTACGCAGCCCAAAGGGAGGGAGTGGCAGAAGAAATGAGTGAGCAAGTGAGAAATCCCCATTTTGCTCCAAAACTCTCTGCAAACCACAACTCAACCCCCAACGCTGCCCACAGCGGGGCTGGCACTGGCTTCCCCTTGGGCACATGTACTTGTGGATGTGCCATCCACAGGGGGGCTGCGCCAAGGGAGAAGCCACCCAGAGCCCATCCCGATGTCCCAGCGTGTGCCCATGGCCCACCATGCTCGGGCCATGTGGCTGCTGCCCAGCACGTTGCTGGAGAATGGGGGATTTTCTGGGGTTGCACTGGCTGTGAGCGGTGTGCCCTGTCCCGAAGGGACGCTGTCCGTTCCTGTCCCCAGCCCTGCCCAGCTGATCCCACCCTGGGTGACGGGTCCTGCCCAGGACTGTGTCATGAGGACACTCATGGGAGAAGAGTGGGGGGGGCACAGAGGGGCTGGCTGTGCCACCGGCACCCCGAGCACGGCTGGTGTCACAGCCGGGTGATCCAGAAGCGGGCAGGACAAGGGCTCTCGGGAGGCCGGGAAGAGCCTCCTGAGCGGTGACTGCTGCTCCCCACGGCTCCCAGCGGTTTGGGGGGCTGATCCTGCTGCAGCAGCCCAGGGCAGCAGGGTGCTGTGGCTGCGGGCCCCCCCCCGTTTGGTCACTGCCCCCCAAGCCGTGCTGGTGCAGCCCGTAGCCGCTGGGGGAAGCTGCAGCCCTTTGCATTCGGCAGCGCCGCCGGATAACAAAGTTTTTAGGAACGGGTGAGGCCCTGGCAGCTCTGCACCCCGGGGACCCCAGGGCCAGGAGCTGGGGTGATACTGCTGCGGGAGTGGGGAGCAGAAGGCTGCCAGGGAGCCAGCACTGCCTGCAGAGCCGGGTCCCCCGGATAGCCTGCTGCCCCCCCTGCAATCCTGGGGCCAATGTCCCAGCTGAGCCTGGGCTCATGTTAGGGCTTGGGGTGCCCTGATCTGGGTGTTGGGCTTAGCTGGGTGCTCCAGCCCATGTTCTCAGGGCCACCAATGCCACCAGCCCTGCATGAGCCCGGGCATCTCCCCAGCGCCAGGACTCAGGGTGTCGCAGCTCCAAAAGTGCGGACACCCTGCTACCCCACATCTGCCCTTGTCCCCATTCCCTGTCCCCAGGGTGTCCCTGTCACACCCCAGCCTGGTGCTCCCGGGCTCTTACAGCCGCCCCATGTCCCTTCAGTACACCCTGTCCTATGAGCTGAGCTGTGCCGGTCTCAGCCATGGCAGCCATGCTGCATCAATTAAGCCCTCATTAATTTTTCAGTCCCCCTGCGCACCCTGCACGCAGGCAGTTTGCAGTGGTGCTAATTGATGTCTTCTCTACTTAAGCATGTAAGAACTGGCAGCAGGTTGCCCAGCCAGCACGGGGTGGGGGGTGTGTGTGGGTTCGTCCCCCCCCACATTCTCGGGGAGGCTCATGGAGAGGCTTTGGGGCCAGACAGAACCATGCGCCCAGTGCCCGGCAGAGGCTGCTGGAGTGGCCCAAAAGCCGTGGGGGTGAATCACCCCACCTTGGGTGGGGATCCAGCCCTAGATAGGGGCACAGTGCAGGGATGCCATGTCTGGCTTTGGGGGTCCCAGCCCTCCTGCCCGCAGGGTGGGTTGCTGATGGATCCCTGCAGCCGCACTGCATACACACAGGTGCAAATATTTGTGTCTTTTTGTAAACCAGCCCTCTCTCACCTCTGGCTGGGGCAGTTTCTGCAGCTTCATGCAGCCACCTCCACAGTGAGGGTGGGCACACCTGAGAGCAGGGCTGGGCCAGGGGATGCTGAGCCATGGGGAAGGGCAGAGCACCCCATGGCACCCCATAACCCCACTGGGGACCAGGATGGGGACCAGCCCTGGCTGGACGGAGACTTCATCCGGGCTCAGTGGCCACCAGCTGCAGAGGGGCTGCTGCGGGTGGGCCTGGTGGCACCGTGATCACAGCAGGATGGCCAAGGTCAGAGGGAAGCGCCGCCAGCAATTGCCATGGAAACTCTCCATTCGGTTCTGGAAATCAGAGCAGTTTTCTCAGCCCTTTCCCCTCTGTGCTTCAGCTGCAGCTCTGTCCAGCAAGGAGGACCGAGGTGTGTCCTGGTGTTCCCTCAGTGCAGGCAGCGCAGGGCCCTTCGCTGGGTGCCTGGCAGGGGGATGCAGGCAGCGTGGTCTCTGCTGGCCCCTGCCAGCCCTGAAGCACACCAAGGGAAGAGGACTTAGGGGTGTTTTGGGATGAGCCACCACCAGGGACAGGAGCCAGAGCCAGGTGAGTGGGGCAGAGTGAGGAAGAGGAGGAAGTAGAGAAGTAGCAACAGAGAGCGACAGGAGGGGCAGGGGCAGGGAGAGCAGGGGGGGTCTGCTCAAGGCTGGGGACCACACAGGCACCTTCAGGCAGGCAGGACTGGCAGCGTCCCTGGTGCTGAACCCAGCACCCCCCGCATCCCACTGCCAGCATCCCCCCTGCAACCTGGTACCCCCTCACCCCCCATCCCGGTCCCAGCGTCCTCCCCAGCATCCCCTCCACTCTCCCCTCCAGCATCCCCCAGGGTCCCAGCCCCAGTTGCCCTCCCAGCATCCCAGTACCCCCCCAGTATCCCACCTCGCATCTCTCCCCCGCGGCCCCTCCCGGTTGATTGACAGCACTCCCAGCCAATGGGCTAACGTTGCCGCCGGGGGGGGGGGCGGGCGGCCTGCGGCTACAAGAGGGGCGGGAGCGGCGGGGGCAGAGCCGGCGGGCTGGACCGTGGCCCCTCCGGTACCGGCACCGCGCCCCGCCCGGCTCCGCCGAGCCGCCGCCCGCCCGCGCCATACAACAGGTAAGGGCCGTCGGGGCCGTCGGTGCCCCCCCGCCCCGCCCCGCTCCGCTCCGGGGCTGGGACAGGTTTTCTCCCGCCGGGACCCGGTTCCCTGGCGCGGAGCTGCCGTCGGGGTAGGTGCCCGGAGCCGCCTTGTCCTCGGGAGTCGGTTCCAGCGGGTGTCGGGGCCAGTGCCCGGGAGCTGCCCCCCCGGGTGGGCAGAGCAGCCCCCGCACCCCCGAGGGCTGCTGCCCCCAGCCCGGCCGCCCCATCCATCCCCTGGGGCTGCGTCCTGCCCCCACTCCCTGCTCCCTCCCAGGGTGCTGGGCTGTCAGGGTGCTGCTGGGAGCTGGGTGCCCTGCACTGCCCAGGGTGCAGATCCGGGGGGATGACCTGTGGCCACCTGCCTCCGTCCTGGTTTGGGACCAGCAGCCAGTGACTGATGATGACATTGGTGCTTTGAGATGAGTGGTTTGTGTCAAGCGTGTGATGGCCCTTCTGGCTGCTGGCCCCAGCAGCTGTCCCTGCTGTCCCCTGCCCTGGCACGGCCTCTGGTGGGCCCTGGTCAGAAAAGGGACTTGAGGTCTATGGACTGAGGAAGACTCTGCTTGTGTCCCGGCCTCTTTGAGGGCTTCACTTGCAGGATAATGTGTGGTGATTCTAGCAAAGGTGAGAGGTTCCATCCACCTGCCAGCATGGCTGGTGGGAGATGCAGGAGGACACGAGCATGGCACATGGTGGGGATTAATTGCTCCCTGTAGGTTAGAGCCAGGCTGCGGTGCCGGGAGGGCTCATGCAGCTCCGCAGCTGAGCTTAGGATTGCTGGGGAAGTGTCGTGCTCCGTGGGTGTCCGGATGTTTCCTCGGCTCTGGCTGCCGAGGGGTGGTGGGTTAAGCGCCGCCGTGGCAGACGGCGACAGATGCTGGTGGGATGATGGGGCAGGAAGCAGCCTCTGCCTGTGGGATTAGCTGGGAGTGGGGCTGGCTGGGAGCATGAGGAGCCCCACGTTGCTGCAGGGGGAGGCTTGCACCCATCCCAGGGTACCCCGATGTCCCCCAAGCCCACATGGCTAGGAAATCAGATGCTCGGAAAGGAGATGGTGCTTGGTTGGGCTCCAGGTGAACTTCTACTCAACTTTATGGAGAGAGAAGCTCCAGTAGCTCTCAGCAAACCATCTGCCGCTCAGGCTGAGCGGTGCTGGCAGCCAAGGCTGCGTGGGAGCGGGCACGGCGTGTATCGGAGCAGCTCTGCGTCCTGCCCACGCAGCTGCGGGCTTGTCAGCACTCCAGCGCACTGGGCTGTGGGCAGCCCTGCGTCAGAGAGGTGCCTGGTCACAGACCCCATCCTCACCAAGGGCTGGCCAGGAGCGGGTTGGGCATTGCTGTTTCCGGCTGGATGCTGCAAGTCAGATGGTGCCGGTGAGGTCTTTTCCTGCTTTAATGACAAACTTGTGTTACCTCTTCTTTGTCCCATCCTTACAGAGGGCAGCTGGATATCATGGTCTAGTAAAGTGAATTCTGGGTCTTTGGTTGCTTTTTGAGTGTTTTTCTGCAGCGCAAAGGGAGCCAGCCTAGGAGAGGGAGGGGACTGAAGGCGATG
The DNA here is from genome assembly GCF_028858705.1 of Grus americana. NCBI lineage: Eukaryota > Metazoa > Chordata > Aves > Gruiformes > Gruidae > Grus > Grus americana. Next base: position 448,944 of record NC_072874.1, read on the forward strand.
CTGCTGGCTGCACTGGTGGGCTGCCCCAGGGCCAGCTCCTGCACATCTCCAGCAGCAAGGGCCACAGCTGAGCACAAGCATTGCGCCTGTCCTCAGTGCCACAGTCACGGTCACTGTCCCAGCGTTTGACGGTGCATGGACACTCATCAGCTCTAGTGTGGGAAGAAGCAAGCGGAGTCGGCCAGCTGCTGGGGTGGAGGAGGGCTGGGGAGCACCAGCCCTCCCCATGCCTGGTGTGTAGGACCCGTGTATTTTCCCTCCCAGGGGCAGCCATGGGCAAGCACAGCAGCAAGCTGGCCCCAGAGATGCTGGATGACCTGGTGAGGAGCACAGAATTCAGTGAGCAGGAGCTGAAGCAGTGGTACAAGGGCTTTCTCAAGGACTGTCCCACTGGCATCCTCAACCTGGAGGAATTCCAGCAGCTCTACATCAAGGTGGGCTCCAGCCGAGGGCTCGAGTGCTGCCTGCGGGGCTGGAGCACCCTGCTCTTGCTGGGGCAAGGGTGCTGCTTTGGGTGCAGCCTCCACACCGAGCTCCCTCTCCCCATTTGGATCTCTCTCTTCTCTCCTCCCTGCAGTTCTTCCCCTACGGAGATGCCTCCAAGTTTGCCCAGCACGCTTTCCGCACCTTCGACAAGAATGGTGATGGGACCATCGACTTCAGGGAGTTCATCTGTGCCCTGTCTGTCACCTCCAGGGGCACCTTTGAGCAGAAGCTCAACTGGGCCTTTGAGATGTACGACCTGGATGGGGACGGGAAGATCACGCGCTTAGAGATGCTGGAGATCATTGAGGTACTGATGCTTAAAATCAGCAAGGGTAACTTGCTTTTTTCCAGGCTTTTCACAGCTATTGGGTCCCTTATGGCACCAAAGAATGAGTTTTCCTGCCCAGAGTCTTGTCTGAAAGGTAGCTGGTGTGCACCTGATTGTAGCCATGCAGCAGCATAGCTCATGCCAGCAGCTAACTGGGTCCCAGCAGAGCAGCAATCCTGTCCCCTGCCTTGTCCTGGGACCTTCTGCTCATCCAACATTCCCTCTCTGGTACTTTGCTTCTCTTCTTGCTCCAGGCCATTTACAAGATGGTGGGGACTGTGATCATGATGAGGATGAACCAAGATGGGCTGACGCCCCAGCAACGTGTTGACAAGATCTTCACAAAGATGGACAAGGACAAGGATGACCAGATCTCCCTGGAGGAGTTCAAGGAGGCAGCAAAGAGCGACCCCTCCATCGTCCTCCTCCTGCAGTGTGACATGCAGAAATAGAGCCCTGGGGGCTCATTGCTGGACTGGCTGCAGCCAAACTCTGCTCCCTGTGATGGTTTCCATCCTTAATTACTGCTGAGTCCCTCCGTGCTCGCTTGGCCCCAGGCATGAGTCACGCTCCATCCCTCCTGCTACCCATCTGCCTCTGCTCTCGGCTGCATCCTGAGCAGCCCACAGTCCATGGGCTGTAGCTCTCCCTTGATGGGTAGAGCCTGCTCTGGGTATTGCCAGCTTGAGGTTACCCCCAAATCAACCCTCTCCCATCCTGGAGCTGGACTCCCTGCATCTGGTGGCAAGCATCCTGGCTCCCCAAGGCCAACTGCTCCCCCACCCCTGCTGCTCCTCCCTGCTTTCCCCCACTGTTCTGCCTGGCCCATTCCCTGATCCTAACTGAAACCAGCTCTTTCCCCTTTCTGCTGATCCCCCCTCATTGCTTGTGATGTCTCCAGGGAGGCTGAAAAGTCCCAAGTCCTGGCCCTGGTCTCTCCTTCACTGGCAATTCCCTACAAGGCTGCCCAGAGGGGCCAGGGCGGGCCCAGGGTGCTGGGAAGCTCAGGCAGGGTGCTGCACCCTCCCTGAGGGCTCGCTGCCTTGGCTTCTTCTGCCTGGCTTTAGCTTTTCCACCTCTGCTTTTCCTGCTGGGAACGACCAGGGCTGGTCAGGGGACTTTAGGGGAGAGAAGTGTCCAAGGCCTCCCCTGGATGTGGCCAGTGTCTGATCCCAGAAGCCACCTTCCACCCCATCACCTGTGTGAGCTGGCAGAGCAAGTGGGTGACCTCCACAACTGCCCCAGCAGCATCTTGGATGCTCTGTGGAGTTTCTGACTCTCCTGGATATTGAGGCGATGCCTCGGGTCCCAAATAAAAGGCAGGGGCTGCCAGACTTCTCTGTGGGCTGCCCTGGGGCAAGGTCACAACTGTGGATGTTGAAGACATGTCCTGGTGTGTGGTGCTACTGTGGGGACTTGGTGGGTCCTGGATTGGGGCTGTGGAGAGGTGTGGCTGGGTTCTGTACCTGCTGAGCCTCCTGGCAAGGCTCTGAGGCCACAAGAAACATGTCTGTCTCCTTCCACCCCCCATCCCAGCCTGCTGCCTCCATCCCTCCTGCTCCAGGACAGGAATATTGTGACAGATCGGTATTTAGTCTGTACATTGTGGTGTTGATGATTGTAATATCTGTTAGGAGATGGTGAAGTTGTTATCTATTTTTTTTTTTTAATGGAAAAATAAACTGTCCCACATGCGTGGTGTTCCCCCCACATGGCTTACTGGGGGGCAGCTGGCTGCTGCAGCTATGGGGACAGTGAGATGACAACACTGCCCTCCTGAGCATCGTTTATGGGTCTCATCTGAGCCTGTGACACCCCAAGGGATGGGGAAGCCCTTGGGGACAGTGTGGTGGTGCTCAGCCTGGGAAGCCTTGAGGATGGGTGAAAGTGTAACTTCAGCCACGCAGTCAGCTCTGGGGAAGGGAATGTTATCTCTTGGTGAGAATAGGACCAGACATCCCTGGTCTGTGCTGGAAATAGGTCTTAACCAGGAGCCTGGATCCTGGCTGTTCCCTTCATTTGGGACTGGGCATAGCCAGAGGACCTGGTGGCTTTGTCCTGGGCCCCATTCCAGCCAGCACCATCAGCAACTGGGACCTGCTGTCACTGTGTCTTTGTCATTTTTCTCAGCCTCCTCTTCTCCACCCCCATCTTCCTTGCATGTATTTTCCTCTGGCCTTTCTTCTCCATCAGCAGCCTGCAGAGACGGTGGCTGTTGCTAAGGAGCTCTCACCAACTTTAACTACTCTTCTCTGTAGTTAATCAGGCAGGGCTGGCTCCTCGGCAGCAGCGCTGGCTCCTGGCTCTGCGGTGCCGCTCACCCCCCTCCTCCTGGATCCAGCATGTGGGGAGATGTGTGGCTTGGCTTCTGCCCTGCATATCACCAGCATCTCATCTGTCCTGCAGCAGCCAGCACCTGAGCACAGAGATGGGAGGATGCCAAAACCATAGCAGTGTGCGTATTTTTAGGAGTGCTGCTGAGGGAGAGCTCTGCACCTTGGGTTTGGCTGCCATGCTCGCCTGGGCTGTCCAGGAGTGAGCGTGTGTCTTTGCAGCTCAGCAGTGCCTGGGGAAGGAGGGATGGGGCAGGTCATCCCTGCTCTGTGGGAGCCTGGGGACGTGCCAGGGCTGCTGTCCGAAAGAGCAGCAACTCAAGCTCGAGAAGGGACTCGGAGAATAGCTTTGGTGATCCTGGGGCCTGTGAAGCTCCTGCTTCCCTTGGGGCCACCCCAGAGGAAGCTCAGGCGGTTCCCAGGGGGGACCTGCAAAGGCCTTTGGGAAAGGGAGTCTTTGAGGCTGAAATGATGCTAAACTCCCAGAAGGGCATCCCAAAGGGTTTGGGATCCAGACAGCTGGGTGAGCCCTGGACCCAACCCTGTTCACCAGCACCTGGCCTCCCCTGGCTCTGCTCTCCCGGGTGAACCTCAGAGCAAGCGAGGTTGTGTTTGATCCCTCTCATGGCTATGGATATGGGGGCCCTCAAGGCTGTGGTCGGTAGGGAGGGTTGGTGTTCAGCTGCTGGCATGAGCTTTGGGCAAAACTCTTCTGCTGGCCTTGGTGCTGGGGCCAGGTGAGATGAGGTGGGACACTCCATCACATTCCTGGCTGCTGAGTTTTGGTCTCTGGGGCACACTCCCCACTCCCTGAGAGTCTCAGGGCTGGGGGGGGGGGGGGGTGTGTCCTGCTGGTCATGGTGCAGTTTTCATCCTGAACTGAAAGCTGGGCTCTATGCATAGCTCTGTGGCTGGACTCAATCCCACCAGCACTCGTGGGAGACCATATAGTGAAGAACATTAATTCAATATCCACACTCACTCCATTAGCAAGCACACAGCGCAGGTTTCCCTGGCATGGAGCAGAGTACGAGCATGCCAGTAACCCGCTATGCAGCCACCGCCACGGCTGCTCCTTCCCCTCCGGCTCGTGGTGCTAATCACCCTTGTGCCCTTCCAGTCACCCAGTCCCCGGCATCCATCGGTGTGAGGATGGGCAAACCCAGACCAAACGACACCCCCCACACCCCCCCCACCCCGCCCAATGCTCTCGGGACGAGAGTGAGCTGGTGTCTCCCGTGGGTGCCCTGTCACCCTGCTCCCGTGTGCCCCCGGCTCTCTGCTGATGGCACCTTCCTCCCCCAGCCCCTTCGCTCCCCGGGGCTGACTCTGCCCTGCAGTGCCTGCGGAGCGCTCCCGCCTCCATCCTCCGCCAGCACCCCGGTATTTAAGGGAGTGTTGGGAAGGGTGCGGCGGCGGGGCGGGTTCGGTCCCGGTCCCGAAGAGGTTAAGCCGTGTCCCGGTGGGCTGAAACCCCGGAGCTTCATGGGATGCCTTATAAAGCGCGCTCCGCCGGCCCGGCAGCGGCTCCGGGAGCTCCCGGTACGCGCGGACCCGCCACAGCCGCGCACGGACCTGCAGCAGCCCCGGAGCCGCCCGTGCCCCGGAGCCGCCCGTGCCCCGGAGCCGCCGCGCTATGGAGCCTCCGGGCACCGCCGGGGCGCCGGGCGCGGCGGGGCGGCCCTGGGAGGAGGCCAAGGCTTTCTACGATAACCTCGCCCCCAAGAAGAAGCCCAAATCGGTGAGAACCCCCGGGGTGCCGAGCCGGACAGCGCTCCCCACCCCGGAGGGAACCAGCCCCTCTGGGTGCCCCCGGGTGCACCATCTGCTCTGGTTGCCTCCCCCTGCATGCCCCATCTCCTCCAGGTCCCCCTGGGTCTCTCCAGGTGCCCCATCTCCTGTGGGTTCTCTGGGGTCCTCCTGGGTGCCCTGTCTTCTCTGGGTTCTTCTGTGGATCCCTCTGGGTCTCTCTGGGTGCCCCATCTCCTGTGGGTTCTCTGGGGTTCCCCTGAGTGTCTGTGTTCTCTTTGATCCCCTTCTCTGTCCAGGTCCTTGGGGAAGCCCCGTGTCTCTCCAGATGCTGCCAGTCCTCCATGGCATCCCTGGGTTGCCCTTGGTTGCCTGAGTTCTCTCCAGATCCCCCCAGTCTCTGGGTCTCCCTGGGTTCCTGCAGGTCCCTGGGGTGTTTCCGGGTCCCTCCTGGGCTGAGGTGTCCTTGCGGAGCAGCTCGGTGCCCTGTGAGCCACCTGTGCCAAGGTGGGAGACCCTGCCAGGGGCAGGAGGGGTGGCAGCGGTGGAGCAGGGGGACAACCCGGGGGCCGAATCCCTGCCCGGGGCAGCGGGGTGTTGCAGGGGTGTAGCCACCCCTGCCAGGCTCGCCTGCTCCAGGAGATTAGAGGGAAAGCCAGTGTTATCTAACCAGGGCTGAGCCTGCCGGGTTTAAACATGGGAGTGCCTGGAAGTGCTGCCGTATCTCAGAATAGCTGTGGCAGCGTTGGGCTGGCAGCCTGGCAGGGCTGGGGGCTGTGCCCTGGGAAGGGCTGGCCCTGCAGCCTGTGAGCCCACCCAGTCATAGCCATCCTCGGGGCTCTGGGTCCCCCCAAAGCGTGGGGCTCCAGCAGAGGTCCTGCCCACAGCGATGTCGGGAGCCCAGTGGCACCCGGTGCTTTTCGCAGTGAAGTTCAGTGTGTCTGACCTCTCCGGCGAGGGGAGATGGCCAAGTCCTTGCTCTGTGGACCCCTGTGCTTTCCCCACTGGGGACCTGGCTGCAGCCCCTGGTCCTGCCGACTGGCAGCGCTGCTGCCTCCCTGCTCCTCAGGGGAGAGGGACCGACTGGCTTGGTGGTGGGATGTGGCTGGTTGTCTTTCATGCTGTGCTTTCAGTCTCCTGTGGATGTTGGTCCAGGCTCTTCCTCCTCTTCTTGCAGTGAGCTCAGTGACCAGCACACCCGTCTTTGCTGTACAGATGGGGAAACTGAGGCACAGGGCAGCGATGTGGTTGGCTTGCATAGCAAACCAGTGGCAGAGCTGAGATCAGGCGCTCGGACCCTGAAGTTAGGCTGTGCCATCCACCCATGCGGGGCTGGGGCTGATGCCCGCGGTGCCTGCCCGGCCCCGTGCCCCTGTGCCGGCTCCATGCCTGCGGCCAGGCGGCTTGGCTGCCCTCACACACAGCTGGGCTGCCCTGCCCTGCCAGGCAGCTGTCACACCCCGTGATGGATGGCTGCAGAGCGCTTTTCTGTATTATAAATAATGCGTTTGGAAAACTCAAAAACATCTGAGCCATTGCCCTGAACTTTAATCTGATCCCGAACGGGGGGCTCGCGGCTGCCCAGGGCTCCCTTGTGCACATGGGCAATGGAGTTTGTTGTCGTCCGTCTGCGCCCTTGCAGGTGCCGGTTCTGTCGTCCTCTCGGCTGAATATCTCTGCCAGCCAGAGCAGGTACCAGTGCGGGAGCAGGCACGAGCCAGGGGCTGCTTCCACCTGGAGATGGGCTGTAAGATGGCAGGAGGCAGGGTGATTTTGGGGAGCATTCCTGGGGAGCCCATTTCTGGCTGAGGAGTGGGTTAAATGGGGCATCCCTGCAGCCCACGGGGCTCCCCGCTTTGCAGGGGTCTCCGTTCTTCCCACGCCCCAGCTCCCACGCCTGCTCCGGCCTCACTCCTGCCAGCTGGGGAGGTCAGCGATGAGACTTGTCACTCTTCAGCAATGCGGAAAATGTCCCCCAGCCTCTCCAGTGACGCCGCATGGGGAGGAGAGGCTGGGTCGGTGGGAGCTGGCCTTCTCCTAGCTCCACTTCTCTGGGTGCCCTGCTCGTCCCCTGCCCTGCCAGTACCCTGCACCTGCAGGGACCCATCCAGCTCACCAGGGTGCCTCATTTTTGGGATGCTTTAGCTGGGGTGGGGACCATGCTTGACCCTGGAGCAAGCCCTTCTCCCTTTTCTGTGTCCAAATCTCATGCCAAAATTCACCTCCAAGTTTTGAATTTGGCCACAAGGATTTGGTCTTTTGCAGCATCTAGGGAAGTGCCTGGAGCTGCCGGAGTTCCTCCAGGTTTTTAGGATCAAGGTGGGTCCAGCAGATTCAGCCTCAGGCAATGCAAAAGGATCTGCTGCATCAGGGGGTGTGGAATGGGGTCCCCACTGTGGCCCTTGCCGCAGCGCCAGCCAGTGGTGGCCTCCCGGGTGGCAGTGAAGCCACTGGTGTTGGGTGCCACTGTGGGCACCTGTGGCTGTTGTGGGTGGGAGGGCACGGCCCCGCTGCGCATCCCGGGAGCACATGGGATTTCCAAATGTCTGCCTCTAATCCTTGGGGGGCTGCTTAGGATTTACATGCGATTAGGAGAGTGATTTAAAGGCCTGCCAGCTGTTGGGTCTGCAGAGGAAAATGCGCCATTTCCAGTTGCTACTGGAATCTGCCTTTACCCCAAAACCGGGGTGTTTGGGTCTGGGATGGGTTTTGCACTGGAGCCTGCTGGAAAGGTCACTTCTGAGATGGGGTTTGGACCTCGAGGACCAACTGAAGCTGTGCTAAGGGCTGATGTTCCTCTTCAGAGGGCAGGACAAGTCCCTGCTCGTCCTTCCCGTGTGGCTGAGCCTGGGGATGGGTTGGGATGGGATCTTTCCCCCGTGCTGCCCAGCTCGCACTTCTGTTAAACACATCATTCATTGATGTTCAGGATGGGGCTGGATCTGACCTTCCTGTGGGAAGGGAGGAAAGGAGAGGAGCTCACCATGAATCCCCAGGCAGCAAATTCAGTTGGATTCAGCTGAGCAGAGCCCCACAGCCGCTTCCTGGGCTTGTGTTGGATGATGAGCTTTCATCAACCTTGGCCGACCTTGGATGCTGCTCTCAGGGTAAAACGGGGTTTGTCATTCAGAGTGCCCAAGCCCGCCGGAGCAGGACGCTGTGTTGGGATGGGGTGCTGCGCAGGCTCCACCACGGCTCGCGGGACTAAATGCATCCCGACGAGGACTGCGAGTGGGACCCCTCCCATGCACATACTTCCTGTTAAAAATGAAGTGTGTTTTCCCCCAAAACTGTGATGTTCCAAGGCAAAGAGGTGTTTGTTGGGTTGTTCACAGTGCTCTGACAGGAGGATTTGAGGTGCTGCGGTTCCTGTAGCACTGTGACTTTTTAAAGCCCATTTTTCAATGTAGTAAAGATCATCTGCAGTACTAGTGGGGATGGAGAAGCATCCAAACAACCCCGGGAGGGAATGCTTCCAAAGGAAACCTCCACTTCAAAGAAAATGTCAAAATACGGCTCCTTCTGTAAGGCAGAGCAGAATTGTCTTATTTTTTAAATGTCAGCATTTCCCAGAGAACAGCAGGGCTGTCCCAGCCCAGCCAGAGCTGGGAGCTGTGTTAGTGCCCAGGTGAGACTTTCCTGCAGAAAGTGCTCCAAAGGTGCAAATCTTCCTTGGCAGAGGCAAACAGGATTCGGCAAGTCCCATTCCCTGAGGCCGGGCTTCCCGCCTGCAGGCAGCTGGGGCTCCAGCAGCCCACGCTGGGGCAGAGTTAGGGCCCCAGGCTTACGGTTATTTTTATTGCTGTGTTTATTACCTCTTAAATTAACCTCCTGGAGGCTGATGCCTTTAAATGGCAGGGAAGGGACCTTGAGCAGCCTGTTACTGTTGCACAAGATGCCTGGGCTCCTGGCACCCGGGATGCAAGGTGTGTGTCGCAGGGAGATAGAGATGCAAATTTAGGCTGGGCACCCGGCTAGGCTCAGCTTATGGCCCTGCACATGCGTCTCACCCCCTTGACCATGCCTCTGTGCTGTGTGTGCTGCTGACCTACTTTCTCTGCTGGGGATCCTCCTGCAGGGCTGGCTGTGGAGGATGTTCTGCCCTGCGGTCCGACAGGGACCAGGGAAAAAACACCCGGCAGCTCTCCTACGTACCCAGATAAATAACCCAGCACTGCAGGGACTCGGGAGCAGCATGGAGCAGCAGGACTCCTTGCTGAAGGCTAATGACCGGATGTCCTAAGACCTTTAATAGTTATTAATATTTTCAGCTAATAAATGGCCCATGACACCAGAGTTATTAATTAATGAGATGGAGTGCCAAGACTTGGCCCGTGACAAGTTAATAGCTAACACCCCACCGGGTAGCTAAATGTAAGATAAGGACCTGGTTGTGGATCACTGGTGGGACCAATGCTGGTGTCGCTGATGAGCTTCTGCGTGGACCTGGGTGATCCTGCGTGGCCTGGGGATTGTTCACCTGCTTTCTCAAAAGAGCCGCTTCCAGATGGGACCTTATTTCTCTGCAAAAGCCATGGGAAAGGGATCCCTCTGGCAACAGTGATGTTCTCAGCCTGAGCTAATCTGTGTCTAGTCCTAATCGCCCACTGCTTAATCTGCTTGCTGGGGATTTTGGGTGCTGGTGCGGCCTTGGAGAGGTGTCTGGGACCGACCACGCTGCAGAGCTGGCCTCGGGCACCGCTGACGGGGATGTGTGGTGCTGGGAATGGCATGGGGGCTGCCATTGACTCACTCCTGGGTGCGTCTCCATGCTGGGCAGGATCAACGGGGCTGGGATGGGGCAGAGCGAGTCCCAGGGCAGACCCAGCCCTGCGGGGAGTGAAGATCCCCAGTGCGGATGGGGTACCTTGTCTTTGCCAGGCTGCTGTTGCTGTAAAGCTCGGCCCTAGGCAGGGTGGGAGCTTGAACTTTGGAGCACCTGGGTGTGTGGAGCAGCTGGCGAAGGCGTCGTCCTGCCGCTGGGCAAACCGCATTGCCGGAGGATTACTCACGGGGCAAGGTGCTACATGAGGATCCTGGAAATCACAGAGGAGCTGAGGGTGAGGTGTTTCTGAAGTGCTGATGGCCTGGATTTCACAGGCTCCCTGCGGAGATGAATCCCTGAGCGCAGCCAGAGAGCGTGCGGGCTGGGACTGCTCCCAGGGAGCATCCCCCGTGCGAGCGCCCCAGCCCTGTCCTGCTCCTGGGACTCGCTGCAGGCAGAGCCTGCTGGGGATGGGGCTGCCTGCGCCACTGTGCCTCCTTAGGATTTGCTGTTCTGAGAGCGAGGATTTCTTGTTGGCCATCAGTAATGAATTTGCTTTCATGCTTGCAAATGAGTGATGGGGATTAACACCCCTCTGCCCTCCAAAGGGAGAGGGAGGACGAGCGGGGGTCAAGATGAGATTGACTTTCATGGTGTCTCCTCTCTCACTGCCAAGTCCCACTAGAGGCCCCTTGTTGACTTCAGTGGATTTTGGATCAAGCCCTCGAACATTAATAATAATGACTCATAAATCATTGCTTGCACCACCTGTTTGTCATGTTTCCGCCCACAATAACTGTATCAAGTGTTTTTATAAGCTGAGCTGGCACGGGCTGTTTGTCACATCTGGACAGCATCGTGGGAGTGCGGATCTGGCCGAGCCACAGTGTGTGGTTTTTCCTGGCTGGGAGGGAGAAAGCCACACAAATTCCTTCTGCGTGGGGTTGAGTGGTTCTCCTGGGGTAGCACGTTGGGTCCGGATGGGTCCTGGGAGCCTGTTTGCAGTGGGAGGGCTTGGGCACGGTGCAAGCAGCAGAAAAAGGCTCTTGGGTATCCCAAATGTGTGGGGACGGTGCATCAGGAAGCATTGGAAGATCAGGGTTGCAGCTGCCCCATTATCCTCCAAATCGCTATGGAAGTGTCACCCACCCCGTGGGCTTTCATGCTGAAGGTTAACAGATACTTTCTTGGGCAGCGGGGCTGAGTGCAGGGGCTGCCTCCCCATTTTCCCCCTTTCCCTGCAGCCAAAGCCCGAGAATGCCATCACCATTGCGGTGTCATCGCGAGCGCTTTTCCGCATGGAGGAGGAGCAGAAGATTTACAACGAGCAAGGGGTGGAGGCCTATGTGAAATACCAACTGGACCATGAGAACGAGCCCTTCCTCCCCGGCGCTGCCTTCCCCTTTGTCAAGGTGAGCATCTGCCCACCTAAGCTGAATCTGCGCTGTGGTCCTGGCCCGAAAGCTTTGGGGAGAGGGGAGTGCTAAGGAGTGCTTGCGTGGGGAGGGATGGGAAAGGAGCTGCGTGGTGGAAGGGATATAGCCACAGAGCAAACAGAGGTCAAATAAACCTCCTGGCAAGTGATGCGCTTCTTCCAGGACTGAGGAAAAGCTGAATTTTCCAAATTGGCAACTGAGCCTAAGAATTGAAGAAATCATCTCATTGGATCATATTTAAAATTTCTCTTTAGAGAATTCTCATCTCTTTTTTTTTTTTTTAATTACAATTTATTTATTCTTTTAAATTGACTGAATTTAGCCTAGCTACAGAGTCGGCCAATTTCTAATTTTGACATGTTGAAAGGAAGCACTTCAAACTTCAAAAATATTTTCCAATTTCTGCCTCGGTTCCACTGGATTTAGTGCAGTTTTGTCTGCTGGCCCTCACTGAAGCAATCTCTTGCCCGTTCCCAATGAATAAACTAATCCACTTGGAGAGGAGAGACTTGTTCCATTCCTGATTGCTTGAAAAACACTTATCTGTAACTTTGAGCTAATTTATTCTCGTCTCCTAAGAAAAATTTGAAACCTTTTGTGTTTGAAAATAGAAGAGTTAGCTATGTGTTTTTTCCCCTGCAAATCAGTCTCTTTTTCCCAGCTAAAGCTGCTTGCTGATGTCAGCTTGGCTCAGGGTGTAGTTGGGGTTGGGCCACATCCCTGGTTTTGGTGAAGTGTTTTGCTCAGTGAAAAGGGGGTGAGGGCCACGCCGGGGGCTCACTGACACCCCACCACCACCCTCGGGCGCTGCAGGCACTGGAAGCAGTGAACGCGCAGCTGCGTGAGCTCTACCCCGACAGCGAGGAGCTCTTCGACATTGTCCTCATGACCAACAACCATGCCCAGGTTGGGGTTCGCTTGATCAACAGCATCAACCACTACGGTAAGCTCAGAGCAAAGCTGTCCTTTGCGCGGGTGCTGCCAGCTTTTGGGCAGCAGGATGAGGAGACGCTTTCTCCTGTCTCCTACCAAACGACAAGCTGAGCCCACTTTTCCCAGTTTTCCTGGGCTTTGAGTGGAAGCTGGCTGGTGGTGAAGATGCTCTGGCCGCCGGCAATGCTGTTTAACGGTGGTACCAAAATTAGCCCCCATCCTGCCGACTCTTGGGAGCCCATGGGGGAGCAGTGCCAAGGCTTGTTTGGGGGGCAATCAAGCTCACACTGGTGTCCGTCCGCCCTCAGATCTGTTCATCGAGAGGTTCTGCATGACGGGAGGGAACAGCCCCATCTGTTACCTCAAGGCCTATCACACCAACCTCTACCTCTCCTCCGATGCCGAGAAAGTGAGTGGGGCCATTGAAGAGGGTGAGTCTGGGGTCCAGCTTGGTGGGGGACAGCTGGGGGGGAACCTGGAGCCCTCAGGGGGTTGGTGCCAGGAGCGATAGCTCCAATGTCCCTGTGCCTATGCCAATGTGCAGCTAGGGTCTGCCTTGTCCCACATCCCATCCTTGATGATCCAAAAAGCCTCTAGTTTCCATAGGAATAAGGCTTTCCTCAAGCTCCACACCTCTTCCAAGGCAAAGGCACTGTTTTTCCCTGTTAATTTTATATGCAAAGGGAGGTTTTTCATCTGGGGATTTGTTTTTGCTGTAAAAGGTCTCGGGGCCAAGCTGCAGGCACTACTGGGTGCGTGCATTTCCTTGCAGTGTTTGCTTCCAGCCCATTGTGTTTTGCTGTGCTCAACAGATGAGCCATGAGACTGGGTCCTTGGGTAACTGTCACCTCTTGCCTTCTGCTTTACCTCCACAGGGATCGCTGCAGCCACCATCTTCAGCCCCAGCAAAGACCTGGAGGTGTCGGAGAACCAGCTGCGGGTGGCATTCGACGGTGACGCCGTGCTCTTCTCTGATGAGTCGGAGCAGATCGTGAAGGCTCATGGCTTGGACATGTTCTTTGAGCACGAAAAGGCTCACGAGAACAAGCCTCTGGCACAGGTAGTGCTGGGGTGCAGCCAGAAAAAGCCTCTGGGAGAGAGATAGTCCACAGGGATGCTCTTGCCTCTGGGAACAAGCCAGGGATCTGCATATGGAGTGTGAAATGGAGTGGGTCAGCAGCCTGGTACGGCTGGATTTGGCCCACAGGATGGCTGCGGCCGGCCCCTCGCTGTCATTTCTGGGGGCTTACGGGGAGAGGGGATCAGCCAGGATGTCTGGCTCTGCTGGGACTGGGTGCCTGGAGGTCTTGGGAGTGATGGTTTCTTCTTGCTTTGGCAGGGACCCCTGAAGGGCTTCCTGGAGGCCCTGGGGAAGCTGCAGAAGAAGTTCTATTCCAAGGGGCTGAGGATGGAGTGTCCCATTCGCACCTACCTGGTCACTGCCAGGAGCGCGGCCAGCTCGGGAGCCCGGGCCCTAAAGACTCTGCGCAGCTGGGGCCTGGAGACGGATGAGGCTTTGTTCCTGGCCGGGGCTCCCAAGGGACCACTGCTGAAGAAGATCCGTCCTCACATCTTCTTTGATGACCAGATGTTCCACGTGGAGGGAGCCAAGGAGATGGGCACCATTGCTGCCCACGTCCCCTACGGCGTCGCCCAGAAGCACAAGCGGCCAACGCAGGAGAAGCAAACCCCGAACAGCAAGTAGAGGAGCTGGCTACGTCCCGTGGCCCCTGGCGTGTTGCTTCACCCCGTGCACCACGCTCTGACCTGGGTTGTGGTCTGCAAGGCAGAGAGCATTTGCCACGGCGAGCACGAGGTTATTCCCCGTCGGGAGCCTTGTCGGGGGCACGGATGGAGGAAGGGGCTGACGAAAGGCTTCCTTTCGCCTCTGTTTTTGTTGAAACGTTGTGGTGTTGTCCCCGTGGGGCTGGAGGATCCCCTGCGCCGGGCAGCCCCGTGAGCCATTTCCCCATTCTTCTGCGCTTGCTTCAGGCAAAATCCTTCGAGGATGGATCTCGCCTTTTGTGGACTGTTTGTGCCAGGCAGGTTTAACCTATTGGTATTTCTTTAAAACCCCAGGTAATTTCCAAAGCCTTTGATTTCCAAAGCAAATGTTCAGTCTCAACTGTTGAACTGGAAAGTTGGGAGCGCACAAAACCCCTTCTTGCACTTTGAAACAAAATCTTGTCCCTCTTAACTAAAATTACATCATAATACTTTTCCTTAACAGACCCAGCCCCTCCTCCTCAACCAGAAAATCTTTCATGTCTTTGTCCTTTCACCAAGATTTTGTCAGCTGAACAGCTTTCCTTTCATGCACTAAAATTTGGAAAAAAAGGAAACAAACACTTATATATTAAAAAAAAATAATAATCCTGTTTCCTGCTTGGAGCTTTGGGCTAGTGTATTGTTGGCCCAGGTTTTTAAATTTTGGTTTCACAGTTGCATGAGTTAGCACTTAAAAATAATAATCTCTGAGGCATCCAAAGCCCAGCTCTTGTGTGAGCCATCCAGGGTCCGCAGACACATGCCTAGGGCTTGAATTAAGTTAAAAGCAGGCCCTAATACATTAGGGACATCATTTGAAGTCCATTTAGGTAAATCTGCAGAGAATTTCAGCCTGGGGGCTTTAATTAAGGGATTTTTTTTTTTCCCCCTTTCTAGACTGAGCCCATATGAGTTGATAATGTTTTTCTCCTTAGCTTCTTAAAACCTCTGGTGTTTCCTAAAATAGACATCTCTGCTAGTGATGCTGTGAGAGAGAACCAAATCTCCGATTAAAAAACAGGGAATCAATTGAAGAGCTGCTCCAAAATCGGTGTGAAAATCACACTGACATTTCTGCACAAAGCCTTGTCCCGAGGGATGCTCTCAGGAGAAAAATTTAAAGATTACTTCTTTCTTGTGGGTTTTTTTTCTTTCTTTCTTTTTTTTTTTTTCTCCATGGCTGGGCACGAAGGATGCCCGGCATTATCAGACAGCAGTTTTCTACAAACACCAACTCCATGGGCTGAAGTTTTCCAAGGTATGTGTGTGCCTCTGGCTTGACTTTGCAGGGAGGTTTCAGCTAAAACAGCTCAGCCCTTCCCGACAGTGAGGCTAGAGCTCAAGTTATCGCACTTTTGATGAATATATAAAAGCTAGTGAAGCCTTCAGTGGCTTGGGAGACTGTTTTCTCATTACACTAAATCCTGCTCTGGCAGTGAAAAGCAAATTGCACTTCCCCCCCCCCCCGAACTATTTCGCTTTGATAGACTGTTATTTGTCACGTCTGGGTGACAAGCACCTTAGAAGAAGGTCTGAAATCCAAACAAACAAACAAAAGTCTTGAAAGAAATTAGTATCTCAGTAACACATCTGTTAATATACAAGTTTATAAAAAGGTCCTGTCTTTTTATAATGTGAAGCCCAGATATTGGGATCTGAACGCTATCTCGGAGACCTTTTTGGCAGCTGGGAGGGGGAGAACAGCTTGGCCTCCCAGTAAACATTTCCAAGGTGTTTCCTGAAGATCGCATCATGGAAGCCCAGCCAAGCCCAACTTGCAAACGGGCTGCACCGGGGCTTCCCGCCAACGCGGGAGGTGATGTTGCAAGAGGAATAGGGCTGTCAGCAAGCCCTTAGGAACCCCCGGCCAGGGCAGCGTGCCCGTGGGATCGGATACAGGGTGTGAGCACAGCCACTGGGGATGGGGGCTTGCACCGGGTGCCATGGGGGATGCGGGGTGTTGGCAGGGCTGGGCTGTGCAGGGGGAGATGCCCTGTCTGAAGGTGCTGTTAGCTCCAGGGAAGCAATGTGTTTTGGGGCACGGATGTGGATCTCAGCAGCTTTCAGTACTGCTGTTCCAGGTCTCGAGATGCACAGGGAGCTGCGTGCAAGCTGGGGGGCACTGTGCGGGCAGGAGTTTTAGTGATGCTGCTTAGGGTCCTCCTGCTGCCAGGCAGCTTAGGGGCTCGCTGGGAGACTTGGGGCTCTGGAAATGGGTCCCAGGTGAGGTAGACCTCCTTTGGCACCTCCTGAGTCCTTCCAGTGTGGGGAGGATTTTCCATTCCTGCAACAGCTGCCCCATTTGCTCTTATCCACATGGCTTCCTACCTTTTTTTTTTTTTCTCCATCACTATAACTGGCGGATGTGGATTTAGTGCTTGTGTACTTTGCCTGTGTGCACATCTGTGACATCCCCTCGGGCTGGGGGAACGATGTGCTCCTCAGGACCGGCTGGGCACATCTCCCATCCCGATGGACCGGTGCGGTTGTGCCTCTTGTGCTGCGCTGGCCAACAACTGGACTTTCCTGCTGTGTGTTGTTGCTGTGGGTTTCATTTCATTGTCCTCTGGTGGTTTTTTTCTTGTGAATGGACTGCCATGTTAATGAAATCCCTCTGGGTGTTTTTCTGTAATAAACTGTGTTGGTCCCAGCCTGGCTCTCTGTGTTGCCATTCTCACAATGGGTATTTTGGCTCCCTGGTGCAGCCGACAAGAGAGTCTGGGGTCCCTGCTTGGGACCTCCCAGGTTTTATGGTGAAGGGGTGGGGGTGATGAGAAGGAAAAGGGCTTTCTCGCATTTAAGGGAATTCAGAAAATGTAATAAAAGCAGCTACCTGGGAACTGGAGACGTCTGGGAGAGGTGGGATTCCAGAGTTGAGAGATGTGCTGTGATACAGCTGCCTCCCCCTGCTTCGTGAACAGGCTTTTATTGTAACCTGGACTCGTGATGAAGTCCTGGATAAAAATACAATTTGGCAGAAGACTTCTGTCAACTTGATCTTCTCCCAGCCAACAGGTGGGAGGCAGCAAAAGCTTTTTAGAGGAGATTTATTGCTGCTGAAGTACTGGGTTTATCCGAATAGCGACACTGCAGTTCTGGTGTTAGCTCCTCCCTGCCAGTAAGGAGAACAGATGGGTTAAGGGGAAGCAAATTCTCCATCCGTCACCAAATACGGCCAAGGAATGTCCGTAGGCCCCAGGGCAGCACCTCTGCTGTGGGTGTTCGTCTAAGGGATGGATGGCCCTTGGTTGAGAGCATTCTTGTGCAGCCTTGTTTGCTGGGACGCCTTCCCCATGCCCATCCCCAACGCTGGATGTTCTTCCACCAGATCCCTCTGTGTTCCTCAGTGGTTGGTATTGGGGCTGGCGCTGCTTAACATTTTTACCGTTAACATCTTTGATATGGATAGTGGGATCGAGTGCACCCTCAGCAAGTTTGCTGATGATACCAAGCTGTGTGGTCAACATGCTGGAAGGAAGGGATGCTGTCCAGAGGGACCTGGACAGGCTGGAGAGGTGGGACCATGTGAACCGCATGAAGTTCAACAAGGGCAATTATTGCGTCCAGCTATGGGGTCCCCAGGATAAGGAGCTGTTGGAGTGAGTCCAGAGGCGGCCACGAAGATGATCAGAAGGCTGGAGCACCTCTGCTATGGAGACAGGCTGAGAGAGTTGGGGTTGTTCAGCCTGGAGAAGAGAAGGCTGCGGGGAGACCTTAAAGCACTTTCCAGTACCTAAAGAGGCTACAGGAAAGCTGGAGAGGGGCTGTTGCAAGGGCATGGAGTGACAGGACGAGGGGTAATGCAGCCTTAAGCCGAAGGAGGGGAGATTTAGATTAGATATAAGAAAGAAATCCTTCCCTGTGAGGGTGCTGAGGCCCTGGCACAGGGTGCCCAGAGAAGCTGTGGCTGCCCCTGGCTCCCTGGCAGTGTTCAAGGCCAGGCTGGATGGGGCTTTGGGCAAGCTGGGCTAGTGGAGGGTGTCCCTGCCCATGGCAGGGGTTTGGAACTAGATGGGCTTTAAGGTCCCTTCCAACCCAAACTGTTCTGTGATTCTATGGAAAAAAAATCAAATTCCAGCACCGATAAAGCCCATGCTGCACCAGTGAAGGTCCAGGTGGGCCCACCCAGCTGTGAGAGGTCTGAATGTCTACACCAAGTCTTCACACAAAGACCACTACAGCCCTTGACTCGCTATTGGTGACCAGCGTTAGCAGTGGGGCCAAGGAGTCAACGGGTCATGGAGAGACATGGGCCAAGGCCATGCAGGGAGGGAAGGGGGAGGTTTGTGCAGTTGGATCTGTGATGTCTTGTTATTGGTTTGCTGCAAGCCTGAGGTTTTGTTTCTGTTGCCTGTTTTCTGAGCTTTTTCCCTTCATCAGGCATCGAAGGGCTTTGCAATGAGCGTGCTTTAAAATAAAGAACATGAAGGAGGAGAAAGCGGAGGCAGAGCTGATGGAGAATTATGCTGCCACTCAGCTATTGTCAGCGCAGATGTTCACAAGGTAATCATGGCCTTTGAATAGCAAGAACCGCTTTTCATGACAAATCCAGGATTTAACCCCAAGAACTTGTGCGGCCTCTTGGTGAGGGTGTGTTGCTCCTGATGACCAGCTGCATGGCAGGGAGGTCGAGCAGAGCATGGACTCTGCTCTCCTGGTCCTCAAGTATGTAGGGAAAGTCATGACACCTCCCTGCCTCGGTTTCCCCATCACCATAACAGAGATCAGAATGATCCAGAGGTAACATCAGGTCTGGAGGGTGACTCCAGCTCCTTGCAGAAGATGAGCAGAAATCCAGGAATGCTCTCAAGTGCAGCAAAACCCTGTATCTCTGTGGTGATGCCTGCATGCCCAGCAGCAGGTCCCAGTGTGCAGGGGCCATGCAAACACAAAGCTGTCCCGACAACCCCACAGTGTTGGCCATGAGGGGTCTCAGGGGACTCCACCCTGTCCCTGCAGCGCATTTAATTTTACGTCCTTTCTGGAGTGCAGAATAGGAGCCAACAAATGTGAGCAGGGACCTGCAGCCATCCCAGGAGGCTAAAATGTCAGGGCAGGGGACCTGGTGACAGGGTGACAGAAACACCCGGAGTTGGAAGAATAGATAAGACGACCTGGCGGCAAGAGAACAAGCAAAGGGCACTCGCTATCAGCGCTAGCGGGGCCATGCCAGGATTTGGACAGCCTGACCATCTCGTTCCTTCGACACCGCTATTTATAGCAGTGTTCGCTGATGCCTCTGTCACTGGAGCCTAAAATGGTTCCCCCGTGTGCACCCGGGGCGGCTGAGATCAGCCATCCCGTGCTGGGGAGGCCACCAACGAAGCAGTGACTCAACGGAGCATGTGTGAAGCTGCTCATTGCCCTGCTGACGGAGGAACCCGGCATCTCCCTCTGCCAAGAGGCAGCTCCACGCTGGGCCAGCTCCTTGGAAGATGCACCAGACGGTTTCTGCTTAAGGCTTGGCCCCTCTCCAGGAAGAATCAGTGGGGTAGACCCACCTTCCACTCTGCTTCTTCCTTCCCCCACCAGAACTGGGGCTTGTCCAGCTCTGTCTGGGAGCCAGCAGTTTCCACAGCTTGATGTTGGTCCTTAAGGTAGCTGTGGGGACAGATCTGTGCATTGCCCTCGCTGGTGGAAATAACCCTTTGGTTACGGAGCTGGAGCAAAATGCAAGAGGGCAAAAAACTTGTAACTGCAGAGGAAATATGCCCTGTTCCCCGCCTGGAGATCTGCCTTTTAAAAAAACTGCTTCGTTTTCCCAGTTCTACCCCAGCCAGTGAGCGATGGAGGCGGAGATCTCTCTGTCCTGGTGTTTTCCCATTCCTGCAGCGAAAGCTTCGTTACCAGGGCTGCACTTCAAAGCTTTGCTGGCAGCGCTGTGCCAGATAGGACTGTGCACATAATCCCACCGAGGAGGAGAGGAGGGGGTCTCTGCAGCCCTGGGGCTACAGATGCCAGGCAAGTATGGCTGCACCCACCAGGGAGCGATGGCCAGCCCCACGCTGCTGCAAGTTTGGCACAACTCATGCCAAATCTTCTGATTGAATGACTTGAGGGGAGATGGGCATTAGTGTTTCAAAAAAAAAAAAATCCTCAGGGATAGCTTTCAGGAGTCCTGCACGCAGGATCGGACTTCTGCTTGTTTTCTCTCAGGGCAAATTGCATGGTTATCCTTTCTCTCTGTGGCAAAAAGGAGATGCAGAGCCCAGGACCAGCTTTGAATTTTTAAGCTTCACACGGTGGGAGCTCCCATCCCGTCGGCCGGCAGTACCCACGAGCAGCCCCGCAGCTGGAACCGGCCTGTGCTTGTGTCCTTGTCACCGTGGCCGTCAGCAGCAAGCAGGGAGCAGCGGTTCTCCCCTTGAGATAAAGCATTCAGGGATGGTGCAAGTCAGCATCCGCAGGCAGCGGAGTTGACACCATCCCACCCTGAAACAGGGACCACTTCCAGTCACAGCCACTAGACCACCACCTTCCAAAATGCTGCCCAGATGCGGCAAAGCCCTGAGCGAGGACCAGCAGAGTCTTTATCTGGGGAATCCTGTGAGAGGGAGGATAAATGAGGGAAAATTTGCTTTGATTGTCCAGTGAGGGAAACCTGGTTTTACCGGCCGCACACGGTGCTTGCTTCTGGGCTGCGTCTGTCGGGAGTTTGTGCATGGGTGGAAGTGGTCATGCGTGCTGGAAATTCATGTCTATCCTGGCAGGGATGCGTTTAGCCCTGGGAATGGCGAGCCTGTTTCTGCGGCCACGGTCACGGGGACAAGGACGGGGACTGTGACGGTTGTGGTGCCGAGTGGGTGCCACGAGAGGGCGTGAAGGGCTGCGTGGCCAGAGCGTGCGATGGCGGCAGGCGTCCCCCTCACAGGCATCCCCCTCCCAGGTGTCCTTCGTGGGCCAATGTGCTCCAAGTGGCATCGCCACCTTCCACCGTGCCGCCTGTTGCTCCTTCCCCTTCAGGTGTGTATTTGGGGAGTGTGTGAGCAAGCATCTGCCTCAGCACAGCCCCGGTGGCCATCTTAGCCCCCAAAACGGTCCCAATCCACCACCTCATGGGGTATGTCCTCCATGGGGAAGGGCAGCGGCTTGAAGCCCACCAAGCTGGGAATGGAGAGGTTTTCCTCAGCGCCAACTCCAGCATGGGGCACCATGTCTGTAAGTGCCAGTGTGGCACTGAGGTACAGCCACTGTCTTGGGCACTATGGTGCTGAGGCAGGACTGCCATCTCGGGTGCCACGGCAAGGCTGCCATCTCAGGCACCTTGTCAGTCGGGGTGACCAGGCTGGGGGGCCACCCTGCACAGCATGGCTGGGGTGATGGGGGTCTTTCCTTTCCTGCTGGCTGTATAAACAGGCCCCTGCTTCCTCGGCGGCTGGGCAGCCTCCTCCAGGTGCGGCTGGGAATCATTAGGAGCTCTCCGCGCCGGGCTGAGTGTGGGAACTGGAAGAGAAAGCTGGAGAGAGGCCTTCTTTCATCTCCCCACTCCCTCCTCCCCCTGTGTCTGCCAAGCCTGGCTTCCTTTTGAATCCTTTAGCTTGTGCCAAGCGAGAGAGAAGGGGGCGGGGGGGGGGGGGAATAAAGAGAAAAAGGGAAGGAAAAAAAAAACCAAACCCACAGGAATGTGTCCAGGGATCTGGCTTCATTCAGGCTGCTGAGCCCTGAATGCCCCGGCTCCTGCTTGGGAAGCCGGAGGGAGGGAGGCCGCGGCCGCCCCCACGATGGAGGCAGGGGGAAAACAAACAGGGAAGCGGCATTTGTGCGGCGGCTGTTACCACAGTGACTGACAAAGGGCTGTCTGGGAGGGGGCCATGGCCGCGTCCCCCCTGCCGCGGGGCTGGGGAGACGGGAGTGCCAGGTCAGGGCGCCCCGAGTCCCGCGGGGGGAGCGAGGGCTCTTGGCGTCTGGGCGAAGCCCGGGCCGCATTTCATCCCGGCGTGGGGACGTGGTGCCCAGACAGACGCCCTTGTGTCGGGCCCGTCTCGCAGTACAAAGGCGACAGGGCTGCTCGCAGGGAGGGCGCGAGGGGGAGGGCGGGAGGCTTTTCTCCGGCGCTTTGGGAGGATGGTTTTTTGACTCACTGCCGACTTTATTTCCAGCAAATTAATAATTTCCTCTCGCGGCAACAATGTTGGCCTGTGTGTGCGTGCGTGCGTGTGTGTGTCGGTGTCTCCCAGTGCCCTCCCAACCGCGTTTCCCCCCCTCCCTGCTGCGTACAGAGGGTCCGCGCTGCTTGCAGCGGACTTCCTCCGTCCTCATCCTCAGCTGGGCTTCTTCCAGCTGTGTGTAACTGTCCGACTCAGTCCAGCTGTGACAGCCGCCGCCTTGGGAGCATCCTGGCAGGAGCGCTGGGCCCTGGCTATGAACTGATGATGTGAGTGACGGAGATGGCGGGGAAGCACGTTGGGTGGCAGGGAGGGACGGCGCAGCGCTTGGCGTAAACGGGAAAGCGAGCAGGCAAGCAAGCACGCGGGGCAGCCACCAGCACACAGGGTGCTGGAGATGCAGGGTAGCTGCAGGACAAACCCAGCGCGCCGGACGGGAGCACCAGCCACCCCAGCTGCTGCAAAGCGCCAGGCACTTATTCTCGTGGTGGTATGTGTCACCCAAGAGTACTTGCATAGCTGTGCACGCTCACATGAGCCCATGCACACACGCTTGCCGCTCCTCACGGCGGCAGCCTGCTCGCGCACACACCTCCCTGCATGCCGTGGCTGTGCTCTGTGCACGCTCCCTACGCATTCGCTCCCATCACCCTGCAACCTGTTCCCACACCGCCCTGCCTGCATGGCTGCCTGGAAATGCGCAGGGCTGCCTGTGTGCCCGTCGCAGCACAGATACCTCTCTCTTGTGCGGGCACACAATATGGCACACGGTATCAGGAGATCTTCTGGGAACACAGTCCATTCCTCTGGCAGCATTGTGTTTTGTTCCTTATTTATATCCCCGGGGTGGTGCCACAGGTGGGCAATTGTTCCAGCTGACAGCCTGAAAGGCAAAGAAACAAGATTTAACTTCCTGCTATTCAATTAGAGAAAGTGAGCATTCATCACCAGCTGC
Organism: Grus americana; assembly: GCF_028858705.1. Taxonomy (NCBI): domain Eukaryota; kingdom Metazoa; phylum Chordata; class Aves; order Gruiformes; family Gruidae; genus Grus; species Grus americana. The sequence goes on from NC_072874.1 coordinate 471,801, forward strand.
TGGCTGCTGGCAGGAACAGACCCACCCGCCGCGGCGGGCGCAGGAAAAGCTCTCCTCCGCAGGAAAGTGGCCTGCCACCGTGGGCACGGCAGGCTCCCCGCACGGCCCGGCTGCCAGCGCTGCTCCAAAGAGCCTCGAGGTAAGGCTGGATGTTTCCCCTCCCATCCTGCACTGCCGTCGATGTTCTCTCCTGCGTTTGTTTTTGGGAAGGAGATTGCCTGTTCAAAGCAGGCGTGTAGAAAGCACTGGCGTGGGCTGGGGGGACGCTAAGCGGGGAGCAGCCATGCAAGGAGGGAAAGCCACGAGCTTGCAGTGCGGGAGGGAACAGCAGCACAGCGGCTTCCCCCAGGCCAGCCCCGTTGCTGCAGGTTCAGCCTCTGCCCTGAACTGCACAATCCCTGACCCTGGGGCCTCTGTGGCTGAGGGCTGGCGGCTTTGCGAGCCCTTTGGACGTGCACTTCCCTCCTCTGTGCTTGAAGCTTGTCTTTACCGAGCCAGCCGACACCGGGTGGTGTGTGGAGGGGCAGGGGATGATCCCCATCTCTACTGAATGAGGACCCAGAGCCTCCTTGTCCCTATTTCCCCACACATGTGTGCACTCCCTCATGGTATTTTCTAGGCTGGCAAGGGAGGAGAGAATGCACACTCGTGCCAGCTCCTTGCCTGGTAACAAGCCTGCTTCCATCTTCCCCTGCGCTGACTCTGAGCCACCCACGCAGCACCCGCTCACCAGCGCCTCGTGGAAACCCCTGCAGTGCCCGACTGCAGCAAGGAGCCACGGGGCTTTCAGGGGCTCCCTGGCAGCTCCACGTGCCAGGACCCCAAGGCCATTCCTGCTCCATTTCCTTTCCTCGCTCTTCCCCTCCTCAGGCCGATCCAATTGGAGAAGAGTCTCCCGCTGCCTCCTCTCCCGTCCCTTCCCCGTGCCATCTGTCCCCGGCACAGCGACAACTTCACAGCTCTGTGCTGGTGGTGTTTCTGCTAAAGGTCCTTTTGTGCACCTCTTAGCTGGCTCTCTATTTTTAATCCTTCTGTCTCCACAGGGACTCGGGGTATCTTCCAAGCTGGTTGTGATCATCAGGGATACAGTTGGAATCCGTTTCACATTGCTGCACCAAGCCACATGCACACGTATATGTTCACATGCCTACACGCACGCCGGCTGCCGTGCCAGACTTTGCAGCACTGTCACTCTCCCCTGCTTGAGAAGACAGGCGCCCCGTCGGGTAGGACCGAGCTGAGCACAGCACCTCGCACGAACATCGGTTATTACCCCAGACTAGGAAGGTAACACGCTGCAGCCAAGACAATCAACAGCAATTAGTCCTTTTGGGAACTCGATGTGAAATGCTGCAGAGGCTTTTCTGTGCGTGCCGATTGCTCTTCCTCCGGTCCTTTGGAAGTGATGCGAGTTGGACATGCCAAACCACTGGTCATGTCTGAGCAAAACTTGGTGCCTCGTGTCATTTCCATGCGGCTGGGAGGGCTGGGGGGGATGTCTGTGAATGTTAAAGGCACTTGTGTACCCAAGCAGTGAACGCACATGCTGTCATTACCTCTGCAATGCCATCTGGCCAGCAGCAATGCAGCTAGAACCAGGGCTGTGCGCAGAACATTTTACAACAGAAAGCAATTAACCGAATAAAGCCCTTTTTAAAATCCAGTAATTAAAAACAGTCCCTCCCCCTTGTTTTCCTTTTAAGCTGAAAGTTGCTGTTTACTCATTTGCTTTACAAAGTGTGCCTTGTTGTGGCTTCAGAAGAAATGAAAGTTTGAAGTGGTTAGAGAAGAAAGGCTTTGGGGCTGGTGCGTTCCAGGCAGGGTGGAGGGGCAGGGGCTCTCCAGCCTGGCTTGTTTGTATTTGTTCTTGTCTACTCACAAGATCGCTAAACACACATTTAACAAGTGGTGAAACTGTCTACCAGCCTGATCTCTCCCAGGGTTCATGAGAAGAGGCCTGGCACATTAGCCTTGCTGGGGGAAGGGGAGGGGGGGAACAGGCCTTTTGAAGGGTTGGTGTTTTGGGGCTGAGGGAGGGAAGGGCTCCTGGTGCAGGCCAAGTCGCAAACAAAGGCATTGTGTTCCCCGGAGCCCTGGGGACTGGCCCTGGGGGAAGGCCAGGGCCTGGCTTCACCAGCCATCGGTTTTCCCATCCCAGCTCCTCTTGTTGCTGTAGTCGGGTGCAGCCTTACGGCCATCCGTCTCCTTCCAGCACCCGGAGGCAGGATGGGGCTGGCACCTCCAGAGTGGGCTCAGCCTGCCCGTGACAGCCAAGGAGCCCACCACCGCATGGAGGGCTGCAGCGTTCATGCAGACCACCCCGTACTGCAGCAGCCCACCTTGTTGGCATTGCCATCTCCAGGTCCCAAACACGAGTGAGGAGCAGACCTGTGTCCACCGATGGTAAGTTTCTGGGCCCTCTCTGTGTAGCCACAGGGGAGCCCTGACCGCGGTTTGGGCTCCTGGACGAGCCAGTAACCCTGGCTGTCAGCAGGGCTGGTGCAATATTAATTATCACTCATCACTGCTTCTCTGTAAAGTGAGTGCCCAGTGCATTAGCATCATTATGGGTGGGGAAACTGAGGCATATCAAGGGCAGTCAGGACTAAAATGCTGGCGTCGTCTGACACTAACCGTCGGGATGCACTGCTGACTCTGGAGCAGGAAGGCAATCCTGTTCCTGGCTGTCCTCCAGCCCTGCTGACCTGGGGATGCAGTGACAGAGCCGCCTTATGCCTGGCATTCACGGCTGCGGGTCCCAGCCTTGCCCTGGATGTGGGCTCAGGGGGACAAGCACCATCTTGCAGGGCAGAAGCTCTTGCAGAGAGCACAGCACCTCCAAGGTGTCCCGGCAGGTGCAGCCTCATGGTGCCCCATCCCACGGGGTTTGCACAGCTACCCGAGCTGAGCCGCATTCCTGGCTGCGGCGGCAGGGCCGGGCGCAGACCTGCCGCGGGGCAATAGGCGTGAGGACACAGACAGCGGTGCCAGGGCAGCAAGGGTAGCACCGAGTTTCAGTCGGGCCCCGAGCAGATGCAGGATCTGCCCTGTCCCTGCCTGGGGAAGGGTGAGGCCATGGGTTTGTGGGAAAATGTTGTTTTTCCCTCCCCTGGACTGCCCCTAGCAGTCGGCTGGGCCGGCTCTGAATTGCGTGGGCCGGGGAAGTGGGGGGGGTTAACAATTGTAGCGCCTCTGGCTTGGAGCGGAGCCACGGCAAACAATCCTCTCCTGGCCGCGCTCCAGATCTGACAAAACATGGAGGTGATATCGTATTTGTACCTACACGCTTTCATCCCAAAAGCCCTGCGTGATTCTCCCGTCTGTGATGAATCCCTCTGCTTAGCCACAGAACAAGACAGCCCATCCACAGCACTGCAGCCAGGAATTCCGTCCAGCATCCCTGCGAGGCCTCTGCTTTTGAAATTACAGCTGTGGATCTGGCAGCCAGTGGTGGGACCTGAGGTTAGGAGGTGATGTTGACTGAAGACGTGCGGACAGGGCATTCCAGGCATGCACGGGGTTAAATCAGAGGTGTCAGTTCACGGGGAGGTAACAGATGTCCTGCTCTTCACTGCCTCTGGCTTTCCAGAAGCATTGCCCTCCCTCCCACATTCCAGCTGCTGCAGCTTTTCACAGCTGGCTGCTCTCCGGGGACATTTCCCAGAGCTGAGCAGGAGGGAGAGGAGGGAGCAGCCGTGGTCCCAGCATGGGAGGGGGGTTGGTGGCTGGGCTGACCATCACCCCCCCCCCCCCCCCCCAGGGAACTTTGGGCTGGAGCCCTTCACCCCCCCCAGGAGCGGGCTGGCACAGGCAAACCTGGGCAATCCCAGGTCCCTGGCAGGGATCCACCCTCAGCCCTGGCCTGGAGAGTTTTTCCTGCTGCAGAGAAGGGACATCAATCTTTGCAGCTCACTTATTCCTTGGCCTCCAAAGCAGGGTAGCCAATTAGTGCTGGGTGTGATGGATGGCTTAGCCCCGTCCTCGTGACACCCGTCCTCTGGAAACAGCTCTCACCACGCAGAGGCACAACTAGCCATAGTGGGGGGCGGCTCTCGCCAGCCTCCGGAGTTCCAGAGGGTCTCACAGGGGTCCCAGGGACAGGGACAGGCACTGCAGCAGTGCTTGCTGAGCTCCCAGAGACCGTGCAGGAGGGGAAACAGCCCTGAACGCTGGGCCGGGGTTGATAATTCAGGACCTGGGGAGAGATTTCCTCTAATAATTCCCTGGCTTGGCTGTGGCAAAGCCCATAGCTCTCTGGGGAAGAGGAGACCGGCTCTGCGTTGGTCACCCACTGTTTGTGGCTCTGCGCTTGGGGCCAGGCTTTGCCACCGCAGGAAAGCGTACTGTGGGAATAGCTTGCACGGACGCTCGGTGAGAGGCAAGCAGGCAGCAGAAACCCCATTTCTGCACTTAGACCCCATCTCCCCTTCCCCAGCATCGCCCCTCGCCCGCTCTCTCCCGTGAGACGTGGGTGATGCTTACTGAAACCCGGCTTCCCTTGCATGCAGCTAAGCCCATTTAATCCTTCCCTGTTGTCTCCATTGAACCGACCTGTGAGGGGTCTCAGCACCCGTCTCTGCTTCCGCTCCTGCTCCACCACCACGCAGCTAATCCTGGGGTGGTTCAGATGGCCCTCGCGATCCCCCGGGACTCACCAGGGGCGATTATAAACGACTCTTCAGGAGCACAGGCTGGAAAACGGATCCGATTACAGGAGAAGTGGGTTTCGGGGGGCCCCCACTCTGTTCATAATGAAGTGTAATCCTAGAAAAACATGTTGCCAATTACACTTCAATTGAACCCAGATAATGATGCTTAGACAAGGCCCAGAAAAGACGGAGTCTGGACAGTGAATTCCTTTCTAATGGAGAAGAAAAGTGTTCCTCCGTGGCAGGTCTGGGCTCCGCTTGGTTCAGGCTCATTGTGATATGAGCAAGAGCCTGAAATAACCAATCTCTGGATCCCATTTAAATGGTTTTATCAGTGGAAAGAGTATTAATCTCTCAAAACCACATGTTTATGGGAAGTTTAGTTTGGAGATGTACGTATTTTTAACTGAAATCACTTTGGAAAGGGAGGAGGAGTGGGTCTCAAAATTGCTAAAATAACACATTTCTAATTCTTCTAGTTCAAAGTAACTTTTCATTTTGAAATATAAGCTAATAACAGCTCGGTTTCTTGACCAGTTTTTATAGTGAAAATTAAAACAAAACATCAAAATTACAGAAACAAAGTGCTATAACCTAAAGCAAATGTTTTATTCTCATTTTTCTGGGGGGTTTACAAACACTTCTGAGACATCAGCTTTCCACTCCAACGCAGGATGGCTCGCTCGGGTCTCTGTTGTTTTAGTTTGGGAGTGAGGACGGTGTGGTTCAGTCTCAAAAAATGGTCACGGGGGCCGTGTGCGCAGGGCTGGGCAGGTGTGGGCAAAGGGCAGGCGGTGGCTGGGATGTGTAGCTGGCGTTTGGCTTTTACGGGAGCTGCTCGCAAGGTGCTGGGGGATTGCAGCCGTCCTGGGGTTGGCGGGTGCAGCGCGGGTGAGCTGGCAGAGATGGCTGAGGCAGATAGGGAGCACCCGACCACGCGGCTGGGCGCCTCCTCACATGGGAGACGGGTGGTGGGGTGGCTTGGCTGGCCTGAGCGGCGACGGGCTGTTATCGCCGCCACGGTCTTTGCAAAAAGGCTTTGGGAAACCCACGTGTTGCCAGATCTCAGGGCTGATATATATATTTTTTTTTTCCAAAATAAAAGGCATTATTTTTGTACTGTGAACCTCCACTTCAGCGCTCTCCCTCCTCCTCTTTCTCTCTCCCACACGCACACGTTTTTGCTGCCTTAGGGGATTTTAGCAGCGCAGGGCTCTGAAAAACAGACTCCTACCTCCTTCCCACAAGCTCAGGGAAAGCAAGATGCTCCCTAGATGCTGGGCTGCGGGTCAAAGTTTCCAGCATTATGGAATGAGACAAGAAAACAGCAATTCATCCTAGTGTCATAAAATCTAAAGTTGGGCTTTGGTCCGTTTGTTTTACAGGGTAGGTCTCAAATGCCCTGGCAGTGCCATGAGCTGGCACTCGAAGATGCTCCAAGGCTGTGGGAGCGTTGCAGGAGGCTGAGCTCCTGGCGGGACCACCGCAGCATGGTACCAGGGTGCCGGACCCATCCTGATGCCTCCAAGCATGGTGCCACCTCTGCCATCCCGGCCCTCGGCTGTGGCCGCTGATTAATCCCAGGCGAGGGCCCTTTGAGCGGCGTCCTCAAACAGCACCGCGCTTCAAATAAGCTGGTTTCCATCTGAATCATAAGTCTCCAAAAGTGCCTGCGCCGCGCAGAGCCGGGCAGACATGTGTGTGCGTGTGGGGCTGGATGTTGATTTTTCCCTGAAACAACTCAAGGCTTTATCAGTCCCATCTCTTTCCCACGGTTTTCTGTTGCCAGTGAGGTCACTGGTCCCTTTAAACTGGGGCTGAGGCCAATGTGCAGCGGGTGGAAGGGGGGCCGTGGGGAGAAGGGGGGCCGTGGGCTGAAGCGGGGGACATGAGACGGTTCACACAGACTGTTCCTTTTACAGGAAGACTTGGGATTTCGACCAGCGAGCGGGAGGAGGAGGCGGCGGGGGCGGGGGGGGGGCCTGGGAACCTGGGAGCGCCGGCGCGGCCGCGTAATCCGTCACTCCCGGGAGATGTCTCATTAACCCATTAACCAGGGAGGTTGGGGACGTGCTGGGAGGAGAGCGAGGGAGAAGCCGGGGGTGTGAAAGGCAGAGTGCGGGCAGGGGAGGAGCCGTGCGAGGCAGGCACGCACTGGGGCCAGCTCCTCCGCGCAGCCCGGGGAGGGACGGCACTTCCCCGAGGACGGCGGGGAAGAACTGCGGTGACCTCCGGGGACACGCGTGGGGTAGCAGCGTCGAGCCCACCCGCCTCTCCCCCAGCGCCCCGCGGGGAGCGGCCGCCCGGCGCCGCCGAGGATGAAGCGGCTGTGCGAGGAGAGCTCGTCCGACACGGAGTCGGACGGCACCATCGACGTGGGCCGGGAGGAGGAGTACAGGTGAGGACACGCTGCCCGCGGCAGCTCCCTCCACGGGGGACGGGTCCTTCCCACGGCGGCCAGGGCGATGGGACGAAGTTTTGGGTTTTGGGGTCCCTGCTGCGGGGCAGCTCGGCATCCTGCGGGGAGCCCAGGCGGGAGCGGGGTCCCCGGCACCGGGCACGGCGCTCGCAGCAGCTCCCTGCGAGGTTCTCGGGTCGGCGCTTTGCCGGGGCATGGCACGGGAGAGCTGCCGGGTCCCGGCTCCGCCGCGGACTCACCGGGAGTCGCCTGGCACCCCGGTTTAACCCCTTCGGGCTCGGCCGGTCCTGGGCCGGGCCGGGGGCAAGCTGGATCGCTCCAGCGTGCAAGTGTGGGCTGATGCTGGCGTTAGGACTGACCCCGCAAGGAAACCCAAGTCGTATTACAGGGATTAAAGCTGTGTTACGAGCTGATCGCATTCAAGAAAATACCTCATTAAAGCCAGAGCAATTACCGCCTTCTGCCCGGTGGGGAAAAGGGCAGCTCTGATCTTCGTTAGCGGGAGTCCGGTTGCTCCCCGAGATGGGGCAGTGCCCCCCCCTCCAGTAAAGGCACCCGTCTGCTGCCTGGGTGCCGCTGCAAGTCCCAGCGATCCAAGGTCTCCCAGGGAATGTGGGAGAAGCGAGGAGGTTTTTGCATGAGAAACGCTTCTGCTCTGCTGAGGCATTTGTAATGCACCAGCTGGGGCTTTGATCTTTATTACCGAGGGAGCCCGTGCAGTCTGGCCGGCGAAGGGTGCCCCGTTTTAAGCTGCGCTGAGTCTCGCAGTTCACAGGCTCCATCCCATCACTGCTCAGCTGCAGTTTCGGCTCCGGGGCTTTGCTGCTTGGTGAACTAGTGAGGACAGGACCTCTGCGTGAATCCCCAGCAATGTCCTCCGGCTTTGTACCACGTTCCCCTGGGCTGCAGCTCTGCTGGCAAAGGGCATCCCCAGCTGCCGCCTGCAGCCCGGGTTCCCATGCTGTGTCAGCCGTTCGCGGGCGTGCTTGGGCTCCGAACACACAGACAGTGCTGGGGATGAAGTAAGGGCTCTGTTATTTGTTCTCATCCAGAAATCAGCAGCTTTTGAACTTTCTTTTTTTCCCCCCAGTAGCCAAGTGTCCCTCTCCCTCTATGTTCAGCAAGGCCCCAGATGAATTCATTTCCTTTTGCTGCTTGGTATTCTGAGTGGAGAAGTTGCCCTGCCTGGTGCCGAGCTCAGGTTCGGTAGAATCAGGCATATCTGACACGTAATGTCCTGCACAAATTCACTGCCCCCTTATGCAGTTTCCAATTGCATCAATATTTAATGCACCTTCCTGCTGCGGACAAAATATATCCCACCTCTTTACCTCAGTGCAGCGCACTGAGCCTATAGTACCCCGATGGATGAAATAGAGGAATTGTTGTAATATTTTATTTCAGTGAAGAGTAACGATGAATTTCTGATCTCTCTCTGGTGCTGCTAATATGTTTGTCTTCTCAAGCTAGTCATAGAACTGGGTAGCACTGAGATCTGGTGGTATTTGTATACATTTGTGTTGTTGTTCATGTCACACAAACACATGGCCAAAAGAACTGTTCCTGCCCTGACAAGTTTACACCCTGAGTAATGCAGTCCCGCATGGGATGCTGGTGGATCGGGCAAAATGAAACACTTCCAGGTGGGGAGCGAGGATAGACTAGGGCAGAGGGAGGCAGTCGGGCGGTCTGGCCAGGGTTCCCAGCCCATTATCCATCGGTCTCGTGGTTTGGGCAAACCAGTTCCCCTGTAGAGCAGGGATGAGTCACTCCGGGTGTGAGGCTTGGTTCAGTGCGTGCAGCAAGTTTAGACTCTGGGGTCACTGCAGAAGTGCAAGATATTGCTTGGTTTGGGGCTGTTTTTTTTCTTTTTGTTTTGAGTAAACAGCCAAAGTTATGCTGTAAATTATAAAATCGAGAAATACAGAAATTTTAATCATCAGAGAATATAGTTATGGTATCTTTTATGTGGTTCGAATCTGTCAAACATTTTTAAAATACATTTTGCAGTAAACTAGGTCTTTATATCCACATCTGGAACCGTAGCTCACAGAGAGCAACGCGTTCGGACAGCTCTGCAAAGAGAGTTTCAAAATTCACTGCTACAGACTCCTTGAGTACGTACTCCGCGTTCCTGCACTGCCAGGCGAATTCAGTACCTACCCCCTGCACGTAAAACACCCCAGCGTCCGCGCAGAGCCCGTTTTCACATCATACGTGCATTTATGTATACTGGCAGCGCATGTTCGTACTTGTGAAGCCAGCCAGCACCTATGCCCAGAGAAAGCCCACCCAGCAGACATTCAAATAGGGTACCTGTATGAAGATGAGTGGAGCAGTCAGTAGAAGAATGTGTTATTTTGTCTGATTGTGTAAAACCACTTCTGAAAGCACCTTGCTTGGGCCTAACAAAATGCCTTTTTAATGGGCTGAGTTTGGGCTAGTTTTTGGCTTGCTGTGCAGACAGCACTGTCTCTGCAGAAACATCCTTAATAGACTGCTATTAAAGTGCTTCGTCAAACTGAAAAATATTTTGATTTGACAGGGTGAACCCAAATGCCCCTTTCCAGATTTGTATGCCTTACGCGGTCTCCGGGTCCCTCCAGAGCTCTGTGCTGGCTGGGGTTGCAGACTGCCGTCTCGCCTGTGTGTTAACATCCCTGCACCGAGTTTCGTAAGGCACAGACAGAGCCCCGAGCCAGTCCCGCTTTCCAGAGGCAGAAACCCTCCTCAGGGGAGGTGGAAGGTGGCCCAGCCGGCCTCCCCCCGAGCAGAGGGGTTTTCCTCCAAGGAGTTTCCCCACATCTGGTTATCCATCCTTACGGAGACTTCACCCCCGTGGGGACCTAAGGATTGAACTTTGCCTCCCCATGCATGTCTAGTGCTGACCTTTGGTGTTTTTAGCCTCACCCGTGCCCACCAGGCACAGGATGGTTTGTGGGAGCCTTCTCTTTAGCCTGTCCCCCTCCGTGTCCCTTGAGCCAGAGCTGGTCCCCAGGGCTGTCGGCCAGCAGACAAGGTCCCTGCTCCGTCACCTCCTGCTGAGTGTTTCCCCTTTCCAGGTCCTGGCCCCTCTCTGTCTGGTTCAGGGGCATCCATGCATTCAGAATATCATGGCCCACCCCAAAAACTGTGGTTTGTGAAGCGACTTTCCAGGAAGCCCTCAGAAACCACATCAACGCTGCCGTTAGCCTCACCCTGAGAAGCGACCAGCCCTTTGCTGCCGCCCTGGGTGGGAGCTCAGATACGTGTTCGTGCTATCGCAGCTCTGAGATGCAAAGCCCTGCAGACAGGGCAGGCTCAGACACGAGAGTCGGGAGGTTCGCACATGGAGGAAAAAAAGGGCCACAACTCCAGAGCTCGAATCGCTGCTTTTCCAGCCCCATGGCGATGCCAGCACGGGCTGAGATCGAAGGAGATGTGTGCCTGGTAGTGGATGGGCAGTTTGGTGCAGAAATCTGTCCCAGGCTGGTGGGAGACTCTTGGAGGGGAGAGAGTGGGATTTGAGTCTCTGCTTGGCTCCCTGTCCCCAATTCCTGAGCTCTGTGTTGTGGGTAAAAATGAGATGGGAACCACAGAAGACATTATTCAGGGGAGGGAAACTGCAGATGGCAAACGTGTGTAAAGCATATGTGCAACAGAGGTTTCATTCCAGCTAGCACAAGAAACGATTCCCTCTTTTTCCTTTCCAGCCATGTTTCCAGGTCTGTGTCTCCCACTACGACATCTCAGATACAAGCCAGGAAGAAGCGGAGAGGGGTGAGCCTCATTTGTGTTGACCAGGGTGGTTGTGCTGTGTCTCCCCGGGGGGTGAGGCTGGTCGCAGCCGTGTACCAGGGCTCCCCGTGCAGTGGGGTGCTGTTGGCACGTCCTTACTGTGTGGACACAAAGAAAAATCGACTTTACGCCATTCCCTGCTCCATCTCCTTCCTGCAGAACTCCCCCCACAGCCAGTTGGAGATTTTTTGCAGAGGTTTGGCCTCAAATCTGGCACAAAGGGGTGGGGATAGGGGTGGAGGAGAGCGATTTCACCTGTGCTTATTGCACCAGTCCGTTAATGTTTCTTTGCTCAGCTTTTGCACCCAAAACATTTACTTCTACGGCCCTGTTCAAAGCACCTCTCTCAACCTGCCATAGCTGTTAATGAGGGCTTTAAACCCGTGAGCAGTGGCCATAAATGACTCTGGTTTCTTCTCTCCGCTTGGAAATCTCCCGCAGATCATTGAGAAGCGGCGCCGTGACCGTATCAACAGCAGCCTCTCCGAACTGCGGCGCCTGGTGCCCACCGCCTTCGAGAAGCAGGTGTGTGTGTGTCCATGATTTCCACCCATCCTCCGGTGCGGGCTGCGTTTCAGCAGTGTAAGGGTAGGGCCCTCAGAATGAGAAAGTCTGGAGCATTGCTGTGTCTTTCTTATCATCATCACTTCAGGGAGTAAGTAGGTGGTGAAACTGGGTGGTAAAACAATATTAACAAATATTCAGGAGCCCCAGGGAGAATAAATTCAATCCAGAAAGTATTTTGTAGATATGAAGATGCACAGAAATGGGGATTTTCAATTTGCGTCAGGGGAATCTTGGGAAGGAGCTCCATTTTCTATTCGCTTGATGTGAAAACCAGAGCCAATGGAATGGATGGATGCCCTGCTCCAATCTGAGCACTCCTGAGCTTCAGGAAGGTTTCGGGGAGGAGGTCACGGGGAAAAACCCAGCTCCTGAGAGGCACAAAACCCTAGACCATAAAATGATGAATTGCTCTTTTTTTTTTTTTTTTCGCTCCCAACACACAGGGGTCTTCCAAGCTGGAGAAGGCAGAAATTCTACAAATGACAGTAGATCACTTGAAAATGCTTCACGCCACTGGAGGAACAGGTAAGAACTGCTCTTATAAGCATATGGGTGAGGCAAAGGTGAAAACTTGGAAGGAAAATTTCTCATCAGCCTCAGCAGCAATATCTTGGTGTGCCTTGCTGACACCAGCCAGCACCAAAATGAAGGCTGCCCTGCCTGCTTCTCAAGGGAAATATTTTTTGAGGAATTGCAGATGGATGTTTCCTGCCCTCTTGTTTTTCTTATGTCTAACATATGGGTCAGCATCCCATGCGTACATTTGGAAGACTAGGGTATGCGGGATAGCGAGTCCCAAAGACCCACAGGACGGCACCACTGCTGTTGTCACACACCCTGCTAAAAGCCAGACATGCGTTTAGTCCTGCTCAGAAATGGAGCCTGCTTCCAGAAAAATGATATTAAACTCTTTACCTCCTCCCTGGGATACATTTCTTGCAGAGGCTGAATTCTGCATGGGGACTCTGCAAATAAACAAGGCTTTTTTCCTTTTCTGTTCTTTTTTTTTTTTTTTTTTCCGTGTGTGTCTCTTGGTTGTTATAAGAAGAGAGAGGGAGCCCTGTGCAAAATTCAACAAAGGTCTTATTTGTACTGAGACCTCAGTACAGACCCTCTGTCCTGTTCCAGTTAACAGGATGGAGATCACAGCTCCAGTACAGAAGCCTCTGGCTTGCTTACCACCCATTTTTGGCTTGCTGGGGACATTGCTGGCATCCAGGCTTTGGTTCAGAGCTGTAACTTGGTCTGGAACATTTGTTTAGATATTCAGTTTGACTGCACTGCAACAAAGGGCTGTATTGTCACGAGAGACCCTGTCAAGCAAAGTGGTCCAGTGCTTCACTGTGCAGTGGCATTCTCTGCTTTATTGCTTATCGTCTCATGAAGCTGCAAGTAGGGAGCGGAAGCCTAAAAATCAACCATTGGTTGTATTTTATCTCGCTGATTTTTGTGGCTTTGAGCTTTCTCAGCCCAGCGGTTTTGGTTCTGCCACTGTCTTGTATGTCCTACAGCTGGACATATGTTTAAATGAAGTAAAAAGATTGGGACGCAGGCAGAGGAAAATGGTGCTAAGCTGTGCATCGAGGAGACACGGTATCCCCCTGTTCTGCAAGACTGGGGATGGTCCATTTGCAAAGAGGAACCCAGTGCCCATCCAGCCCACAGTCATGTCTCCAGCAGCGATAACTGATAGAGTCCAATAGGAGAAATTTCTTCCTTCCTGAGCACAGTTAATGAAACCTCTTACTCATCTCACATGCTGGAGTAAGAGGCTTCATGACCCTGGCAGTTTTATCCCGATGAGATAACCACAGATGCTATTCTCACGCACACAAACGTCCAGTCCTTTCGGACACCCACTTGGCTATCTGCTTCAGTAATATCACATGGCAGCAAAGTGCCTCAAGTGAAATACACAGTGCATTAGAGAGGGTAGTGAAATCAAAGCACATTCCTGAGCTCTGCATGGACTTACTGACACCCATGTCCTCTCTCTACAGGCTTCTTAGATGCTCGAGCTCTGGCCGTGGATTACAGGAGTATTGGCTTCCGCGAATGTCTCACTGAAGTTGTCAGGTACCTGGGCATCCTCGAGGGCCAAAACACCGCTGACCCCATCCGGCTGCGACTCCTCTCCCACCTGAATAATTACGTGGCAGAAATGGAGCCTTCGCCTGTGGCCACTTCCCTCCTGCCCATCCAGACCTGGCCATGGTCCTTCCTCCACAGCGCTGCTGGCCCCGTGCAGATTCCCAGGAGGGAGGCTGCTCCCGCTCCGGTTGTTTTGACTGCATCTTCTCTGGCTTACCCAAGCCCCACTGTGAGGCCAGCCCCGCTTCGCCGTGTCCCCAGCGACATGCTGCCGTCCCGCCGAAGCTTCCTGGCCAGCAGGATGGCCTCTTCCAGCCGGAGGGCCCGAGGGACGGGCTCATCTGCAGCCGTGGCAGCCGTGCCCAGGATGCCGTCGCCAGCGGGTGTGTTGAGAGAGGGTTCGTCCAAGAGCAGCCAAATCGCGACGTTCCTTTTCTCGCCAGCCTCCGTCGGCGTCCCTGTTCCACCGGCTTACACGGCGCCTCCCACCTTGGGTGCTACCGCGCAGGGACCCGGGATCAGGGTTGGGACATCCAGGATCTGCCGCTCCTGGGCAACTGAAATCGGGGCTTTCTGACCCTCCCCTCCCCTTCGGAGACAGGAATTCTTCAGCACTCATTGCCCACAGGCCTAAGAACAAACTCAGCTGAAAAGGCATCTTTCCTGCTTTGCAGAAGCCAAGGATCCATAAAGAAAATTCTCTTTACTCTTCCCTCCCTCCCTCACACTGCCTTCCTTGCCTCACCATCACGTCCTCTCCCTTGTGATGCCTGCAGACGTAAATCACATCCAATTCGATGCACTTGTCTGCACGCGGCTGCACTCCAGATCCTTCCAGCTACAAGGGAGGGGGCACATGCAGATCCCAACACTGTTCCTCCTCCAGCAAACCCCTCTGCAGAGCTCAGTGTTGCTCTCCTTTGGAAAACAGCCAGCCTTGAAATACTGTCTTATTTCCTTGGGGACTCAGAGCTGCCAGGCAGAGACTTGCTCATGCTGATTCCCTGCGATGCGTCCCCCAGCTGCAGCACCTAATTTTGGTGTGGTGGGACGGACACAGCTCACCCCCCTCCCCAGCACTGCTGGCACCCCGCAAGGCAGGCTAGAGCTCCCCCGGCTCCCTTAGCGAATTGCCTGCCTGCTAATCCCCACGCTTTCCTCACTGCATTACCAGCTTTTCCCACTTATGTGCCCTTAAGGTGGAGTGAGGCAACAGCTTAACAGAACTCGTTCCCACAGCCGAGCTGAAATACCATCGTGTCTGCAGGGCCTGTGCCGGGTCCCTGCACAAACCGTGCAGGCGCAGCCGGCCAGGCCGCCTGGGCAGAGGGAGGCTTCTGCAGCCCTTGCTCCGCACAGAGGTGTGAAGAGGCGAGACAGAGGATTTCAAAGGGACGTCTGTCATGGAGGGGAAGGCTCTCACGGCCAAAGTGAGAAGAAAAGGCCTTTCCCTCTGCCGGTCTCCCCGCTGGAGCCGTCTCTCCTCCGTCCCCTGCTGAACAGCCGTGACTGCAAAGGAGGTGGAATGGGTCCGACCAGCCTGCATTTGAAGTGCCTCCCTCGTTCTCTCTCAGCCCTGCATCCCTCACCCTCTCTTCCCACAATGTCTCTGTTTTCTTTCTTCAGCACCATGTTTTGGTCTCGCATTGCTCATCCCTCTCCTTGGGCTGGGACCAAAACCCACCGAGGTTTCACCACAGACCTTTGCAAGCTCTGGGTCTGCACTTGTCCTGATTCCTGAGAGCTTTTTCTGCCTTGGCCTGCATGCCCCTAGATAACTGATGCAGCAGATATGCCTCTGGTCTTCCAGCTGTCCTCCTCTCCTCTCTTCTTTGGGCAGAAAAGAACAGAAACCTAAAGTTCTCGAGCCACCCTGCTCCTGTCCACGTCCCTAACTCCCATGGTGGCTGGGGCAGGGTCTCACAGTGGTCCCCCTCATCTGAACAGCCCCTGCTCCCTGTATCTGTGCCTTGACTTGCTGGGATACACGTGCGGAATAGCCTGCATCCAGCTGTATACCCATCCCAAGGAGTCTCACCCACCTCTACAGCACTGTGACACGAAAAGAGAGAAAAGTGTGGAAAGGTCAGCACAAAGAAAGTTAAAAAAGAGGGAGAATATCTCTCTCGAATGGGAGAGGCTCTCCCCACGCCTCAGGTCGAAGGCGCAGCCGGTTAGACTGTGTGGATGAGCTGGTGGTTGCGTTCCTACAGATTGTATCTGCATGTCGATGTATGTATCTGCTATTGTTTTGGAAGTGAGTCCCTCCCAGTTGTTTTGATGAATGTCATCGCACTTAACGCACAGAAATGCCTCCGCTACTTCTCCTCACTTTGTCCTGAAGTGCCAGAATCAGCCAGGAACAACATATTCCCTTTTAATAAAGTCAGAGGAGGTCTTCGTGGACCTTGGTTGTTCCTGCAGCTGGTTGGCACACTAGAGCTCACAGCAAGTAGCCCGGCCTCACTTTACACTGTGCAGAGCTGTTAGATTCACGAGCTGTGACATCCAGCAAAGGTGTCAAATAAAGTCTTTCAAACCCCTGTCCTGGTTGTGAAATGTCATGTTGATGTGAATCTATTCTGCTAATCCAGCCTGCTTGGATGACTGCTAGTTTTGCGGCAGGTGAGCTTTTGTTCCTGAAAAGCTTCAAAACAGGTAAGATGTAGCTTGTAAGGTGACATCCTGGTCGTTTTATAGCTGCCATTCTTGGTAACTGGTTCCATGACTTTTTACTTTGCAAACCACTACGTGAGTCAAAATCAGCTGGGGAGTCAGTAAATGCTTGCCCTGAGATTGGCAATAATCCATGGCTCGAGAACAAATCATTTAATTTAGCTACCAACGTCCAGAAAAATGTCAGGGAACAAATTGGGTCCAGCAGAGCCTTGCAGCCAGACTCCAAGGGCTTGCCTCGGTCTCCTGACCCTTTGCAAGCAGGACCAGAATAACCCCTGCTGCTTCTTGCTGTCGGGAAGCGCTTTGGACTAAACAAAGAGCCGCAGCTGAGAGCTTGTTTCTGTTCTGAGGAAAAGACCAGTAAATGATCCTGCTCGTGAAAGATGCTGGGAGAATTTTCCAGGGAATGGTGGGAATTCAACTTCCTTTCCCATAACTCCTTCTCGCTCCAAAATGCCTTTCAAAACCGCCCATAAATCCTTGCCTTAAGTGCTGCGTTGGGAATTGCTGGAAGGGAGCAACTGCAGCTGTGATGGAGTAACGCAGCATCCGTCTGGAAGCGGAGAGAAACTTCAAGAGCAATAATAGGGCTATTGATGACGGGTCGTCCCGCTGGTGCCTGGGCTGCCCCGACCCGGCTGGAGGCGGCGGTGGGAGCTCTGTGCTCTGGTGTGGCCTTAGCCAGAGAGAGGAACCAAATTACCCTCTGTGGGAGGCAGGCATACAAACCAGCCCCGCGGGCTACAGTGGTAAAACAAAACAGACAGTGAAAAAAACCCCAACACTTCCTGATCTCTGCTGATCAAACAGGAGCCGGACGGGTGGGAGGGCATCAGTTCAGGCCCGTGGGGTTTTCTCCCCACAGCAATATGGTGATTAGAGCGGTAGCCTGGGACTGAGGCTTCATTTTTTCCCCCAGGGTTTTCTTTAGCCTAAATGTCTTCTCTAACACATCCTGGCAACTTTTGATCTACCCTGTAGGGGAAATCCCTGAACTCTTCGCGCACTCTCTTCATCCTTGTTCTTCAGGCAAAAAAAACATAACAAAGAGGCCTATGGGAACGCGTGGGCTGCGTTCAGCGCGGTCCGGCTGGGGTTGTTAAACACCGCTCCAGCTCCCACAGCAGCGAGGCTGGAAAGAAACAGGGTCGGTCCCAATGAACGAGCCTTAGCCTGCAAATTGGAGGGGACAAGGCCACTTCCAGGCTGCAGGAGAGTTGCTATGCAGCAGGTGCTCCAGCAGCGAGCGAGTTCTGCTCTCCCAAATTCCCCTGCATGAGAAATGTTGCTTATCTCAGTTCTGCTATCGCCTGCCCTGGGTGAAACGCTCTCTTTCCCTCCTCTGTTTTTCTGTTTGTGGTGCAATCCCGGCCTGCCCTCTGCTGGTAAAATCCCAAAGCTATGCAGGAGAAATCCTAAAGCAGGGTCAGCGTTTGGTTGAAAACTTGCCATATGTGTGGAAAAATGGATGATCTTTTATGACAGACATCAGCGACTGAGACACCACTCAGAGACAGGGTAGCAGAGCGGCTCGGGAGGCCTCTCAGTGATGGGTCTCACTCCTGTGTCATCGATGAGGATGGCGAGATGAAGACATTAAAAGATGTAACCTTTGCTCCAGGCACTGCTGAAGGGCTTGAGAGGGTGAACGGGGTGGGGGGGGATCTTGGGCATCACTAGTCACCAGGAGCAGCTGCACTCATGTGTTGAGGGTACCGAGAGCAGTTTTAGGAGGGTACCCCCAGCCCACCGGTCCATGTTGGGAGTGAAAAGGACCGAGGAGGACACAGGACTGTAGCTGTCTGCGTGGTGTCCCCTGGGAGGGGACACAAATGTCAATAAATGTGTTTCAAATAAAAGCCATTCTCAGTGTAGCCACAGTGGCTGCTTGCAGCCAAAGGGCGTTTTATGGGGAAACATGTTCTTCGAGCTCTGCTGTGTTTTAACTTTAGATGTCAGAGCCGGAGCCACTCCGAACTCCTTCCATGGCGAGATGCCTGTCTCAGCCTGTGGTCTCCCAGCTGAGGAGATGCCAGGCTGCGGAGGACCGAGCCATGAAACAGCGGCAGGCACCAGGCACAATCCCACCAGTGTGTACCAGTGCTGCCACCCAGCACTGCCGGCTCTTGGGAGGAAGATGATGATCTCAGGAGAAGAACGATTTGTGTCTTTAGAAAATAACCTGGACTGAAAATACTGCAAAATACTACAATTTACTTTGCTATTGTTACTTTTTATTCTGCTACTCTTGATTATTCCACTGTAATGAAGGGCTAGGTTTCATATCCCATTTTTATGATAACATCGTATCCCAATTTTAAAGCAAATGAAAGGCGAAACGACGAGTCACAGCAGACCAGCTACCAGCCTCTGTAGACTTAGCCCCCCTTAACAGGAGATCCATGGTGCCTGAAGGTCACTGATGAATCACCGAATCCCGTGCTGCTGTGTCCTCACGCTCTGCTGAAGATGCTGTAAATAATTACGGGTCTCCCCAGTGCTGAATCTCGTGAGCGTGAAGCTGTGGGACAGTGGAGGGGCGTGAATCCCTCTCTTGTTCCAGCGGCTTTCTTCTGCGTTTGGGGTTGTTCAGCCCTCACCCTGGGAAGAGGGACTGACTGTTCGCTTCCACGGGGAGACGTCGAGGACCCTTGCTCCTGCTCCACGGCGGCCCGTGATGTCAGCTGGCACAGCGCCGGGGCTGCTGCGGGAACTCGTACTTATTCGAGGAAAAATTATGCTCTGAAGAGGAGGATGGAGATTGCTTTGGGAACAGCTCCAGCTATGGCTGCTCCTCATCGCACTGCCAGTGACACCTCCAAAACCATAGCTTGGAGCAGCGAGAAAAAATTTATCCCAGAGGAATTATTTGCTCTCCCAGCGCGTTCCTCTGCTCGTCCTGCTCCTTGCCCTGGTCCCAGCTCTCTCCAGGAGTCGCCACTTGGCCCCTTGTGTTTCGTGATGGAACTGAGCTGCCCCACAAGACATCTGCCTATGGAGGATGGGGATGGGAAACAACTCCAAAAACTCTCTTCTGGGGGTGTTGCTGTGGGTGCATGTCCCTGCCAGGATTGTTTTGCCCTAAATCTGGCCCACCGTCCTCGTGCAGGGACAAGAGTTTGGTGCTGCTCAAGCTGTCATGGAACCGGTACGTGGACTGAGCTGCGAGACTGCACAGCTCTTCTCCAAATGCTGCCTGGGTGCCATTTTGCATGGTAACCACATAGATTGATAGGGTTAAGAAGGTGCCGTGCTTATTTATTGGGTGGGTTGCTGGTTTGGGGGAGGTGGACATCCCTGAGAGGTGAGGGGTGGGTGTTGTTGGGCAGCCTGAGGAAAACCAGGTCTTGCTGAGGAGCAGCGAGGGGCTGGGGTCTGAAGGGGAGCGCCTGGCTGCGTGTTCATTGTGAGGGGCCAGAACCACTCCGGGGATTTGGGATTCGGAAAGAAATGGAGGCCCAGCTTGTCCTGGGGCACTTGAGGAGGCCGGAGCCAGGGCAACGGCAGGGCAACCCTGAGGGGCCATACGCCGCCATGTCCCCGCTGAGGGTCGTAAACTGCCGACCCCAAAATGGCGGGCGGGGCTGCCGCAGCGGGAGGACGCCCCGCCCCGAGCCCCCTCAGCCCGGTCTGGCCCCGCCCCTCCGCCCGCCCGAGCAGCGGTCCTCCTCCCCGCTGGGGTCGCTGCAGCGGGCGGCGGCGGCGCGTCGGGCGGCGGGGGTCGCTCCCCGCCGGGCCTCGCCGCCTCCTCTCCGCGGCACGGCGGCCCGCTCACGCCGCGGCGGCGGCTATAAAGGGGCGCCCGCCGCCCGCTGCCGCCTCTCCGTTCGCCGGGCCGCAGCGCGTGAGTCGGTGTCGGGCCCAGCGCCGCCCCGGGCCGGGACCGCAACGCCGGGAGGGCAGGGAGGGCACGGGGAAGCGCGGGGGCGCCGGGCGAGCGCGGCTCCGGCCCGCTCCCTCCTGTCAGCCCGGCCGCCCCTCTGGGCGCTCAACCGCCGCCTCGGCCGCGTGTTGTTTATTGCCCCACCAGATCCGATCTATTTTATATATATATAAAATACAAGCCCAGCAGAGAAGATTTAATTTTAAAAGAAAGATTCGTATAAATATATATATTAGAGAGACGATTATTTTTCCTATTTTTTTAATTTTTTTTTAAACCTCAGAAAATCAAACGGCCTCTGCTGTGGAGATTTGGGGCTAAATTAGACTATTAAAGCAAAGTAAGGGACGTGGTTTTAGGGAGGTCGAGGAGGGTTTTGTCCCAGAGCTGACGGGAGAAACGCTGAGGAGCTGGTGTGTGAATTCTGGCTGCATATCCTAGCCCCGCTCTCCTGGACGTTTAACTTTGTTTTTTGCTGATTTTTCAGGCCTCTCCTCTCCCCGCAGCCGCTCTCTGTCCCGGGGCCTGGCGTGGCAGAGCTGCCGGTGCCCCCCACTGCGCCCTCCCTCCGGTCACTGGCCTCCTGCCAGCCCCCCTGTTTCTGCAGGTTTCCGTTTAGTGAGGCTTTTAAATAAGACTTTGAGTTCTACCCCAGTTTAAATATTTACAAAAAGATTGACTTAAAGAAACCCCAGAATAAAACCTTCTTAGTTCCTGGTGGGAGTGCGTGCTGGGTGGAAGATGAACACGGCTGCCAGCAGCTACCCGATGGCATCGCTGTACGTGGGTGACCTGCACCCAGATGTCACCGAGGCCATGCTCTACGAGAAGTTCAGCCCTGCTGGGCCTGTTCTCTCGATTCGGGTCTGCAGGGATATGATCACCCGCCGGTCCCTTGGGTATGCCTACGTCAACTTCCAGCAGCCAGCAGATGGTAAGTGACTTATAGAACTACGTCTATGGCTTTTTTTCTTCACTTTTATTCACTTTTTTCCATTAATCCACGCTGCTGTTCGGTGTATTGCCATGAAACTGCTTACCAAAATGTTACAGTTACAGGGTAAGTAATCACTTGCAAGTAACTGAAGCTGGAATATTTTTACTGCTCGGTGTCTACAAAATACTCAGCAAATGCACATCTTGGTAACATCTCTGATAGATAGGCCTATTTCTCTCTTACTTACATTAAACTTTGGACACTTGGGTTTGTTCCAGCTCGCATAAGAGAGTAATCTCCACTCTGTTCCCCTTTGTGTAGGTTTGGGCTATTTGTCAGTCCTAGCAGAAAAAGTTCAGAGTGGTCAGCCCTGGCTGAATGCTCCGTTTCACTGGCTGAACCTCTGGCTGCCTGCTCATTCCAATTTAATATTTGGGAGATCTGGTGGACTGCAGGTGCTGTGTGTCCAGTCTGGGAAGTGATATTCTGGTATTAAAGGGAAAGAAGATGCGTTGTTCAACGCATGGGAAACCAGGTTGTCTTGCATGCAGAAGTCAGGTTGATTTGCTCTTGCCAGACTGTCTCTTTTTTTTATATAGTTTAATTTGGCTCCTGCTCAAGTAGGTATTTCAGAGCTGAAGCAGCAGCAGTAGCATGTGAGAGATGAGACAGAAGAGGTCATTTTGGAACATGTCTTTTCTGGAAGAAAAATGGGTCAGGGTTTTCTGCCCTAGTTTTCAGAGTCTTTGTTGACTGGTGCCAAGTTTATTGTTCTGTGCTGTGATTTAGCAGTATCTATATGTGATGGAGACATCCAAAGGATAGATGAGTCAACTTTTCCCTTTAATTCAGAATCAATTCAGAACCACACAGACTTCAGCAGCAAGTAAACTTTCCTTTAGCCTGTAGTAGGTTAACCTGCTTTACATTTTTACAGACGGCAGAGTGGTCTGTTTGTTGCGCAGGGTAATATATTGACTTTGGATCAAAGTATTTGTTGTGTAGAAAACAAACATTATTACAAAATTATATTTCTGCAAGCTAGCAGGGTCTCTGGGATTGAGTTCTTGGCTGGAATGTGTGGGATTTCGGGTAGTCTGTTGTGACTGTGTGCCATCCTAGCTTTCATCCTCTCTCCCAGGTCAGAGGGCCTTCTGCATGCCCTTTCCTTGGGATGCTGACTGATCTGATTGAGCACTTGTGATTCTTTCTCTTGCCAGGCTGATAAAAAGCTGTCTTGCACCCCAGTGCATAATTTCTCATTCATGGAACTCTCAGAAGTGCTTTTTATGCAGGCTAAGCAATGTATTTGTGCGTTTTAAAACTTTTCAGTGAGAAGGAAAGAACCTGAGAGCTGGTGTATGTGGTCCTCTCCTGCTCTGATGAACCTGTCTGCTCTGACTCCCTCTTATAAAACCGCCTTGGTACATTCACGTGCTGTACAAGCAAAGGTACAGTTAGTTACCTGGGCTCACCTGCCTTTGTCTAGGCTATGATCTCATTTTTGCAGGATAAGAGAAATAAAAACAAGCAGCAGAAATAAAGCCAAGAAGGAACTCGTAGCTCAGATTAGATAAATGTTGGAGAGATGGGATGCAAAAATATAAAGTTCTCTCTAAGTAGAGAAGACATGTATGATATGTGTAGTTACGATGTTAAAAGGGAAGGGTGGCTAGTCAAATGTGCTTGCTTTAGCAGAAAGAAGTTCTGCACCTCATGCAAATATGAAGACAGGTGGCCTTACAATATATTTCAAGGTAATCTTTTATGGTAATAAATAGGCAGGAATTTAGAGGGAGGTTGCATCATTCTGGGCTCCTGGAGAGGCAGCAGACATTTTAGGAAGTCCCAGTACTTGAAGTGATACTTTGACAAAGTAAGTGGTGTCTTGTTACTGGTATGTCTTAGAAGGTCAAGTGATTTAAACCTAATCATTGAATTAATATTGGGAAGGAGAAATATTCAAACTCCTACTGTCCTCATTGAGGTCTCTTCTGAAAAGCTTCTTATTTCTTCTGTCTGGCAAACTGCAGCATGTGTTACTTTGCATAAGTAAAAAACAGCTGCTGTACTAAATGTAACACAGAACATAAACAGGTAACTTTGGAAAGGTGAGCCTGTTGGTGGTGTGTTGTGGTCGCCCCAAAACAAAGACCTGAATGTGAAGAATATAATTCTTATCGTCAAATGCAGAAATTTGGCTTTTGTTTTCAAGGTGGCAGTATTTGCTGCTGCCTGCACGAGGGCTTTCTGAAGGGAGGAGGGATCTGGATTTTCTTCCAGGAATGCGTAATCAGAAGTGCATTTTGACCTCATTTTATTAAATCTGTGAAAAGATGGGGGTGTTCTGTAGTGCTGTAGGGATCTGTTTTGATTATGGGTGATAGCAGATGCTAGAAAAATGCCATGTAAAAGTGATCAGGAAGCTTTGTGCTCTGAAAACTTGTAGGGAAGTTCTTGTGGACACATTGTTAGTATGCTTGAAGGGGTGGTAGGTGTTAAGTTAATATATGATAGCATTTCCCTGGCACCTTTTGTGGAAGGATGAGTGCTTCATAAATCTGAAGAAAACAATGTTTAACTTTTTTGTGTGGTAAAGAGGACTCTGTCCATATGACTAGAGAAAGACTATAGAGCAAGTCAAGTAGCCAGAACTCTTCCCCATTGTGTGGGGCCACCAGGAAACCACACTGTCCCATCCTGAATGTGTTCTGTACTTTGAGTTCCTGTGTCTGAATTGATTCAAAGCTTGCACTTTTTCTTACATTTTTGTTAGCTAATGGAGCGATGCTTGACCCTGGAAGGGGTTACTTTCTGCACATGCATTGTCTAACTGGTAGTCTGCTGCAGAGAGGTTATTTTTAGTGAAAATAAGCTCTGCTGTTTTCGATTGCAGTTCTTTGGCGAGGTAACCAGTGAATACTGAATACTGAATCTGTCATACTGTGATAGACAGATTAAGGAAATGTTTCAAAGTTCTGGCTAGGTCAGGCTCAGCTGTAGTTGGTAATATTTATTCTTTTTGACTGTGAAGAAGGGAAAGAAAACAAACTCATTTCATTTGAAAGAAAAGCTGAATTTCCTTTTTCATGTGTTCCTCATGCAATTCAATTGCATTCCAGGGTTTCATAACATTGACAACAGTTATGACATGACAACTCAGATAATGAAGCAGAGAAACTTTAATATGGCTGTAGAGATAAGGTGTTCCAAAGTACAGAGAAAACAGAACATTTCCCAAGCCAAGAAGGAACTCAGAGCTGGGATTAAGATAAGTGTCTCTGAAGACAGGTGTAGAAGAGAGTATAGATAAACTCTTTGTCTCTTCCTTAAAGAGAAGACCTGTGTAATGTAAATGCAGGTATGAAGTTAAAAGGGAGGAGTGATTACTTATATATGCTTCATTGCCAACAGCCTTTTGTTCTAACTTCAGTGATCAAGGGATTTAAGTCTGTTCTGTATGCAACCTCTCTTTTTAAAAAACTAAGTGGTTAAATTTGTACTATGTGCTTTTGTTGTTGGGTCTTTTTTGCTTAGTGATGTGAGAGCCCAGAGGTTTGTGGAGCTGCCATCTTTGCAGAATAAAACTCCTTGTGCAGAGTTTCTCATGGGTGAATCTGTGTGTGTGTGCGTGTGGTTATCTTTGTGCTGCTCAACCATGGTTGCTAATTCCAGCATTGTGTTAGCTCTGCATCAGGGACCCTGTAAGGGAGATTAATTACTTTGAGGCCTGAGGCAAACTGCAAGGAGTATTCATATGCTTTCCCTATCTAGAGGGCTATGGAAGTGGAATTAAAAGGAAGCCTGAAAGGAGTTAAGAGTGTGTAAATGTTATATATGAGCTGCAGTTGAGTCTGCTGGAAGGATGACAGGAACCAGTGGGAGAGAAACAGATATAGGAACTGAAATGGCTGAAGCTTTGTGGCTTAAATAGAAGAAAATGAGAAGGTGTTTGCTCAGATTAAGGAAATGAATCAGATGTGCTTAGTCTGAGTCATTCACATAACTCATGCTGATCTTTTACAGGATTTCTTAGGTCCTGGTGTAATGTGATTGCATTTCCACCTGTGGATATGACAGACCTTCCTCAAATCAGAACATCCATCTAGGGCTTTCTTACACCATTGCTCACAAGAAGTGTCTGAGTGAATTTCAAGCAGGGTATAATAATAGAGTGGAATACTAGCAAGCTATTGAAAGAGCAGTGCAAAAGTATCTGCTTAAGTATATGCTTAGGAAGCTTGAAAGAACTTGGGAGTAAGTTCAGAACTAGCCTGTATCTCAGTAGCTGCTGCAAAGTGTTTCACGGTTCCCTCTGGTTGCATGCCACTGCTTCATCTGCTTGTCACCTTTCAGCAGGAGCCCTGTTTCTGCTGCAAATGGTATATACAACTAGCTTGTGTCCTTGCCAACACATACTTCTGGAGGACCTCTCCCTGCTATAAATAAACACTGCCAGATTTGACAAGCTAGACCAAGTTGCCTGCTGAAGTGCCTACCAGGAATGGACTGCAGGAAGAACCTCAGTTGCATTGATTCAGAGTAGATTCTGAGGAATCATCTTAGCATGGCAGTTAATTGCATTTAACACCTTTGACTAAACAGAGCTAGTAGAGTTATAGCAAGTGTAACTTTCGTCCTTAATTTTTTTTTTTTGCAAGTGTGACTGCTTCAAGAATGAAGTCCATCAGAATTTGTTTTCCAGCTGGGGACATGTGTGAAGGACTGGGGAAAATGGTGACAACAGCACTTCAATTTAAAAAGCAACAACAAGAAAAAACACTTTCAAAGCACGTGAAAAATTCTGAGAAACTTCATGCAGTAGTTGAAACTGACTCTGGGGGTAGGGACACTTGTAAGGCAATGTCTCACTGGAGTTCCTAGAGATTGTTCCATGAAATGCTGAGTAGTTACTCTGTTTGCACTAGCAGTCAGATGAGAGAAGGTGCTTGAATTGGCATTTTCCTTGAATTTGCTGCTCCTGAAGTAATCAGCAAGTATCATTGCATGAAGGTGGTCTGGAAGAATTGAGACAAACAAATTTGGAAGACTTGGGTTCTGCCCTGTTAATATTCCTCGATTTTAATGCCTATTTCCCTGCTTCATGCTGGGAATTAACAGCCTGTCTTTTTCTCTGTGCACTCCATGCTGGGAGTGTTTTCTGGCACAGAAGAGTCCCAAGCATCTCAATTTTATGAACAAGATCCTAATGTGTATACGTAATGATCCTTTTAATATATCAGTAGGTAGCAGAAATAGAATCGTGGGGGGGATTTCAGTGTAGGTTAGAATGACAGTGCTTGGGATTTTAGAATTTACATAAACACTTCCCTGTTAATAAGATCAGGTATATGGACTTTTTTCCAGAGTTTTGTCCACTCTTGACATCATCTTTAGATTGAGCAACTTGGGAATAATTTTTTGGCCACATAAGTTATAGAGGCTGACTCATGTCTTCTGCCCAGCCAGCCATGTGTTCATGCACATTTTCCCTGACCTGACAGGGAGATCATCCTTTTCTCTTAATAGAAATCAGTATGGGTAGATGTGAGCTTCATGAAAAGCAGGCAAGCCAAACAGTCCCTTTTGTTACTTCCCTTTTTTCCCCCACGGTTTCCTGTATTTCCTTTCGTTCTTTGAGTGCAACAATTTACCATTTGTAATAGTTAAGAATGTAACTAATAAACCCCAAGCCTTTTGACATTCATTTTGCTGTGGATGTTAAAACATTACTATCATGTAAACTTAAAATAGTCTATTAAACCTATTATATACTTAAGTATATCTAGTGACCGTGCTGCAAAGACCTCCCTTGAAACATTGAGTTAGTCGTTGAAATTGGTTGCCCGTGATATTACCCCAGATGTTTCCATGAGCTGAGCAAAATTCAGAGAAAACTATCACCCACATGATGGAAACCTTTATTCTTTAACAAACCACAGAAATCTGTTCTTGACTTCTCTTGCAGCTGAGCGTGCTCTAGATACCATGAATTTTGATGTGATCAAAGGAAAACCCATTCGCATCATGTGGTCTCAGAGGGACCCCTCCTTGAGGAAATCAGGGGTTGGGAATGTCTTCATTAAGAACCTGGACAAATCCATTGATAACAAGGCACTTTATGACACATTCTCAGCGTTTGGGAATATTTTGTCCTGCAAGGTGAGATGTGGTTACTTTATCCAGTTCTGTTATAGGGGTGACACGATCAGACACATCCAGCGTAGGAAGCGAAAGGGACACGTTTCACTGAGTGAGGAGTGGAGTCTCTAAAAGGCAGAGTTGACCAAAAGGTCAGGGATAGCTGCAGTTATGTTAGATTTGGTCGTGAGGTGTGCAAGTCTGAAACGCACATAACGTCTTCCTAGTGTTGACCCTTGGCAGTAACCTATTTTTGCGTGCTGGCCTTGTGTGTCTGAGTGTGACAGAGGAGAAAATGTGTTCAGAGAGTTGACGTTTTGTTTTCCTTCCACATGTCTAGGTGGTGTGTGATGAGAATGGCTCTAAGGGCTACGCATTTGTGCACTTTGAGACCCAGGATGCTGCAGATAGAGCCATCGAGAAGATGAACGGCATGCTGCTAAACGACCGCAAAGTGTGAGTGTCACAGCCAGAAGCAGCAACGATCGCATGAACCGTGATCCATCTCGGTATTAACAGGGACACACAAGGCACTGGTTCTCCTGGCCCAAGCCTTGGCCTGCTACCTCTCCACTACAGGGCTGGTGAGTGACCCTGCCCAAGCCATGGCCTGCTACCCCTCCATTACAGGGCTGGTGGGTTTCCCTAACCAAGCCTTGATTTGCTACCTTTCGCTAGTGGGCTGGGGTGGGTTTCTGTGGCCAGTACTCTCTCCACTGCAGAGCTGGGTGGGCATCCTTGTCCGACTCTCTGCCATAAGATAGGTGATTTTTCTGGTTGATCTGCAGCCTGTTTGTCCTTCTCCTGTCACCCTTTCTTGTCCCTGTTCCCAGCTTCTACTACACACTCATTTTTTGCCCCTCACTGCAAATCACACGTTGTTTTTCCACACTTGGAAACAAGCTGCTTATTGGGATTTTCATTCTTTCTTACAGATTTGTTGGGAGATTCAAGTCTCGTAAAGAGCGGGAGGCTGAGTTGGGAGCCAAGGCAAAGGAATTCACCAATGTTTATATTAAAAACTTTGGGGATGACATGGATGATGAAAGACTAAAGGAGCTCTTCAGCAAATATGGTAAATACAGAAACACTTTTAATGAGGCTGTGAATTTCATGACCCATGGTAATTTAGCAGTGCTGCTGCCAGCCGTGTAGCTCTGTGGGTCACTTTGAGGCTGGGGAATACAAAGAGTTGAGATGTGAGTAGCAGTTGTGCCAAATGGTGGACAGGAAGCAGAGGCTGACCAACAGATGAGGGAGAGAAGGCTGGGGCTGTTATATGGAATTTAATAGTCTTGAAATGGTTTTATGGTATTTTATTAACCCTGTCCCTTGGTAACAGGTAAAACTCTGAGTGTTAAAGTGATGACAGACCCTACCGGAAAATCCAAAGGCTTTGGCTTTGTGAGCTTTGAAAAGCATGAAGATGCTAACAAGGTATGACTTTATGCTGCTTGGGTATTTTCAGAGAAGAAAAACTTACTTGGTTTATCATAGGAGCCTGTTACTAAAATGAGAGAAGATTCTACCTCAGACATAACCTCTTCTAGATGTGGGCACTTAGAAACCTTTTGCACCTTACTAGCTTGACATTCAAGGGTAACTTGGCATTTCTCCAGGTTACTAGATCCACACAGAACACAGCGGTATAAACAAGAATGTTAATTGCTGAAGAAGTACTACAATGCAGGGCTTCACCAGGAGGAAGCCTTCTAGAGTGAAAACATCGCTTAGAAATGGTCTTTTGTAAGCAGAATGCTTGTTAAAATTTGGCCTTAATTGCAAGAAGGAGTGGAGATAAATTCACAAGTTGCTGTTAAACCAGCATCTACAGTGGTGGTGTCAGCATGGTCTCTCCTGATAACTTCAGTTTGTCTTTAATTAGCCTGTTACACAGAAGCAGTGCAAAGGTAATACGGCAATCTTGGTTTATTGGCTACCAGGCAGGGATACAATGTGAGCTTTGGACAGTCCTGTTCTTAACAGGATCAGGTGCTGTCTTGTTTCAGCAGTTGACAGGTTCCTCTTGAACCCTCTATCCAGGCAGTAGAAGAAATGAACGGGAAGGACATCAATGGGAAAATGGTATTTGTAGGCCGAGCACAGAAGAAGGTTGAGCGCCAGGCAGAGCTGAAACGGAAGTTTGAACAGCTAAAACAAGAGAGACTCAGCCGGTACCAGGTAAATCATCTGTTCCTTTTCTGAACTTAAACACTGTTTTCAGTCTTTTGGCAGGAATTGAAAGGAGTTGGCAAAGTAGTCGGTCACTGTCCTATGAGAGATCCTGGGAGTTAAAATGTAAAGGCAATTTCATGGTGTTTGGGTGCAAAAGGGGCATCAGGTCATAGTCTTGGCAGTGAAGTGTTTAGGAGGACATGAGAAAAGTCATGCAGTTTCCTGTAGTTTAAAATGGGGATACCTAGAAGGATGGAAGGAGGCAGCGTAACCCTATACTGTTGTCTCTAATTTATGGCAAAACTGGGTGATGTCAGAGATCGCATCTGAATCTTTCCCACTCCTTGTGATACAGTGCTGGACTGGGGACACATGATGCAAGAGGAAAGCAGAGGAAATCCAGACAAGCTCCCTGTCACCGCAGTGGGACTTGTCTCTACGCCTTTGCAACATTTATCGCCTTCAGCTTTGGGTGGTACGAAAGGAACATTATGCTAAATTAAGAGTTTTCAGGCAAATTACAGCTCTGGCAGATGGATGCTAACAGTTGATATGCTCAAGATTTTCTTTAATGTTATGAATGTCTTGCTGTTTTCTCCCTTCTAGGGTGTTAACCTATACATTAAAAACCTAGATGACACTATAGATGATGAAAAACTGAGGAAGGAATTCTCACCATTTGGGTCAATAACGAGTGCCAAGGTACTGTGGGGTTTGGGGGTATTTGGATTTTAAAGCCTGAAGAAGGAACTGGCAGTGGTGTGGGATTGAAGGACAGTTCTTGTATTCCCTGGTCACTGTGGTCCTGAGAACATCTGGACTAGTAAATACACAGATTTCTTGGGGTCTCGGTGGGATTTTACAGAAAACTTGCTTCATTCCCTCATGAAAAGGAGGCAGGAAGTGGCAAACATGCTTGTTTGATATGACTCCCAGTAAGCATGCACTGGCATTTCCCTATGCGCGTTCAGCGGTTGCACCAAATCTTTCCCATTCCTTACTGTGCAGTGTGGGCCTGGGGACACATGGTGCTTACAGAAAAGCAGAGTAAATCCAGACAGGTGACTTTTCATTCATCGAGTACCTGTCTCTACACCTCTGCAACAGTTCTGTCCTACCTGCCTGAAATCTGACCTTAAAAATACGGATTCTTAGGCCAAGTTCTTGTAATGGTACTCCACTAGCAATTGATCTTTACTGCAGGTGATGCTGGAAGATGGACGGAGCAAAGGGTTTGGCTTTGTCTGCTTTTCCTCTCCAGAGGAAGCTACAAAAGCTGTGACAGAGATGAACGGGCGAATTGTGGGCTCAAAGCCATTGTATGTTGCACTTGCACAAAGGAAAGAAGAGCGGAAGGCCCATCTAACTAATCAGTACATGCAGCGCATTGCTGGGATGAGAGCCTTGCCTGCCAACACCATCATTAATCAGTTCCAGCCTGCTGCTGGGGGATACTTCATGCCTGCTGTGCCCCAGGTAAGCTGAGCTAGTGTGGTTTTTCAGCCTGTCTTGGACCTTTGATGGTTCAGCTGCAATAATCTCATTGAGCCTTTCTTATGCCTGTAAGCAAATCACCCCTAATGAGGGGTGCAGTGAGTGGAGTTAATTCTGTGACTTCCCAGCTGCCTGTTCTCTTAATGTGAACTGAGCGTTGAGTCCTGGCAACAATGCTTGTTAGTCACTTAGATGTTGCCTCTGAGCTTGTCTGATCTTTCTTCAGGCTCAGAGCAGACCCACTTACTATGCACCTAATCAAATGACGCAGATGAGACCCAACCCACGCTGGCAGCAAGGGGGAAGACCTCAAGGTGAGCGTGCTAGAGACAGTATTTTGGTTGTATGACCCTCTTGGCTGTACTTTCCAACAAGAACAATGCACGCTTTCCTTTCCGTGCACAACCCCAGCCTGCTTTCTGCAGCTGACTGTCCTGATTTGCCAGTCAGTTCCGTTTTGAGGATTTCCCCTCGCTTCTTCCATTAGGCTTCCAGGGAATGCCAAATGCCATGCGCCAGTCTGGACCACGGCCAGCGCTGCGCCATCTGGCCCCTGCCGGCAATGCTCCGGCCTCTCGTGGCCTCCCTGCCGCTGCCCAGCGAGTTGGTAAGGTGTCTGCCTTCCAGGCTCTTCCCCTTGTCTGTGAGGGAGGGGGATGCTGTCGAGAGTTGACTTCTACTTCCAAAGGCCACCTGGAGCAAGGGGCAGAGACAGCACCTGAATCTTTCCTGTTCCTTGCTGTGCAGTGCAGGTCTGGGGACAGTTGGTGCTACAGCACAGCAGTGGAAATCCAGATGGGTTGCTTTCCACTGGTTTGGAACTCATCTCTACACCTCTGCAACATTTACCACACAATTTAAAAAAAAAAAAAAGGCTCTGTAGGTCATGGATATTGTTTTCAGAGTAAAGCATCCAAATTTGTTTTATTCCAGTGATTAACTAGAAAATATCTTAAATGCAGGATGTGGAATGCATGGTTTAGTTTGGGTAGAATAGCCCCTTCCTAAAGTAGCCAGTTGCATTCTTGGAGACACTAGTTTCTAAAGAAATATTAGACTGTGCAGGGCATAGTCTGAATTCAGCAGTTAATATCAGACGTCACAACTTGTGTGTTGCTACAGGTGCTTGTAATTGTTCTCTTCCTTTGCAGGCGTTGGCACCACAGCGCAGAATTTAGCTCCTCGTCCGCCTGTAGCTGCCCCTGCTCCCAGAGCTGTTCCTCCCTATAAATATGCCTCAAGTGTTCGCAGCCCCCACCCAGCTGTACAGCCTTTGCAGGTAACAAAGGGGCTGGGGCTGTGAAGTCCCTGCAGTTACTGCAGTCCAACAGGTTTTACATGCAACTGAAGTGTTCTTACAGAAACTTCAAGCTACTCTTATAACCCAGACAGGCATCGTAATTTGGAATTTAAAAACCTGGCAGTTGTACCTTTGCTGGGGCAGCCTGGTTGGTTTATGTGTCTTCTACTTGCAAACCCTTTTTCACCCAGATTTGCTGTAAGGATATTTTTCTTGGTTCTTTGCTTTCCCATTTTGCAACCATTTGTTCTCTCACCTCTTTGCCAAATCCTCACCAGAATATCATTGAAGGCATAGTTTGCTTCTCCCATAAACCTCTGCATTGTACAGAAAGAGCAAGTTCCATGCCTGATTTCTCATTTGCGATATTTATCTCACAATGTTTGATCTAGTTTTTGTAAGACATTTACAGACATTAGGGGGTTTTTGAGTTCAGGACTTGGAGGGAGCATGTTTGTGAACCAAGGGCACCTTATCTGTCCTTTTCTGAAACTTAAGTCTGCTATAGGCTTGACAAAGATTGTGTTTTAGAAGGAGGGAGTATCTTACTGTCTCTAGATATGAAGCAATCAGCCTAGTATCTATTTCAGAACCCTCATGTATGTCATTCTATAGGCACCTCAGCCTGCAGTACATGTGCAGGGACAGGAACCGCTAACGGCCTCCATGCTGGCTGCTGCCCCTCCCCAAGAGCAGAAACAGATGCTGGGTAAGTGCAACTCCAGTTCTGACAGACTGTTTTGCTTTGGAAATCCCCTCAGGTCTCAAAGATGACTTTTTAATTGAAACTCTGCTGTCTGAACTCTTTTTTTTTTTTTTTTCGCCCAGGAGAACGTTTGTTCCCTCTGATTCAAGCTATGCACCCCAGCCTTGCAGGGAAGATCACAGGAATGCTGCTAGAGATTGACAACTCAGAGCTGCTGCACATGCTAGAGTCTCCAGAGTCCCTCCGGTCAAAGGTAAACTGGGCTGTTCCTTTAGATGGAGTGAACTGTGGGAGGTTTTGGTCAAGAGAGCAGGTCTCACCAGATAACTTGTCTCCCTGAGGTGGAGGAGGCTGTTGCAGTGTTGCAGGCTCACCAAGCCAAGAAAGAAGCTGCCCAGAAGGTGGGCGTAGTTGCTGCTACCTCTTAAACCAGGAAGACTGGTGAGTGTCTCGGTCCTTAGCTTTGCTTAAAAGCGTCCAGAATCAGACTAAAGTGTGATCATTAGTGAACGCTGCAAGTCTGGAGGCCCATGTAGGTCTGGGTGCTGCACTTTGCTTTTAGTCCACTCTTTAACAAACAAAACAAACTCCCTAATGGAATCTTTAATATAGAAGCTTTAAGAAATATTCTTCAGAAATCTTACTTTAATTAAGCATCAGAAAGATGTTGTGTAAGTCCCTGAAGTGTTCCTAGCAGTCAACATGTCAAGGAAGGAATAATGTATTGATGAGTCTTGTGAAACTGCTAATCTGGGAAATAAAATGACACACCAGATGCTCTAGTAACTTTGAGGCTAAATAGGCTGTTAATGCCCATCCCTTATCCTGACAATCGTCTGCCTACAGTACATATTAAAGTGCTGGTGTCGGGAGTGTCATTTCACTGCATAGGTCTGTCTCCTGTGTTTGGAGCTGGCTCTTGGTTAACTTCTGAACAAGGTTTTTGGTTCCTTGAATGCCTCGTCTCACTTTTAATGATTCATTTTTCTGTGGCTTGTCTGGAATTGCCATCTTCAGCACTTTTTGTGAAGCTTGTTGTGGTCAGATGTCCCAACTCAAAATGGTGAAGAAATTAAGGTTCTTATTTTCATCCATGCGTTTCTCAGTGGCTCCAGGCCCTGGCTTCTCTGCTAAAGACTTGGAGTTTCTTGCCAGATGATCAGAAATGGATGTTATCCACAGCTGCTAACAGCTTCTCTGTATATGTTGGTGTCATTATGGTCTGTAACACTGGAAAGAAAGCTCAGTAGCCTGGAGTGAGGCGTGCTGTACGTGGGTAATGTGTCATCTCTTCCTATAGGATGCAAAGAAGCCAAATAACCCCTTTCTAGACATCAGCTCAAGATGTTTGAAGATTCTTCACTGTCCTGCAGATCTCAATGCCATGCATCATATCACATAGTTCTATTGCATTTTGTAAATTAATCTTTAAGATCATATTTAAAAAGCCAACTCTGAAGCTCTAGTTTTCCAAAACCAGAACTGGGCTTGCAAGCTTTCCCTTTGGGGTCAGAACAGAGCTGTCCTTTGTGTCTTTTAAGCAGGACATGGAGGATTTTAGGTTGAAAGTATTTCATGGTTTTGGTTTTAACTGAAAAATCCAGTTTGGAAAGTCTGGAAAGCATTTATCAATAAAGGAGTAAAAACTTTCACTGTGTCTGTAATTTTTTTCTCTAGATTTGATAAGTAAATGTGATGTGGCTTAGTAAAAATAAACTGGCAGGTAGTTGTCATGATGATACATCAAAATTGTGATTTAATGGGATTATTCTGCTTGTTAACTTTAGCCAGTCACTGTTCTGAAGCAGCTGTGTTGAAATTTGCCACAGGATGATTATGTTGGGTTGGTTCGTGTCGGTATGGCAGATGACTGAGGGGCGATCAATAGGAGGGTTGGGGAGGTATCTTTCAAGTGAAGTGCAAAAGGAGTTTGGCTTCGTCGTCTGCACGAGAGGAGATGCTTTGTTCTTTGTGTGTCTTTGCGTTTTCAGCTGGATGTTTTCTTTAAGGGTATTTTATACTCTGAAGGTGGCTGCATTTTGGCAGTGGGGTTCGTAAATGATTTGTAAACTCTTGGGGTGATCCTTTGGGATAAAAAGCGTGAAGAGGAGCAGTCAGCCCGGACACTGCAGCTGCTTCTGCAGAAGGAAGGGGGGCAGCAAACCGCCTTGTTTATCCTGGGGGGGACTGAGGCTGGGAACGCACCGGACGCTGGCGGCCCGTGGGTGGAAGCAGCGCCCTGCCCTTTCCCGCGGCGGGGCGGGGCCAGCGCGCGGTTCCGGGGCGGGGCGGGCGGAGGGAAGATGGCCGCCACCAAGCGGGTGCTGTACGTGGGTGAGTGCCGGGGCCGGGGGCGTCCCCGAGCGGGGCCGGGGGCCGCAGGCGGTGACCGCTGTCCGCCCCGCAGGCGGGCTGGCGGAGGAGGTGGACGAGAAGGTGCTGCACGCCGCCTTCATCCCCTTCGGGGACATCACCGACATCCAGATCCCGCTGGACTACGAGACGGGTGCGTGGCCCGGGGCGGCGGGTCCCGGCCGGGGGCGGGGGCGGGTCCCGGCCGGGGGACGCTGCGGCCCGTCGGGGCATCCCCTCGGTTAAGGTGGGAGCGAGCTCTCCCGGGCGGTTTTCCCCGGGCGCGGACGGGACCCAACCGCTGCTGGGTCGCCGTGGGACCGGTGTGCCTGCTGCCCGTGACCGCTGTGCTTCCCTCCCTCTCCAGAAAAGCACCGGGGGTTCGCCTTCATCGAGTTTGAGCTGGCTGAGGTGAGAAAGGGGCAAATACCTGAGCTGCTTGGACCCTCCTCTTCCTCCCTTGGCGTTTTTGGGCTGGATCCTCTTCCCGCCAGGACAGCGGCGTTGCGGTTGATGGAGGCAGGCGGGGGTTACCTGCCTCAGCCTCGGGTCTTCCCCAGCAGCGGGACCTGCTGTGCTGCCTCTCGAGTTCCCGCTTTTCCCATTTTTTTTTTTTTTTGGGCTGAAGCACGGCCACTGCTGGCGCAAACTGCTGTCCTGCTGTTCTTGGAGCTCAGCAGCAGCGGGGGGGTTCCTGCCTTCGTGGGCAGCACTGGCTGTTGTATATTCACCATCTTATAATCTGTCCTGGGCTTCATACACCAGATCTCTCCTCCTCTCTCAAATACTGGTGTAAGTGATAAAGCACTGTACGTAAAATGAGTTTACTGGATGGGTTGTGGGAAAAGGAGCCCCAGATACTGGTTTAGATATGGCTCTTGCAAGATCCATCAGTTTTTACAACCCCGGGGTAGAAGAGGTTTAGGAAAACTGTCCTTTGGCAATCTTTTTTGCAACGAAACACTGGGGCACGTATATGCTGAGCCTCATTTTTAAAGGCAGAGAGAGAAGAAATGATAATAATGATTTTCTTTGGCTTTCTTGGCAGGATGCAGCAGCAGCTATTGACAACATGGTACGGACCCTGTTCCCGCTGTCCCATGGAGACGTGTGGCTTTGCCGTCTTCCCAGTAGCACAGAGTGAGGCCCTATGTGCTGTGGGCTACATAGAGAGAGCAAGCTCTGTTCTTCTCTGACCTCTGCAGGGATTTGGGGGGCACGGTGATTTTTTTACCTTTTGGTGGGTTTTGTTGTGCTTTTTCCCCTCTGCAGAACGAATCTGAGCTCTTTGGCAGGACAATTCGTGTGAACTTGGCCAAACCAATGCGAATTAAAGAAGGATCATCCAGGCCTGGTGAGTTGGTGCCTGGGAGTGGGGAGCATCCCCGCGGATGTTCAGAGCTTCGTGCATCAGCCTTTCTGCTGTCCCGGACCCTGAGGCCGAGACCTCTGCTCTGCCTCCCATTTGGGGATCTCAAGGATCTGCGCAGCATCCTAATAACCAAATAACTTAATAACCAAATAATCAAAAATACTCCTCAATTCCTTGGACAGAAACACTCTTGGCTGCATTTCTAATTGCCTTCACGTCCTCTGACAGGGGGCACAGCACACACACACGTGCCAGGCAAAATTACCCACAGATCTGGCCACATCTGTAAAAGCAGTTGTGCTGCGTAGGGGTAGTTGCAGCAAACAGGAACACGCTTGCCCTGCCCAGTGATGCGTCGTGCGTCTGGGAGGAAGAAGAGATGACTTTGCCCCTTGTTTCCCTGCATCCTGTGTCTTTTGGGGCAGGCTGCTGCCAGCTGAGTGATCCCATGCCTTGGGTGCAATCCTGCTGCCAGTGCCGTGCTGTGCCCTGACCTGTGCAGCTGCATGCTTCCTCACACCTGGCCCTTCGGTTCCTGTGCTCTGACCCTTCCTTTTGCCGTTGCAGTCTGGTCAGATGATGACTGGCTGAAGAAGTTTTCAGGGAAGACGCTGGAGGAGAGCACAGAGGAGGCAGGAGCAGAGGCCCCCAAACCAGAGGTGCAGGAGGTAGGAAAAACAACTGGAGCCATCTGTATCCCTGCTGTCCCAAAGGCTGAGAGTGCAAGCCCAGCTGTCTCTGGAGGCAGAGCAGAGGAATGTCATCTCAACTTGCTTTTTTCTTTTCCTGCCCAGGGCGAGCCTCCTGCCAAGAAATCCCGGGCCAACCCTCAGGTTTACATGGACATCAAGATTGGAAATAAACCTGCAGGGCGGCTGCAGATCCTCCTGCGCTCAGACGTGGTGCCCATGACCGTAGGTGAGGAGAGGGTCAGCCTCCCCAGCGTGGTGGCTTCCAGCTGTGACACAGCTCTCACCTCTCTCCCCTTGCCCCTGAACAGAGAATTTCCGCTGCCTCTGCACCCACGAGAAAGGCTTCGGCTTCAAAGGGAGCAGCTTCCACCGCATCATCCCCCAGTTCATGTGCCAGGCTGGTGACTTCACCAACCATAACGGCACCGGAGGCAAATCCATCTATGGGAAGAAATTTGATGATGAAAACTTCATTCTCAAACACACAGGGCCAGGTAGGACCAACTCCCTGCTGGGGCTGGAGAGCAAAATGTCTCAACATCATTTAGGGGCTGTTTTTACCTGGACCACGTTGATAGTAGTCACCCTGAATTATAATCTGTGTTGGCCAAATGCTTCTGCCATGGTGTAATCTGTCACGGTCAGACCATCGTGTATTAGCAAGCAGAAGT
This sequence comes from Grus americana, assembly GCF_028858705.1. Lineage (NCBI taxonomy): Eukaryota > Metazoa > Chordata > Aves > Gruiformes > Gruidae > Grus > Grus americana. The sequence continues at coordinate 509,706 of NC_072874.1, forward strand.
GCATCGTTCTCTTTCCATCCACGTGCTGTTAATTTCCAGTGTTACAGAATGGAGAAAGCATTTTGAAGCTGCTTTCCTGTTTGATTTTTAAAGGAGGAAAGTCACAGCATGACTATGAAAAGCAGCGAAAAGCCAGCAGGTTTATCTCCATACAAACAGCTTTTCTATTAGTGCAACTAAAGATGAGCAGTCTCTACCCCATTCCATCTTTCACGCTTGCAGTTGCTTTTCTCTCAGCGTAATTGGTTTCCACCAGTTTCTATGGCATTTAATATTCAGAGGCTCTCCTAAAACCGGCAGCGCTTTGCAGAGCATGGGACTGGGTTTGGGTCGAAGTAGAAGCTCGTGCTGGAGCTCATCACTCCCTCCCCAGCCATAACACAACACTTTTTGATCACAGGGCTGTTATCGATGGCAAACTCAGGCCCAAACACCAACGGCTCCCAGTTCTTCATCACTTGCGACAAAACAGACTGGCTGGACGGGAAGCACGTGGTGTTCGGTGAGGTGACGGAGGGCATGGACGTGGTGCGGCAGATTGAGGTAGATGCTGGCAGCGGGGTGGTTGGGGCAGAGCCCACCTCCTTCCTGCCCTTGGACTTCGTGCCTTTAATTCCTGCTGCTCTTTTCTCAAAGGCTCAGGGCAGCAAAGACGGGAAACCGAAGCAGAAGGTGATTATCTCGGACTGCGGGGAGTGCCCGTGAGCTCAGCTCTTGGAAGGGGCTGGATGGGGGGGAGCCTGGCCAGGAGGGGCCGGGGAACCACCTGGGGTGGGACAGCCCTGCAACCCCCCCCCGGCAGTGCCCAGCTCCCGCGGCTTCTGTCAACATTTTCCTACAAAGCTTGGTGCGAACGTGCCTGTGGACAGCTCTGCAGGGGGTCCGACCCACCCGAGGATAAATCGCTGTTCAGCCTGCGCCATCCTGTGCTGCCCCGAGCGGGGCAGGGCTGGTTCTGCTGCTGTGTTTGGGAAAGGCTTTGGATTTACTAAAAATAAAACCTAGTTTTAAAAATACAGAGGACCTACCCCTGGCCGTTGAATCTTCACCGGGTGAGGATGGTGTTTGCTTTTAAGCAAAGATGCTTTTTTTGCGTTTGCTCTCATCTTCTCAAATCCGGTGCCTAAATCCTGGCTCTGGGGGAAGTTGCCCGTGCCAGGGTAAGAAAAACGGAGCTGAATGTGTCGCGCTGCCTGTTCCAGCAGCAGGATCTCGTGGAGGTGGTTCTGGCCGGTCCCTGGCTCTGTAGTGTCCTTTCCCATCAGCAGAGGGAGGCAGGTCCCTGGCTGGGAATCCAGCCTGGTCTGACTCCCATCTCCATCGAGCAGGAGGGCATTCACTGGGATGTGTAAGTGGGAGAAGAAGATCAGGATGAGAAGCACCAGGAAATGAAGAAACCCTTTGGGTGATAATAAAGGAAAAAAAAGCGATGATGCTGTAGGAAGGGGTTTAATTTCCAAACTCTGGTTTGCAGAGTGGGATAGATGCGTACCTTTATAGTTCCCATTGGTGGGTAGCTCTGGCTGTGCCCCGTGAAGGTAACCACATCGTTGGAAAGTGATTGATTTGGGGTTTCCTATGAAATTACAGCACTGGGTACTTCTCGGAATGCATGTTTGCGGGGAGGAAGGGATGTGTAATTCTGAGTTTGTGCAGGTGTTCGCAGGAGGGCTGGGGCTGTCAGGGCAGAGACGAAGGTTGGGGTTTAGGGGATATTTTTAAGAGCTTGTGCAATTGGGGATTTTAAGTTTCACCAATGCAGCCGCTCACAGATCAGGGGTGTTGCTTTTGCATAATAAACACCGGGTTGCTTTTATTCACTTGCTGATTTCCCACACTTTGGGGGTCGTGCATTGCCCTACAGCTGGGACAAGGTAGGATACAGGTGCTCGGAGGTGATACCTGACAAACAGACAAACCAACCCAGCATTTCCCTTCCTGGCTCCCTTCTTTTTGTTGTTTAAGTCTCAAATTTTTGAAGACAGACCTTGCAGAAATCTTCAGCAACACCTGAAGCAGAGAGCACCCTTGCTCGATGGAGTCGGTGGAAGCCGTGGGCCTTCTCTCTGCAGAAGGCACCACGTCGCATGAAGCCACGATCACATCCTGAGCTGTATTTTGTGTGGAATTGGTAAATTAAATCTTTCTAAAGAGGCAAGACCTTTTCTCAGGAAGCCAGGCATTGGCAGGGAGTAGGTCCTTCTTACTTTGGTGGGTTTATTGGGATTTTTTTCCTTTGTATTTGGCTAAGCCGGGTTCATTATTTGTTCAGTGACACAAGGTTCCCTGGGTGCCCGAGCTGCAAAACAGCCCAGGCCCTTTCCTTTTAAAATCAGAGCAAATAAATAAGTTAAATAAGTGCAAATAGCCCAGGGAAGCTGCCTGGGGCTGTTGTGAATCCACAGGAAGCATCCACTGGTGAACACAGCTGCTCTCCCAGCAGGGAGACACAGTCTGACCCAAACCTTGCATCACAGCGCTTTGGCGGGGTTTATTTTCAAGCAAATAGGTACAATTTTAGCCAATCCTGAGTATTTTTTTCATTGCGAAATCCCATCAACCGAACAGAGCGCTGCTGTGCCGTGACATTTATTAAAAAACAAACAGCAAGAGAAATTAGGTGTTTACTTTCCAAACTAGGCGTTTATTTTATAACAGTGTCTTAGCTCAATATGGATTTTTACTTTTTTTTTTTCCAACCGGCTGAGTTTTGTGAACTTTAAGTAAACAGGAGCGGGTTAGTCAGCCAGCTACTTAATTAGCTGACGGTGTTTTCATTAAGGGAATTAAAAGCGCTGGTTAGAGGTGAGTGAGTTAGACATACATGGCTAGAAACAGCTCAATCCCAGAGCAACTCAGATGCTGCCTCCCTCGTCCTAACTACCCTTCAGCCCAAACTGCCTCTGCGAACACCGGAGACGGCAGCAGCCTGTGAGCCAGCAGCGCCAGGGGAAAACACAGCGCCCGCGAACAAAACAGACACGTAACCAGCCGCAAAGCCTCTCTTTCCTATATGTATATATATGTCTGTGTCTCATTAAATGTCGTACGAGAATAAAAGTTTTATATTATTTACATCCACTTCTAGGAAGGGGTGGGAGGGATTTATTTTTATTATTTATTATTATTAATGGACTTTGCTATGATGAAACTCCTTTTCCACACACGCGGCAGAACCCCAGTGTCACATTTCTCCGGTGGAGATGGGACGGGACGTTCAGGGACGGGATCCGGCCGTCAGTGGCAGCCGCACGATTTCACCACCATGTTGCGGTGTTTCTTGAGGATGACGTTGTTGTTGCTGTCGTAGTAGAGGACGGAGGTGGCGCTGAGCTTCGTGGGGGCACAGCACGCCTTGGGCACGGCCTCGGGCTTCATCAGGTGGACCTGGGGGACGGATGGAGCCCGTGAGCGTCGGCAAACGCGGCTCCAGGCAGAAGTAAAAGAAAAAAACAACATCAAACCAGCTCTTAACTGCAAAAAAGCCTGGGTGAATGGGGAGATTATTTCCAGCTTTTTGGAAAAATATTTATTCTAAACTCTGGGCAGTCCTTGCTGCAGTTTATATTGGATCAGGGCTCGTGGCACTGCGTGGGCCAGGCAGCCCCTTCATTAATTTGGGATTTCTGGACCCTTTTCTCACTGTAAATAGGCAAATGACTGAAAAAATAAAATAATCAGTGCAGCGCAGGTTTCACCGCTGCGTGGGTGGGGGGTGCCAGATGCTGTTGCAATAGAGATTTTTCCTTCGGGGCTCAGCGCCGCCCCAAATTTAACATATTGCACTAAAATCTGAAGTACACAACACCTTTCTGAACGCGACTCTCCTGCTCATTCATCCCCTGCTCGGGACACGCGTTATCCCAGTAATTTGCCGTACAGTGTAAGCTGGGAGGTTCACAGGCTGCCGGACGCACGCAGCCCTTGCTGCCTTTACCCGACATGTGCGATTAATTTATTGCAGGGGCAGCCGAGCTCTCCCAGTTCGGAAGTCCGGTGTTTTTGCTGTCAAACCCTGCTATTTGCAGCATCAGCCGGGGCTGGCACAGCTTCCCCGGCCGCGTTTGCCCTGGCGCTTCCCAGAAGGGCTGGATCCGGGCGCCAGGTGATTCACATCCTGCCCAAACGGCTCTGTTTTGGGAAAAATGTTGGGTTTAGGGGGCGATGGGTGGGTGTAAGGGGGAAGGGGACCCCTCCCTGCTGCTGCCGGGATCGTGCCCAGCCCTGGATGGGGCCTCTGGCAGCTTCGTTAATGCAAAAATTAAACCCCACCAGGCGACACCTTCAAAGGCTCAGCGGAGGACTCGGCGCTCCCTGTAATTAACTGCGAACACCGGAGCCGGTGTGACTCTGCCATTGGGAAATCAAACACTCACAGGGCAGGAAATTCCAGAAATTAAAGCACCGGCTGGGATGCAGGGTGGGTTTGGGAAAAACGGGGCATTAAAGCCTTCCTGCTTGGAATATGCTGAGCCCAACATTTGGGTGCTTTGTGGGACCTCAGACCAAACCCTCACGCACGGCTGGTGAGGAGGATGCAAGGGCGACACGATGCCCTTCCCCGCCAGCTGACAGGGGAGCACCCACCCAGATGTGCACGCACCCACCGACACTGCACTGGGAGCTGGAGCTAATCTGCACCCTCTGACCTAAGCACTCCCAAACACAGGCTGCTCAACCCCAAATCCAGCTCTCCATCGGGACCTGCTGGGCTCCGACTGCTCCCCCAGAACCCCCAGCGTCCCCCCCCGGAGCTGCCATCGCGGGTTGCACCGACCAGGGACTGCAGGATGGCGTGGTTGGTGGCGTTCATGCAGGAGTCCAGGGGGAAGGCGCACTCCCCCTCGCAGTAGTAGGCTGAGTATCCCTGCGGGGCGATCACCCAGTCCTGAAGAAAAAAGAAAAAAAAGAAAAAAAAATTTACACTGGTTACGCCGTGGGCTTCACCCTTTCTGCACCCCTTCATCCATCCCCCACCTGCACAAACAACCCAGCCGGCTCCTCCCCGCGTGGCTGTGCCAGCAGCAAGGGTTTATTTTGATTTTTCGGACAGAGCCATGAGTTGTTCAGGGTCACCGGTGGGGTTTGGGGTTGTGGCAGTTCATGTTTGCCTTCCCAGCTCCCGCGATGGGGCTGCGGCATCTCCTGGCTGCCCCGCGCTGCTGCGAAGCTGGTGGGGGGGGGCAACGATGGGGGGTTTTTTTTGCATTCGCTTCTCCCGGTAGATAAGTACCAGCCAACCGAGGTCCTGAAAGCTGACGTAGAGCTCGTGGCGCCGGCAGACCTGCCGCCCGTCCGCAGCCTGGACGTCGTCTGCGGAAGAAGGGAACAGGCAGCAGCAGCCCCTCGGCGTCCTGACCACCCCCTCACCCCCCCCCGGCTGCAGCACATAAGGGTGGGATTGAACAGCCCGGACGATCGGGGTTAGGCCAGAACAAAGGAAGAGGAGCCTCCGTGGCTGCACGAAAGGAAAAGAAACTTCAGACCAGCCTGGAATTTATTGCTCCAACGCTGGGACACGGGGACTCAGCCTGGGAAGGGCTAAATCCAGCCCTGCTCATGGTGGAACTGGCTTCGAGGGTTTCCCAAGCTAAATGAGTTTGGGAGAGCTGCGGCGTCTCACTTCCCTCCTGCCTGAGCGGCCTCCCGGGGCCGTGACACCCTCCCGGGGCGATGCCCTCCCAGGGTGGCTTCAAAACTGAGGGCAATGATGCAAAAAAGTCCAATATTCAGGTATTCCCCAAACCCCACGAAAAACCGTCACCTCGAGGGTGCCCACCCCAGAGCCACTGCACCTCCCGAACTGCAAACGACCCCAATCCTAAAAGCCCAGCGCTCTTTGCTCCACTTGCCCTGGAGATGCATTTCTGGGCCAAAATTGGGACCAGGTACTAACAAAAGGTCCCACGATCGTGGCAGCAGCAGAGCCCGGCGATGTCCATAGGGATCGCGTCTCGCCCTGCAAAGCTCTTACCAAAAATTCCCGGCAGCTTGTTTGGATGCGGGAGGTCGTTCGTCTTCTTGGGCTGCCGCCTCCTCGGGGGTTTGGCCGCCCGCGTAACACGCGCAGGGCTGGGGCTCGCCCGGAAAAATGTGACCATGAAGGGCTGCTTGGATCGGGGCCCCCGGCGCCCCAGCAGCCCCGCCGAGCCCGGGTCGACGCTGTGCCCTGCAGGGATGGGACCACGCGTGGGTTTGCTCTCAGAATGAACTCATTCGGTTAAAGCAAGGAAAAAAAAAAAATGGGAAATTTGCAGTGGAAAGATGTGGTTTTGGCATCCTGAGTGGCCAGACCACCCCAGGGCTCCTGCTCTGCTGTTCCCCCCCACCTCCCCTGGGTGGGTGTATGATGGGCAGCTCACAGAGGTGATACGGCCTCATCCTGCACGGCCACCACCACATGGTCACGTAGAGCAATTCAAGGATTAAAACCAAGTGAGACCCAAGTGACTGATTTTCCCATCGGCACCGGGGAGGAAAGCTCGGTGCGCTGGGAGGGAAGGGGATGGACGGAGCGTTAGCGGCTGCCATTTCTCCTCCCGTGGGAGCGGAGCTGGTCTTCGTGTACCTGCGCACCTGCAAATGGCACCTTTGGAGCAGATTTGACCCCTTGGTGAGAAGAGGGTTGATCCTCTGGCAGGTACGGGAGGATCCCTCCAGGTAAGGAGTTCATTAAGTGCTAATGGCGTTATTACAGCCCACACCAGGCGCACCATTAGCATTAACGCCTTTGGGAGGCTTCGCCATCAGCGCTTGCCTGCAAACCCAGAGCTGCCGACTCCTGGCGCCCGCTGTTCTCCATCGCAGCTGGAAATTTAAAATTGCAGCAGACGAACACACACTAACCCCCACCCGCTGCGGCACCATGAGGGGGTAGGAGGACTCCAGTTCCTGGGGATTTGGCCCCAAACGCTGCAGGTGGGTTAGGCAGGCTTACCGTCATCTGTCTCCACGTAGAGTCGCAGCCCCAGGTTGTATTTCCGATCCACTAACCAGTGGTTGCTGGCAGCTGTGACGTCAAACACCAGCCAGCCCTCGGTCCCAGCACGCAGGTCCTGGACATCCAGCAGGAACAGGTCAGACTCCCTGTGGAAATGGGGAAAAAAACCTGAAGCAGGTGAGTAATAGCACCCAAAGGGCATCAGCACCAGCAATAATTCACGGAAATGACTCCTTGGTGCCTGTGTCCATACAGGTCCCGGCACAGCAGAGTCAGGATGGCGGCTCCCGGTGCCTACGGCTGTGCCGGACATGATGGTGACACCCTGACAGCTGTCCTGGGAAAAGCATCCTCCCAGCCCCGGCCGAAAAGCTGGGGTGTGGCATTGCCCGGTGGGAACAGCTGGCGCAGCGGTGCTGCGTCCCTCGGCATTTGCATGGTGGTGGGAAGGGAAAATGCCAGGGCTGGTGCTCACCGGCGGCCCCAGCCCCGTCTCCATCCCCAACATCTTCATTCCCGTCCCCATCCTCATCCCCGTTTCCACCACCTTACTCCCATCCCCACGCCCTCACCTGTTGGAGTGCTCGGCAGCGATCTCGTAGATGCTGACGTGGAGGGTGTTGTTGGCATGACGGGTGACACCCCGCGCCTTGTAGATGCGAAACTCGGCAGCCGTCACCGACTCGCCCATGGGCACCTGGGTCAGGTCGAACCTGAACTCCTTCCAGTACGGCTTCGGGGAGAAGATGTCCCGGTCCTGCTCGACTGTGGAGCAAAGGGGTCAGGGAGGGCCATGCCGGGTGCTCGCCACGCTGCCGGCCACCCCGACAGCCTGATCAGCCTGCAGCTCCCCGAGTCCCACTGACCCGATTTGCCCCCGATTTGGGGACAGACCCCACTGGCTCCAGGCCCCTCACCCCGCTGAGCTCTTGGCTGCTGCAAATTCCCCTCTCTCCTCTCCCGAGAGTTTTAGTCTTGATGCAACCCCCGCCCCCCCGGCCCCGGTTTGGCACAAGCCCCCCCAGCTTTATTCTGCTGTAAACCCAGCAGCCTCCCAGACCTCTTTCTTTATTATTAATTAAAAATAAATAAATAAAAAATTAAAAGCATGAAGGCTTCTCTATGGTGGGAGCACAGCGAAGCTGCCCCTTGTGCTGCGATTTAGGGGCTGCAGCCCTTTGCACTTCTCCAAAGGGTGAAAAACCCACCCAAAAATCCAAGCTTTGGGGGGCAGCGGGACTATCTGGAGCAGGAATCGGGGTTTTCCCAAGCTTTTCTGGCACCAGGTGCTCAGGGGACAAAATTCGGACAGCCTGGGGCGTCACAAGTCCCCTCTCCCCTGCAGGCTTTGGGCTGCTGGAACGTAAAGATTTTTCAGCCAAGGGGAGACTGAGGGTGGGGGATTGTCAGGTCACTGCTCTGTAAAAATAAAACCTCGCTTTTAACTGAAAATACCTACTTTTCTGCAGCAATCTAGTGCATGTTGGGAAAGGAAAAAAAAATCTGTTTTGTTTTTTTTTTTATTAAGTCCATAAAGAAAAAACTGCCGTCTGTCTTTACTGTAATGCAGCCCCACACAGTTTCTCTAATATGTAATTATTTTCTTCAAATTGTTCTTTAAAAATATTCCAGGCTGCCATGACTGAATATAATTAAAGTGATTAAAGCTCCTCCTCCTTCAGGCACAAAAGCAACATAACAAATCTGACCCAGCGCTTACTTTTAAAAATAAAACAAACAAATGATTAAATAAATAAAATCGCATGTTTTAAATGCAATTTTTAACTGATTCCGGGAGGGGGGAGAGAAACTAGTCCAAATTGAATAGACCATAAAGTTGCCGTCCTCGTTTGTATGGGGGGAGCAGCGTGGCGCATCTCTCCAAAATGACATTTTAAATTATGCATCTGTGGAATTTTTTTTTTATTATTTTTTTCCTTTTTTTTCTTTTTTTAAAAACCCCCACATTCCCTCCAGCTACTGGGCTCACCACAAGTTATGTTATAAAAAGAGCCCAGGGCCAGGCGGGCAGGGGCGGATGCGGAGAGCGCTTCCTGCTCCCGCGGGGAGGCTGCCGGCCAGCTGCGGGCGGGAGGATGCTGCGGGGAGCTGGATTCGGCCCGTGCACCCTCTCGGGGGGGACACAGCGGCCCCCCAACCCCGCTGCAGCCCCTCGGGGGCTCCCCGGCCCTTTTCTGCATTTCCCTTTCTTCCACTGACCATTGCTGATGGTTTAACGCTCCTGGGCCACTAAAGATGCTGCTGAGGGTGTTGATGTTTCATGGCTCTTGGAAAATCCTTAAATCCCCCCAAAACACAACCAGAGGAATCCTATCCTTTTTTTTTTTTTTTTTTTTTTCCCCCACTGATAAACCCCCAGTGAGACGTCCCGCAGTCTGTCCAGGGCACACCCAGGTACAGAGCGGTGTCTCCTTGGGTATTTTCGGTCAGCCGGGTATTTCATGGGTCACTTGGGTCTCCCCTTTGCTCCCTGGCATCAGGTGAGACCCAACCAGATTAAATACCGGCTCAGAAACCACCGCGACCTTCATGGGCTGAGTGTCTTCGGCAAAGCGATGCTGCAGCACTGGGACACCCTGTCCGGGGACGAGAACCGCTAAAGGCAACTGCAATTAGCTGTGCACCTTGATGAACCAAATGAGCTGCACTTAACAGCAAGCTGCCTAGTATTTGGGATGAGAGACTAGGAGGAATCCCAGCTTTCTCCTCCGTTTTGTGGAGCAGAAGAGGGGACCCCCTTGGAAGAGCAGGACCGAGGGCGAAGCGTCCTCTCCTGTGCCGACACGGGGTTATCGCAGCACAGGAGGGCGATGGGGATGGGACCGGCTGCACGGCGTTCAGCAAACAGCAACCCGCGTTGATGATAAGCAGGTTGGGGGAGGTTTAATATCGCTGTGTTTTCTGGCAAAATTAGAGATGACTGCAAAATTACAGCTCTGCGGTGGGGGAGTGCACGTCGCATCCCGAAAGCACCCAGCGCCCTTTACCCAGGCAGCAACGTGGGTGCTAAAATGCTGCTGGTGCTGGGGGGGCTTGCGGGGCGATGGGCCCTCCCCGGCCGGCCGGGAGCCCGTCGTGCCTGGGAGCCTGCTATTGATTCGAGGCGGGTTGACTCAGCCACACCGCCAACCCTCAATTATCTGTGGGCGGATTATCCGGATTGCGGATGAGACACACTAAAAAAACCCAACCCAAGCTCTTTGCTCTCCTTGCCCCCTCCTTTGGCATTTACCGTCTCGCCCCTAAGACCCGCTGCATCTTTCCCCAAAGCCGAATGCCACGACTATGCTGTGTCCTCCCACCAACCTCCCCAAAAATAATAAAAAAAAATATGATATACATATATAAATGGCTGTGGGGCCATGCAAGCCCTGGCAGGGGATGCCCAGCTCCGTCCAGGTTAAGCCCCACTGTCTCCCAGCCCCAGCGCACTCCCGATCTCTTCCCAAAACGGGGTGACGGGGCTGCCTGCCCTTCGTCCTGCTCCCCAGGTTATTTTTAGCTACACTTTTTCACTGTAAACTTTCTCTGCTTCTATAAACTGCGCATCATTTGTAATTACTGGTCCTGGCTGCTCCCGATGGTCCCCATGATCATTTCAGACACTAAATTAAAAGGAAATGCCAGGATATTCAACCACATCAAGTACTCTGAATCCTAAAATAGGTTTAAAGGAGATGCAAGGAAGATGGTATCCTTCACTTGCAAGCAGGAAAAAATAAGCTCCGGAGGCTTTCCGAAGCGGAGAGACATTTAAGAGTTATCCCAAGCACCGTGAAATGCCGCCGAGCCTCTGGCAGGCTCCTGCGTCGACTCACACGTGCTTCCTCCATCCTCCCAAGATGAACGTCGGGAGGTGCAGACATGGGGCTCAGCATCGGGCACCCCCAGCTGCACGTGGCTGTGAGGCAGCCTTGGCTCCTGCTCGCGCCCCCCCCGCTCCCCCAGAGCACCGAGAGCACGGTGTCACACGGGGATTTTTATTTGCAAAGTTTTTTCCTACTTAAAATGCACGGCAGGTGCATACGAGCACCGACACCTCTGCACGGGCTCGTCCTGTGCTGCTGGAAAACGCTCCCACGTCTCTCAGCTGTGCCGGGTTTTCCGGTGAAGCCGCTGCAGATGCCCAGAGGTGAAGGTGCAAACGGCTGCAAAATGAAGTCAGGAGTGGGAAAATCCTGACCCTGCCGCTGACAGCGGTTGGATTTCGGTGGGAATTGTGTGGAGGCGAAGGTGAGCACCCGCACGGGCACGGAGGCTGGCAGCGGGTGATGCTCTGCCGGATGCTCTGGGGAGCGGAGCAGCACACCCCACCTCCCTGCCTAAATTAAAGGGGTTGCGTGAGCTCCCACCCCGCACTAATGGCTCCCTGCTGCGCCCGGGGCCCTGCAGCTATTTTTTTCGCAAAGGTGGCAGCGAGCGCTGCCCTGCCTGCCTTCCCCAGCGCTCCCCGGGAAGCAAATCCAGTGAAGCCGGGGTTTGCCAGAAAGATGTCCAGCCGCGGGCAGAGCTGCCCCACCGCTTCATCCGAATTGGCTGCGGCGGGGGGAGTCTGGCCGCATCCCGGAGCAGCGGCGGACGCCGGCAGGGAAAGGGAGGATGTGTGTGTTGTGGTGCTGACGGGCAGTCGCGGGGGGCTCGGGCATGCTGCAGCACTGCAATCCTCTGCCTCACCTTCCCGTTACAAACCTCTCTGCTCTGTGATTATACACTGCGTGTAACTGTGACTCACGGCTGGTGGCTCAGCCCTGGCCAAGAAGAAATCGCAAAGCCCATCCTTACCCCAGGCTTAAAAATACAACCCACCTGACTCCTTCAGTTAGCGCACAGAAATAGAATGGGTCAGTGTTTTATGTTCACGCCGAGGGGCAGCAAGCAGGATGGGACGGGTGGAACCATCATCACCAAACCCAACCAAAGGTGCCTGGTGGCCACCCATCACCTGGAGACCCTCACTGCCCCCGGTCCCACCACCTGCCCAGGCCAGCAGGCAGGCAGGGTGCTCTGCCTGCCCAACCCAGGACATGTCTGTGTGCCGGGGAGGTTTGTCATTTCCCCTTCCCAGGAAAAAGGTGTGCCGTTGGGAGCCGCGCTCTGGCCCCGCTCACACAGGGCTACACGGGGTGGCTGGGAGCAAAGAGGTCCAAGTGCCCAATGGAGCATCGACTTACCCCATTTGCATGTCCCATCAGGGCAATTGTGCAGCAAATTATGCATGCAAATGAAAGCTAGCCTTCTCCCACAAAAATTTATTTAATTAACATGAAGGGGCTGACGAAGCCACAGAAATCAAAGCCATTCAAATTGAAGGCTGGAACTGTGTTCCCCAACTCTCCTGGCTGCTCCAGGAGCACCGGGAAGGGGAGCGGCACCAGCACCCCTGTGCCAGCACCAACGCCTCCCGGGTGGCTCCCCAGCCCCCTCAAACAGCCCACCCTGGCTGTCATCAAGCCTGGCCATTTTAAAGAAGTTTTTGGTGCTTGTGTGTTGAGTGCTGAGGGGAGCTGGGATTTGGTGCCCCAGTAGCTTCATCCCTCAGTCTCAGCTTCCCTGGGATACTGAGCCCCCACAGCCCTAAGGACTCTAGTGGGAGGTGGGTGCTGGGTGCCTGCACCCATGGGCACCCCTGACCACCGCCCAGAGCAGCAGGGTCTGTCCCAGGGAGCTCCCTGGCCTCTTTACATCCACATGTGGCACAGGGGATGTAAGAATGGATGGAGAAGACTTGGGAGATGCCGCCACAGCCCTCCCTCACCTCCTCCCGAGGGTGCAGGTGCCCTCCCTGCCTGGGGTCTCCAGGGCGAGTTTCTCCCCATGCTCTGTGCATTGGCTGTGGGGGATCCCGTGCGGGGCAGAAAGGGGCCCTGTCTGGTCCCTGGTGCTCCATGGTGAGGCAACTTCCCATTGCACGCCCTTCGGCACACCACAGGGCAGCAGCCAAATCTGGCCTTGCTCTGGGGAGGGATTCCCCCAGCCCAGGACACCAGCCACGTCTTCAGCTCAGGGGCCAGGGTGCTGCTCCATGCCTACTAATACCCCCTGCCCCACACCTTGTTCCCCCAGCCTTTTGCTGATGCTCCCCCAAAAGCGTTCTGGTTGGCCTGGAGAGGGACACCCGAACAGCCCTTAAAGCAATGAGCAGAGGCAAGGAAAACCGCGAATCCAAATTCCTGGTCCACACATCCCGCTGGGTCCAGGCCACCCCGGTGCCTGCCCTTGTGGGGGGGACCCCTCGCGCCTTGAGTGCTCATGGCCCCACTGATGCTGGCTGGAAATAGCTCTGCTTTTGCTGCCACTCACGCAACCGCCTGGAAATAGGCTGGTGGCTGGAGCCCGGCATTGCTCAGTAACCAGCTGGACGGGATTCCAGCAATAATTAGCAACCTTGAGGATTTTATTTTGAACCGTGATTCAGTGTCCCACCGCGGGTAATTTGGTCCACCCTGCTGCTGGCACGAGAATGCTACTGGCCTGCCTGCATGTCCCGCTCACTCTGCAACCAGTTCATGCGTGCCCACCGAAATGGGGAGTGCAGGGTGGGCAACGCAGCTCCTAGGAGCAGGAGCCCATCTCATCCCAGGGTGGTTTCCAGCCTCTCTCCGCTGCATTACGATGGAGACAGCGTTCAGGGGAAGCAGCTCAGTTCATTGCAACTTGGGGACAAACTCACGGAGGTGACCCAGCCCACTGGCCCCTCAGCACACCCTCACTGCGTGACTTTCCCCATCTCCATCTCCATTTTTTTTTAAGCAGAGCTGGGTTTCGTGCCAAGGTGCCGCGCAGCCTGCCAGGGACCACGGCGGCTCTCTCCCAGCACCCTGGGTGCAGCCCCATGGCCACCGTGTCCCTCGTGGCCGCTTTCCCATGGTTATTGAGCTCAGCTCTGTGCACAAGAGGCTTTGCTGAAACAGGGACGCGCCCCCGGGACCGAGGGATGCTCGGAGCCGTCGGAACAGCAGCTGTGGTCCCCTGCCTGCAGCAAGGGCTGAGCCAGGACGAGCTTCGGGTCGGGGTCAGTTCGGCAGCCCGGGCTGGGCTGGCAGCGGGGCTCCGTGCCGTGCCCAGCCCCGACAGTGCGGCCGCCGCAGCCCCGTGCGTCCCGTCCCGTCCCGCCGTGCGCGGCTCCCGGTGCCCCCCGGTGCCCCCCCGGGCGCTGCGGGCGACGACCCCGAGAGCCCCGGGACCGCTGCGCTGTGCGGGGGCTCGGCGGCCGCCTCCGCCCCCGGGTCCTGCCGGTGCGCCCCGGTCCCCCCCGGTGCCCCCCCCCCCCCCCCGCCCGCAGGCTCCGGTCCCGTCTGTGCGCCTGGGCTGCTCCGGTCCCCCCCGGTCCGTTCGTGTGCTCCGGTCCTGCCCAAGCCGCCTGGATCCCTCCGCGGGCTTCAGTCCCTCCGGTCCCCCCCTCCCCCGTCTCCCCGGTCCTGCCAAAGCCGCCCGGATCCTGACCGCACGCCCCGGTCCCCCCGTGCTCCCGCAGGCTCCGGTCCTCCCGGTGCTCCTCTGTGTCCCCCCCACCCCCCTGGAGCCTCCGCACGCTCCTGTCCCCCCCGGTGCCGCACGTACCCAGATTGACGAGGCTGACAACGGTGTCGGCGCGGCTGACGACGCTACCGGGCGGGGGGCTCTGGGTGCTGAGCCCGGTAAGCACCGGTCGCGACACCGCCGCCTCCTCCTCCTCCGCCTCCTCCTCGCCGGCCACGGCGTGGTAGAGATCGAGCATGAAGAGCGGCGCGGCGGCGGCGGGGGCGCGGGCGGCGGCGGGGGGCCGGGGCCGGGGCCGGCCGGGCAGCCCCAGCACGGCCAGGATCTCCCGCTGCACGTCGCGCCGTTCGCCGCCGCTGAGCCGCCGCTGGAGGAAACCGGCGGCGTGGAGGCGGCGACGGAGGACGCTGCCGCTGCCCAGCTGGCAGAGCACCGCCGCCACCCAGAGCAGTGCCAGGGCACCCAGAGGACCCCGGCCCGCCGCCGCCCCGCGCCCCATGGCACCGCCGCCGACCGGGCGGCCGCACCCCCCACCCCCCCCACCCCCCGCCCGCACGGTGCGGTCCCGGTCCCGGTCCCGGCGGGGCGAGGGAAAGGGACGGTCCCACCAGCGGCGCCGCCCCGGCCACGGCTCCGGGACGCCCCGGCCCTCCCCGCCCAGAGGCCCTGGGGAACGGGGCGCATCGCTGGGCACGTGAGCCCGTGGGCAGCCCCCCCCCCCAGGGATGCTGATCACCCTCGTGGGGACTCAGACCCCTACACACCTGAACCCACGGGCACCCATCCCTAGGGACGCTCACCCTCGTGGGCACCCAAAGCCTTGAGCACCCCCACCCCCCCCGTGGGCACTCATGGCCACCCAAACCCATGGGCACCCACCCCCATTGACACCCAAACCCATGGGCACCCACCCTGTGCATCCGCCCTCACAGGCACCCATCCCCATGGGCGCCCCCCCCCACAACGGGTACTCACCCTGAGCACCCACCTCACCCACACCCAACCCCACCACGCACACACCTCGCCCTCTTACTGGCAAACACCCGCTCCAACAGCTACCCTCACCGGTGGGCACCCACCTCGCCACCACACCACGGAGCATCCTCGCCAGCACCCACCCAGACCTTTTAATTTTGGGGCTGGTGGTTCCCTGCTCCGTTCTGCGAGGAAACCTGCGTGCAGACACCCCGTGGCTGGCACAGCCGTTGCCTCCCTGCACGGGATAAACAGCTCCAGCTCTCACACTTAAAAAGTTAACACGGTGGAATAAAGTAGGAGGCAAGATTGTTTATTACCGCAAGCAATTTTAATACAAAAATGTGTCTGGTTTTTAAACAATTCATTGGTAGAGCTTCAGTTTTGCCTCAATTTAAACCAATTGAGAGAATCACACAGCAACACGGTCAGAGCCGGAGAGGAACAATATTTAATAAATACAGGAACTCTGGAGAGCCCTCTCCCCCGGCCCGTCTCCTGGTCACTTGGTCAGTTTGATTTTATTACAAAGAAAAGTAGCGTACAAAAGCGAGACAGGACTTGTAGCAAGTGTGCTGGTGAGACTCATTTCAAGGACAAGCAACTGTGCGTGTAAGTCCAGATTTCTTCTAGGAGCAGAGGTCACATCAATCTCAGCCTGGTTGGAAGTGGAATGACCAGTTAAATAATAAATAGGAAAAAGAGATGCAGATAAATAGCGATTCTGTAAGGAACATCTTGGGTCGGTCTCTTAGGCCATCAATCCAGAAGAATCCTCTAATTTGTAGGACCCACCACCGCTAAGGGATGTATCTGAGTGATCCAGACCTGCAATCTTACCAGCGTGCTCTCCTCTGGCCAGCTTCAGCGTGAACCCCCTCCCCAAACCCATCACCATGTGTTTGTTCTTTAAAAACGAAGTTATTGGGACAGTATTTTCAAGACAGCAATTGTCATGGCCTTCGCTGTAGGGTGTGCAAATTTTATTCAGTCAAACTCCGCTTTCATCAGGTAAAACCACATAGCTTTAAAAAAATGGAAACATAAGCCCCAAGTCCCCTCACCTCATGTTTCTCTGGTTGAGGTATCTGTGATTTACAAAAAGAGAGTTCCTTGAACACTGTAGGATTCAGGTCTTTGCTTTTAAATATAATTTACCTTGCTGAGACAGCAAGTTAAGTTTATAAAGATGCATTTAGGAAACAATCCTAAAAGATAAAGCAGGTTTGCACCCTGCACCGCGCAGAAATCCTATTTATATTTTAGTTTTTCTTTACACTTTCACATCTTGACCTTTTTTGCTTCCTTTTTTTTCCTTTTTCTTTTTTTTTCTTTTTTTTTTTTCTTTCTTTCTCTCCCACATTTCAGTTTTCCAGGCCCCTCTCTGAACAGGGGTCACCGAGAGGCAATTTTTATCTACATAAATATTCACATGAAAATAGTAACTTACAAAAAAAAAAAAAAAAAAGAAAAAAAAAACAAACCCCAAATAAGGCAGCTTCATAACACAACTTTCTTTTACACTTTTAACAATATAGTTTCTCCCATTTAGAATAAATATACATCCAATGTACGTAGCAGGGTTAAAAACTGGACACAGGTTGGGTTTTCTTTCTTTCAGGAGGGCGTGGGTACAGTATTATCTTTTAGGGCCTGGAGTTTTTGGGGTGGCAGTGGTCGTTTTCTTGGACATGGTTGGGATTTTGGAGGGTTTGGCCATCCCCCGGCGCGAGCCGCCCTGCCCGCCGGCCACGCTGCTCTCCGAAGTGTCCGAGCACGCCGACTGCGTTTCCAGCAGGTCAAAATCGGAGGCGTCGCTTCCCCGCCGGCTGCTGGCCCGGCTCCCCGTGCGGCTCCCGGCGCGGCTGGTGGGACGACTGGCCGTTGTTTTTTTAGGATCTGCAAGGGGAGCCGAGAGTGCTGTGAGCAGGGGGAGGAGGAGCAGCAGCCTTCCTCCCCCTCCCCGGACCGATCGGCACCCAAATCCCCAGCACCGCTGCGGCTGCTTTCAACCACCCGCCCAGCACCCCTGGAACAGGCCTTTCATCATCAGGACCGATGAATTCCTCGGCTTTTAACGAAGCAGCAGCAAGCCCTCGCACTGCGAAACCGCTGTGGCATCCCCTGTCCCAGGCAGGGACACAGCGGCGGGCATCACCCTCTCCGACTCATTCTGGACTCCTCAAATATTTAATACTTTCTCTGCCAATTTAAGCAGCCAAATAGGAGCAGCGGCAGGAATTTTTCGGTCTTTGCACCTAACTTACCTGCCCGACTGGTTTTGGCACCTGTAGAGACTGGTGAGGAGCTGTTACTGGTGTCCCCAGCCAGGGAGGTTCGGCTGGAGTGGAAGGTGGGTCGCTTCAGCTTGCTGCCCGCGGAGGGGGTCACCTTGGGAGGAAGCACACACAGAGCATCGTTTAGGTGTCACCTGGGCCATAACGGGCCGAGAGCACGTCCGAGACCAGTACCCCGGCGAAAAGATTTTGTCATTTCAGAAACATCCATCTTAACGGTCAAGGAGAACACAAGCTGTCGTTTCAGCAACGGTTCGTAAAACAGAAAAAAGCCTGGAGCCTGAAAATTTGGAGGGCAACGGCAGTTTGTGCGTTTCAGGCTGATACGCAGCTATTTCTAAGCGTTTGGGAAAAAAATAATATAAAAGCAAAGCCGCTCTCCATCCAGAGGAGGACAGCAGCATCTGGGCTTGAAAGCTCCCCAAGGAGAAAGTGAAATCTTGCAAAACCAGGTATTTTAGCACGTAAGCAGCTCAGGATCATTTTGGAAGGTCAAATACAACGCAGTGTCTTGAGGAACTCATCCCGTTGTAGGGAGGCATCAGCGCAGCGTGAGTCTGCGAGGCTGGGGGACATCGCCTTGCTGCCAGAGCCCCGGGCAGGTCCGTGCACCCACCCCCAAGGGCGGACAAATTTGAGCAGCGAGACACCAGCGACGAACAGGGACTCAAAAGGCAGCGAATCAGCTTGGGTCGCATCCTGAAACGGCGCTTTCCCCGACCTTTAAGATGTTGTAAATGCAGACGAAGGGGGTGGAGAAGCAGCATAACAGGCAGCTCTGCTCCCGCCGCTGCGGAAGAAAGCGAAGGGGCGAAGGGGCAGGTGCCGGCAGGGCGAGGGCACCTGGATCCAGTCGGAACGGAACGGGCAGCTCCAGTTTCTAGAACATCAACCAAAGGTCTGGGTTTGGGGCAGCGCTGCAGGAAAAGTGACTGCCCGTGGTGTCCCCGGTCCCCCGGGGCTTGGGGAGGCAGCGCTGCAGGACGGCTCCAGCCCAACCGCATCCCCGGACAGAGGTACGTTAATATCGGAGGGCATTTCCCAATGAGCTTTAAAGCAACAGCTGGAGAAGTCTCTTTCCATCCCCTGCAATTTTGTGGGGGGTTTTTTTTTTTTTTTTTTGAAACTTAAAAATCTTGAAATGTCATAAAACTGGAGCTGCAGAAGGGGAGAGGGCGATGGAAGAAGGGCAGCCAAGCAGTGGGCTCCCCTTCGGGCACCGGGGAATTAAAATCCATTAACACGTGATTGCAAAGGTACCATTTTCATCATCAGAGATTTCGATTCTCGTCCTCGATCCTATTTTATAAACAAGTTAACAGCAGCAAGCAGGCAATTTAAGGCAACTGGGGAAGTGCTCCTGACATTCTGATGATTTAAAATAAATCCTTTTCTGCGTGAAAGCACCGCCGAGCAAGACGCAGTTATCTTGCCAGCGCACACCACCACTCAGTGAATCACCAAGATCTACCAGGTATTTTTCTCATCACTGATTCACAAGGTCAGGAAAGTCCGCGAGGAAGCTGAAGCTTTAGGGAGATCAAACAAAAGTCTCAGCCCGAATTCATCCTCCTGGGAGCATCAAGCCGGTGCCGGTGCCGGACACACCATATGTGCTTCAACACAGTGATAAATACAAGCGCTTCATAAAAATGAAGGCAATGTGGTTACTGTGCATGCGCTGTAGCTGATTTTCAAGTCTCAACTCGGCTGCTGGATTTCAATTTTTGAAAGCCAAACACGGCCGCTTTTCAATGCTTAAGAGCTATTAAAGCTTGGAAAATTTTTGCTTTTTAAAGCACAAGAGGATAAACGTCGCTCTCTTGGTTTAAAAGCAGGTAAATGTGAATCGCAAGCCGTCATGCTTTATTCGACGTATTATTTATTCCGAGTTAGAAACCTATGAAAAACGCTAACAGTCGGAGCGTTAGCGGTGCTAACAAGCGCTGCTCTACCACAAGGAAAGCGTTAAAACAGGCAAGGGAGCAGAATTTCTCCGTGCCAGCGGCACTCTGGCCTGTCAGCAGGTCCTCAGGGCTGCGAGACCATACTCTACCTCGGCGCTCGAGAGCTGGAAGTCGGAATAATCGAATCCCCTCAGGGGGGTGCTCGCTTTACTGTTTATCAACCAGGGTTTGTCATAACATCGAGAGAAGTGATGTGGAGTCTGTGAAATGGAAAATCCAAGGGGGGGGGGGGGGGGAAGAGGTGGAAGTGAGTGAAGAAAAAAAAAAAAGAAAGAAAAAAAACAAAACGGGAAAGTATCTGGAATGGGGGGAAACGGCACTAAAATGAAACGAGAACCAAACAGGAAATATGTAAATTAAAATAAAGGGGAAAAACCCAAACAGATGATGAAATAAAACATGCACGGGCAGACGAAATGGTGGGAAAAGAGAGACGACGGGCGACGGCTTCTTCCTGCGTGCCAGCCAGACACCACGGCTGCGGCACAGCCCTGCCTTGGGGACCAGGAGCCTTCGGCTGCACGGCGAGAGCCGGGGACCCTCCACGAGCACCCAGCTTGGGCTGAAAACCTGTCCTGCACCATCCCACCCCACCCCATCCATCCTGCGTGGACAAGCAGGGTTGGTTCTTACTGCAGGCACCACGAACGTCTAGAGACCACAGTAAGCATCAAGCCCCCAAGCCCCAACCTTCCTCCTCCTCCTCACACCTCCCGCAGCTCCTCGTCTCGCCGGGACAGGTTTGGAGGCCGCCGGTTTCTAAAGGAGAGGAAAGAGGAAGGCTTCACGCGCAAACCCCACCTTGGCTCCGCTGGCCGGAGTTGCGGGAGAGGATGGCATGGAGGCGCAGCTGTGGTTGCTCTGGCTGGCGCTGGAACTGGATCGCGTCGGGGAGGCTGCCCGCGAGGATGGTTTTGATCTTCGGCCTCGCGATCGGAACGGTGTCATTCCCTGGGAGGCCCCCTCTGGCAAGATGAATTTCTCTCGGAGTTCAAGGTTGGTCCGTCCTCGTGCTGGAAAGGGACAAAAGGAGAGGAGACCTGAGGTTCGCGGGAACCCGGTGGTGTTACGGGGGCTCAGGCGGCTCTGGGGATGTGGCGTCTCCCAAAGCCCATCTCCGAGGGTGAGCGGATGGCAGTGAGATCGTCCCAGCTCTCGCTCTGCCCTAACCACCTCCTGCCACAGAGTAGCTCTTTGAGAAATTATCCGACAAAAAGCTGCCCGAGGCCCATGAATTCATACTGGATGCTCTGTTATTCTCTAGCGTCTTGGGGAAAGCAATCCCGATGGACTTTAAACATGGCACGTTGCAACAGCGGCCGATGTCACCTTTAACATAGCTTAAGAATAGTAAGAGCAGCTTTGAAGGGTTGCGATTCTGCGCGCTCACAGCTCTGGGCAGCTCTTCGCCAGTTTTGGGGGAGGAGAGAAATGGCCACCACCCATTAACAGCCTTTAAAATTTTCACCCGAACGCCCCAAAGAGCTGGAGGGTCTCCCTTCGACAAGCGAGGGGCAACCAAGCAGAACGAAGGTCTGTGGACTTCAGCTCCTGGGCCAGCCGATGCACGCCAACGTGTTTCACACTCACGGCATCTGAACAGAGAGCGAGGGCGTGCACCGAGCCCTACGGGACACGGGAACGGTTTTAGAGTCGACGCAATATGGGACCAGAAAGCCAAGTAAGCAATTGCAGAAGGGAAGCACCACGCTGAGATAACCGAGGGATGGAAATAACCTCGATGTCGGCACCGTAAAACAGCTGTTGCAAAGCATGAACGGGAGAGGCCGGAGGAGCAGGAAAACCCTGAAGGTTCCCCAAAGCAAGCGGCACACGCTGTAAATCATGCTGCTTTCAGCAACAGCCGTTAGGCAGCAGGAGCAAGGAACGGTTCGGCAGCAGCTTGAAGATGACATATCCGAAGCAATTAACATCTTGGAGACCCCAGTGAGACAGGGACATATGGAGTACAGACCTAAGCTCTCCAAAATACGCAGTGAGCTGCTATTAAATGCTCCTTTCCTGCTGGAGTAAGGGGGCAGGAAGGTGGGGCTCTGGTCCCCTCTCACGGTGCCTGCCCTCCTCTTTGCCAGGGCAGAGCTGCTCACCCCACCATCCTCCCTGTGAACCGCCCTGGGGGATGCTCCTGCGAGGGCTCCCGGCTGCGTGGAGCAGAGATTGGCATTTCTGGTGGGAGAACAGGTCAGATTCCTGCTTTCTTGCCCCTTGATGCACTTAATTCCTGGCCATCCCCCTTGCTAATCCTTCTCTGTCCCCCGGTCACAGCTCTCAGCCGGTCACGGCAGAGCATCGCTTCCAGCCCCACAGCTCTGACCATGATGAAACCTCAAGAATAAAGGTTTTGGGAAGGAGGCGATCCTGGTTCTCCGTGCCCATGATACGCAACCCTGGTCTGTGTTATCCCAAGCGTCCCTTCCAAACGCGCCCCACTAAACCAGCTCCAGCGGACACTGCTCAGCCCTAAAAGCCGAAGATCGAGGCGGCTTCAAAGGGAAGCCGAGACCCCCAGCACAGCAATGCAGCTCCACTTGCTGGGGTCTTAAAAACAAGAAACACAACTCTTCCCTCTTCTCCTCCCAAGACACCAGGCTACACGCTGCGAGATTTGCTGCGGTATCATCAAATCTCACAATTTAAAGTTCTATCGTTTGCTTTGGATCAGTTCTCTCCAGCTCCTGCCTGTGGTTTGGATAACCCACTCTGGTACTGGTCATTCACAGAGCAGACAAGTTCTCAAACTCCCTTTACTGGGCAAGACGACCCCAGTCGTATAAAACCCAGGGATTGCCTTACCTCTGCAAGGATCATTCTTCACTAAAAATTCGTCCAGGGCCATCCATCCTCCACCGACGCGAACCATGACCGTGCTCCGCAGGATACGGACCAGCCGCAGCTGCTGGGAATCGCCGAACTGTGGAGCCAAGAAACAGTTCAGACAAGGGGAACGCAACAAGGGACACTCGGCTCCTTCCCGCAGCGGGCTGCACCAGGGCAAAGCTACTGGAAATGCTCTGTGTGGTCCCGAACGCTCTTATTGATCTACTGAATATTTTAAAGGTTTCTCCAGACAGGTTCATCTGGGATAAGTGCAGGCTAGTACCAATTTACAGGAGTTTTTCTGCTGCGTAATTTTAAGATGATGAAACTATTCAAATCCTTTAGTTTTAAAGCTGGAAAGAGAGAATTTTTTCGAGCAGCGAATGAGAATTTGGAATTTGTTTTTTGGATGGGTTTTCTCAGCCAGAATTGTAGCTTTTCTTTTTAATCACGAAGGAAATAGAGGCTGGCAACGCAATGACCGTCCTGGTGTAGCCCACGTGGAAAAGAGCCGGCTGATTCAGATCACTGAGTGCTGGTGAATCAGCGAGGCAAGCAGTGCTGTGTCACCGCTGAGCGAGAAACCTCTCATCATCAAGTCTGAAGTCCAGGGATTTCACCGAGCCTCAGACTTGACCCCACCAGCCAGAAAGCCCCCGCCGCAGAGATCGCCCAGCGAGTGCAGAGTGATGGGAATCCAGGCAGGAATCCCGCAGCAATGTTGATTAGTGATTGCAAATGTTCATTAGTGATTTTAAATACCTGCAATTTCAAACAAGTGCACCCTGACTCAGAAGCATGTGCCTGTTTTTCAAAGCTCCCTAAATGTCCTGGACAGGCAAGGCCAGGCTCCTGGTTGCCCTCTGCACGGGGCAGGCAGCAGAGCCGGTGCAGGACACCGGGAGCCTTGCTTGGATGTAGCAGCTCTGCATCCAGGTCTACAGAGCACCTGCTGTGACGGGAAGATGGAGGAACCAGCCTTTGGAAGCAAGACCTTCTTCAGAATCATTAAAAAAAGGAAAAAAAAAAAAAAAAAAAAAAAAAGAGCAACATTTTCCCTGGGCGGATAAGAATGCAAAAACCAAGAGATTAAATGAAAACGGAGAGTGCGAAGCCACACTGAGACGGGTCACGGCAGGCAGAGGGGCAGGAGGCGACAGCATCTCCAACCCTGCTTCCTGCGGGGCATGGGACCCTGGACTGTGCTGGTGGGTCTCCCTGCTCGGGGCCCCTACCAAAACATGCTCGCCCCGGTGTCGCGGTGAAAGAGCTGCCACAGCCGCGCTCGGCACGGCCATGGTGTCTGCGGGCAGGGAGGAGGGCAGGGCAGCTGCCTTCCCTCTCTCTGGGCTCTGCGTGTCCTTCAAGAGCTAGTTCTGCACCCGGGAAAACCAGGGACAAATCAATTCTCATTTCCACTGCCACACTGACATCATTTTACAGTTGCTGTCGAAAATTCTTCTATAATCACTGTCTAAATTAAAGCCAGAGCTCTCTTGGATCCATCCACTTTGGACGTTCAAGTTTCTTTTGGGGCATGTTTTTGGTAGAGCACCATCCTTTCACATGGAAAACACCACGCTTTTCTGTTTGAGCGGGGAACAGTGGGCACATCGTAACGGGATGCGATGCTCCAGTCCCGCTAAAAGAAGAGCTCTGCCCACCCCGAACCAGCTGGCACTCACGCACGCCGCACTGCTCATCCCGGGCCACGACAGTAACGAGTAACGGGGATACATGCAGGTTTCGTAAGCCTTGCTCCAGTTAGGAGTTACTCAGTGGGTGTAGCGGGGATGAGGGTTTAGTTATCGTTACCTACGGGATTAAAGGGGTGGACCCAGCATTCTCATTCCACAGCAACTGCGATCCAAACCCACCAGAGCCTGGTACAGCCCTCGTGCAGGTAGCTGTACCCCCGTGACTTCATCCGGGCTGGCCGTCCCCGAGGGACAGTCCCGGGCACGAGCCCGCCTGTACCCCACCGCTCCCTGCCACAGGGTGCTGTGGTTTGAAACTGGTTACCATCAACACCCCCAATGCATCTGAGAAAGGAGCCTACGAGAGAAAAATCTCCCTATTTTTGTCAAATCGTGCTTTTTTCCATTGAACTTTTCCCGTTTTTTCTGCCCAATGAATTTTTCCCTTTTTTCTGCCCAATGCAATTTTTTTTTTTCCGGGTGGCCCCCCCAGCTCAGGCACTCCTCTGTACCAGGCTCTGCTAAACAGCGCTCACAGATCACATCCTCCCACAGCAACAAAGGACAGAGCAGCATCATGGACACACAAAGCTATGTTCGTTAAAGAAAAAAGAAAAAAAAAAAAAAAAAAAAAGAGGTGAGAGACAGCATTGCAAGGCAAACTGTACCTGATTGCCGAGGAAGAACTACGGAGGGAGAGGAGTTGTGGAAGGAGAGGGGATGGGGGGGAAGGAAAGGCGAGAGGAAAAGGAGGGGAAAGAAAAACAAGAAAAACATTTATGGCATTAACAGTGCAATAATCATGAAAACTGTTAACTGCAGGTAGTTAGAAATCCGTGGGGTTTACGCTATGTGGGTGTAAGGTAGAAGGTTGGGGAGCCCGGGGCCGGTGCAGCCGGGGGGTGAGTGCCGCAGCTCGGCTCCTCCCGGCCGGAGCATCAGCCCCAAAGCCAGCGGGCAGGAAAGCGGGCAGCTCCGCCGCCAGCTCGATTCACCAGTTCACCTCGGCGAGCGATGTGAAACACAAACAGCCAGCCCGTTACAAAGAGATTCTTTAAGGAAATTATTCTCCCTTCTTCGGGAGCGAGCTAAGAAAAACACAGGCGTAAGGTACACTCATCCATGAGGAAAACTTCAAGGGCGGCTGCCGGCAGAGTGAATGCAGCGTTTCACGGGGCCGGCGGGCCGGCTGCCCCAGAACAGGGCCACTTTTATACTCTCCCGATTCGGGGAACGCCCTGGGGCGAGGACGGTGCTGGGCAAACACGGCTCAGCCGCCTCCCCCGGGAGCCGGCATGCCGGAGGACGAGGTCTCCATCTCACCCTGGGGGGGTCCCCGCGCCAGGCTGGGCACCCCGTGGGTGATCCCTCCCCGGGCGGGAAGGGGGAGCAGGGTTTGTGCCGCCGGGGCGGCGTTCGGCCCCCTCTGCCTTACCCGGTATTTGTTCTCGCCGATCTGCTCCACTTGAAACCTCTTGGCACACTTGCACTGGGCCACTTGCCTGGTGACCTGCCATCACCAACAAGAGAGGTAAGGGACCCGGATTTTGGGAATCTCCCCCAGTACAAGGCGCTGCTGGGATAACACACAGCCCTAAGCAGCTTTTGCTTCGAGCACACGGTAGGTATTGGCGGTGTTCAGGTGAATTATTTTGGCTCAGCACCGACATGATCCTTGCCCCCCCCTCCTCGTCTTCCTCAGTGCCAACCCGCGGCATGAACCACCCCCACACCCCCGAGCGCCCGTCTCTTTCGGTGCTTTACCTCATCTTCGATCTTGTCGGCGTCAGTGGTGGGGCGGTAGGCATCCTTGTTGGGATGGAGAGCAGCCACAAACTCGTAGTAATCGATGTAGCCGTCGCCATCACGGTCAAAGATGTCGGCCACCGCGGTCATCTCCAGCTTTGTGGTGGGGAATTCTGGAAGGAGAAAGAAATGAGCAACTGATGCAGGGACCTCACTCCTCAGAGCACGGTCTGCATCTCAGTCCTGGAGCAGGGACAACCTCTTGTCACACCGAGGTGGCCGTTTTCCAAGCTCATTTCAGGCAGACAGGGACTTACTAGAGGCCAGGATGCCATCGATAAACTCCTGCCGGGTGATCTTCCCATCTTGGTCTTTGTCGATGCGCCGGAAGAAGTCCATGACCCGGGATTTCTTGTGGTTCATCCAGCGCATATACTTCTTTCGCCAGACATCGAAGTCAAAGTTTGCAAATTCCTTCAACTGGAAGGAAACCCGCGAGAGTCAGGAGGGGAAAATCCCCGAAGGGGCAGCACCCCCGGCTCTACAGCACCCAAAGCCACCAGCCTGCAGGTGAGCCCGTGCCCGAGCTCCCGATGCTAACGCTCACCACCCGCCCTCCCGGGAAAGTTAATCTGGGTTTATCCAGACGACCCCCGTTAACGAGGGGGCCGCTCAAATCGACTTTCCAGAACAGAAGGACACACAGCGTAGCCGACAGCCACCACGTTGGACCGCGCGTCACGGAACCATTGACACGGGATGCAGCATCCCCCACGGCGGGATACGTACACATATGCAGAGATACCAGCTACTTGCACACAGACACACACACACATCCCCTGTCTCCGCTCGGGAATTTGGGGATACTTCCTCGCCTGGGATTTTGCCTAACGACTCGCCAGGCTCTGCCCGGGAGGAAAACCCATTGCTGGCATCGTTTTGGGCACGCGTCTTCCCTCTCCCTTTCCCTCTAAGCAGCCGAGAAGGGATTTCTTGCTCATCTTCCAGGTGAGACAGCAGCCGGGGCACGCCTCAGCTCTGCGAACCCTGTGGCTCTGCCACCAGCCTCTGATGAGCCGCTCACCCTCCAATTTACATTAACACTCTTTTTATCCCCCCCCCCCAATGATCCCACCAGCTAAAGCAGCTCACAGCAAGGTAATGCAACAGTTTTTAGCACTTTTTTTTCCTTTCCCCTCTAAACATTCTTGGAGTTAAAAGCAACAAAGAAAAAACATTAATACGTATAAACTGAACTGACCTACAGCAAAAGCAACAAAAAACAAAAACACTCACTTCTGGGCATAGCTGCTTTGTTAAGCATAAACAAAAACAAAAATTACATTAGATGTTTGGAAAAGATATAGACAGTAATTGTTAAACTAATTACTAGGAGTAAAGCAGGCCTGGCTGTCATTACCTCTACAGATACCGACTGCAGGGGCACAAAGAAGTTCATTAACGTGCAGTTAATTACAGAAGGTAGTTTTCAGCCTTAATATTTTAGGAATATTTTTTTTTCTTTTTCATTTTCAGAAAGGCAGCAGTAACCGTCTGCAAGAGCTGGGCAATTCAAGAGGCAGCACTGATTTAAAACTCTTCTCGCACCTCTCCGGCGAGCAACCCCCCAGCACCGTTCCCCCTCCCCGGTCCAGAGCAGTCGGTGGCCGTTACCTCCTCCAGTCTGTCCAGGGCATCGTTGAGCTTCCGCTGCCGCTCCAGCGCCAGCAGCCAGACCTGCTGCCAGCGAGCCGAGAGCTGGTTAATCCGCGGGTTCTTTGTTTCCGACTGGGAGATAATGGGCATACTGGGAGGGGCGGCCTGACTCAAGGATTTTCCTGGGGAAAAAAAGGGGAGAAAAGGAATTGGTCGAGCTGGTGTTGATGGGTTCGGCAAGTCTGAGCGAGCGGTTCAGGAAAGAGCGGCAATGAAATACATTTCATTTCTCAAACAGAAAGCCTCCCACGGCCTCGCTGGCTGCTCTCCGAAGGGAAGCAGTGACCCCATGCAGGAGGATGGGGTGACGGACGGTTTTACACCCAAACCCCCGCAGCGCGCCCTTCGCACTCGGGAATTCACATTGGCTTCAGGGAACAACATAAAAAAAGACCCCAAAAAACCTCGTCACAAAGCCACTGCAGAGGGAAGAGAAAAGCAGCGACGAACTTCCCCAGGCGCAGCACAGCCCGGCACGGGCCTTTGGGTAAATGCCACCTGGATCCTCCCCTCCTAACAAGTTTCAACTGCCTTCCTGGTGGCTGTCAATGCAGGATGCCTTCTTAATTGATAATCAAAGTTAATTAGTTTCCTATGCGTTTCATTTCCTCCCATCGTAGCACGTTTTGCTGAAAGCTGCGTATCGAGCGGAGACATACTGTTGCTGCGGGACTTCTCGATGAAAGGTCCGTGGGGGGGCTCCGTAGCTTTCCTCTTGTACGTCTTCGTGACCCGGTCCACGTCTGGCTGTTTCCGTGTCATCTCCTCCATAAAGGACTGTCAAAACACAGAAGGGACAGGAGAACCTTTGCAGTTTTGAAATGTTTTTGGTCTCCAGCTGCTGTCGCTCCAGATCCTTGCTGGGACATGGAAAACCCAAGGAGGAGATGGGAACACTGGCCACAAACCCCCATCACCAGTGATTAAGCTATTGCACAGCGCTGGCTTGGATCTGCAAGCGTTGGAGTTTGTCCCCTTGCCCCCAGGTGACAGCTCTGGTCGGGTTTAATAGGGACTTCCAGAGAAGACAATGCCTCCTCCATGGAGGGGCAGGAATAAACTCCCCCCCCCCGCCCCGTGCCTCTTCCAAGTGCCTGCTGTGCTCGGCACTGGGCTCACCTGGTGTTCGGAGATGAGGGCTTTGACCTGATCGATATTTTGTGGCGTGGGCTCTTGGTCCCGCTGGATCAGGGTTGTCTCAGCCCACTGGATCCAAGCCAGGAGCTCTTCCAGAAGCTCTGCGTTCGCCACCAGCTCGGAAAGCGCAGACTCCAGTCTCTGCTGGTGCTGCTTCGCCCACGTGAGAACCTGTCGGAAACACAGAGACGACCGTCAGCCCGGGGTGGGAAACCAGGGGCGGGAATCAACACCATGTGCAACGACGGCCATCCTTGGCAGCTGCGTCCGCCACCGCCTCTCACCATCAGCCTGGAACAAAGCCTGGTGGACTCACCTCCTCGAACCTGGCTCGGATGATGGTGATCCAGTGTTTGATCGTGGTGATGCAGTCGGGATGGCAGGCGGCCAGGATGACCTCCCCCATGCCCACCGCCGCGTTCACGTCCACTCTCTTCTCCTCCACTTTCTTCATGAACTCCTGAAAGGCCCAAATGAATTACTTTGCAATATTCTCCCCAACACATTTTGCTCGGGTTGCGTTTCAGAGCTCCCCAGTACCTTGTGTGCGTCAATGAGGGACTGCAACGCTTCGGCGTCGTCGGGAAGCGCTCCCCGAAAGCGCAGGGACTGCTCTGCCTCTGAGAGCCACTCCAGCAGCATGTGCACGGCCGTCCGGAACTCCTCTGCCTGCGGCGACAAAAGCACAGGCGTTAGCCCTCCTCCTCCTGAAACGGGCCACTCAATTCACTGCTGAGAGCTGCAGAGACAAAGGGCTGAAAGGGACTTTAAAAAGCAAATAAAAAAAGGGGAAATAAGGCCTGTCTGTGGGCCCAGGTTCGGGCAGCGCCAGCAGACGGGTCCCAAGCGGCCGGGCACCTCCCCTTCGGCGTTAGCGGCACTGTAGAACTAGATGTTTATTAAAACAGCACAGCTACCTGTGTTCTGACCAGTTTGGCACCTGGGTAGTTTATTCTGTAAATTGACTACTTGACATAAATCCTACTTAAGAGCCTTTTGACCTGTATTTTTTTTTTTTTTAAAGCTCCAGGCTAGGTCTCTGTCTTGCACTGGACATTAGCAAACACCAGCCTGGACAGCCTGACCATCGTTCTATTCCCGCTGTGCACATCAGTGAGATCTTTTCATCCTCTTTTTTCAAATCAGCCTTTACCAGCTCTTCTTTGGGGAAAAGAATAAGTAAATGACTGACCCTAACCCACTGCTTTGCAGTTCTCACTGGTAACTCCTGCAGGGCTGGGGTGTCCTGCTCGGCCAGGAGACCAGTCCCCGGGCAAAATGTCTTCGCTGATGTGTGTGTTGACCTCTGGGCACAAGCCTGTAGCCCCAACGAAGCTCTCCAAGACTGCTTCCACCCTTAGCCTTCTGCTCACCTGCTTCAAGGCCTGTTCCAGACGGGTTTGTTTGGACACGGACAGCTTGCACACCGTGTCCCATCGGTTGCTCAGCTCCTGCAGCTGCACCTTCACCCAGGTTGTGTCATCCCGGCTGTTCTCGATGAGCTCCCGGCCGGAGCGTTTGAGCACCTGCACCGTCCCCGTGCGCTTCCCCAGCTCCTTCTGGAAGACCTGGAGGGAGAGAGGACAGAACCCAGCGGGTTGTTTCACGTGGGGAATAAAGCAGGGGGCACATCTGAAATAGTTTGTAACGCGGGTTTTGCACCCACATCAGGGATCCACCACAACCGGTGTGACGGGAGAGCAGGCAGGCAGGGAGCTAGGCAGCACAGGCAGCTCCTGAGCGTGTTTTGGTGTAAGTGCACGTGGGCAGGAGCCCCAACTTTCCACCCTGACAGAAGCAGTTGTGACCTGGAGCAGGCAAGCTCTAGCCCAGGAGCTCCAGCAGCAACGCAACGGCTGCCCTGAACAGATGTCCAAGCCCTGTCCGTGGATTTCAACATGTGACCTAATCCAAACCCAGGAGCGCCAGTCTCCAAGACACGCTGGAGAGAACTGCCAAGACCAAAGTTTATAGACGACTACAAATTCAGTCACCTTTTCAAAACTAAACCCTCAACAGATCTGACTGATAGCATCTCAGAAGAACAGAGCTCCAGCTCCTGTAACCTACGGGAAAGTTTCTTCCCACTCGTTCCCCTTGGTTTTGCCCTCCTTGTCCACCACAGCAAAGCAAAACAGCGAGACACGCAGCTCTGCAGCAACGCGCCAACTCTGGCTCCTCCGTTCTTTGGCTCTTGGGGAAGACAAACCCCACTCATGTCCCAGAGAAGAGCTGGAAAAGGTGTTCTCACCTTGTGAGCATCCATCAGGTTCATGACCAGATCCAGGTCACCATGGACAGGCTGGTCTTCAGCTAACTGGGGTTCCACCTTGTAGAGCCAGTCCACCAAGGCCTGCAGCGCATCCATGAACTGGCCAGAGAACAAGAGGGCTTCTTCCAGCTTGTGCTGCCTGCAAAACAAACATCCCCGTGAACTTCCACGAACAAACTCACCTCCTTTTCTCATATCCCAGTGACTTCCTCCAGCCACCCCATGAAATCCCCCCCCCCTCCTCTGCTCTCCACTTTGATGAGTCCTCGGCAAACAAGCGCTGTTGGTACAATGTTGGGGCTGGACTTACCTTTCCACAGATTTGCCGCACACTGTGTCCCACTTATCCCGGACTTCTCCCAGTAAATTGTCCAGCTTTTGAGTGTCATCTGGAAGCAAGGCTTTTTCTTTGAGGGCTCTGCCTGTTCTGATGGTGGTGTCGTAGACGGGCTGCTTTCCCCCCAGCGTCTTCTGGAACTCCTGGGAACCGGAGAGAAAACAGAACTGTTTTGGAAAGCCTGGCTTTGGCTTTCTGAAGATACACGGTGCTTGTGAAGATCCCCAGCTGAACGTTTCCCATGGCAGCGGTAAGCGTGGACGTGCCTTTCCCCTGTCCTGATGGCAGGGGAGGTGCTGCCCTGCTCCCCCTCCCGACAAAGCCCCCTTCCACCCAGTGTCCAGCACTGGTCTCGCTTTGGCAAAGCTCTACCTTGTGTTTTGAGAGCTGGAGCTTGATTTTATCAGGATCATTGGAGATCTCCAGCTCCGAGTCCAGGTGATTCTCTGCGTCCTCCAGCCAATCAATCAGTTTCTTCCAAGCTTCGTGGAACTGCAAAGAAACAGGATCAAGTCTGAAACTCAACACTGGTGGTGTCCCCAGTCCCTTTGTGGTGTTGGGACCTCCTGTCCTCCAAGGTTGGCCATACTTTGGGGTCTGTCGCACCCTTCCCATGGTTCTCACCTGCTTCGCTCGCTTCCTGGCATCATCAAGAGCCCGTCCCCGCTCCACCGAGCGCTGGACGACCTTCTCCCAGCGGGACTGGACGCTCACCAGCAGGTTCTTGATCAACACCACGTCCTGCTTTTGACTGAGAAACTTCAGCTGGTTCCCTGTTTGATCCAGCTCGATGATGCGGTCCCGATGAGCATTCACCTCGTTGGCGAACACCTGCAAACGGCAAAGATATCCTCTTATCCGTAAGGGAGCTGGATGTGCCTGCGAGCAGCCCGTGGGTGCAGGGAAGATGAGGTGCCACCCTTGTTCCCTCCATCCCGGGGAGCCGTTGGGTGCTGACGGCGCCGGTACCTTGTGCTCGTCAATCTGGGCCAGCACGGCGGCGAGGATGAGGCTGGCCGGGGGTGCGATGTTCAGGCTCTGCTCGGCCAGCGTGAGCCAGTTGATGAAGTCCTGGAGGGAGTTCTGGAAGTCCGTGGCCAGGGCCAGCGCTTCCTCCAGCTTCGCCTGCCGCAGCGGGGAGGGAGGGAGAAAGGGGGGGGGGGGAAACAAAACCAAAACACAACACAGAGGGTGAGAGCTCACGATCTGCAGTTTCGCAGACAGAGGCAGCCTTTGTGTCCCCGCCGAAACGCCCCTCCAACAGGAACCTCGTCGCTTCGGCCCGGGAACGCGACTTGTTTACCAAGGGGAGGGGGTTTCGGTGAAAGCCACCGCTTTCTTTCAAAACAAGAAGCGCCCATGAAAAGGGAGACCTTCATCAGCACACGAGCAGCTGCGTCACCCTCAGCTTCCCAAGAAAGGGATCGCCATGGGGAGAGCGGCTCGGTAAATGAGGTGGGTGATATTTCGACGGCAACAGCTGCAGCACCGCAAATTTATTCTGGGCTGAGGCCACCACGTCCCTTGTTTTATCTCATCACCGGCCAAAAGCCTAGGATGGAGTCAGCTCAGAGGAGGACTTGGCCTGATGTCTCACAGAGGACCAACAAAGCCTGCCTTTCAGAGCCACAGGAGCCTTCTTCCCCCCTCTCCTCTAAATTAACCCAAAAAGCAATTTTACTCTCATTTTCTGTGTGATTTAACCAACTCTGACGACTATCTAGAAAAAAAAAATCTAACAGCTTGATGCTCTGAGACAGCACCACCTGAAAGACAAACTCAACCTGTGCAACCAAGAGAGAGCTTGTCAAAAAAACCCCAAAACCCCCAGCCCTGACCGACTCCATCCCTCTTAGGAAAGCAGAACGGCAAAGCAGGGAGCAACTGCTGTCGGACCAGCTCGTGGAGCAAGGGTGGACACCAACTCTACCTTTCTCTCTTCCATCTTGGTGCTGACCAGACACCATTTCTGCTCCAGCAGCGCTACGCTCTGCTCCGTCTTTGAGCCAGAGCCAGAGTCGTCGCGGTTCAGCAGCATCAGTCGCCCCTTGGCCAGCAGCTGACTGTAGACGTCCTCCTTGGCTTTGAGCTGGCTGTACAGCTCCTGCAAGGGAGGCATCACCAGGGCGTTAGACAAAGGAAGAGCTCGGAGAAGGGCCAGGTCTCACTGCGAACCAAGGTGACGAGAAAATGAGGTTCAGGGCAGGCAGAAAAGTGACAGCAGCGTGTCGCTTTGAGCAGAGAAAGGTGGTTAAAGCATCTCGATGCTTGTCCCAGGCATCAAGTGCAAAATTATCTGTGAGAAGAGACCAGAGAAGCACTCTTCTTCCCATCAGGCATAGAAGGGAGAAGTTTGGATGCTGATATTTGACAGACAGGAGCTTGCTGGATTAAAAGCATTAAAACTCTCTCCTAAGAAATTACCATGTGGGCATTGAGTTGCTCCCGGGCAGTTTCTGGCAGACCTCCTGTGGGTTTTGATGCCGACAATTGGCTCTCCATCCTCGTTAGCCACAGGAGGAAGTCTTCAATCTCACCATGGAAACCCTGGGCCTGTTCGGGAACACATAATCAGCCGCGGATCAGATGACATCAGCCACCATTGATCATGCGCCAGAGTTAACGCTGCGTTTGCTTCCAAACCAGATAAAGAGGCAGAGCCGGATGCACCAGCGCGTTAAGGAAGGTTACACACGGTACCTCCTTAACCACGCGGGTTGTGCCCGGACCCCGCTGTGCCCCTGGCCAGGCACCCAAACACTCCAGGACTGAGAGTTAAACGAAAAACTTGCATTGAAAAACAAAAAAAAAATCCCAGTGTGTCTAACTCCTTCCCCCTTCGTTTCCCCGCAAAGCGAAGGGGGAAGCGGACCCTCAGCAGCTCTCCGCGGCACAGGGGGGTACCCCCGACGCATCTCCCCGACCTGCTGGAGCGTGGACTGCAGCTGCTGCTCCCTCTCCTCCGTCTTCTGCAGCACCGACTCCCAGCACGAATTCAGCTTCTCCAGGCGGTTTCGCAGGCTGCTCGCGTCGTCCCCTGCGCTCGACTCCAGGAGCTCGTTGCCCGCTTTGTTCACCGTCTCCACGGTCGCTTGGTGGGCCAGGACGTCGTTCTTCAGCACCTACACGAGACGTGGTGGGTAAACGTTGGGTTCCTCTAAAACACCCTGTTAGTGCCTGCATGCTCTCATGGACTTGAACCAGCTCAAAACCTTCATGAGAAATAAAATCCTGCAACGGGAATAGACTAAAAACGGACCCGGAGTGGGAGTACTCACATGGTGCTTCGCGAGTTCAACCTCGATGACTTTTGGGTCTCCGTTGATGGGTTTTTGCGCGTCGAGCAGCTCCTCGGTGTGGGTCAGCCAGGCCATCAGCTCCGCCAACGCGTGCTGGAACTGCCCAAGTGCCAGAAGAGCGGCTTCTAACTTATGCTGGGCAAGGACAGGGATGGGAAAAGGAAAATTTAAGTTGGGAAGGAGCGGGAGCATCCCAGTGACCTTCAACCCCGCACTTCTGAGAGCCCAGATCATCTCTCTACCTGTCTGTGAGCAATTTTCTCGCCCAAATTCTCCCAGAGGTGCTTCAGCTCTGTCAGTGGTTCCTTTATGATGTCTCTGTCTGTCTCATCTGTAGCTTTTTTTAGCATCAGTTCACCTTGGTGATTAAGCTTTTCCATTTCAATCTGCTGCTGGTAAACCTCCATTTTAAACTCCTGCCAAAACAAGCAGGACAAAAACCAGAACAAAATGAATCATTGGAGCGCAAGCTCTGCCACGCAAAGCAAGCGCTGAAGAACTGGTCCCACTCCGCCCGCGTACCTTCATCTCGTTCATTTGCTCCTTCACCGTGTTGAGGTCCGTGCCGACGGGAGACATGTTGCAGAGTTTGATCACGGCGTTATCCAGCCAGTCAAACATGGCCTGAAACGAGTGCAGACACCGTCAGCAAAGGGAACGCCAAGCAGCCTTCTCCCTGCAGCCGATCGGGGAAGCGGGGCAGGTGTCTGCATCACCCCGCAACCAGGAAACTTGTCTTTCGGGGCCGAGATGCCTGCTTGGCCAGCACTCGCTTCTGCAAGCTCTTTCGGGCAGCCAGGCTCATCCTGCTGCTTCGTGCAGAAGTGAAGAGAGATTTGGGAAGACGAGCGCAATTAAATATCTGCTCTTCCTTGGAGCCTGCTGTTGAGCTCAGGCTCTAACAGAGGCTGCAAACACTCGCCCAGGAGATGTTTTCTGCTTTGCATTAGTGCAAATCCCAGTACAACTCCACGGAGAGGACTCGCAGTGGCGTTCCCAAGGTCTACCCAACCCACGCAAGCAGCCCTGCCTCTTACTTGAAGCGTATCTTGGTATTGCACAGCCGACTGCATGGCCTCTTCAAGCTTTTCAAGCCTCTCCTTCCAGGTTTTGTTTAGATTTTCCCACGCATTGTTCATCTGCGGAACACAAGATTGCCCACAAAATTCGTTAGGCTCTTCTACCGGAGCTGCCACTGGCTCCTACCTGATTTTATCTGAAGGAGAGGCTGCTGGTTTTCCTACCTCATCAATGCTCTTTTTCACTTCTGGTTTCTCAGTTTCGCCACAGGCAAAAATTAAATCAGTTCCAAGGAGTCGGATGAACTCCAGCTCTTCATGCAAGCCGTCCGTCTCCTCTTTAATAGTCTGCATGTAACACAGTGACAAAAAACAAATGGTTATTATTAAATGCTCTCCCAAAACTGCTCCATGAACAGGAGGGCTAAACCGCTCCCCAACATTGCCACCACCAACCTGGTCTGCTCCCACCTCTGGCCACAGTGGCAATGCTGCTGTTTGGGGGAACTAAAATAAGAATATCTGTATTTAGCTTGACGTGTGCCTCACTGCCTGGCTCAAGATGTTGTTTACAAGAGATGGACTGTTTACAGGAGTATTTTGTCAACACAGGAATTAGGTTTTGAGACTCAAAAGTTGCAAACCAAAGTCAGAATGGTTATAAAAAGGAAATAGCAACAACAAACTTAGCGAAGCATAAAGAAACATCCCTGCTGCCCGAGGTCCAAGTCAAGTCAAATCCACCTGAAGTGGATTTCACCACTTATATGAAACAACCAAACGATAACATAAAATCCAAGCCCATCCAGCTTTACACTTATCTCCGGTCTAACCAAAATCTAAATATACACTTCCCACGCTAGACAGCACTCGGATGCCTCTTCTGAGACTGGGAGCAGAACCGTGCAAACTTCCACATCACTCAAAACAAGTGGGCACACAAATCTGACCGCACACTTGATGAGCTTCCCAAAACAGCAGCAGATAAAGTGATTTAAGTATCATTTCCTCGTCTGGAACAGGGGGTGGGGGTGGTGGGGAGGGATATGTGAATTACACTTCTGGTTTTTAACTTGCAGTTCCAAATTGCAGTGGAAATAACATTTCATAATCCGAAACTGCCTACAAAACTGTTTTACAGCCACTTCTGGCCATGCTCGTATCGAAGATCTGTCCCAGTTTAGCTCACAAGCTGGGTGCAGACAAGTTCCACACAGGGGTACCGTCCCATGGTCCTCACCTCTGCCGCTTCCACCTGCTGCTTGATGATGGAGGGGTCAATGCCTGGGCTCTCCAGGTCATGAACGATGTCCTGCGTGTCTTTGATGGTAGTCAGGAGGGCTGCCATGTCGTACCAGAACTTCTCTGCGAGCTCCAGGACGTCAAGGAACTTCATTTCACGTTCCTCCGCCCGAGCTTTGATGTCTTCCCAGAAGAAGACCATCTGATCCAACTTATCATGGATTACTAAGGAAGGGAATGAAAACATTCAGTGAAGAAGGAAACCTTTGTACAACTCCAAAGCATTCTGCAAACACTTTCCACTGAGAAATAGCCAATGGAATATTCAAATGGGAATTAAAGATGACCAGGACTATCAGAGCATTAACTCAGAGATACTGAGGGACATGAGAAACTCCAGCTTGCAGAAATAAAGCCTTTATTTATGTGCAGGCAAGCTCAGGGCAAATTTGCCCACACACTCTCCCCTCCAACGAACCTCTGTTCTGACCACCTCTAGCGTGAAGTCTACGCTCGCTCAGTCCATGAGCTGGCTGTTGAGCTGCCAAGAAAGGTGCCAATTAGTGCCAATCGTGTTGACAGGTCTCTTTGTGCTGGGGATGTTCCTTCCCTCCATTAGACGCTGAATCGACACCAACAAATCATTTCACAGAGGGCCACCGACGGTTGCCACAAGAGACCAGCTCAGGCTGACGGCTCAGCTCTGCCTGAGCAGCCACAAATACTTCTTTCTCCTCCGGCTGATACCACCCTGTCTGCTCCACATGGAAGCAGGTACCAGATATCTGCATGCAGAGAACTTGTCCTTCCTCCTCAGGCCAAGAGACCCTCCAAAATACACCCCTGGGACATCAGAGCCTCCCTAACAGCGACGGAGCCACGGTTTGGGTAGCAGAAGTCGGGCAGTGCTACCAGCCCAGCCAAAACCTCCTCGGAGATACCTTTTGCTGCCAGGTCCTTATCCGCTCCCTGCGATCGGCCGATCAGCTCTTCCCCACGGCGTTTCAGAGCCTCAAAGGAGGGCTGCAGCTTCTCCAGCTCCACGGTGGCGTTTTTGTTCTCGCTAATGCACTCCCGGATCTTATCGACCTCGGCGGGGATGAGGGGCGGCATGCGCAGGCGGGAGGAGAGGGTCTCCAGCGTCTCCAGCATGGGCTCGATCTTATCGTGGAACTGGAGAAGAACAAGTCCATTAGGGCAGGCAAGACGAGATTAAGCAACGTCGCATCTCTCCCTGCGTGTGCAACAGCCCTTAGCGCTGCGCCCAGCGGCCTCTCGGAGAGGACAAACATTGCCTGCAACAGCAATTAAACCTGCAGCCTCCTGTTCACGCCTGCCTCTGCTTTCCTCTGCTGCCAACAGCCCCAGGCTGCACCGGCTCAAACCATACGTCAGCCGTACAGCCTCACAGCGCCGGCACGGGCAACTGTGAACCAAACACGGCAGCGATTTGTCACCGGATTCAACTGTACAAAATTCACATTTTTGACCACTCTCCCACTTCTTGCGGACGGACAGCATGGCAAGAAAACCCAATCCTGTTTGTTTGAGTATCTGCGCAAAGATGCTGCTGGAAAAGCGCCCGTGTTTGGTGCTGACTGAAATCTCCGCTCGGTGCAAGGTCAGCAAGAAAACCGTCCCGGCAGGAGATGGTGGAAGGCTGCATGCACACGGGGAGGAGCGAGGTGCCAGGAGCTGGGGCTTCAACAAAAGCAGAACCAGAAAGCCAAGAGTGAGAGAGGAAGGGGGTCTAGCAGGGTTTGTTATTATTTTTTTAAAAAAGAAAAGTCAGCTTTGGCCTTAAAGATCCCAAACCCCCTCTCTGCTGGTGAGAAGGACGGCTCTGCACTCTGGCTGCCAGCTCAGGTCCCTCTCTGCAGGCGGTCCCCAGGTCCCAGGCTCTAACAGCAGAGAGGAGACGAGCTCTGGGTGCAAAGCTGATCAGGAGCACGCTGGCTCAGCCAACAAGCAGGAGCAAACCGGCAAGTCCAGCTAGAGCGAAAAGCTCCGCGCATCAGTGTAAACCGCTCTGAAAGCAAAACCTCTGCTTTGCAGGAAGCACTCCCAGCGGCAGCTGGCCACGGCAGAGACCAGGTGGCAATGCAACAAAAGCCATCTCAGAAACGTGATTTCAGGCCCCCAGAGTTAATTTTTAAGCACGTTCTGCTGAGCTGTGCACGGACCACAAATAAAAGTCCGGGTGTAAAATAGAATCGGCCCAAAGAAAGAGTGTAAATGAACGTCTGCGGTGGTGGGGCTTACCTCCGTAATCTGCAATGGTGGGGCGCAGTCAACACAAGAATGAAATGGGACCATGTGGGGAGGACGGGCACAGGCAGCAACACACACAGATAACACATTCCACAATGGGAGTGAGAGATGAGACGGGAGGGGAGTGTGGGGGGAAAAACTCGGAGTTAATACAAGTGCAAACCAAGAGAAGTGACTACACAATACAGGAATAAAAAAAATAAACACCCAGACATGACAAAAACCAACTGTGCTACAGTAACATGGGGTGAAATGAAACATAGCTAGGGGTCATAAACCCTCAGCGGCAGAAACTCTTCGCCCCCTTTCTGGACTTTAGCACCTACGCTCTCTGCCCTTCCTTTCCTATCTCTGCTCCTGCAGTCACCGAGCTCCTCTGGAGATGCCCAGACCCTGGAGACGACCATCAACTCTCCCATACAAAGGGTCCCGTGGCCGTTCACTGCGCACACAGCTTATCAGAAATCAAACTTATCTCTCTAAGCTCCTTCAAGAGGCCCTCCGGGCCCTTCCAACCTTGGGTGGATGCCAGAACAGCCCCTTTGAACGAGCATCATTATTGAGGCTGTAAAAATTTATTACCCTATTTACTATGTCAAGATTCAAACGCCTTCTCCACTGCTTTTGCAGCCAGTGCTGAGCGGCAGGAAACTACCCTGGAGGTGTCTGACCACGCTGTGACTTATAAAGGGTTTTACAATCGTAACACTCAGAATAAAACCGCATTTCAAAGCACACAGCTTCCCCAGGGGTCCATGATAAGATGACTCGGCTCCTTTGCACGCCAGCGTACCTGGGTGGACTGCGAGACGGCTTCGTCGAGCGCAAGAGCCCGCTGACACACCTCCTCCTTGATTTTGGCATACATGGCCTCAGCCGTCGCGTATTTTTTCTGCACCATCTCCCCTTCCTCGGGGTTGAGGTCCTTGAGCTGCGGTCCGATTTTCAGCAGCTTGTCAATATGAGGCTTATGTTCAGCAATGGACTCTCGCAGTTGCTAGGAAATAGAGGGGAAAAAAATACATTTGTTTAGAAATCTATTGAAAGCCGCTGCCTATTTATTTCACGCAACACTCCAAGAGCAGCGATCGTATCTGGTAGTGAACTTGCACTGTGGATTTCTTGAGCCAGCATCTGCCAAGCACATGGCACTCGGCTCTTCCTAACATGGCTACGGCTCTGCACGCGCCGGCACGCCGCCCGGCACGGCTCCTTCCCCGGCACGGCCGGCTCCTGACCCTCCCCACAGCCCCACGGGGGGACACCGCTGAGAAAACTCACTTTGCAGCTCTCTACCCTAAAAGCACAAAGCGGTTCTCCCTGCCACAATCGGGCAGGAGATCCGAAGGCAGCCAGGCTCCCTTGGGCGCAATCTGTATTTTAGTATGAAGCGCTCCAACGTAAGTAGTGATTTCCACATGGTACGCTCACGGCACACTTGTATGACATAGGCAGGATTCCCAAAAAGAAGAGAATGGGGATAAATATCAGAAAACTTCAGAAAAAAGGCACTCTCGCCCCTGCGAGCGCTGCGCCTGCGTTTAAGGCAGAAGAACCGACGGCGCGGGAGATGCAAACGCCGCGTCCTCTTACCCTCATGTCCTCCTGCTGCTGCTTGAGCTGCTCGTGATCGATGGCCGGAGGGGGCAGCTGGGAGATGAGGGCTTGTGTCTCCTCGATCCATGGGTTCAGCTCCTCATAGGTCTCCCAGAACTGGTTGACCAGGACCTGGGCACGCTCCAAGCGAGCGTAGCGCTCCGAGTTGAGCTGGCTCACGGCTTCGTACTGTTGCACCAGGGACTCTGTTTTCTCCTAAAAAAAAAAAAAAAAAAAAAAAGGAGGGAGGAGAGTTACAGCGAGGGATGCAAAAGGGCCCAGGAGAAGTGCCAGCTGCACGCTGCGAGCTGGAAGAGCAGGAGGTGCCTTTGGTGGCCTTCCACGCGTGCAAGCTGTAATTCCAATTAAAGCAGCCTCAGAAATCTCCGCTATCCCCCCCCCATCCCCAAACACTGCAATAAAAATATGCAATAAAGGAGAGTAATAAATGTAGAGAGATTTCTGCTAACGCTGGTGGGAATTACTAAAGATGGAGTAATTTTAAACTACTTCAGCCTGTGCAAGAGCTGAGCATTAGCCTCTCTCCCCTCCCAGTCTCTCCCGTCGCAGAGGGAGGCTCACCTGGAGCACAGCTTTCTGTTCCTCGCCACACGTCCCAAAGATCTCATTGCGCTGGCTGAACAGTTCATCCATGGAGTCTTTGTGCCGAATAATGTCGATGGAAAA
Organism: Grus americana; assembly: GCF_028858705.1. NCBI lineage: Eukaryota > Metazoa > Chordata > Aves > Gruiformes > Gruidae > Grus > Grus americana. Next base: position 551,242 of record NC_072874.1, read on the forward strand.
AGCCTGCAGAAAGGAAACGTCCAAAGAAAGGAAAGAAATCAGAGCCGAGCCCAAGCTCTCCCCCCAGCCCATCCACGGGACCCTCCTGCCTGCGCAGAGACCGCGCAAAACTCAGCAGAAGCGTCCTGCGGCACACTGAAAACCTGGCTGAAAATGCAGATTACTGCATGTTTTTCTCGTGACTCATCTACATCGACCTCTCTCTCAAAGGCCTGAGAAAGCTCTTAAAATGAGGTATCAGTCCACTTCCACACCCAGGGTCCTCACTGGAAGAAAAGCTCCACCATCCATCGTTAAACGCCTGAAACGATGCTCTCCAGAACTGCATCTACCAATAACTTTGCGATTCCCAAGGTCCACGCGATTAACAGCGGGAAGCCAAGCTCAGCTCAATTTAACTTAATGCTTGACGGTTTAGTCCCCCTCCCTTATAACAATGTCTTATTTTTCTTTTTCTTTTTTTTTTTTTTTAAATCCAATAAGCCTGTATGCTGCTCTGATTGCCAAGGCTGGTAAGGGAAGAAAAGGGCCGTTTATTTAAAGTGCACGTTCTTTCAGGCATGAGCTCATCTCAAAGATATAAAAAAACCCCCAGCGTCTCTTTGTTCCACGTCTGGCTGCCGGGAGGGATACGAGGAGTCCCCCACTGCAAGGAACAATGAGCAAAAAGCAAATGTAAAAGCACCCTCATTAATCAATATATACATTTCTCTAAGCTATTCCGGCTGCCAGCGCCTGCAAGACGCAGGCTGAGCTTGCTCCGGCAGCCGCAGGGAAAGCCTTCGAAAGGAGCGGCTCTCTCGAGGGGAGGCCAGGCAAGAGCATCCCTCCAGCCCTAAATGGCCGTGCAAATTTTCGGCTCCTGCAAACGGGCAGGAGGCTTTTTCCTTCAGAAGCCCAACACTTCATTTCTCTAAATCCTCTTCCTTCCTCGTTTTTTTCTTTTACTTACCACAGACAAGTGTTGCATCCCTCCTGGTGCTCTGTGCTCAGCAACCCAAAGCCCAGAAGCCTCTCCAGGGTAAAGCTGCCCCTTCCCAGACGCCAGCCCATCACCCAAACCGCATCCCTCCTCGCTGCCCCACGTACCTTCTGCACCTGCAGCTGAGCCGTCGTCTGGTCTTGCTCCAGGCGGATGGGACCGAGAGCCATCAGCTTCCTCTTGGTCTCAGCCACCCAGGCCAGCTCCGCGTCGGCCGCCTGCTCGTACTGGTGCACGGGAAAGCACAGCGCAGGTTAGCGATGGGCAGACGGGTCGGAGCATGGGGCAAACCAGGAGACATGGGGGGACCCAGCGGGGCACGAACGCCTCGCCCAGGCGTGCAAAGGTGGGGAGGAGAAAGGGACACTGGGGTGGACACAGGTTTCTGACTCCAAGCTCCCCTCCAAGGAGCAGCAGCCACTGTCCCACAGCTGGCAGCTCCTGCAGCTGGTTCTGGGGCACGGAGCATCACTGCAATGCAGGCGCTCGAAGCGGCGGAGCAGCCACCCTTCCCTACGCCTCTACTACACGACCATTTTGCTCGCACGTTCAGCTTGGTGGAGTCAGCGCTCAAAGCCAGCGAGGGCAGTTATTCACGGCGCTCCACAGCCTCCTCTCCAGGCAGGACAAACCTTTTTTGAGAGGGCTGTTCACCTGGAACAAATCCCTGTGCTATCACAACAGGGGATGATGTTTTTCCAGGCCAGAAAGTCACCTATCATCGGCTTTGCACCATCCGCATCACCCACGCAAGCGAAAGCCTGCAGGCAGGATAACGCGGTGCTGCGCCGGAGCTATCCTACCCAAACCACCCACAACGGGACGGGTCAGAAACCAGCCCCGCTGCCACACGCCGCTGGTGGGGCCCGTTCATTTCTTGGCGTTCCCGATGGGATTTGGCCCTCCCGTCTGGCTGTGCTTGCTATCCTTCCCGCCGCCATCGCGCTGTGCGGGCCGGAGCGGTGCTGAGCCGCTCGCTCCCGCTCTCCCAAGAAAACCCATCAGCCTCTGGTGGGGTTATTAAATTACCTGTTGAGACCTCTGAATAGCAGCATCGATTTCTTCCACCCTCTGCTTGACGGTGTCACTGACCAGCTTGTAGCGCTCGTTGGTGTCCGACACGAGTTTATCCAGCCCTTCGCGGGCTCGCCAGGGAACCAGCTCCAAGAGAGCTCGGCTCACCTCGTTCACCGTGTCCAGGACAAGCCTGTGCTCCATCACCTCCTTCTTCAGCTCCTGTGGAAGGCACCCATGGACACGTGTCCTTCTCAGCGCTCCGCAGGTTGACATCCCTCTCCAGCTCCTCCCCGGCCTCTCAAAACAGCGAGCAAACCCCCGCCGGCTCCCACCCTCACGTCCCCATCGCCCGGGTGCTGCTCTGCCAGCCCCCACCTTTTGCCTCTGCTGGAACTGGGGTATCTGCTCGCCGGAGGGGGACTGTCCCCCGCTGGAAGCCAGCTCGTCCTCCACTTCGCTCATCCAGCCGGTGAGCTCCTCGTGTGTGGACTGGAACTTGGTGGCCAGCTGCCGAGCCTGCTCCAGCGTGCGCAGCGCCTTGGTGCTGGCAGCGGTGATGTCCGAATAGCGGGTCTTAATTCCATCCAGCTTCTCCTGGATCAGCAACACCTCCTCCCCTGCGAGACAGCAGCAAGGGGCAGATGATGCTGGGCTGGGGGGGAGCTGCAAGAAGGTTTAAGCAGCCACTTGCCCTATTCCCCCCCATTTTAAATAGCTAATTGCAGCCTCACTTTTCTTCGTATCAGTGCAACTTAGCAGTCTATTTTTACAGCCAGGAAGCTACTCTCAGAGCTGACATTTTCTACCAGCCAGCGTAACGTCCACCTCCTCCCTGGAATAGGAAGGAATCCTGCTGCGAAACCTGGCTTCGCCACAAGCCCCAAAGCCACCACAACCCAGTTCTCAACTAACGTGTCACAGCTCCAAGAAAAAAAGGTCCAGTTCACTCTTTACTGCTATTTTCGAGCGGGCAAGAAACTGCAAGCCAAATTCTTTGTAATCACTCTTCCTGCTACACGGCTCCCACAAGGACAGAGGTCTGTACATCTGCTCCGAGCAGACCACATCTGAAGGAAATGCATCGCCCCGACCTCTCTTCCCACTCGTAAACATAAACTCACACCCACGTGGCAACAGCAACAACTGCTCAGTATGGGAAAGCGATATTAGGAAAGGGCTGGGTGTATTTTTAACCTCTTTCCATGTGATTTAGCAGCTGGATGCAATAAGAAAACCCTCCATTGTGTTGCACAGCGCTGAGCATCACCTCGCCGGCGGTGGGAATCGCCCGCTCAAGAAGCTGCGAGGTTGGTACTCGGGATTTACTAAGCTGGAGTGCTCGTGGCTCGGCATCCAGGTCTGGATGCAAAACAGCTACTTTGGGAAATTTGACCTGAGGGAGAACAGCCTTCCCCGAACAAGGGATCACTGCAGAGCACGGACTTCCCAGGGATGACCATGCGGAGGACGGGGGGCTTCCCAGACCCCCCACGTGGGCCAGAGCACACTCAGCTCTTTGCGTTACCTGTGGTTTGCTTCAGAAGAGCTTGCCCGTTTCTAATGGCTTGGTCCACGTTCTTCTTCCTGTTCACAATTTCCTCGTTCAAAGCCTGGAGAGAAAGGCAAATCGGGGTTACCCGTCTGCAGGCAGGTCCCCCAGTGCTGGCAGAGCACGAACTGCTTCTACCGAGCACGGGAAGGGTGGACAACAGATCTGATACTTGTCCAGTCAACCTTCTCCTGCTACGGGACTTACTGGGACTTCTGGGACCCAAAGGCTCAAATCCTAGAGCAAACCCATCCCAACCCGTTGGGTATGTGTTACCAAAGAACTCGTCCTTGTATTAGCCATAACCTCACTCTTGAAAAGAGCTTGCACGGCCCCCGGGGAGCGGAAGCAGACGGCTTCCTCGGTGGCCAGCCTGGCTTGGAAAACCCACCGGGCTTTTGAAGCTCTCATTCTTGGAAACAGCATCCAGCTTTCTAAAGGCACGGGGTGGCCAAGTCTGCTCAGACATTGTTCACAAAGCAAATGAATCATTTGAAGTTTCCCCGCCCCGGGAAACCCATTTTTGGGGCCACAATTATTGTTTTTAACACATGAAATCTCTTTACGCTTCTCCAAGCTTAGAAGAGAACCAAGAGTGGAACAAGCTTTGCAAAATTAAAGTCAGACCAGAAATAAAAATAAAACCAGATAAATGCAACAAAATAAACAACATAAACATGGAAGAAAATGGAAAATACCAGCTGGTCGGCATGCTGCTTCTGCAGGACGTCCCGTTTGTAATCCTTTACGGATACCGAGCCGAGCTTGTCCTCGACCTCAGCCAGCCAGTTGAGCACTTCCACCTCCTCCTCCCCAAAGAGCCTGGCGTTAGACAGCGCCTGATCCAGCAGCGCTGCCTTCCGGCAGCACCGGTCGTGGACCTCGCCGTAGCGGGTCTGCAGAGAGTCTAGCTTCTCTGCCAGCAGCCTCCGCTCAGCGGCACAGCTCAGGGAGGAGAGGGACTGCCCGACACCGACCGCCCGAGACACGTCGGCCGCGTGGCTTTCTATCTCTTCCTCTAGAGCCTGAATGCCGGGAGGATAAAATGGACAACAGAAAGGAAAATGAGTGGAAAAAATGGATTAAAAAAAACCCAAACCAAACATAGAAGGGGAAAACAGAAACAATGAATGCAACTGAAGGAATGAAGGAGACACAAAACCCACCCGTGAATGGGCAAACTTCATCAAAATAAATAAAGTTTAAACGAAACAGAAGAACAGGAATGGTTTTTCTATCCAGAGCCAGATACATTTGCTGCAAGGTGCAAAGGCGTCAGTTTAACATTTACCCACACCGGCGGGTTGGGGTTTGCAGCCTCCTCTGTACGTAAAGCAGCCCGGGTAACTCCTCAGTACTTGTTTGTGCCAAAAACCCCCTCGCCGTGGCAGAAACACCCACCTGAGTGGGACCTGACACCAACCACCTCCATCGGCAGCTCCCGTTCACGTGGGGCTCCTACCTTGTGCCGACTGATCTGCTGCTGGATTTTGGCGGTCTGGGTACCGATGGGCTCCGAGTTGGCCAGTTTCTTCTCTGTCACTGACAGCCAGTCCGACACGGGCTCCGTGGTTTCGTGGAACTGTTTCGCCAGGACCAAGATGTCCTCCAGCTGCTTCTGCCTATAGTAAGGACATAATAAACCAGTGAGGAGCAGCTCCCCGTTGCAGCCAGGCATGGGAAGCAGCTTAGAGCGATGGGAAGAGGGAACCAAAGCAGCCCTGATCAGAGCAAGGGCAATTGCAAAATAAGCTTTTTCCTGCAGCTGTGACTTTGGGGTCCAGTTCATCCCCTGGGGAAGGCAGCAGAAAGGCTCCCGCTTTGTGCTGCTTTTCTGCTGTTCCTATCACTATCGCGGAGATCCTCAGATGTGCTCAGCTTGTGGCCAGGCTCTCGGTGTTTCAGAGCTGCTGAGCTTCTGTTCAAAGACAGCCCGGCAGCGGTGCAAGATGGACAGTCCATCTAGTTGGCAGTGGTTGAAAATACTGGGAGGTCAAATCTGGACCTCAGAAGTGACTTTATAACCTCAAATATTAGCTTATGTAGCAACAAGCAACTCATAAACAAGATTCAGGCAGCAGAAAGGTGTCAACAGGATGTTGCTGCTGAAGCTAAACGTTAACGCTTAAAGGAATAAAAATAACATCCATCCCCTGCAGGGAATTTATTTAATCTGAGCTCTTCCCTGCCATTGTAAACCACCGCTATCAACTTCAGCTCCCAAACAGGCTTTGATTTCTCATGTTTTCCAGCTGTTTCCATGTTTCCAGGATGTATCTGCACACAAATCTCCGCCAGCTTCCCGCGTGTTGCAACCCCAAGCTCCGGGGCACCGTGAATCGCCAGACGAGCTGGCCCCGTGTTTTTGGCCGGCAGGACGGAGCCTCTCACCTGCCCACGGCCCTGCCCAGCAGCCCTGCCCAGCGGCGCTCCAGGCTCTCCAGCTGGCCCACGATCTTCTCCCGATCCGCGGGCTCGGCCGACTGCGCGATCCGGCCGCCCTCGGCTTGGATCATCTCAACGGTGGCTTTGCGATCGTCCAGGAGTCGCTGGAGGAGCTTTAGCATCAGCAGTGAAACAAAGGAGGATAAAAGTTACTGGATTGGATCAGCAAGAACCTCTTCTAGCTCTCGGAGAGATCAAATCTCTAATTGTGGCTGAAAACCACCAAAAGCACAGGGCTGAGACCAAAGCCAGCCCAGCGGGACAGCCTCTGCCACCAAAACCAGTTAAAAAAAAATAAATAATATAATAATACACTTTAACTTTTGGTCAGCCCTGAAGTGGTCAGGCAGTTGGACTAAACGATCACTGTAGGTCCCTTCCAACTGAAATATTCTATTCTATTCTAAAAGAGATTCAAAGCACTTCTGTGCCAGAGAGGTTTTCAGAGGCTTCCCCATCACCCCCTCAAACTTAGCGAGTTTTTAACTTCCACTTTAAATAAATTTCCTCTTCAAAGTCTCAATACATCAGACCAAGCCTCGGTAAGAATTCATTTCTAAATATTTTACTGCGACCACACTTGAACTTTCATCTGCCTGCTCACAAGGGCAGGCACCAACCCAGGCTGTTATCTCTGCAAACACCGGCACGCCTCGGGTCGGTTCTTACAGTTCGTACATTCGTTTTGTCCAAATACCCAAACCGGTACGTACAACGCCAGCTTGCTCCTGACGCAGCAGAATTACCAGCACAAACAAAACCCAGGGCTGGAAAAACACGGCCGACCAGCAAAACCAGCAGCAAACTTCAAGAGGCAATGGGACAATAAAGTAACGCTGGTGATTTCGACGATGGAGATAGGGAGTGCGAGCAAACGAGTTGCCTGTTTATTACATTAGAATTCGGGGAACCACTAGAAGAGCCACCGTGAAAGAAGCAGGCTTGTGGACATCCCAGCTACGCCTTGTCTGGTACAGCTGGACCCCCAAAATATTGTCTGGCTGTCCAGAGCTCCCCCTCCCATCGAGCCAGCCCTTGCCCTGTGCTTGCTCACCTTCTGCTCCTGGATCTGGGCTTTCACCACCTTGTACTCCGCAGAAGGAGGTTTCTGGTTGGAGATGAGCTCCTCGGTGTCCGCCAGCCAGCTCAGCAACGGCTCCAGGGCGTCCTGAAACTTCCCGCAGTGCAACAGGGCCTCTTGCAGCTGAGCAACTCTCTGGGCCACCTGCACCCCAAACACAACCCCATCGCATGGTCAGGCTGGTGACGCATCGACGCTGGAGCCTCAGCAACCTGTTGATGACCCCCCCTTCTTCTACCAGACCCCAATGAGGTCACGAGAAACCAGTTACAGCCCCTCCCCACGCTCTGACCTTCTTGTTGAGGGTGTTCCAGCGGGTGTTGATTTCTTCCATGTCATGCTCCAGCCCTTGGACGTCACAGTTTTTCCCGGCGCTTTGGATGAGTCCTTGACCAACGCCATTGACTTGCTGTAGTTTTAGCTGGAGAGGATCCACTTGCTCCTTCTGGAACAGCTGGGGATGGGAAGGGTGGGACAGAAAAGGTATTTATAACCCGCGAGCTGCTCTTACAGCCCCTCCACCATTCAACAGATACCACAGGCTTTCTTCTCTAGAGAAGATGCGGTAGCTACTCGCACTGATTTTATTAGAGTTGTGCAAGTTTGTCTAAACTCCTCCCTCGCCTTGACCCCGTAACACAGATGTCACAGGCATTTGTGGGTGTGGAGCGCAGCTTGGGATCTGTGTGTGTCCACCTCTGCTTTTGAATGGGTAAATCCCCTTTTTTTCCAAGCACCGGAGTGAGGTGGAGAGAGCAAATCGGGGAAGAAATGAGAGCATCGGCTCTGGTCAGCCATCAGATTGGGAAATAATGCTCCTGGGGAAAAACCCAAAGCAATTCTCGCAGCGATGCCATTGAGAACAGGGACCCGACATCGCACGAGTTTTGTTAACCACGAAATTACAGACACCGAGAAGCTAGCTGTATTTCGAAAGGCAAAGGCAATAGGCAATTAATGTGCTAGTCATTTACCGCTCCACATATTTGGCATGGTCCCGCCTGGGAATCCTGTGGGGAACGGCTTTTTAAACCAGAAAAGATTTGATAGGGAAGGGGGAGGAGAAGCTCCCCATTGTAAAGAGAGGCAGCAGGGAAAATCCTGTTTCTGCCCAGGAGGTAAGTGCTCTTCATCAGAGCGGCGGATCTGACGCGGCCGCACAGCCCGGTCCTGCAGGACAAGCCTGCTGCGTCCCCACCAGCCCCCAAAAAAAGGGAGCGGAGTCCGTCATCGCTTACTCTGGTCCCTCGGACCACGAGCCCATCCAGAGCACAGGTCACCCAGCGCTGGGCAGGATCAGAGCCCTCGGCTCTGTCGCAACATCTTCTCTTTGGAAAGCAGAGGGGATCGCAGCCAGCCGCCTGCTTTCTCGAGCGTGCCTCCTCCTCGCGTGCCCGAGAATACTGACGGCATCGACAAATTCCCACTCGGATGCAAGACCTCTCCCGGCAGAGCAGGGCTCGTGGATGGCACAGCTCTCCAGACACGGCAATCGCTTTGCCTCCGAAGGAACGCAAGGCAGGCAAAAAACCCCAAACACAAAAAAACACCCCCCAAAAAAGTTCTCAGCTTGAGCAAGAGGAGCTGCCTTGACTTCCTCTGCACCGTTTTCAAAGAAAAAGGCATTTCTTCCCATCGGAGCTCAGCTACTCGAGGGCAGGGAGGTATCGCCCCAGGACACGAAGCGAAGGGTGTGCTGGCAGACGTTGTCCAGAGCTGTTTGCTCAGGGAGAATTGTGCCACGGTTATAAGAAATAAATGGTGACATGAAATCACCGATTCCCCGGCCGCTTCTCCCGTTACCGTTTATATATGGAGCTGGCCGTTAGAGCAGCCAAACCCACGACAGGACCAGGCTGATAAGTCTGGCATGCCGGGCTGCGTCCGAGCCCTCCGCATGCTGCAAAAACAAACGCCAGGGCTTTGAAGCAGCCGGGCAGGGACGGAGCCCCGCAGAAAGCCCGGCCATCAGACCACGGACACCTGCAACGCCCGAATCGGTACAGCCCGAGAGCGCGACGCTGCGCAAGGATCGTTACAAAGATCATCACACTAACGGCCCGAGGAGCGAGCGTGTCAAACGCGCTCGTTTTTCTTTGCTTGTGAAAGATTGCAGGGATTTAGTTTGTTAACCTCACCGTGACTCAGCTTCAAAACAAATATTTAACGTACACCCTTTGCTGGGCAGGGACAGGCGCAGAGCGAGGTGTCCTGCCCAGGCGAAGCGGCTGGACGGACATCTTGGCAAGCAGAAGGACATCTGCTCCACCTCCTCCTCGCTTCCAGAAAAGCTTCCCAAAGCATCCCCTCGCTTTCTGCTTCCCTCATCTCCCGGGCAGCCGCGCTCCTTAACCCCGCCGCTGCCGAACGCAGAGCCCGGCCCCGTGGTGGGAAGAACCGGCAGCGCCCAGGCATCGCCCCGGTGCTGCCGACGGCTTGAACAGCGTTCAAGAAGATTTATGGGGTTAACAATCAGAGACGGCGCACGTAAAATAAGGGTCCGACCAGCAAGGATGCGCTGACACCAGAGCGGTGAAACTCAGACAACAGACGTACAACAGCAAGAACCCGACAGCTCTTCTTCCTCGCCAGGGTCCACCCCGGGTGCCCCAGCCTGTGCTCACACGGACCCCCCCACGTGAAAGAATGTCTCCAAGCCCCTCCACGTGCACCTCTCAAACGGGCGGCAAAGCCCAAAGGATGAGTAATTGCTACCGAATAGGGATTTTTGGTGCTGACTAACTTCTGATGTCTCCTTAGTGATATTTCTCCTAATCCAGATGGCAGTAAATCAGCGCTCGGCTGTGGGAACTCCACCACCGAGGTCTCTCCAGGCGAAAGCCACCAGCACAGCACGGTAAAGCAAATCCCCGAGCGCCAGAGAGAATTCGAGCCCCTTCCTGTGTGTGTTCAGAGCCCCAGCACCTTATTATTGCTCACTTAAAAAGCTACAGAAAGCGGTGACTGCACAGGACAGGAATTATTTGCACTTAATTTGTTTTACAGGATTTTCTCTTCTGATATATTTTCTGCTTCTAAGATGGGAACCACCCTGCCAGGGTCCAGCAAGTAGGTTTTTCTGAAGCCTGTCATTTACATCTGAGTGACCATAATGTACTTTAATAAGTCGAAAAAATTTAAGACAATAGCTTAGGTCATCAAGCAGCAATAGTCTTTTGCCTCCCCCACTTATAAAAACACACAATTCCCCCTCCCCAAAACTTTCTGCCTGCCAAATTCAAGCCAAACTCAGGAGGGAGAAGCTGTTTGGAAGCCTGAACACTGCAGACTGTGGCTGTGAGTTACTGAGCGGGCTCCCATCTCCCACCCACCCCTCAAGTGCAAAATAAAGCAATTTCCGCGCCTGAACCCCCCCCTCCCCGTCTGCGAGCGCCTGAGCAACAAATACCTCGTTATCTGGAACGAATCCATCTGGTAGAGCAGGAGGCCCTTCTGCGATGAGAGCGGTGGTGGGGGGTCCCTCCGTGCCTGCGGGCACCTCTCCCTCGCCGGGCGCCGGGCAAGGAGCATCCCCGCGGCTGGGGGGATGGAGGGTGTCCCCCGGCACGGCCCCGGGGAGGGTTTGTGCGGTGGGTGCCGCGGTGGAGGGTGCACCCAGCAGCACGTGCAGCTCTAGGGTGGTGGGTCCTTCCGAGGGGGGTGGGAAAGCGGAGGGGGGATCCTCTGTGCCCGGCGGCATGGAGGCACTGTCCCAAGCTGCCGCCTCCACTGCGGGTGCTCTCGCAATGGGGTCATCCTCCAAAGCCAGTGCTTCGGTGGATAGGCGCTCCAGGATGGGCGGCACAACCACGTTGGCAAAGTCATCTGTATCCCCCAAGGCCACTACCGGCTCCCCCGCTGCCAGCGGCGCAGGGCCACCACCGAGATCCCTGATGTCGAGTGCGTCGGCCGCTTGCGGTGGCACAGTGGCAACAGGCACATCAGCAAATGGTGGTGGGGCATCCAGAAGCTCTTCCACCGCCAAGGGCATGGCAGTGGTGGTGGCATCTGGAGGCGGGTGCTCAATACACGGTTCTTCAGCATCCACGCTTGGATGCCCAGTGGCTGGCGGTGTCTCCTGAGCCTGGGGCTCTGGGACAGCCACATCCCCTGGTGCTGGTGGGTCGGCTGGAGCAGAAAGCCCCCCAACATCCCATGGGACGGTATCGGGAACAGGCTGTCCCGCAATGGGCAACATGCTGGGAGGTTCTTCTGGGGCAGCCGGGCTGGCAGCACAGGGGAGTCCCTCACCCAGCACCACGGTACTGCACTGTGCTGCCGGCCGGTCCTCCCAGCCACAGGCAAACAGCAAATCCAGATCTCCCGGCTGCAGGATGGCTGCCGCTGCCTCCCCGTGCACGACGGCCACCTCCACGGGGGACCCCTCAGTGTGAGCAGCCCCTTCCAGAGCCAGGCCCTGGCCGAGGGGAACTGTTTCCCATGGGAAGTCCTCAACAGGCACCCGCGACATCACTGGCACCTCGGAGCCCAGCTCTGATGCAGAGCCGGTGTGGAAAGCAGGCAGAGAGCCATGGTGAGCATCCCCGTGTTCTGACAGACGAGTCTGGCCCTCAGCTCCATCGCCCTCTGATCCTAAATCTGTGGCCGCCTCCTCAGAAACCAGTTCTGGGACATCCCAGTTAGACAGCTCGGTCCTTCCAGGCAGAAGGTGATGGTTCCTGGGTAGGTCTGTCCCCTCGACACTGGCTTCGTTGTGCTGCGGGGGGGACTGTGGCTCCTCTGCCGCTGTGTCAGGAGCTAGGGGCTGGCAGGGGGACGCTCGGCTGGGACAGATCTCCTCGGGAAGCTGCACTACCTCCCCGTCAGGAACCAGCGAGTCTCGGTTATCTTCACCCCACCCCACCGGAGCGCTGGGGTAACCAGCTCCCTCCAAGCCAGAGGCTGGATGTGTGCCCATCTCAGGAGATGACATCCCACCAGCCACCAGCACCGCCACCATGTAATCGTCCATGAGCTCTGGGTCCACCAGTGGGTCAGGTGCATCATCCTCCTCCACTGGTGCTGGAGAGCACTGCCGGAGGGAGCCCGATCCCGCCACGGCCAGGGGGCTGGGTGAGGCCCCTCCGTCCGAGTCCGTCGGGGTGACGGCCGAGGTGTCCCTTTCTGAGAAAGGCTCTGTCGCCGGCTCCAGCATGCTCAGCACCTGCGAGCTGCAGGTGACATCAAAGTCCTCCAGATCTGACACCACGGCAGAGTCTGAAGCACTGACGTCCAAAGGGGCTGTACGCTGACACGCTTCGACCACCGCCCCGGCCAGTTTGGCTGAATCTGGGTCCAGCCCCTCTGAGTCCATCGGGGAGACCTGAACCTCTACGTGGGCAAGGACAACCCCATCGCCCTCGTCCTCGTTCAGGCACTGCTCTTCCAGCTCCAGGAACATCTGCACTGAGTCCGTGTCGGACAACTCAGGGCCCGTGGGGCTGGCTGAGCGCTCCGAACCTGGAGCGAAGTCCTCGACCTCGCACTGCACCGCCACGTCCTCGGTACAGCACGTGCTGCCGGTGAGGGGGCTGCCGGCACCCCCCGGGGACGTGCAGGACCGGGAGGTCCCCGGGCTGGGGGCAGAGCTGTCTGCGGGAGCAGAAAATTGTTCCCTTTCTTCAGAAATATCTGCCAAGCAACAGCTCTTTTTCTCCTCTGCCACCAAAACAGCCTTTCCTCTCTCTGACAGTGTCGCCTCCTCCCACTCCTCCATCATCACCCAGCGCTCATCCTCCTCAAATCTCAGCTCAGACTCCGTTTTCTCCCTGAGATTGGAGGTGATGAGAATATCCAGTCCCGCATCCAGCAGCTCTTCGCTAAGGCACGGAGAGAGGTTGACATTCTCCACCGTACAGTCCGATTCGGAGGCCTCCAGGGTCTCCTGGTGCCCATCGCTGAGGCTTCCCTTGATGAAATTCTTCCTGGCTCGCGGCCAGGTGGCACTGGGGAGCCGGTGAGCCCTGGCCAGGTCCCCGACGTGACCGCGGCCGTCGCTCAGCAGGGGCTGGCGCTCATCCCGGGGACCACCATAGCCGTCCGCACCGAACTGCTTGGCCGATAGAGCCTCTGCCACACCGGATGACTTGGAGACGTGCTCCAAGGTGAGAGACTCGGACATGGGCTCACCGTGGTCGGGCTGGCCCGGGCGCTCGGCGAGCATGGCGCTTGACTCCCGTTTATCCCGCAGGGAAGGGTTGGAGGCGCCCGCTTCCGACACCTCGCTCAGCGAAGCCCCCATCCTTTCCGCAAATTCAGTGAAGTTCGGCGGCATGAAGGATTTCCACGACCGCCGGTTGACGTTCTCCTTCCTCTCGGGGTTCGGTCGTCTCCTTGGCGGAGCCGGTGCTGGTTTGGAGACGTCACTGCTGAGCTTCAGCGCATCGAAGATGACTCGCTCGTCCAACTTCTTCGTTTCTGGCGCCCTGGACTCAAAGACGTTGGCAGCTCCCAGCGTCCCGTTGCTGGATATGGTGCTGCCATCCCCCTTGCCGAGGGTGCTCTTAGAAAGCTGGTTGAGCTTCGATCCCTGATCGATTTGCTCGTTAATTCTCATCGTGTCGTATATCGACCTCTGGGGCACGTAGCAATCCTCTATATAACCATCCTCCTCCTCACCCTTCCCCAGACAAGTGCGGTTCTGCCGTAAACAGTCTGGCCGGCTCAGTGGTTTGCCCATGCTCTCGTCCTTACGGGTGACGAAACCGCCCCGGCAACCTTTCGCCCGCCGCTGCAGGAAGCATCACACGGCCAGCAGGTCCCAAACCCGCCGCGGCAGACTCTAATCCCAAAGCAGCGACGCTACGGGGACAGGAGGGTGCGCCGGCAGCACCGCGCCGGCTCAGCAGCCCGACCGCCGGTCCCGAGCAGCGAAACAGCCCATCTCATCCCCCCGACCCCCCTGAAAAAACCCCATCCATCAGCAAAAACCATCCAAATCCGGCAGCTTCGATAAAAGTATTCCCAATCGCCGTTTGCGACAGTAACCGCGGAGGAGTTGGAAGCTCTGAAATTATCCCGTTCGTCCTTCTTTAATAACAAAGGCACTGCTTGTCCCGGCCGCTCACGTATCGCAGCCCGAGCGGCTCCTCACATTTTCTGCCCAGCTCTAAGTCCCGTGGAAGTCCAGCTGGTCTGAATTAGCCTCTCCCCCCGACTCTCGTGTTTTCATTTGAACTGAGCTTGTCAGCGGATATTCGTGCAAGTTTAAACACAGGAAGTTCTTCATTCAGGGCAAACTCGGAGGTTTCCTGTCTCAAAAACATGATGGCATTGTTGTTCCCATCACCCCACCGCGACACCCGGGGCCACCGAGAACCACTGAACCCCCAAATCCAGCCGGTTGCCGCGCGGCAGTTGGGGCACGCCGCGGAGTCCTGCGGCGGTGGAGGAAGGCTGCTGGGTCTTCGCTTTTTTTTTTTTTCCTCTTTCTCCCCAGGAAAAAAAAAAAAAAAGGCTGTAAAACGCATCCAAAAATGGCAAGGGGACGGAGCGGCACGAAATCCCCCAAGTTGCCGGGAGCCGGTGGGGGGGCGACGGGGAGCAGCCGCGGCCGGAGGCTCCTGCTGCTTCTTCCTCTTCCTCCTCCTCCTCCTCCCGGCCCCTCTCGCACTAACTTTCCCGGCGGCCGGCGGCGGGCTGCGGCGGCTCCGCGCCGCCGGGCGGCCCGGCCATGGCGGGGGGGCGGCGGGGAGGGCGCGGGGGCCGGTCCCCGGGGCGGGGGAGGGGACACACCGGGGCCGCCCTCCCCTTCCCCTTCTTCCCCTTCCCCGCCGCTCTCTCCCTTTTGTGCGCGGCTCAGCGGCCGGGCCGGGGGCGGGGGGCTCCGCGTCGCCCCCGCGGGCAGCCCCCGGCCGGCGCGGCGGGATGCATGGCGCGCCCGGGCCGCTGCCTTCCTCCTCCTCCTCCTCCTCCTCCTCCTCCTCCTCTTCCGCCGCCGCCGCCCGCTCTCCTTCCCGCCGGCGGAACAAAAGGCCGAGCCGCACAGGCCGCCGCACGCCCCGGCCCCGCCGCCAGCACCGGGCTCCCGCGGAGCTGCCAGCCCCGGCGGAGGGCGGGGGGAGGCGGGGGCGGGCGGGGGGGCGGCGCCGCGGGGCGGAGCGGGGCGGGAGCGGCGGGAGCAGCGGGGCCGCCCCCTCCCCGGGCGCCGCGGCCCCTTCCAGCCCCCTCCGCGACCGGCCCCCCGCCCCCCCTTTCACCAGGCCCGGGAAGGGGGCACCGGAGCCCGACCGGGGGGGGGGGGGTCGGGGTGTCTCCGCGGCCGGCGGCAGCCCGGGGCTGGCCCCTTCCCCGCCCCGCCGGGGCTGGCCCCTCCTCCGGGGGGAGGCGGCAGCCCCCGACAAAGAGCAGCAACGCCCTGGCTCGGCGGCGGCTCCGGCTCCCCCCGCGCACCGGCCCCGCCGAGCCGCGCTCCCCCGGCCCTTTGTCCGCGCCCGGCCCCGGGTTTTCCCCGAAACGGCGCCTGAAGGCGTTTCCCAGCTGGGAGGGGGCCCGGCCCCCACCCCGGGTCCCCCTTCCCCTCACACCCACTCCTGCACAAAGAACCGAGTTATTAAACCACCAAAAAAAAAAAAACCCAACCCCAACCCCAAAACCCCAAACCAGCCCCAAAGTACCATTCTTGCCTTCCCCAAAGCCGCGTCGCTCTGCCAGCGGCACCAACCGCTCTGCCAAAAACCCACCCGCAACTTGCCACCGCACGGCTTGCTGGCTGCAGGCTCCTCTTCCTAAAAACTAATTTTTACAGCCCCAGCTCTGGGTCAGCAACACGTTCCCCCCATCCCGAGCCCCGTCACCCTCTTTTTCCCCACCGACCCTCGGGTTTAAGAGATGGGGAACATTTAAGACGGCTGCTGTGGGGCTGGGAGAGGGAGGCAGCCCGGGTGCATGAATCACCGCTGCGAAGTGATGCTGAGGGAAGTCACAGACTTGGGAGAGAAAACAGGAGGGCTTGAAACAGCCTCCACGCATCTCCAGGCAACAATCCGCCCCACCAGCCACCCTGCCTGCTACTTCAGGGATGAATTATAACATCGGGATAAAAATATGAAAGGCCAGGCAGGTGCTTAATACATAAAAGCGTGCACCCAGATAGTGCCAGTGCTGGGAGACGGTGACCTCGGTCTGCATTTTGCCGTGCCATAGCTTCGCCAAAAACCCTCCTGAGAAGCTGAAGCCAAGGGCAAGATCAAAAGCCTGATTTTTCGGACGCGCTGCAGGTGCCTGCTGTCTCGAAAAACACTGGGGCTTGGCCAAGGTCATGGCACAGCTGTGGTGGGAGCCTGGCTTCCCTGTCCCCAAGCCCTCGGACCCTTCGTCCCTGGCACCAACCGCACATGCAGCAGCTCCAGCACCGTAGCCCCCAAGGATCTTTTTTCCCTATGGAAAGATGGGAACGGACCTTCTGTGGAAGGGGAGGGTTCGGGGCTGAGGAGGAGGAACGCCCGTTAATTGGCCCGAAGCACTCAGTGGGGCTGGTCGCACACCGGGAAATCTTTGGAAACCCCTTTTCTTATTGCCATGATTAAATATGACCAAGGGAAAAAGCGGGAGGTGGGGAGGGAACAGGGACGTGGGAGGGGGTGTAGGAGCAGCCCCCGGCAGCCCCCTTGCCCATCCATGGCTGCGTCCTCCACGGTCCCCCAAGCCCTCCCAGACGGACGGTCAGGGCTGGCCCTGCAGCCTCCTCCAGCCCCGGCTGCCAACGCTGCAAGAGCATCCCAAGGCCCAGATTTTTATACTTGGCGGGGGACGCACCAGCTCTTGGTCCGCGTTATTAATCCAGCGCAGCTGAAACAACAAGAGAAGGACGGCCGTGCCGTGCCAGCGCTCCGGCAAAGCCGCCCCCGGCTCCCCTGCTACCACCTTGGCCAGGAGCTGGCGGAGCAGGAGCAGGACCGTTACTGCTCCGGGGCCCCTCCGCGAGGAATCCCAGGCATCCGGGCTGGGGCGCGGAGGCTTTTTGTTCCACTGCGAAGAAGGAACGATCTCGACGTGGAGCTGCCGTTTCACAGCCAGAAATTCTTTTCCCATTTCCTCACCGAGTCACGTGCCAGAAGCAAGCCAAGTCTTCCTCCAACACATCTCCCCCCCAAAAAAAAACCCATTAGGGAAATATTCGGCAAGTACTAAAGCCAATTAAAAACCTGCTGTGCCTGGCCTGAAGATCCCAGCCCGAGCTCTTTGCAGGTTCCCCAAGTCATGGCTTTAAGCCACCAAGTGCCACCCCAGCGATGGGGACAGAAGCCGAAGGGTGCTGGGAATTGCAGCTTCAGGGCTTTGTGTTGGTACGAGGGAAGGAGGGGGCAGGACGGGAAGGTCCTGTCTGAATTTTTGTCCTTTCCAGCGTCTCCGAGCGGCTGCAGCACGCGGAGCCTTGCCAGCAGCAAGCGCCGGGACTGAAATAAATGGCTGAGAGAGCTTCAGCCCCGCAGCCCTGAGCTCAGGAGAGCGTGTCTGCTCGCTTCGCAGCTCACCGGACCTGCGGCGCAGCGGCGGTGGGCAGAACGGACCACCAGGACCCCTCATCTGGCTTTTGTTCCGTCACCAAACCTCCTCTCGCCTGCCCCGCTACCAGCACGTTTTGGCCAAACCCGAGTTGGGGTTCATGGCTGCGGATGATGCACTCGGGCGCTGGGATGCTCGTGCTCCGGCAGCCAGCCCGCCGCGGGGAGAGGACCGAACCCGAGGGCTGCCACCCAGCCCAGCCCCACCCGTGCCCCCCCCAGGCCATCCACCGGCCACATCCTGCAGACAAAGACCCTCAGCTAAAACCCACCGGGAGGTTCTCCCAGACTTGCTCCAAGTACGGGCACCCCCATGCATTTCCCAGACCTGTAGGTTTCAAACTTTCCTCATATGGCCACCGGCCCCGGAGCGCGGGGACGCGTGCCTTCCCCGTCACAGGGTGATGTCACCCTGTTTACGACTGCATTACATCCTGCCCGCCGCTGCTGCCACTGTTTACATGGGAAAGCAGTATTTGGAAACCAATATATTTTTAGCTTTCTTTTAATGCATCTCAGCAGCTGGAAATGAGGGACCTGTGTTGTGTGACGAGCAAGAGAGCCCCGAGACAGCTCAAGATCTCTGATGGACACGTCGCTAGTGAGCCCAGGGTACAACCAAGGGCCTTCTTCATCCTCAAAGCTCCTTTTTAAATCTTCACCTTGGTGCCCTCCTGCCCTGGGCAGTGCAGCACCCGCTCACCCAGCGTGGCCGAGGGTGGATGCAGAACTCCTCCCGCCTTTGCATCGTGAGCTTTTGTCCCTACGGGTTTTGCTGACTGCGTCCCCCGTGTCCAACTCCGTGCGGGTCACCAAGCTGGTGGTGGCAGGAGGAACCACAGGGTCGGGACATGGCGCCACATCGAAACAAGACGGAGGGGATAAACCCCGAGAGCCTCCAGCCCGACGGAGGGACCCGGGGTGGGTTTCAGCCTCCCCCAGACACCATGATAAAAGCACAAAGCCAAATCGCACCGCCCCAAAAATCTGCCTTGGAAACCGCTTTTTAGGTTTCGCTGGGATTTTTACCAGAGGATTCATGGTTTTTTTAAAGCCTTTGCTGCATTTGTCGGAAGGTCTGAGGGATTTCTTTATCTCCCTTTCAGTGCCGTTGCTCTCCGAAACTCGCTGCTTTTGCCAATTCTTTGCAACTGCCGTTTTGGTGCCGCGTGGGCAAGCCGAGCTCCCAGCCTGCGCCAGGCGACAGCACCCGGGCTAATCCCATCCCAGCATGCCGGGCTGGGTGCTCCCTTATCCCCTCGCCTTACAGCTGACTTCAAACCGATTCCATGTCAGGCCCCCGCCACCACGCAATCCCTCTCTTCAAAGGCTACGGCCGTTCGTGACGCAGGGAGCCAGCGCGTCTTTCAAGCAGCGATTTGCAACCTGTACCCCGTTAATTCGGGACTTTCCTCCACAGGGCTGTGGGAGGAAAACCTCGGCTGGCTCCATGGGGGTCTGCACCTCCACTGGGAAAGTTTTAAAGAGGTTAAAAACCAAACTCACAGAGAAACGTTCTGCAGTTTGGATGTACAGATGCAGTGAGCACTGCGTTTTTTTAATTTATTTTATTTTTCCACGGGTGCAGGAGCTGCACCATGCTGCTTTCCCTGCAAGGCAGCTAATATAGATGTTGGTATAAATAATTCTCCCGAATAAAGCCTGGAGCCCACGTGTTACGGCAGCGCTCAGGCACAGTCCCACACCGTGGCATTCGGTACTCGATTGCCGCAGAGCCTGGGGCTCCCCTGGGACCCCATCTATATACACAGAACACCCCAAAACAGCCCCAGAGTAAGCCAGGCTGGGACTGTGAGCGAAGGGTAGAGCCACGTGCCGGGGTGGTGCGTCCTCACGGCCGGGGCTCGGCTGGGCACAGGAGGTGCAATCTGCTGAAATGCCCATTTTTGTCCTCAGCTTCCCAGTTTTCCTGCAAATTCCCCTCCGTGGCTGCCAGGCTTTGCTCTGGTGCTGCACGAGGATGGATGAAGCACCCTGGGCTCTCCGGCCATCCCGCCCCATGCTGCCAGTGCCCCAGCACCCACGGCAGGGTGCTGCCACCCTGGGCAAATGGGAAACTGCAGAAGCTGCTCCTCGCCTGGTGCCAGAGTAATCAGGGACAGCAGGGAGAGCCGAGGGATGGGGTGATTAATAAACTGCTCTGGAGGCTCTTTAGGAAGTGAGGTAAGTGTGTTATCATCCAGAGAATCCTCTGGATGGGAGACATTTTAAACCACTCCTTCAGCAGAAGAATTGGCAATTGTTCTCGAAACACTGTGGTGACTAATCCAAGCCCGAGCCCTTCCCCAGAGAAGCCCCCGTCTGCTCCTGACCCAGTGGCCACAGTCACTCCCTGCCCCAGAGGAGAACGGTGCTCGGACACCACGAGCGATGAGAAAGTCCTGTGCCGGCTCCACCACGAGCTTCCCCACGGATCCCCCCTCCATGGCCGTGCCCCGCTGGGACCGGGCTCCTCTCCCTCCTCTGCTCAGCCCTTGCAGACAAAAAGCTTCCCATCTCCTCCTCTCTGGATCCTCAGCTCTCCCGGTCTTATGCAAAGCTGGTATTTTTAGTATCTCCTGGAAACGCTGCAAAGTGTCACCACCACCAGCTAACGAGCGCTCCTGCGAGAGGACATTCCTACGGCCATCTCCCTCAGCTGAGACCTGGCAGGGTCATCAAAGCATCTGCAAGTGGGTGGCTTTGGAGCAGTGTCCCACGCCAGCTCCTGAAAGGGACCATTTGATCACAGCCTAATTGTTTTACAGTCAAGAAAAAAAGAAAAAGCGCCTCGCTATGATTTAGTTGGTCTCAGCAGCTCTCGGCTTAATTCGCTCTTGTTCTCGGCTTGCTCGGGATCCGGGAAGCGCCTGTGCCTCTTGCCCGCCCGCTGAGAAGTCAAGGTCAAAACCCATCCGCGCCTCGCTGATGAACGAGCGCGCCGGCAACGCTCCCTTCAGGGAGGCCGAGGTCCGGGGCCACGTTTGCTCTTTCCTTTGCGATCAAATTTATTTCCAAGGAACGAGGAGGCTGCAGGGGCCGCTCGCGCTCAAGTGCCTCTTGTGCAAACACGTTTATTTCCAACGCCCCCAGATTACCAGGTTAGAAGTGCACCGAACACCACCGAGGCCTTGCAGCTCTGCTCGGGCCGCTCGCCCCAGCCAGGGCCGGTGACAGCCCCGTCACCCGGCACAGCCTGCGCTTATCACCCCCCATTTATCATCCTCTTCTCCAACAAGGGGAGATGGTGCCTTTAAGGCAGCTTAACAGCTGTCAGAGAGGAGGCATTTCTGCGTGTGTTGCTGATGCTCAAAATACTAGCCAGAGATACTTTAAGTAGGTCTGGAAAGCGTTCAACGAGAAGACACCGTGGTGCAGCCTGTCCCCGCTCCCAGCCCAGTCCCACCCAGCTGCTCCCAACTGGACGCCTGTCGGGAGCCGCACGCATTCCTCCGGGGGCACAGAAGGGTTAAAAATACCCTCGGCCGGGCTGGGGCACAGCAAGTGGCAGTGTCCCCTCCCTGCCCCATCCCATCCCAGAAACCCACCTCCCCTCTCCCACCCGCCCCTGAAGCCCCCCGCCGGCGATGCACCCCCAGCTACGGGGTCTTCGGCTACATGAGCGGGTGTGGAGTTACCAAAAAAGCTTCCCTGGAGGCCCGGGCCGGGTGCTCGGGCATCGCCTGCGAGCACACGTGCCTGCTAGCAGCAGCTAACGTGCCATCTCGAGAAATTAAGTAAATGCTTTGGTGTAAACACCTCGCCTCATCAGCACACGGATTCGTTCCAACCCTCTGGTTCAGCCCTGCGATCCCGAGATGGGATGCCGGTTTTCCTCTGCCCGTCCCGGAGAGCGGCTCTGCAGCGGCAGGAGCAGAGCTGCCGGTCCCCGAGACAGGATCACAGAATCATTCAGGTTGGAAAAGACCCATAAGATCATCATAAGTGTATCTCACAGAGGAAGATCACAAAAAGCCACTTGTGCAATCAGGGACCGCGCTCGTCCCCAGCCCACCGAGGACTGCACTCTGCAAGCGTAAATGGGATAAACTTCTGGGCAGAAACCACCCATTTCGGTCCTCCTGTAAAATAACCACCATGAAACACCGCACGGCACTGGGCAGCCAAGTCCCCGTCCCATCTCTCCCCCTGCAACGACAACAGCTCACGCGGGGGATGCGATGCCCGTGAGCTCCCTTGTACCCCGCCACGGCCACGTGCCGCCGGCAGCCCCCTCTCCCGAAAAGCAGCATCCTCGGGCAGCGGCACCTGGGAGAAACCGAGGGGCACCGGGCACGAGGCAAGCGGTTATTAGCAACAGCGGCACTTCTGATGGCTCCGTTGAGTCAGCTCCCCGGCTGAAAGGTTGGGGGAATTAAGAGAGTCATAAATAGAGCGCCAAAGAAAGCCACCGCAAAGGGGGGCAGCGGCAGGGAGGGCGCGGGAGGGAGCACGCGTGGGCTCCTGACGAGCGCCGGCTAATTGCTCCTTTTACTTCGGGTGAAGCGGGGAGGACCCGGAGCAGGATCAGACAGAGCAGCATCTGAATGGCAAGATGACTAATGCTGTTCAGGGCTTTACTCACTCACTGCATCACCCCTACTGGGATTTATTTCCTTTTTTTTTTTTATTTAAGCAGACAAAGAGGGTGCTGGAGGCGCAAGGGCTCCGCAGGCCCCGGACGACCTGACCTGCTCTAAAATAAAATGGGAGTTTCAGTTATTGCTGTCTAGGGATTCTCCCTCCCCCTCTCCATCCTCCAGCATGAAACCTTTATTGGCGTGAAGGAGCGGTGCCCGAGTTCACTGCATTGAGCAACTCCGGTTTCAAATGACTCCCCAAAAGATCCGTGGCGGGAGGAGAGGCAGCAGCCCGAAATCCCGTCTCCTCCCTCCGCTCCCCGCAACCTGCCCTGGCAAAGCCATCGCCCGCGAGGGTCGGATGCGGCAGGTCCCTTGCTCCCCGCGGCAGACCCCCTCCTGCTCCCCGCTCCTCCCCGGCCGGGGCGAGGGTGGGGTTTAATTAACACTCGGAGGCGAGATGCAGGATAAGCGGCACGGCGTGTGCCAGCTGCGGCAGGTCCCGGCTCGCCGGCATTCCTCCACCGTGCCCCAACGCCGCCAGCAGACGTGGGGCGATGCGCAGCTGTGGTGACGGCGGAGCACTGGGAGGGGTCCGGCAAGTTGCCGGAGGTCCAGCCACACGCAGAGGCGTCACCACGCGTCTTCCCCTGCGCCAATTTGAACGCGATGGCGACCGTCTGGTTATGTCGAGTTTGATTATTTTAATTTCCTTGGGTTTCATTTTGGGTCAAGTTCTCCAGACTCTTGCAGAAATCCCTTCTGGTCATTGAGCACAACTCAGAAGGAAGACAGGCTGCCCCGTTCCTGCTCTCATCTTTGTCACGGGCAGCAAAGCGTCCCCAGAAAACCAAAACCACGCTGGCATGATACGACTGGGGAGGCAAGGGCATCCTTCCACTCCCGAGCATCGCTCTGTATTGCAGCAAGCCTAAAAATCTCTGCTAGCGCCTTTGACCCAGGGCTGAGCGTTACAATCTGCTTTGTAGGTGAAATGTGGCAACGTTAAGAGTTTCTCCAAAACCAACACGGTGAATCAAAGGGTCCCAGCTCAGAACTGCCGATGCTAAGTGCTGGCCAGGCTTTGAAACCCAAGTTCAAAATCCACTGTATAAAAGATAAACAAAACCCAGGCTTGAGCTCCCTTAGCCAGGAGGCCAAGCTACCCCAGCACAGATTCCTTCCCAAAACCCACCAAAGAACTGGATCCCACCAGCCCTCCACGGCCCCAGCCGATGGATGCTCCTTGGCCAGACAGGACGAGCCCACGCCTGGGGCTTCTGGGCTCCAACCCAAAACCTCAGCTCTGCTTCTTGGGCGTGCAAAGGAAGAGCAGCCCCTCGCACTTGTGAACGGCACAAGCTTTACCCGAAGCACAGCATTCATTTCCCTGTCTTTCGGGAGGAGAGGTTGTAACTTGGGGTCTTCTAGCTGAGGGGCTGCTGATGTTGGAGAAAACCCCTGCGCCTTTGCGTGACCCCGCGTCTCTCATCCGTACCCGGGGAATCGCTTCCCTGGGGAATTCTGCTGTTTGCTAAACTGAATCAACATAGCTGTTATGTTTAGTAACATTTCAACTGTTGCTCATTTGATTCCAGTCATTAAAATTTAATATTACTGTAAGCTTTGAGAAACCTGAGCTGACAGCAGAGCGGAGGGGGAAGAAATGTCCCGGCCTGAAAGCTCCTGCGAGGAGCTCTCGCTGGCGGCTGCCGCTTGTCCCTCGAGCCGAAGAGCCCGACTCGGCCGTGTGATGCTCGTGGAGATGCAGCGCAGCAAGATTCTTCCAACTGTCAGTACTCTCTCGTACAAAAAAGGGGCTTTTCAGAGAGGCGGCAATGGAAACAGTCACTTGGGTTGAACTCATGCTGAAGACCTGGAGTTAGGGATGAGGTGCCTTTGCTCTGGCAGCTTAACGTAAGCTAAACCCATGCTGTTTCTTCTGCGGCATAGCTGTATCTGAAGCGATCCGTCGGGATGTCCCTTTGGGCACAGACTCCAAACCACAGAAATGCGTTTCAGCTGCACTTGATCTCACCATAAAACCAGGGGTTAAAACGGCTAAAAGTCTCTTCCGGATGGGTTTCCTACGATCCTCTAACGGGGCGGTGCTCAGAACCAGTCCCTACCTAGTTTCCCCCACCCCCCGAAGGCCAGGTCCACCCCGCATTGCCGTCCTGGCTTCCGATGGCCGTGGGTGCTGGTGTGGGCTCAGCCCCGCGGTGTAGCCATCCCCACCGTCGTACCCCCTCGCTGAACCGAAACACCTCCTGCAAACAAAGCTTCCCCCCTCCCCGAGCAAGATCCGACAGCTGCTTCCCAGCCTCCCACCCCTGAGAAACCCGGCCAGGAGCCGCACTTAGAGCGGGAGAGGGCTCATCCCTCCCGTAGCCAGGATTAGTCCCTCTGTGACCTGGGAAAGGGGCTGGGGGGGAGAGAGAGCAAACTCATGGGTGGCAGTTCTCCAAAAGTTAAGGGTTTGTTGTAGGTTGTGGCCTTTTGGGGCAAGTTTGAGGGGTGTTTGCGGGCAGGAAAAGGAAAATATATGGGAAGCTTCAAGTATAAGCTGCTTCAAAAGTCATCTGTTCACGGCCTCCACCAGAGCCTTCAATATATCTTCTTTATTAAAATCTGGACACAATGAGTCCAGAAGTGCCCACCTTTGTCAGGGCTGCATTGGCAACTTGCCTGGAGCCCTGGGGCCATGCCTAATTTGCATCTCATTTACACAGATGTTCATTAAAATTAATGCCTTAAGACATGATATCTGCCTGCGTTTGAGCCTTCTGGACAGACAGACCGCGACCGCTCCTGGAGAGCCCCGGCCACCCCATCCTCCTCCTCATGCTCAGCTGCATCGTCCCCACGTCGCCCTGGGGAGCGGTGCCCGGCCGAGGAGCTGCCCCGGTCCCCCCGGACACGCCGTGCACGCATCTCATTTGCGATCCAAGAAGGGAGACAGTTGTGACATTGTCTTAGGCGCTGAGAAATAAAAGCCTGGTGCAACCAAGAAAAGCCCCCCCGCGCTCCTCGCTTCCCCCAGAGCCCAAGCCAGACTTCACCGCTCTCCCTCCCGTGCGTATGGAGCGCAGACGGCTCCCGCCCGTACGCTGTGCTGCCCTTCCACGTGCAGATCGGTATCCAGGATTACATTTCCCCTTAGAGAGAACCGTAAGGTGAGGCTCTGCAAGGATCTGCTCTGCAACATTTACGATTTGTGCAGAAATGCTTGCTCTCTGGATGAACCGTTCACGGGAGGAATGCTGCTGCGTAACCGTGATTGCTCCATCCACGCTTCTCGCTTCTCCCCCATTTTATTCTCAGCCATTACACGGCAAAACCCTACCGTCGCCGCTCCGACTTTCATTCTTCCACGAACAAAGACCCCGACTGCACTGTGCGGCCCGCGAACGACTCCCGGTAAGGACACGTCACCCCCCCAAAGCACCTCTGGCTCACGCGGCCCAGGCCACCGTTGTCTTACAGCGTCATCCTCAAGGTCACGGAGATACAGACCGTTTGGCAGCGCTAGGACGGGTCCGGCTGTGCCTGCCAGCCCCGCTCGCCAGCCCGGCCAGCCGAGCAATCCGCACCGGTGCTGGGGTTCGCCGTCGTTTCTAATGAGCGCTGCTCAGCTGGGAGTAATCCCTTGCTCTGCGGGAAAGTTTCGCTGGTTTTAAGGACTAGAAACTCTTTTTTTGGACATATTTGTTCCAAGCGACTGTGTGGTGTTTAAGGATGAAGTTAAATCCTTCCCACCAACGCAAAAGGCCGCCCAACACAAGAGTTAACAGCAACGCGACCAGTGGAGTTTGAGTTTGCCCCGTAAGTAACACTTCCAACCTCTTTTTTTTGGATAAGCAATCCCCAAACCAGAAATACCTTGTCCTGGTGAAGGTTTCACAGAGCTATTAAGCGGTGGAACGGGATCAATTAGCCATGAGATGAAAAAGCAAATGGCTGTAAAAATGCCTCCCCCTCCCAGCCCCCATTAACACCAGGAAACGAGCAGCCAGATGTAAATCAGCCCAATCATCAGCTACGGAGCACATCAGTAATAGAAGTTTCACAGCAAGAGAATTTCTAAGCAGTATTAATATAATTAATGTAGTGTAACAGCATGACCCAACACCATAATACTGTACAGAAAAAATAATATCAAGCACACTCCAACTCCTCCCCTCTCACAGCATTTCATGCAAGCCTTGACATCTCTGTCAGATCTTTGCTGGAAACATGAACGGCCCACGGCAAAACTTTGCCTTGGGTTTATTCCCCGTGTGCGTCCCTCATCCCACACTTTATCTGTGGCTTTATTTGTACCCAAGAACCCCAAAATGGATGGATGTACGTCCCAGATGGAGTGAACAACAAGCAGGAGTGGCGGAGCAGGTAGAAGGACCTGCAGGATGATCTGATCTGGACTAGGCGCTCAGATGATGCCAACTTACAGTTCAGATGGACTCAAAAACATCCCTCCCTCCCCCAAAACCTAAACGCCGACCGCCTCTACAAGCCCAGGAGGTACCGGCACACCAACATTGCACAACACAAGGACAACAGGGAAAAGGTTTTTCTCCTCCCAATCACAAAATCTGCACCTTTCACCGCAGACTATCAACTCCAGCAGTTGATCTTATGCTCTCCAGACTGAGGAGATTTCACCACACCAAAAATGCTGACATTGCAGCAACGAGCAATGAAGCCGCGATAGCTTGAAGACCGGAGGTCCTACACAAAAGACCACAACACTAGACAAACCTTCAAACACCAAATACCACTTCAGAAACATCATAGCATAAAGGCTTACCTTGAAGTCTGCCAACTGCTGGTTGATGGTTTCCACCTCTGTTCCCACCACCCACTGCAACGCCTCGTTCTCCTCTGCCGCGGCTGTCATGTGGGTCAGCTCCTTCAGCCTGCTGTAGAAGTCCTCGACGCGAGACAGTGTCGTTTCTACCTGCTCCTGACGGTTCTTGCCTCTCTCTGTCAGTTTGCTGCACTGTTTATTCAGCGTCTCCAACTCACGTTTCAGTCCTAATAAATCGGGGCTTCCTTCATCCTCCAGCATCTTCTTACACTCACTTTCAGAAGCTTCGATGTCAGACTTCAGCCTGTGGAGTTTGCCCAGGAACGTGCGAACGTCCTCTGCTTGGGACTGAAGGCTGTCAGAGTCTCTCCCGATGGGGCCCATGCTGTCCAGCTCATCATCAAGATCCGCCAGTTGAGAGAACATCTCCCTCACCCGATTATTGAATTGGCCGATCCCCTCAAGCTTGTTTTCCATGAGCGTACAGCAGTCGTTTACTTTCTGCTTCACAGCTTTGAAGTCCTGCTGAGCCACCTCAGCTTGGCTTAAGAGTTGGGAACAGTCAGACCCATCTGGGGCATCTTCTACTAGACCCTGAGTGAAGTTTTTCAGATAATCCACTTGTGGCTCCAGGGCCTGCAGCACCTCCTGCTGTGCCCTGAGCTTCTCCAAATTCTTGTTGCTGCAGGCTTGCGGCCCTAGCGCATCATAGATCTCCAGCTGGTGCTTCGCCCCTTCCAGCTTCTTCTCAATGTTCTTGAAGCTCTCTTGAAACTCCTTGAGCCTCTGTGACATTTCTTCAATAGAACCAGTCTTGGCTTGCAGCTCTTCTGTGATGGCATCCATCTTCTGATTGATGCCAGCCTTCTCATCCCGAACGTCATCCTCATCAGTTTGAGAAGCATCAATCAGGATGTCAGCAGCACTGTTCAGCATCTCCAGCAAGGAGCGGCGCTTGTCCACGTCGCTCAGCATAGCCTTTGATCTCAGAAGAGTCGCCTCCAGCTGCACCGGATCCAGAGTTACTTCCAGCTCTGACATCTTTGCCTTGCAGTCCTCCACCCAAGGCAGGAGGTCCTCTGTGTGCCGTTGGTACTTCTGAGCTTTCTGCAAACAGTCCTTGAGCTTCGAGTGTCTATCGGCAGCCTGCTTGCTGAGCTCTTCCCAGTGCGTTTTGAGGCCGACCAGCTGGTTTTGCAGAGTGGTCTTCTCCTCCCCAGGCTGGACAGAAAGCAGCAAAGATTCTCCCTCGGCTACAATCATCTCGTAGGAGCCACTGTGTTGGTTGAGGCTCTTCTGGAACTCTTCTTGTTCCTGAATTTGGCTCTGTAGCCTCTCCAGTTTAGCTGAAATAGGTTGGCTCTGAGCTTGCTGGCACAGTTTGTCATCCAGCCAGGTCCTGAGTTCATCAAACATATGCTGGAACTGCTGGGAACTTGCAAGCGCAGTCTGCAGTCGGTTCATCCGGTCGGCTGAAATGGAAATAAGATTAGAGCGCGACAATTAAGCTGAAATCAAATAAGCAAAGTGCAATTATTTAAAATCATCTCAGATGCACCAACTGTGTTTTGATTAACAGGAAGGAGTTTTCCATTGCATCACTAGCCTTTTTGCTCGCTGATTCATAAATTTCTTAAGTAGTAACAGGCAATGATAACGCAGGAGTCTCAGTTCTCCTGACCATTCTCTGAATGCAACCTCCTAGAAACCAGATGAGGCATCCCAAGGTTATAGGGTGGCCACTGGTCTTCTCCGTGCCCCATTCTGAATTTAGGAACCAGTTGTTGGGGTTTTTTTCCAAGCACAGCACATGCCACACTGCTCTGCAAGCCAGGCGGCCTTGTTGAAGAGCCACATCATTGGGACTAAACATCTCTACTCGCTCTCCAGGCTCAGGTATGTCTGGAGTGTGAACTTCCCTGTGCTTAGTCCCACATAAAACACCCATGAAACACCCTAAAAAATGATAAATGGTGCTTCCCCTATTATTCTTAGAAACTTAGTGATGGGAGAGCCCTTTGGCAAAAAGCAGGAGTGGAGTTCAACATCCCGACATCACTTAAGCACCTTCTCCGCTCTGTCTCACCTGCCAGGTCTTCCAGCCCTTTGAGAGGAAGCGCCACCGTCTCCAGACGTTTCCTTAACTCGTCTTTGAGATACTGCTCCCCGATCAGGACAGAGAGGCCATCACAGAGGGTCTGAGCCTCTGTGATCTCCTCTTCCAGCTGCTCCAGGTCCGAACGGATCTCACTGGTTTCCTCCAGCTGCTGTTTCACGGCGTCGGGCTGCGTGCTGATGGCAGACTGGCTGCTCAGGCGCTGCCCAACCGCCTTCACCTTCTCAGAGAGGCCCTGGAGGAGCTCCTGGTACTGGGTGCTTTTCACTATGGCTTGGTCAATCTGGCTGGAGCGGGAGTTGAGGCGTTCTGTTAGCTCAGACCATTTCTGATTAACTCCTTGCAGCTCTTCCCGCACCTGGCTAGTGGATGGAGAAACATCTCCAGGGCCAGTCAAGATGCTCTGAGCTGCCTGGTTGAGCTGCTCATGCTGTTGTCTACGAGCTTCAAATTCCTTCAGCATAAACTGGAACAGAAATAACATAAAAATGTTTGCATAAAACTGACAGCTCCGAGTACACACAGTCAAAACAAACCAGACCTCCAGGCGCTTTATCCAGCCCACAGAACCAGTAGGAAGAGCCCTGGGGTGGGACGGCAACCGGGCGATTTGCTGTGACCTTGCAACTTAAAAAGCTGGGAGGGGTCTGCCACCCCAGTACTTTGCTCTCTCTCTTATTTGTCCTACTGCTGAGTAATGTAACATAAACCAGTTAGATGGGAAGGAAATCTAATTATGTTAACTGGGGCATTTTATGTGATGATGTGGCCGGTTACAGACACGTTAGGATTTGGAAGCAGGAGGTACGGAAAGGGCAGGCTGCCAGGCGGAGGGGCAGCATTAGCAAGTCCTGCAGAGCATCAGCGCAGGTCTCGTCTAAAGCAATTGCACTCTCCAAGAGGGGCCAAGTGATTCACTGATGAGTCAATCCAGTGCGGGGAAGGGAGCTCGAGCGCTGCACCCCTTTCCAGTTAGTCACAGTAGTTTGTGCTCAGCGGGGTTTGGAGGACTTGGAAGAGGAGCCACGAGGTCTCCCAACACTCGCTGCACGGCAGAGCACTTGCAAGACAAATAACTCCGAGGGCAATCTTCCACCTCACACACTGGATGAGACGCCCTCCCCTCCTTGTCCCGAACCCGCCCTGGAAGAGGCGCGCGCAGCTCCCGGCTCACCTGGACCTGCTGCTTCTGCGCGTTCAGCATGTTTGGGTCGATGGAGAGAGGTCCCAGCACGCTCATCATCAGCTCCTTCTCCATGAGCCAGGGGCGCAGCTGGGCTTCGGCAGCCTGGAAGCTGGCCAGCTGGTTCGCCGACTCCTCCAGCTTCTGCTGCCGCTCGGCCGTCGCTTGGCTGGCTCTTTCCCACCTGCAATCTGAAGCACGGGCTGCGTTGGCGGTGGTCGCGCTCCCGGCCAACCCACCCCTCCATCGAGAAGGTTTTCTTACCCTCCCCATGGTTTCCCCGATGGGAAACCTCCTCCGCTTTTCCATAAAACTAGCGTGGCTCTATTCACTCTCCATCTAATAAGCCGTTACCCATTTCTAATGGCTACGTGGTCTTGAAGCTCATAGGAAAAAAAAAAACCTCGCAAGCAGGATTTCTGCGCTCTAATCACTACTGCCATGAGCTGGTCTGACCTTGGGTGAGCCATCTCACATCCCTGGCTCGATAAATGAGGATACTTTCATGTGTATCAGTCCTCACACAGCACGTTCAGATCTCCCAGATGGAGAACTCCGTAAACGCGTCCCTGCTATTTCAAAGAAGAGAATCTCTGGGCTTCTTTTTAAATACACACTCTTGTTTAGTCAACATTTCATTACCTAGGATAGCCTTACTAATGATTAGAATTTTATATCAAGCGGTGAAGCTTTTAATCAAAATAATCAACCCATGTCGCTAATCCTTTTTTTTATGCCTTTTTTTTTTTAAAAAAGAAGTAATTTAAGGAGGCAAGTCTTTAAAATATACATCCATCATAGAGATTTCATTAATCACGACAGTACTCATCTCAGGAACACCTTGTACACCAGACAGCTTGGAGATAAGCTCGCTATTTACTGAATTTTAATTAGACATGACTCTGCTCTGCTGTGACTTTGGAATCGCCCTGCAATCCCAAACCACTTCTAATGTGATGTTTCAAGACAGAAGCCTCACTAAGTGCTTCAGGCACTTACTCAGGTCTTCCTGCATCTTCTTCCAGTTTGTTGCTTCTGGAGAATCTGGATATTTCTCCAGCAAGCCAGAAAGTGCTTCCTTTACCTTCTGGATCTTCCCAGAATTCTGTTCCAATTCAGCCAGAAACGCCTAGAAAATAATCATGTGAACTCCTTGAGATACAGGGCAAAAGAATGAAATCACCGGGTAGGAACGAAGCAGCAGCTACAAGCCGGAATTAGACAATTTCTGTTCTTGCTCTTTAATGAAATCACTTTATTTTATTAGCAATATCATGAACTAACTTGGCTCTGAGAGCAGGGAAAGAAAGGCTGGGAATTGCTTTCCAGGAAAAGTTGGAGCGACCCAGAAACAAGGGCTAGAGATAAGCTCCCTTCCCCTGAGCCAAACGCTTGAGAGCAACAGGTCTGAAAGCAAAGAGGCCGAGCACAGCGCGTGGGCTCCTGCTCCACGAACCCGCCCGTGATCCCTTCTGGGGAAAGCCCTTTAACCCAGGGCAGGTCCTCGTTGCTAATCCTTCTAGTCCCGCTGCAGCAGAGCACATCTCTGAGGACCTTTGGGAGGAGATGCTCAGATCCCCGCTTTTTTTTTCGCTCTGAAAGAGAAATTACCTTGTTGTGCTCAGCCTGGGCTCTCATCGTCTCCGTCTTGGTGGGCGAGGAAGAGGCGTCCAGCTCCGACAGCGTTCGTTCCTTCGACTCCAGCCACTTCAACATCGAGCTTGCCTCCTCTTGCACTTCTTCCATCTTCTCCAGCATAGCCGAGAGCTGCTGCTGGCGTTCCTGCAGCGCCGCGCCAAGGCCCTGGTACCGCCGGGTCACGTCCGACACATCGCACTGGATCTCGGTCAGATCTGTTCCCAAAGAGCAGCCTGAGGTGAGGACCGCCGCCTGCGCCGCCCGTCCTGAGCCGGACTCTCAGGTACTAATCGAGCCCCGGGCAGCCACAGCCGGCCAAGCAGCAGGAGCAAGAGGCCACGCTGCCGTCCGTCTGTCTGCAGGGCAATGTCGGGTTATCCTCACCTCTCGTGCCACAGGGGCCTTTCCAGCTGCACCATCTATGTATGCTGACAGTTTGCAAACAAAGCAAATGCCGTCGTGCTTGTGAGACTGATGCAAGCTGAGCCCCCCTTTCGCAATGTCACTGCTAATACAGTGCTAAATAATTTGACATCAAAATGTAAAGCCATTTTATGCACCTATTACCTCGTTGAACTGGCGAACTAACAGCAGATAACGGGCAATAATTAAAATTGCTCTTCAAACTGAAGGGTCGGACGCCGTTCTAATCCCTTAGAACCAATAAATTTAATTGCAGGCCTTAAAACGATCTCCCATTCATCAGCTTTTACCACCACCTGACAGGGCGTCAGGGTGCTGTCACTCCCCAAAGCTGCCCCTCTCCGTCCTTCAGCCTGACCTACGTCCTCCATCACCGCCTGCCCGTCCCGCGGCTCTGGCTGCCGCGCAGCACGGCTGAGAATTCGCAAGCCTATTTGCAGGCTCATTTCCCTTGCGCTGGGATGCTGACGGCATCACGTTGTGGTTTATATTCTCACAGATGGAAATGCACAGACAAAAACAGACAGGGAGACGGTGAGGCGGCCTCGGCATGCGCGTGCCGGCACAGCGGTGACAGCGAGCTCACCTTTGCACGTGTGGTATCCATTCACGCTGCCTACCGACCCTCCCGGAGCGGGCAGCGCGGCACCTGAGCAGAGGGGATGGGGACAGACAGAGGGACAAGACAGACGCATTAGGAATGCGGACAGCAAGCGATGAACGGCCCCCACGACACGGACCACACCGGCCACCAAGCACAGACGCGGCATTTCCACCGGCCCACCCGCCTGGCGCCGATAAACCCACCGGCTCGGCGTCCAGCGATCGGCATTAGCTGGATTTGGAGCCCGTTTATTTCTGCTCCTCCCGACACGCCCGCGCCCCTCGCTTTCCTGGAGCTGCTCCTGCATCCCTGGCCCAGCGGCAGAAGAGCTGAAGCCGCCCGGGGCTGGGCACCTCTCCCAACATCGCCCAGGGCGGACCGTCACACCGGGGACCACCGGCCATCTCTCCACGCCTGGAAACTGCTACCCTGAGCATGATTTTGTGAATTATAATATCAAGTTAGACTGCTGAATGCCCTCCCTGAGGAGATTAACTCCCCTGAAGAGATTAACTCCTCCATATTCTCCTTTCCTTACGGGAGGAAGCTATTTAAACCCGCCTTGGTGCACAGACGTGCTCTCTTTGCCAAGGGGCTCCGCGCAGGATGCGTCAGTGTCCCCTCCCCGGACACCAGATATCGCAGCTACGTTCACAACCAAAGAGGGGTTGAACAGAAACATTATTGGGTAAATCTGTCTCTCTCTAACCACACATTTTAAAGCTTTCATGGATGTAAGGGGCTGCAGGTCCGGTCACCCCCCATGGTCACCCACAACAAGCCTCTCCCCACTTCTCTTGGAGGTTTCCCACCAAACTGCTCATCCAGTTAACCCCATGAAACATATCTAGTCTGTGAGTTCCCATGAATGCCCATCAACGATAAGAGCCCAGGGACTTGTTCTCAGGAGCTGGAAGACATCTTTCAGTTGGTTTCCAAACGAACCAGACATAATCTCATTGCTTCACAGACTTGAAGCCAAAAAAGTAAATCACGTCTGAATATCGCAGTCTTAAATTTCATCCAGATACGAAACCCAAATGCTGGAGTTTGATTAAAATCCTCCAGCCCTCAGGAGGCTGAAGCACATCACCAAAAGCAGGAGCCGCCTCCACGAGCTCCCTGCGGGGCCGAGAGCCCGGACCCCCGCGCTGCGGCAGCCTGAAGCTCCCATGCTCCATCCGAGCAGTGGCACGCGTCCCCACGCTGGGCTCATGGCAAACGCAGGGCAATTCAGTGCTCGTTATGGTACGGCAAATGAAGCCAAGTTGGCGGGCTCCGAGAGCTCGGCTGATGTGTTAATGCAACGAGCAGCAGCGACTCGACCACGGGGCTGAGACTCACGACACTCACACCATCTCTGGTCCTCTGAAATTTGTTAAAAAGGGGAAATAACCCCAATTTTTTGCTTGAGGCGGGCTCAGAGAAGATGCAGCAGCGAGAGCAAACAGAGCGCCGAGGAAGGAGGCATCCTCAGGAGAGCCGGGCTGCGACTCACCTGCCTTGGACGGGGTGTCGGGGGCCGTGATCTCCACGATCAGGTTTTCCAGGAGGGTCCCTCTGCGGCCGATCTCCTCCACCTGGGCCCCCTTCCCCTTCCACTCCTCCAGGAGATCCTGCTCAAAAGCAAAGGCCGGGATCGGAGGCTGCGCTTGCCCCGCCACAGCCCTCCTTCCTCGCCTGCCCGTCACCTCTGCGGTGACTCAGTGGGGTGGCACCGGGACACGGCACCCGCGGAACTGGCAAAGGGCGCACCGGCACACGGCAAGCAGGCTGCGCTGGGGAGGTGGGTGTCTTTACGTTTATTTTTGTCGGGGGGAATCAAAGAGTGAAAAGCTCTTCCCTAACTAGCAGGTCTGTCGCAGGAAACCTTCTTCTCCCTCCTACTCTTTCGGGGACCTCCCTCCTCCTCTCGACACAAGCCAGCCTCACGCGAGTCCAGTCCCCACAGCTTTTGGCAGAGCCGCGGCGTGCTGGAGCCCGGCGGCGTGCCGTGGGTGACTCAGCAGACGCTGCTCTGCCTCCGAGTCAAACCCTTGGCGTATCCTGACTTAAAGCATCACGGTGCTGGAGAGGAGCGGGGGCTCGGATGACGGGAAGCCGCCTTCCAAGTCTAGCAAGTGGAAACACTCAGCAAAAACTGAGTGTGCTCGGTTCTCCCACTCCTAAATCCCTGCCCCGAGCAGGCAGGCGGAGGGAAGGGAAACCAGGCAGTGCCCAGGAGAACCTCGTGCTGCTCCCTCCTCCGCAAGCCAGGGACCGCTGGGCACGGGCACACACCAGGGGCTGCAGCCCAGCAGCGAGTACAGGGGAGCCCAGGATTCCTGAGGCCCTAAAACACCTTCCAGGACTCTGCTTCCTGGGATTTATTCCACGTTCCAGCGTTTCTACACCAGCTGCCAACTTTCCCGGTCTGGTTCCAGCTCCTTCTGCCCACCTGGATCTGCTGCTTGCGCTTGTGCAGCTCCTGGGTGCCCAGGGAGGTGTCGGCAGGCGGCATTTTGCCTTCGCTCTCCCTCAGCCACTTCCTCACGGCCCCGACCAGCTTCCGAAATTCATCCAGTTGCTCCTGGCAGGACGACGCATCCTTTTCTCTGAGAGTGAAAAGGTTTCAGAGAGTCAGAGCTCGTGCTTTGCCTTGCAATTACCCTCGCTTGAATGTAGCACAGTTGTCTCTCTAGAAGCCCTTCTTTTTATTATTATTATTAGATGTTGCTTAGGAACAGCGCACGCAGAGCTAGCCAAAGCGGGGTGCACGCCGCAGCCTGTCCCTCGCTGCTGCTGGCCCCCCCCAAACCGCAGCCGGTGGCACTTTTGGGGCCGCTCCGGCACCATCGCGGGACCACCACAGCCAACCCGCGCCGCCTT
Organism: Grus americana; assembly: GCF_028858705.1. Taxonomy (NCBI): domain Eukaryota; kingdom Metazoa; phylum Chordata; class Aves; order Gruiformes; family Gruidae; genus Grus; species Grus americana. The sequence goes on from NC_072874.1 coordinate 587,043, forward strand.
TGCACCGGGCTCTTTGTCCCGGCGGGGGGAGCGAAGCTTTCGGGAAGACAGGGCTCATTCATGCCGTCTCGCCCCAGCCAGCTGCAGCCCGGGGGAGGCCAGGCTGCGTCGCCCCTCCTCCCCGGCCACAGCTCTCATCTATTCAGCCCGTCCCGGAGGAACAAGGCAGCCCCCCGGACGGGAGCCACGGGCCCCTCCGGCTCGCCCTCGCCGACTGCAGCTGCGAGCAGCCTGCACGGGGCCGGCTGGAGGCGGTTCTCTGTGCGACACTGAATTTCTGGGGGTTATTATGAGATTCATCTGCTTTTCCCCATCACCTCCCCTGTATTCGCCAGGGAGGCTGGAGATACAGCCTGGGAGGTGTGACCCCCCGGGGACACAGGCGAGCTGTCGCTCCGACCTTGCTCAGGCTGCGATGGCCGAGTCGAGCTCAGGCTGCTGCTAAAGCTCCCCTTTATGCCCACTTTAGGGGACTCTGGGGACAGGCTGCTCTGCTGTCACCTCCCGGAGAGCACGCCTGGGGCTGATCCCCCGCCAGCACCCTGCTCCCCTCCGGCAAGACGCTCTGGGATGGAGCTGCGGCAGCCCACACGCCGGGAAACGCACGAACGCCAGCTCCTGCAGCACCAGGAATTTTTCACAACGCCCCCAGCCAAGGCTTTTTATAAAGCGTCAGCTGGAGCATGCTGCCTTACGTCTCCGGGCGTGGGAGGAGGGAGGCAGGAAGAGTTCGCTCGTGCCCCCCCGCCACGGAAAGAAGATCTCCACGGGGTCTTGCTCCGACCATGATGCCACCGCCAAACTCCGCTCCCCAGGGGACGGCTGGGTCCCTGGGACTCACCTCTCTTTGGCCACCCTCTGCAGCTGCAGGAAGTCCTTCTTCAGGCTCTGCAGCTTCTCCTGCTGCTGGGAGGTGCTGGGGGCGAAGCCGCAGGAGCTCAGCTCCGCAGCCAGGTGCTCCAGGACGGCCAGGTCCTCCTGGTGCTGCCTCATCTCCGAATTCAGTTCCTGCCAAGAGCAAAGGGCGATGCTGATGGTGCCCTGGCCAGCAGACTCGAGCAGAGGGGATGAACCAGACAGCCCTGCGTCCCGGCGAGCTGGAGAGACCCTCTGCGGGCAGCACCACGAATTGCACCAGTGCCGAAGGGCAGCACGGCTCAGTCCCACCCGCTCCTCCAGCTCTGCCTCAGCAAATACTTCAAGCAGCTGGTGGGTACAAGTCCCACCTTCCCCGGCGCTGGTGTAAGGCCGTGCAGTGAATGGGACGGGGGGCACTAGACCAAGCCAAATCAACTCCCCCACAGCACAAGTGTCCGGTTTTACACCAACTTAGAGCATTTCTGAGGCTGTGGTCAAACCACCACCCGTAGCAGAGCACTTGTAGGAAGCCAGAGGAAGGAATCCCGTGCAGCCGTGAGCGGCCACTGGGATCCACGGCATCTCCGAGGGCTTTGTCACATCCTGCGCTGTGCTTACTGCCAACGCTCGGGCGTTTCGCTGTATTAACCCGGTGGAGTCTTTAATTGCTAAAACCTTGCTATATTTGGACTGGGCCCTAACAGCCTGGCTAGAGATCCCTTCCGAAAACCAGCCTGGCTCCAGGGAGATGCCATTCCCTTCTCTCACTGCTGGAAAACAGCCTCAGCTGCTCCCTGCCACGCTCTCTTCCCCAGGCAAAGAGCCAGCACAGGTCCTGCAGATCCTGCCAACCTGGGAGTGAACCAGGGACTGTTTGCCCAGGAAGAAATCATTGCAGAACGGCCCTGCCCTAAAACCCCAACACAGGTGGAGTCTTCTCCCCCTGCATCTCACCTGGATGTGCTGGGAGAAGTGAGCGATGTCCCGGTCCGGCTGGTTCCCGGATGCCAACATCCGCGCTCTGCTCTCCGTGAACTGCTGCAACTTCTCCGAGAGCTGCTCGTACTGCTCGACCTTCGGGAGGAGGCCCTTCAACGCGTCCTCCCTCTCCCGCTGCTGCTGGCACAGCCTGCCGAAATGCTCCGTCACCTCTGCCAGCTTGCCCTGCAGGGCAGAGGCCGTGGGGCTGTCTGCCGCCGCCATGAACCGTGTCACCATCTCACGGGTGGCTTCCAGGCAGCTCTTCTGCCTGGCGATGTCCTGCTTCAGCTTCTGTGGCAAGCACACACAGAAAGGATGCCATTTTAGGAAGGCTATTGAGCAAAAGGGAACTGGCTGCCCTTAGAAAAGAATAGTCAGGCAAGAATAGTTTTCTATCCTGGTTTTCCCTTCCTTTCTGATCTCCCCAACCTCTGCCTCTCCCCGGTGCCTGCTATCTAAGCCCTGCTTGTCAGCAGAAGAGAGACTTTCAACAGGTCTGTGCCCTGGCTTAAAGAAATTAAGTAAAGGTTCTGCTCATAGCGCTTTTTAGGGCTTTTTGTGCTTTCAGAATACTGTAGCTAAGCCCCAGCAACTCCCTGCACGACTCAGGTCCTGCAGACAGCCGTGTTTGAGGCGGGGGAGCTCAGGGACCAGCCTTACCGCACTCGTGGCAAGCGAGTCCTGGATGGAGGCAGAGGAGAGCGCGGCCGGCTGCTCTCCCTCCAGGCTCTTCTCGATCTGAGCCACTGACTGGAGGAGGCTCTCCAGGCTCTCCTGGACGCTCTGCGACTGGGCGATGGATTTCTGCAGCAGGTCCGAGCGCTCGGCCATCTGCTGGGAGAGGCTCTGGAAGCGGCTCACGATGGCATCTGCAGAGTTCAGTGCACAGGAGAATCAGCGGCGAAGAGCTTCTCACTTGCAAGGACCATGTGTGGCTCCTGCCAAACTCTCACTGATGATGAATTCCCATCCCCGAATTCGGCAGTGAGAGAGGGACCCCGACACAAACAGCCAAACTGGATCACGGCCCTCCCCATGTGCAAATGCAAACCTTGAGGACGTGTTGCTCTGCGCCTTTGCCCCACCTTCCCCAAAAGCGGGAGCCTTCACCTTTCCTCCCTCCCTGGTTGGTTTTCACGCTCTCCCCATCCATCCCTGCTAACGCAGGCGCTGCTTTGCTCCGTACCTGTTGTTTCCTGGACGTGCCCGTGGTCCGGGGCTGGCTCCCCTTGTACGTCCAGCAGAGACCGAGCCGCTTTCTGGAGCTTCTCCACCGGCACCTGCTGCTCAGCGAGGTCTCCCTGCAGCTGCTGCTTTGACACGAGACAGGGCAAAGTCACCGGTGGGTCAGACCTTCACCTGCGGGGAGCTCGGTGCTCCGTTTAAACCCTCCTGAGGGATCTTGTTCACTTAATCACAGAATCATTAAGAAAAATAATAACGTAGGTTGGAAGGTCTGACCCCACGCCGTGAGCAGGGCTGACTTCAGAGCTGGATCAGTGGGTCTGGGCTGTCCCAGCACCCAGCCACCCTCATGGGGGAGGAATGTCCCCTCATGTCCCGCTGGGATGTCCCCTGCAGCAGTCTGTGACTGCAGCCCCGCGTCCTTGCTCTGAGCACCTCTCACAAGAGTCTGGCTCCACCTGATCTGCAGCGCCGGGACCTGCCGAGCCTGCCGGCACATCTTTGCCCTCAACCAGCAAAAAAAGAGCGAATGGATGGAGTCTCTTCCCTGCTGCTGACTTCTCAGAGCAGCAGCCAAATTCCCACACAGGCTCCAGCGCTCCCCCAGGAGATCAGCCAAGGACCCCGTACCTTAGCGCTGGCGAGCTGCTCTTGCAGAACGGCTGGATCCGAAGAAACCGTCTCCGAGAGCAGTTTCCCAACGGCAGCTTCGCTCTCCTGCAGCCACATCCTGAGAGACTCTGCCACCTCCTGGAACTGCTGGTAGTGATCCAGCAAGGTGTTCAGGTGGGAGCCCAGCTTGGTGCACTGCAAAGGAGCAACAAGACATAACAGGAGGATGCAGACAAGCACAGAGAAACCTGGGCGCCGCTGGAATATGCACAGAAATCAGCAAGAAAGAACAAACAACTAACAAAACCCAATCTTGCCATATGTGGTAAAGGAATTACAGGAGGCAACATGCAGACTGACACCAAGACAGGGGGTGTTACTCCTACCCAAGCCCTGAAGAAGACAATTCTTGTCCTACAATCTACAAATGTGCTAGAAGTCCAGCCAGACACCTGAGAGAAACATCCCTCTGCCAGCCCTGCTTGCTCAACGTGCGCAGGAAGAAAACAGCACCCGGGGTTCCACTCCCAGCCTTGCAAAGCCCTCCTCGTACCTTGGAGTGCAACGTGGTGTATCTCTGCGTCGCATCCTCCAGCTTGCTCTTGACCACGCTCCCGGACGCCAGCAGCTGGGACCCTGCGTCCCCGGCAGCTCCCTCCGCATCCAGCACCTTCTGCCCCGACATGGTAACGAACCGCAGGTCGCCTTTGTGGGAGATCACGTCTTCCGAGAAGCTCCCCTGCCGCAGGAGCAGCTGCCGGAGGGCCGCGGGGTCGCTGTCGCCCTTGTACATCCCCTCCAGATCCTGCTCCGCTTGCTTCAGCCAAGCCTCGAACTCCCCGTGATCCCGCAAGAACTTCTGCAGCTCGTCCCGCAGGACTTGCACTTGCTTCAGCCGCGTCTCCGACTGCGAGAAGGAAGCCGCGTACTGGTCCTTCAGCTCTGCCAGCCGGCCCTGGAGCCGGTCCCGCTCCTCCCCAGCCAGGCTGTGGCCATGCTTGTCCAGGAAAGCCTGCGCCGACTGCGTGGCCAGGATGACGTCCTGCTGCTGGGACAGCAGCTCCTGGTGCTGGGCCTGAGAGCAAAGGTGACGCTTGCGACCGAGGGTCTCTGCCCACCAGCACCCAGCGGGTGCAGCGAGGCCACGCGCGTGACTGAGCCCCCGCACCCTCCTACAGCGCTAGCAAGGTGGGGGAACACCCCAAGGCTGGGACTCCCACAGAAGAGTGACCCCTTTTCTGCCCACGAAGCTTCTCTCGTTACCCTGATTGCACCGTGCTGCGGCACCCACCCACCACCACAGTGTGCGTGTCCTCCAGGAAGCCAGGCAGGGACTTCCCAGTCTCCTGTATGGAAAATCACCCTGAAGACGTGTTCCTCCCTGCCAGACCCATCTCACACCCCATCCTGCTCCCAGCACCTGGAGGCAGGGGCAGTGCAGAAAGCTTTGAGAGGGGTGAGGTGTCGGTCCTGACCTTCAGCCTCTCGTATTGCTCATCCAGGCTCTCGGCAGCGCTGCCTGCTCCCGCGACGCGGCTGTCGGGGACGTCCGGAGCCCCTGTCCCTGCTCGCGCCCCTGGCGCTTGCTCGATGGGGTGCACTCTGTACTCCAGGAGCCCTCCCTTCTGCTCCAGCGATGCCACCCAGTTCAAAAGGGAATCGATCTTATTGCTGTTCTCCTCCAGCTCTTTGGCAGCTTTCACCTGAAGGCACAAAGGCTCCAGATAAGACTGGCCCAGTTTATGCATGTTCAGCAAACGGTTGCATGGCGGAGGGAGACAAAAGTCAACAGAAGGAAAAACCCTGAACGGTTTTCCAGCCACGGCAAACATCTGAGACACTCACAGACCTTCAAAACACTTTGTGGCTCTCTGAAAGGGGGGAAGGTGCAAAGAAGCTGTGAATAAACTCAGCCCCTCTGCTACACTGCATTTCTAACCCTGATACAACCCACCCCGAAGGACTGCAACTCCGCGCATGCAGGCGTGGGCATCGCAGGCTCACGCTCCCATTGAAGGTTGGCCCAAAGGCAGCACAAGGTGCCTTTTACTCCTCGTTTCCTCCACAGCCAGCTCAGCTGTGGCTGCAACTCTCACGGCATTTCACAAGAGAAATGCCTGGCGGGGGGACACCTCACCCGGGGGACAGACGGGAAGGAACAAATTGCTTTATGCTGCATCACCCAGACGACTGCCAGGACCCCGAATGAATCTGATTGCACTGACTGGACCTCACAGTCCACCTCAAGCAGAGCCCGGGGGGCTGCAGCTCCCTGCGTGTTACCTTTTCAGTCTCCTGCTGCACTGCAGCAGTCACAGCGCTCTCCAGCTCCTTCTGGGCCATCTCCGTCCTCTCCTGCAGGGACCGGTACTGCTCCCTGGCACGCTGGAGCTTCTCCTGCAGTGCTGCCAGCTCCCCAGGCTCCATCTTCGCCTTGTTCTCCTCCAAAAACTCCTCTGTGCTTTTCAGGATGCTGGCGAATGAGGCAGCTCGGGTGTGCATGTTCCTCTGCAGCTCCTAGACAGACGATGCCGTAAGGCTCTACACGCTCCCGAGGCAGCGCCGAGTCTCTCTGCCTTCTGATCCCTGTTTTTTCCTAAAGCACTGACCTTAACATCGCTTTGCCTCTGCTGCAAGGCGGACAGGTCCCCTTCGCTGGCTGCTCTCTGCTGCTCAGCCAGCGTGTCCTCCGCCTGGCACAGCCAGCGGCTCAGCTCGGCCAGGCTCTGCGCCCGGGCTGCCTGCTGCTCCTGCAGCGTCTGCGGGCAGAGGGAAGGGGACAGGGGACAGTTAGTGCCGGTGCTGCACCTCCGGTCACGCACGTCGCTGAAAAGCAAGGCGAGAGGTTACAGCTGGAGCATCTCCTGAAGATGAGGATGCAGCACAGAAAGCGGCTTTGGCAGCTCTACACGTGCTTCCTCTCCCTCTCAGGCTCGCACGCTGCGGGAACGGGGCTGAGGTGCCGAGTCCCTGCCGAGCAGGAGCTGCTCACTGCACGTTTGCCGCCGTTTGAGCAGGGTTCTCTCAATCCGCTCTTTGAGAAGCCCGTTCAGCTCCACGTGGAGCCACGCTCCAGGACCTGCACTCCTCTCTCGGGAGAGCTCAACCAGAAGTTTCTGTGCCTTTTCCATTCAACCTTAGAAACATTAAAACGGCAGCAGAAACTCATCTAATGAGAGGTGACAACAACCTGAGGTCAGGTAGCACCACTGCGGAGCCCCAAACAACCTAAGTAGGCTGGTTTTTTGATCCTGGGGTGGGAGAGGGAGCCCGGGAGAGAGAAAGCGTTTCTGTGGCTGATCCAGCTCCTCCGTTTTGCTGCCAGAGCACAATACAGAAGCGCCTGTTTGAGCAATTGAGCATGATGTGACCTGAGAGTCCCTGCAACGTTCCTGTTCCCCTTTCCTAGGGGAGATAAAGGGTTTTGAGTTTCACTGGGCATTTCAGCAAGGTGATGTACAAACTTGTGCAAAACACTGTGCTTGTTTCTCCCAGTCATAAGACAAACAACAGAAGCAAATTGAAAGAGCCTTCTTAAGAGCTCTTCAGCTGCAAAGCGAGTTCTTCTTGGGTTAGGATGGGCGCACACTCAATCTGAAAAAGCAAAGCAAACTGGTTAATATACACACACACACACTCCAGAAAGGACAGGCAAGAGTTACAGAGAGCAACTGTTAATAAAAAACACATTAATCCTGGCTTGAATAAGAGGATCCATGCAGTGACGGGTGCTGCGGCAATGGCAGCAGAGACCTGAGGACTTGCTTGTGCAGCTGCCTGCTGCCTTGAGACATCTGGGACAGCAATACCTGACTTGTGCGGTGGAAATAAGACATTAGAACTGCCAGGTGTCTGTGGTGGCCCCTCTGCACGGGGATTTTCTGGTGGGGTTACAGAGACCAGGGTTTATTCCACCCGGCCCAAAGCATCTCGATGACTAGCAGAGGACTGCCCGGCTGTGCTACCCAGACCTCGGCAGGGCTCCGTCTTTTGGGAGGAAAGCGATTTTCTGCCTGGGAGTTACGTGGTAGGAAGAAGACAGACTTTAGAGGAAGATCATGATGTGCAATGAGAAGTCGTAAACTGTGAGTGGCATGCACATGAAATCCCAGATACGAAGTGTCTCAGCGCACGTTCTTGTGGCCGGGAAGCGCTTCAGCGAGCAAACTGCGGCCAGGAAGCAGATGTCTCACAACCTTCACCTGATCCGTCTGCTCCACTTGCTGGAGACAGACCTGCAGGACCTCCACGCGGGTTGTCACGCGCTCCGACAGGTCCCGGAAAGCCTTCTGCAGCTCATTGAGCAGCCTCAGCAGCTGCCTGCTCTGCTGAGGGGTCAGGTCCTGGGCGTGCTCAGAGATAAGGAACTGGATGTCGAAGGCAGTGGCGTCGAGCTGAGACTTGGTGTCAGCGAGGGGCTCTTTCAGCTCCTGAACGGGAGAGAAAAGACCTGTCAGGCAAAATGATTCTGCAGCCAGGGCTTTCCTGCACGGCCAGCTTCAGATGGGACATGCGGACAGGCAGCAGCGTGCACCCAGAAAAAAAGTGCTTCGTCAGCACAACGACATAGTCCAGAAACCCCACGATGCTCCCAAAAGCACACTCAGCATCGAGGGGACAGTGTCGCACTGCAGCAATTTTCCAACGCTCCTCTGCACCAGGCGTCCAGCACCTCACAAGGTTGCTCAGACCACACGTGTAGGGCTGCCCTTGGGTCTGAAGATGACCTGGAGCTGCCAGCAGCCCCGTCCGGTCCATGGTGACTCCATGTGCCACCACTGGCTCTCGAAGCCTTCGATCCCCTGACTTCACTGCCAAGGCGCTACCAGCAAACAGGAGGTGCTGAACCGACCAAATCTTGAAAGCTATAGCTGGAAGATGAATAAATGTGGAGGGGAGCCTGGGCTCCTCATACAGTTGATGAAGACCAGGGCAGGTGTGATGGAGGAAGCAGCTCTCTCCTCAACAGCCTGACGGGAATCCTTCCCTGGCGCTCAGCCCCCACCACACACCTGCATTTGAGCATGTTCCCCAAACAGCCAAAGCAGATCGTTCGTGTATGGTGGAAACAAATGACTTTGGAGCAAAACCAATATTGTTGCTCCTCCTGCAACACAGGATAAGGGCAAACCCTTGGTAGGCTCCAGGAGGGAAGCAGAATTAAAAGCTTCTCCTCCACGCAGCGGACAGCAACTTCATCAGCCAGAAGGATTAGGGGCATTGCCATGGTTACCTTGTAGTGTTGCAGGCAGCGACTCAAGCTGTTTGCATCAGTCGCGTGGTGGTAATCGCTGCCGTCCAGCGACTCTGCGGTGCCAGAGACCCAGCTCAGCAGCTCCTGGAGTTTGCCCTGGAGAGTCTCGTGATGTGCCAGGATTTTAGCCTTAAAAAGAGAAACGCGTCATTTAAAGAAGGAGCAGAGCGCTCCAGGGAAGGCAAGTTGGGATGCTCGGGGGGCAGCAGGCAGCGGGGACAGTTGCCAGCTCTACCTTTTCGGTTTCTGCCGCCCCGCGAAGGTTTTGCAGCCGGGACTCCAGGACATCGCTCGCAGAGCTCAGAGACTTCTGGAGGTTCTTGGCATCCTTCTCCAAAGCCTTCAGTAATTGCTCAGGGACTTCTTCAGGGGGGTTGGCCACAATCCACTTCACGGCGTCCAACTCCTGATTCACTGGGAAGCTCAGCTCCTGCAGCTCGGCATCCAGGGCCTGAGGCAAGACAGCATCGTTATGTCTAAGATACGGTGACTTCATCTTCCCACTGCCAAAACTGAGGAAAGGTTTTGGAGACCCAGCTCCAAACACTGCGTCTATCTCCTAGAAGATTCATTCCCATCCTCCAGCCCCGCTCAGCTGCCAGCACTCGCTTGTCTTTCTCCAGGCTGTAAAATTCATTTCAGCCAAGCTTAGGTTACTGTCTAAGCAGGGAGAAGAAGGTGAGCCAGAGGCAGTGCCAGAGCTGGGAGGGATGAGGTTTGCATATAAATGCCTGTTAAACCTGAGACTAACCTCCCCAGCTGGCTCCCAGAAGCAGGGGAGAGGAGGGATGAGCTCTGTCCTACCTAACGCAGGCCAAGCCTGGCCAAGCCTGGCTCACCTCTGCCTGCTGCAGCAGGTCATGCAGGGCTGCCAAATTTTGCTCTGCTGGTTGGACCCGCTTGATTCTCATCTCGATATCTCGGAGCATGGAGAGATAGGATATCAGCTTCTCATCGTGCTCCAGACACATCTTCTTGCTGAACATGATCTACAGAATCAAGCAGTAAAACAAAACCTCAGATTTAGACAGAAAAGAAAACAAAAGATTATATATTATTCTTTTTTCAAAGAAGAAATCTGTTAATAACATTCCAGGGACTTTCCACTCGCTAGCCTTATCTGCAAGATTTACTACAGGAAAAATAAAACGTGGCTCTTTTTCCAACATAAGCTTATAAATGGCAAGAGATCTCGGGTCTTACAGTAAAAGTGCCAAAAAAGAGTCCTACTTATTAGTCATTTAGAAGTAATGCTCTAGCAAAAAAAAGCCACAACTAAGCCTTGAGTATTTTCAGTCATACGTCAGTGGGTCCTCTGCCAAATCCATCGCAGCTGATACTGCAACATCAAGCTCAAAAATCTACTTCTCATGTTCTGGCTGTCCTCTGTGCTGAGGACCTCAGACAGATTTAACATCAAACGCACACAAATAGCTCATTTAAAAAAAAAAAAAAAAAAAGATGAAATAGCAAAAAGCATCAATTTACCTGGGCTGGTCTTGTGGATTCCCTCGAGGTTTCCAGCAGCTCCCCCTCCACTATCACAGGTAAGAGCAAGCCCCGATCACCAGGACCCGGCTGCCTGCTCCTCTCCTGGGGCGCTTCTCCTTGGGATTTTGGGGGGACGCGGGCATCTCCTTGGCCTGTGCTCATCTCCACTCTTTGCTCTCGCCGTGTCTCTTCTCCAAGCTCAAGGACTGCAGAGGTTTCCTGCACTTCTCTGGGTTCCTCTCTGATAATTAATTCATCGGGCAGTTCGGCTGCTGCAGGGGCTGCACTGGACACATCACTGGTGGTTTCCACCTTGGTGTCTTCCTGCGTCATCCCCTCCTCCGGGCTAAATGCCACCGAGGAATCATCATAATTGCTGATCCCACCTTTCATCGACTCTCGAGCTTCCCCTTGTCCTGGTGGGACAGGGAACACCTGACCACCAGCGAGGTTTTCTTCATCCTTCTCAGAAATTAGCTTTTCTTTTTCATCCCTGTTGCTCTCTGGGTGCTTTCGCTTGGCTGTGTCTCTTGCCAACCCGGCAGTACTCTTGGTGGTGGTTTCAGGTTTTGGTTCTGGTGTGCTTGAGATGAAGTCCTCTTCCTCCTTCTCCTTCTTCCTTGGAATTTCTTTGGAAATCAGAAGAGGAAGGGACTGCTTTTCTGCAGAAGATTTCTCCAGCTGAGTGCTGTCTCCTGGGATACCAGTCTGCTTTGCTTTCTTCTTCTTGCTTTTCTGTTTTTGGGTAGCTTTTAGCTCAGTTTCACTTGTTTTTTCTTGATCAACTGGACCTTCTGCACCCAGTCTTGGGGGCTTTTCTTCCATGTGCTTGACAGTTTTCTTACCTGCAAGCTTGTCTCCTGCAGGCTTCATAGGGGCGATAACCCCAGGGGGCTCTGCAGACTCTGCAGGACCCATCTCTGCCTTCCCTCGACCCACAGTAACAGATCCCCTCGGGGCAGCCGGTGTTACCTGGTCCGGGCTGCCCGCTCGCTCTCCCTGCTCAGAAGCCACCACTGCACCTTCTTCACCAGCCACAACTCCCTCTGCACTTACAAACCCTCTCCTCCTCCTCCTCTCCCCACCATCCTCCGCACTGCAAAGCTCCTCCGTGTCCAAGAACAACTGCTCTTTCTCCAATCCCTCCCCTGTCTCTGTCCCTCGATCTACTACTGCTCTCCTCGATTCCTTCCCCCAAGCTGCTCTCACCTGGAAGGTGCTTTTTGCAGTCCCTTCTTCCACAGCCCTTACTGCCACCGTCTCTTCAGGGAGAGATGCTGTGCGTAACACCAAGGGGTACTCTGGAATCAGTTCGACCTTTTCTTGGGGATGATGCGTTACACCATGCTCGGAAGTTTCTTGAGGTTTTGATTTCCCTTCTGTCGGTGTCGCTGGGCATCTCTCGGCAGCAGCGGCTGCACCTCCAGCCATGTCGTAGCTCACGGTTTCGGCTCCAGCTTTGTGCTCAGCATCATCAGACTTCTTAGCAGCACTGGTAGAGACGATGACATCTTCCTCTTTTGGAGATAATTTTTCCTTTTTTTCCTGGAAAAGGTGGTGTTTATCTACTTTGCAGACCTCAGAACCATATTTGCTTTCGGGTATTTCTGCCTCCTGAAGAGTGGCAGCTAATTTTTGGCTAATCAGTTCTTTTTCAACAGCTTCCTTTAAACTCAATCTTTTCCCACTGCTAGCATCAACAATTCCCCCAGTCCTCATCTGGTTGGTGGCGATGAGTTTGGCCATCTCCTCGTCCAGCAGCCCTCGCTCCACTGCAGCCCTCAGGGAGAGCCTCTTGCTGACAGTCCCCTCCACGACCCCCCCGCTGTCTGCCTGAGCCTGCAGCAACCGCAGAGTGGGCACAAGGTCCACCTTCCCCAGCGTCACCGCCTCGGCGCACGTCAGCTTGTTCCCCGTCACCTCATCCTTGATGGCTCTGAAGGGATGGACCTCCAGATACCTCTGCCCAGATTCAATGTCAATTTTACACTTCTTTATGAACTCCGAGTAGGGAACAATCATGCAGCTCTCGGGATCTACAATTCCTTCTTGCATTTCTGAAGATGACAGGACTTTCTCCACGACCTGCTCGGGCAGCAAGCCCTCCCGTACCGCTTGACAGAGTGCCATTCTCTGGCCAGAAGCAGGATCAAAAATGCTTCCACTCCCAGCCTGGATTTCTTGCACTTTCCTCTGGAAGTCCGGACTAACGAGCCCTAACGACACTGCCTGGGGCAAGGGCAGTTTCTCCTTTGTAACAGGATGAACGTAGTCCTGCAGGCACATACTTTCAGCTTTTGTGAGTTCGTTACATAAATCTTGATCAATCAAACCATGTTTCATTGCATCCTTTACAGAAAGCCTCATTCCAGACACGTGATGGATGATTCCTCCGTCAGCAATCTGCTTGGTCAAGACCTGAAAAGCTTTTTCCTTTTCCAGGAGCCCTTTTTCAACAGACTGTGCAACAGTCAAAGGCTGCTTGGTTTTAGGATCCACAATTCCACTGGTCTCTGCTTGTAAGCTCATGAGCTTCTGCCTGGTCACCTCATCAGTGCCCTTCCCTTTGGAAGCCTTCTCCAGCTTGACCAGCTCTTTCTGACTTGTTGGCTCTATGAGGCCCAGATTTGAAGCCAAAGTGACCGATATTTTTTTGCCACGTTTCAAATCAACGATCCCTCCAGTAACCACTTGCCCTTCCAAGATCCTCATTGCCGTTTCCTTGTCCAGAAGGCCAACGGCAGCGGCATCCTTGATAGAGTAGACAAAGTTATTGCCTGGGTCAAGAACGCCACTTATCGCTTTGTCAGATGCAAGTACCTTCTGGAGAAGCTTCTCATCCATCAGACCTTCTTCAATGACGTCCTTGATGGTTAATGATTCACATGTTTGTGAGTCAAAGAAGCCACTGAACATCTTCATTTTCTCCATTAGTTTCACAGCTGTGTGGCTGGGCACCGCTCCACAGGCTACTGCTTCGTTCAGAAGAAGAGTCTTGCCTGTCTGCTCATGGATTATGCCACCACTTTGGAGCTGCGTTAAGAGCATTTCCAAAGTGTCCTCTGCTTCCTGCTCTGCAGGGGCTGGCAGGGAAGTCTCATCAACGCTCTCATCACCTAATACTTCTTCCCCTTCTCCTTGTTCCACTTCCAATATACTTCCAATGTTTTCCCTTTGCCTCTCTGTTTGCTCTGTCTCTCCAGTTTTAGGGAGCACATCATCTTCTCCTCCCAGCATGCCATTCTCAATTGCTTCCTCATTTAGCAAATGAATCTCTCTAACATCTTCTGCCTCTAGTTCAAGTTCCTCCACACCCTGAGACCTCTCTGCCATGATTTCCAGTCTATCTCTACTTTCTGAAACATCCATCGATATGCAGATTTCACTTTTCACAACTACTGCCCCACTTTGCGATGCGCTCCTCTGATCTTCAATACTTCCCACTCCATCTACTGCAGTAGTCTTGGACTCTTCTTCTGCCTCAATCATCACTTCCTCTGTTTCTCCGAATCCACTACCACGGTCGCTGGGACGTCCTGGCATCGATAATTTTACCTGATGTTTGTCCTTGCTTGTAGAAGCTACGTGCTCTCTTCCAAATTCAGCATCAGTTTCACTCTTGATGGTGGCCTCTCTGGTACAAATCTGCTCTTGTTCCTCCACAAGCAGGATATCTTCTGCATCCTCCAACAGGAGGCTTTCAAGTCCCATCACCACCTCCCCATTCTCCAAAGCAGTTCTGGGTGGCAGGACCTTTTCGCTTTGTTCTTTTGAAGGAGCAAATGGAAACTCAAGCTGCTGCGAAGCCAAGCCATTGCAAGGCTCTCTTTCAAGAGCTGCATTTGCCTTTATCTCCTGAAAGCCTTCACTCCCTTCCACCAGGTGTGCACAGGACCCATTTTCCTGGGTTTGGATGAGGGCTTTAGTGAGATTGTTCAATTCTCCATCTACTAAGAGCAGCTTCTGGCCGTCATGGATGTTGATGTAGCTGTGGGTCATCAAGTGGAACATCAGCCTGTCGTCATCACTCCTTAGCGGAGGGTCACTTTGCTCTTTGTGACCTGTGGGACTCCTTCCAGAAGGGCTCTGGCCATGCCTGCTTCTGCTTGGAGAGCCAGCAAGCTGCACACTGGCCATGACATCAGGTATGACTGTTGATTTCAGCTTCTTCGCCACATCTCTCTCCAAGATGCCATGTTCAACTGCTTTCTTCCAGGACACCACCTCAGTGGTTTCTGGTATAAAGACAGCCTTAATGAGTTGCCTCTTGCTGAGAATCTTGTAAACCAGCTCCGTAGACAGAATTCCTTGCTCTAAAGCATCTGCAACTGGGACAATCTCCCCCGTCTCTGGCCACAGGAGCCCCATGAAGGACCACAGGGATTCCAGGACCACCAATGCAATCCTTGGTGCTACCAACTCTTTCCTCACAGCTTCATCAACTGTCAGTCTCTTTCCCGTGACGGTATCGATGATGCCACCTGTCTGAAGCTGCCGGATAAGAAGTGTGCATGCTAAATCCTGGTCAATTAAATTATGTCTCACGGCCTCGTCCACGGTCAGCCTATGCCCTGTCCTGGGGTCAACAATGCCACCAGCAAAGAGTTGGGCTTCCAGCAACCTGATCATTACCTGCCTGTCTATCAGCCCTTCCTGGATGGCACGGAAGATGTTGACTTTTTTGCCCGATTTCAAGCTCACCACCCCACCCGCCAGCTGCTCGACCGGGAGCAGCCTCAGTCCAGTCTCATGGTGGATGACGCACCGGTACATGAGCTCGAACAGGCTGATTTTCTCAGCGGTGTTGGGGTCAATCAAATCTTTGCCACCCTCCAGGTGAGACAGAAGTCTGGAATAAAGCTGGGGGGTAAGGAGCCTTTCTTGCATCGCTGTCTCCATGCTGATTCTGCCCTGATGGACTTTAAAGCCCCCAGTGATGAGCTCAGCTTCAAGAATCTTTAGCCCAATGCTCTCACTGATCCTCCCCTCTTCTATCGCAGCAACGACAGGTAGGAGCTGCCTCCCTTCACGTCTGACTTCTTTCACCCGGTGGAGAGCATCCTTCAATTCCTGCAGCACCTGGAACGTCCTGAGATCGATGATGTTTCTTGCCAGACCTTCCTCCAAGGAGAGTTTCTCATTGGTCTCTGGAACAACTAAGTCAGATGTGATAACCTGGGCCTCCAAGAGGACGAGGCCAGTGTCCTGATCTATAAGACCTCTCTGCATGGCACCAAAGACAGGGAATATTTCTACCGTGCCAAGGTCGATCACTCCTGCTACTGCTTCGCTGCCCTAGAACAGAAAGAAAAGGGAAAGAATTAAATCAAAATCTAACATTTCCAGCACTCGGGTTGCATGAATTCCAGGGAGGTCTCAGTTTCCCATAAAAGTTTAAAAACCCTAAACAGACTAGAAAGTGAGTCCCGAAGTGTTTGAAATGCAACTCCAAAGGCATCACAGCACACAAATTGGTGCATTTGCCACCTTGCACATTGCCAGCAAGTTTTAATGCTCATCTAAGTCCATCACCCAGGGCAGCACCGAGATGCTTCGAACATCCACCAACAGTAACGCAGCAAAGCGGCAAGCAGCAAAACCCAGAAGTGCTCCTAATGCTCCACGGAGAAAGAGAGGGAAGGAGACCAACAAGCACACCAAAACCATTCCACAACTCCAGTTTTAAAAAGTAAAGACAACACGAATCCCACTGCGTACTCATAGAGGAGAAAAAAAAACAACCCAGAGATGTCCACTTCAGGGTATCTAGGAATTTCTCCCAGCGCAGCTTCCACGTTGACTCCTGCCATGCTTTAAATCCTGCACATCCCAAGCAGATCTCAAGTGCCAGGACGGCCGGGGAACACCACCGAGCCCCGCGCCATGGAGCAGCTCCCCAGCCACGCAGACCGGCCATGCATTAGGGCAGGGGGGCTGCATGCAGGGCAGCTCCCCCAGCACGACCACCGACACCCGCTCTGCCCGGCTCCAGCACCTCGAAGTAGCCGTGCTCTTCAGACGGGGCAAGGGGGAAAATCTAAGAAGTTGGAGGCCCCAGCACGGAAACAGTGACAGACTGGGAACAGACCATCTACTCTGGTGTTTCTGGAGGGGCTTTTTCTCTTCTTGCTGGTATCCCCACAGGGAGGGTCAGAATTAAGATGATAAAGAGTAACAGCTCCTTGGACGTTTGCGTTTGGCTGGGTGTAAGGTTGGCGCAAGCACTAAAAGATTTTTGTGGGCATAGGGAGGAAGGAATCGGGATTGCAGAACGAATTCCTTTCGCATCCCCAACACCCTCTGGTTTTGTTTTAATCAGTGAGTCTAACAGCACAGGCGGCTGGGGGTGCTTTGTAGCTGCGGCACAGCTCGGTGACGGCACCGCAGAGGACGCAGCCTCCGCCAGGCTGGTTTGCAGACCCCCCCCACTGCCTTTGCTGCGGGGTGAACCTGCTGGAAAACCCTAAGCTCTCCACCATCATCGCCAGATCTGACATGCACGTTTGGAGACGACAAGCCGTGAAAAGACAGAGAAGAGGAGGGGAGGGGAAAAAAAGAGAAAGATAAAAAAGGAGATGGGAGGGAGGGGGGTAAAAGGCTTTTACTTACCCGAGTTGCAGGGTGTGCCTTGAGCAGTTAAAGACAGAGCCTTATGGAGCAGTTCAGCCGTATCACACACAGTGTAAAGCTTGGTGTTAGCGTCCAGCATGCGACTGTTTTGTTTGCAAAAAGAACCCCACACACAGGTCGTCCTCTTTCACTTTGTGTGTTTTGTTTGTTTAAATCCCGGAGGGTTAGTTAAACTTGTAAGCAAGGATGTCAGTTAATCTTAAAAACAGTTGACATGAAACACAAACTGTACAGGGACACATCATGCTCAATTTAGCGCGTTCTGCTTTGCATTTTTTGTCTTTTATAACTTCTCTCTGACAGTTGGATGTTTCCAGCAAGCAAATGTTAAGAGTTCCTCATGCTCCCTCTACAGTGAAGCAACTGCACCGCACAAGAGCCGCAGGGATCATCTCGTAGATGGGGATCTACGGTGAAGCCCCGCTGCCATCTCTCGTTTTGTTCCCTGGGCTTTGTCGAGAGCGTGAGTGAAAACTGTTCCAGCCCGGGGCCCAAAGCGCGCTCATGCTGTACGAAAACAGCCTGGCGAGCCCTGGAGAAGGCTTTTGCTATAAAGTTATTTTCCTGCCTGGGGGGGAGGAAAAGGGAAAGGAAGAAGCATCCTTTCCATCGGCAGGCTGCTCTCGGCTGCTCTCCTGGCACCAGAGGCATCAAAGCCGTGATGGCTTAGTGGCAACTAAGGGGTCGCTTTGCTCACCGTAAGCTCGCTGCTGCCAGCACGAGGGCTAAAGGGCTTGCAACAGGAAGCGTTCACTGCACTGAGTCACCCGAAATGTGCTATGAAGTCCAATTTGGAGAGAAACACTGTGTGCTTAGGTGAAAGCGGGACAGGCGGATTTCAAAGCAGCAGCCCCGTCGCCTTCTTCCCGTGAGCGGCTCGAACAGGGCTTCACTCACGGACCCAACAGCCACAACCTGCGTCACACGTCCAGATCTGAGCGGGCCGTTGCTTCAGAGTACAGGGAGCCAGCAAGCAAACACACAAATATATCCATCGACACATGTATATACACTTAGATAACACATACACGTATATCTGTGAATGACCGAAGACAGCTCATAACAGAGGCAATAAGGATGCGCTTTCAGCCCTCCCCACCCAACGAAACAAGGACGGGGACTGGCGGGAGCGCTGGTGGATGTGAACAGGGAGTGGGTCCAGCCACGGGCCGTGAAGGTCTCCCGGGTCAGCCGAGGGACAGGATGAAGCAGTCACCTCTGCTGTGGAGAGCAGCTTCACTCAACCACAGCTGAGACAAACCTCTTGCCAGATCCCGAGATACACGAGACCGCACGGGCAACTGCCCTTCTGCAGAAACCCACCTTCTCGTGTCTCCTGCACGCAGGCAGCCTGCGAGACGGAGCTCCCTGCGGTTAAAGCACCGAGAGGGCATTGCTCAGAGGACACAGATTTGCTAAGGGGACTGTTTCCAGGACAGAAGTCCATCTGTGTCCTTGCCCACCAACGGTGAACAAGCCAACCCTTGTGCACAGGGCAGAGCTCTGATGAAAACCATTGCAAAGGACGACCTGGAAGGCAGCAGGTAAACGGCTCCTGCTTGGCCTCCACCCCAGCCTGGACGCTTCAGGTGACGCATGGACAGAAAAGAAGGGAGGGCAACCACGTGCAAGTAAGAAAGTCGACGGGCCGTGAGCGGCTGGCCGCCACGAGACACGCAACCAAGCAAAACCTTTTTTCAGACCTTGAGGAGTGCCCTGTGCCCGTGCGGCCACGGGACTGAGCGGGGACCAGTACCTTGTGCTCTGTCTCCTGAGCCAGCTGGCTCTGGAGCTGCTGGAGCTGCTCCGTGGAGTCGCTGCAGAGCGCCTGGTAGGTCTCCTTCAGAGCACCGATCTGAGCAGAAATTTGTTCCTTCTCCAGATGGGAAAGCCTGCAAGGGGAAAGGGAAATCTCTCAGGGAAACTGCACAAACCAGCTTCAAGCTCTGCAAAATTAACACATTCTGGGGAAGGAAAAGGCCAAATCCACCACGAGTCCCTTCTTCCCACTGCCACTGTCACTCCTTGCCTGGCTCAGCTAAAACTTGCAAGGGCTCAGCAGAGCATCATAACGATCAAATCCCCAAATATAAGGGGTTGGATCACTACTAAAGGGGATTAATATTGTCCCAGCAGGATAAATGGGTTGCGTATTTCATAGCTCTTCTTGCAGGTGAGAAAAAAAGACAACTTTCGTGTGCAGCTTGTATCTGTTTTCAATGGGAGTGGGGCACTGGACCCCAGGGACACCAGCCCACCAGCACAGGCTCTAAGGTAGCTCAGCTTTCCCTGCCTGGCCCTTCCTCGGGCCACACTCACTTGTGACTGTGTTTTGCCAGGAAGATTTGTGAAGTTTTGATGGCCTCAGAGACCTGCTCCTTCTTTGCAGCCAGCTCCTCATTCAGGGCCTGTCAAAAAAATGAAAGAAAGAAAGAAAGAAGTTTAATTCAGCTGTGGAAAAAGAGCAGAAGTTAAACAACTTGCCTGACGGTTGCCCCCAGTCTACCTGCTGCTCCGAGATGGATTTCTCGATGTCGCCCAGCTCTCTGCTCCCGGCAGCAGCCATCCTGCCTTGCGTGCTCTGCTTCAAGCCCAGGGCCCAGCCCAGGAGCTCCTTCACCTTGTCCACATGCTCCTGCTTCTCCTCCTCCACTACTTTCTGCAAACAGAGGAGGGAGGAAGATAACCGCGTCAAAGGGGTCCCAGATTTCCAAAGGCAGAGAGGATCTCGGGAGCAGCGCCCAAGGCGTAACCTGAACATGGAGCAGCGTCCTTGGGGGCGTTAGGAAACGAGCCCGCACGTTTTGAATAGAGTTCAGTTCCATACATCGCCCTTACCTCCTCCTCCTCCAGCCGCCGGAGAGCATCGCTGATGTACTTCACGTGCTGCGTGGTTAACGTTACCAGAGCTGTATAGCGAGTCCGCAAGTCCATGAACTGCGAAGGGAGAAAGGGAGAAACGGGGCGCATCAGTCACGACCGGCAGATCCAGAGCGACGTGCTTTACTGTACACGACACGGATGCACCATCTCTCGCTTGGGAAGCCCCCCAGGCACCTCGCAGACCCGGTACGGCATCAATGAAATGCAGCGAGTCTGACGGGGAGGGTTGTGGCCACACACGGCATGCTGCACAACACTGGAGCGAAGGGGAGACTCCGGTCACGGACACTGGGGCGGATGCTCAACTCTTACAAAGGGGGCTAGCGGGATCTTTAATATCCACACGGAGCAGACAGGACCTCGGGTCCCTAAAGGTCTCATCCCAAAGATCCACACACAGTAACGCCGCATGGCGCTCTGGTTATTTACCTCGCAAGGCTGAAGGGCTGAGCCGACCCCGCTGGATTTGACCCAGGGGTTCCCAGGAGTCTAGGTATTTCATACCTGGTGCTTAGAGCACTAAGCCATCCTCTCTGGCTATTGGAAAAAACAGCGAGGGTGGAAACTTTATGTACACAAGAGAGTTCAGCAGAAAGGAGCTCATTTCACCGAGGCTGCTCGGCGGTTTGCTCGGCGTCGAAGAACCCCTCCCGCACAATTTCTCCCTCGCAAGGGCGGGTGGGTGGGCCGGCGCGCTCCTACCTCCTGCGTGATGGCATCCGAGGACGAGAGCATGCGACGGCGTTTCATGGGAGACTTCTGCTGCGACTCGACAAACGCCCTGTACGTCATGAGCTGCAACTCATAGTCCTGCAAACGCAACCGGGGTGGAGAGACATGGAACACGTGAGATGCAAACTGTGCTGGGGCCGTTTCTGCCCAGCCAGCCTTATCTAGGTGCAGCAGGAGGGAACCTGTACCTTGACGGCAGCCGAGTACTGCTGGGAGAATTTCTGACACTGGTCCAGTTTGGCTTGATTTTTCTCGATTTCTGCAGCCAAAGCCTTCAAGAAAATTCAAAGTGAAGATGGTTGTCAGGATAGCTGCCGCAGGTGGTGGGCTGAATTTCAGTCCCCATCCCTCCCCCTTTGGGTAAACTCTTTATACTCTTCAATTTTTTTATGCAAGGCCTCATGTCCACCTCAAGCTAAGCAGAGTTTCTCTGCTTCCCAGACACCCAGCTCAATCCTGCGGCCTCCTCCCCACTGTTTCATATTTTTAAGCTCACAGATGAAAAGATTTTAGTAAAAGAAAAGAAA
Organism: Grus americana; assembly: GCF_028858705.1. Taxonomy (NCBI): domain Eukaryota; kingdom Metazoa; phylum Chordata; class Aves; order Gruiformes; family Gruidae; genus Grus; species Grus americana. Next base: position 608,196 of record NC_072874.1, read on the forward strand.
GGACGCGGTCACTGCAACGACCACACCATCGAGACACCACAAGGTCCTGCCTTACCGTCTGCTGGCTCAGCTGCTCCGACAGCACCCGGCTGTCCTCCGCCTGCCCAGGCTTCATCAGCTCCTGCTGGACCGTGATCTCCTCGATCCAGTGGATTAGGGCACTGTGGCACTGCCGGTAATCACTCAGCACCTCCTGGATGCTCTCCAGCTCCGCGTGGCTGAGAGAAGAACCAAGACAAATAAGAAGAGGGCAAAAAGCCACCGTAGGCTATAGGGATTATCCCGGCCACCAGTGGGAATCCCATCTGGAAAAATATTGCTGCTAAGAAGCCTGACCCAAGCTCTCAGCTGAAGCATGAAAGTAAATCTGTGAAAGGAGACAGGAGGTTTCTCACCGGGTCTCAATCTGGGCACAGACTCGCTGCCAGCGGTCCCACAGCTGGCTTCCCTTCTCCTGATAGCGCTCAAGGTCGATGCTGCGCTCTTGTCTCAGCCGGTACAGCTGCTCTCCCACCGCCTTTGCTTTTGCCATCTCTTCCTCCAACGTGGAGAAGACGGAGCTCTTGTCCTTCACTTCTCCAAGCCATTGCTGCAAAACCAGCAAGAGACAGCACCGGTTCAGCGTCACGGAAAGCAAAAGGCACATTAAGTCAGAGATGCCTTCCAGCCCGGAGCTGACAAGCCTGAGAAGCGGTTTATCCTCCCGCTCTCCTTAACCCGCAAAGAACTGGCTGATTACAGGAGGTGCAAAATGGAGAGGACCATGTTCCCAGCTTGCAGCGAGTCAGATTGGTTCAGCCCCTGTCCTACAGCCCCTGTAGCTGCCAAGATGCTCACGTGTGTCAGCACGTGCCCTACAAGAGAGGGCACAAGCCGCAGCAGCTCCTTCACCTTTACAAAGCAATAAGGGATCACATAAGCGCACAAAATCCTCCCGGCTGCTACATCGAGGCAAGAAAAACGGCGTACAGTACAAATTCAGCAGAGAAAGGGAAAGACCCTGCTCGACAAACGCCAAAGCTTTGGCCAGTTTCTGCCTGCCCACCTCAGGAAGCGAACACCACCAACCTGTAACGCCGTTCTGTGAGACTGAATAGCCGCCAGGTCAGCGGGGACTGCCTCCTCTTGGCTCAGCTTAACCTCGTACCCTTTCACCAGAGACTCCGCTCCTTGGGTGTTACGAATAATGACATCAACTGTCTTCAACCTGGCAAATCAAACAGAGGCAGCACAATGACATCCAAAATTTCGCAGAGATCCTCTTGATCGCGAGGCTGCTTGCACCATGTGCCACAGTGGGACGGAGCTCAGGCCAGAAGAAAGGGCTTCAGCAGAATCAGGCAGATACAAAAAGGTATTTGGGGAGAAAGGCACGTCCTGACTCACTTGTCCAGGTAGATGGAAGACAGCCCATACATCTGGTCCATCTTGTTCACCACCAAGTCCAGTTCAGAACGCAAGTGGGGCGTGCTGGACCCCGCGGGTGCCTTGTCGAGGAAGCTGTAGCATCTCTCAGAAACAAACCGCAGGTCCGATTGCAGCCGCTGCAGATCCTCCTGCATGCGCTACAGGAGGAAGGGAAAGAACATGAAAGGAGAGCCCAAGCAGGTGGAGAAAAAGCAGGATTGTCCTTGGCAAAGGAGATGGGCATGAAATGAAGCAGGGAGCCCACCCAGAAAGGTTTTCTGCTACTTTCTGTGCAGCAAGATCCTCTTGAACCCCACACAGTCATGCACCCACCACCCACACATTCACCCTGGAAAACTTAAAAGCTGGTTTTGGTGCTTGCTAAAGACCAGCGGCCACCACCTCTCTCCCCTCCACATCTCACAGCAGCAGGACTGACCTCCTGCTCTGCAATGCGGATGGTGTTTTCCTGGATAGTATCACCATCTGCTCGGGCGCTGCTTGGGGACTGGATTCGGTTCACTAGCCTCTGCTCACACTCCTCCAGACGCAGACGGATGTTCTTCAGCTCTGAGAGATATGTCCTGGCAACGGTCTCATCCTTGTCCTCTGCAAGTGACAGACAAACCAAAACAGCAGCTCAAACAACTCCAGCCGGTGTCTGCCCCAAATGGGACCCGCCGGGAGCCCATCTCCAACAATAGTAGGGTGAGAGGACTCAGCAGTTAAACCGAAGCGGCAAAGCCAAGCCCCCTCTGCAGGAATATTGCTGGACAAAGGCCGAGCACTTGAATGGATGGAGAAAAAAGGAGAGCAGCTGCTCATACCATCAACTAGCTAGCTCAGAAAAAAAGAGAAAATGAAGCCATCCCATAAATCCTTTGTTTATGAGTCCCCACAGCTCCTGGTTAATCCATCAGCCCTTTGAAGCTCACCGTTCTCCATGGACTCCAGCAGCTGCCGGATGTGTTCCTTGGAAGACTCCACTTCCTCCTCCAGGCGCAGCCGGTCCGACACAGAGAAGAGCTCCGAGTCCCGGCTGTCCTGCAGGAAGTCCTCGTAGTGCGCCTGGAGGCTCTTCATGGCTTGCTGGCACTCCCCTTGCGCTAAGGATCTGAGCTGCAGGTGGAAAAGCAGCACGTCAAACCACTGGGAACAACTTCCTACCCATCACCTGAAGCCACCCTCCCCGGCTTAATCACCTTCGTTTGCCAACTGAGTATTTCCTCTTCAGAGGAGAAGAGACAAGCTCCCCTGTATCAGCCTCACGCCTCCCTCCAGCCTCGCTCGCTCCCTAATGAAACCCTAAGTCCACAACCTCTTATGCGAATTACAGTTCAGCAGCGAACTGCTGATGCTCTTTTTGTTGGGAAAAACTGCACTGGTTTTGCAGAGAACCCCCAAGCTCAGGTTTTGCCACCGTTCAAGGTGCAAAGACCCTTGACTTCCCCAACCTTGCAGTCTCTGGTCTCCCCTTTAACACCTCCCTTCCTCCTCAGCCACAGGAGGAAGCCCGGGCAGTGAGCAACGCAGCCCCGGAGCCAGGCAGAGAAGTTCCTGCTGTACCTTTTCCATGCTGAAGCTCTGCACCAGGGCTATGTCCTTCCGCAGGTAGTTCCAGGAGATGAGACTCTTTGTGTTCATGTGGAGCTGGTGCCAGAGCGCCATCACTTTCTGGTACAACTGTTCTACCCTGCAAAGGGAAGGAGCAGATCCGTCAGCCCTGGACCTCCCCAGCACGCTCAGCCCTGACGCTGTTAGTCCACCAGCCAGCCAGCAGCCCCTCAGGGCAGCGACCCCAGGCCCACGATGCTCCTGCCGTTCAGTGCCAGCGATCTCTCCTCCCAAACCCCCATTTTCTCTTTTGCAAGCTACTACAACAGTTGCTGCCATGGAGTTGCAGTCGTAAAACCACGAGGGATTCCTTCCCTTGCCCCGAATCAGCTGTGCCACCCACTCCTGTTCCTCCACCCCCAGCTCCTCTCCCATTCCCACCCCAGAGCCATCCCCTCCCGTGCCACCAACCCCCTCCCCATCTCCCCCACAGCACAGAGCACCAAGTTACCTGTTGGCCATCTCAATGGCCTCTTTGTTGGGCGGGGGGATCAGGAAGCAGACAGAGGGCACCATGGCCTCGTTCCCCGTGGGGCTGATCACCTTCCACTTGGTCCTCTGGGAATTGTCCTCCAGCACGCACTCGTCGTTCCTGCAGATGGTGATCTGCGGCGGCACCAACGCCACCCGGCCCATCAGAAACCAGCAGCGGGGCTGCACACGCCTCCCCTCGCTGCCAGCACCCCTCCTGGGGGCGAGCCAGCTGTCATAAATCTATAGATACAGATCTTTTAATCAAGCAAAAGCCTGGTGTAGTGCCAAGCAGTGCAGCACACTCGTGTCTGGAGAGGAAGGGACAAGGAAGTTAAACGGAGTTGGCTACCGCCCATGTGCCTGTTTGGCTGAGGCTGATGAAGCCCATCTTCCTTGGGGAAAAGGAGTTTAGCTCCTGCCCAGAATAAATCTGACACATGGAAATCTGCTCTGGGAAAAACAGCCGTGCTATTTCCCTCCTCCTGCCTTCCCACTCCGTTCCTGCTTTCCATTGACAGACACCACGGAGCTCATCCTCCACGATCACAGGCGTTGCTCCCCTGCCTCCCCATTCAAAGTCACCCCATCGTCCTTCCAGTGCTCACCTCGATCTGCCGATAGTCACAAACAGCCTTGATGGGGATCGTGCTCTTCACAACGTGCTCCGGGTTCCTGGGCCGGAGCTGAACAATGGTTTTGGACCGTCCCACCAGGCTGGCAACGGAGCTCTTGGACTGAATGAGCTGCTCCTTCTCGTCCTGGCAGAAAGAAGGACGGAGGACGGGTTGCTCAAGGCAGGGGAGAGGAGGTCTGTCCCAGCATCTCGGCACCCCCCACCCCAACGCTGGCCTGCAAGAGCTACGCTGGGATCTCAAGGGTTCAATAAACACGTCAGGAGGATCCTGCTGCCCTGAGGGGATGGGAAGAAGGGTCAGGAGAGATGGGATGGAAGAGAGATCTGATGTCAAGTCAGCGGTGGGACCTCTCCACTACTACTCCCACTGCCCTGCAAAGCTGCATGCACGCCTCTGGCTCTTTTGCTGCTAGGACAAGAAAACACTGTTTTTCAAAAGGGAACAAAAGAGAACACAGCATACACCAAAATTAAAGGCCCAGGAGGTGTAAGCGGCCAAGAGCAGGACAAGCTCCAGCCCAAAGCCAGGGATGTTCAGTTGTCTGGCAGAGACACGACAGAAGCATGCTCCCTTTTCTAAAGCAAAGGATGAAGGCATGTTTAAACCAAGGGCTGGAATGGGGAAACGATGAATTATGTGGATAAAACATCTCAGGAGAAGGGGCTAGTGGTGGAGTGATCGCACAGGTCTCTGGGTTTGGGTAGAAATTTGCTGGTTGGAGGAAGGTAATTGATTCCCACAAGTCCCTGCTGGGTTCGGTGATGGGACAACCCAGGGACCTGGTGGCAAAGCTCCCCCAGAACAGCCTCCGCCATCGATGGAGACGTGTGCGGATCACGACACTGGCAGCTTGTGTGGTTAGTGGCAGCTCAGCCCATTCCGGCTGCAAAAATTTAAAAAGGATCCCAGGAAAATGTTCTCCCTCATGCTTGGTACTCTCAGGGTTAGTTAGTGTGCTAACAACAGTGGAAGATAATTTAATGATTTAAAAAAAAAAAAAAAAGAATAAATGATTAAATAAACTACCTGTGCCTGTCCCAGGGAGCATGATTGGAAGAAATACAACTTTAACTTATTAGGTAAGAAAGAGTAATATAGCTGAGCTCAGGGCAGCTGCCCCAGTCCTGGGACAGTGGCCACTCTCTGGCTGCCCGGACCAGCCTCTCCCACCCCGGACGGCGCCTGCCAGGCTCCTGGCGTTGCAGGGCTTGCAAACAGGGACCCCAGGAGCCAGGCTGGCTGCTCCGTGTCCTGGCAGCGCTGGAGGACAGACCAGGACAACCCCGAGATCAGAACAGAGAGGATGGGACCTCCCAGGCCTCCAGGAGAGAAGACGGCGAGCCCTAGCCCAGCTGATGCACCCATCACAAACACCCAGTAACGGCGTGCCAGCTTCACTGGGACATGCTGGAAATCAGTGGTGTGCCCTAAGAGCAAAGCCACCTGCCTCCGCACCCTCAAATGTCACCTCCTTCCACATCCACCGGCGGCTCAGCGGTCATCCCACAGCCCAAATCCTCCCCCATCCCTGGTTTCAAGCACCACCTGATGCTTTGTTCTTTGGGTTTTGTTTTTAGGTCGGCTTTTTTTCCAGGCCAATTCGGACAAGCAGATCACAGCGCGATTGCCCATCATCTGCTCTCTGCCACGCCGCAGCTAAGCCAGGCCACGTGTTCAGAGATCAGCGCTGCCGAGCCCCCGAGGCCCCGTCCCCGGTCGGGCTGCCCTGGCTCTCCCCTCACCGGCATAGCGCGATGGATTAACAGCGGATTTGGTCTGGATAAAGAGCACACGTTTCTCCGCATCCCAGCACACTCCTAGCAAGCACCAGCTCGAAAGCAGAAAAAGGAGCATCCTACGGCTCTGCCTGATGCCTCCATCAGCAGAACACGACCGGCTCCACGCCGACCAGGGTGGCACGATGGGCATGAACCAGCTCAGATGTTTTACTTTTCCACATTTCAAGCCATGAGCTTGCACAGATAGCGCGTGCCGCCTGCGCTTCACCCCGAGGATACAGAAAGATGCTGCCCAGCGCCTCTAAACAAGAACGGCCCTGCAACAACCGAGATCCGGCTACCATCAGCAGCGTTACAGCCACGCAGCCTGCACCCCGTGGCCACGTACGAAAGCGTGCAGCAAGCAGCTCCGATGAAAAGCAGAACATCAACCCAGATGGGGAAACAAACCACGTCACACAAAACCGCATCGCTGCGGGAATAAAACGAGCCCATTTGGGGGATGTCGGAGAACCCACCATGGAGTCCTGCAGCAGGTCCTCCAGCCGCGTCACGCTCGTGTTGTGGTCGCAAGAATACTTCCTCTTGATGGAGTCCTGCAGGTTGCGCAGGTAGGTCTCCGACTCCCGGGCATCGCTGAAGAACTGCAAAGGCAAAGAGGGTGAGGGAAACCTGCGCAAATCCACCGAGCAGCCAACGGCACGCTGCAGGCAAGGGACTACCCCAACATCTCAACCCGCAGCTCCCGACGCTATTCTGGCCTCAGGGCTGCAAGGGCAGCGAGCATCCCACACGGATGGCCAGAACTAGAGGGAAGTTGATCCCTTCTGTCCTAGCGAGACAGCCCCAGAGAGCAGCTACGGAGAAGGAGATGGTTCAGGAGAAAGCAGCCCCCATGACCACCACAAATCCCTCGTTCCCTCTCCCCCAGAGGGAGCAGCAGCGTATGAAGCCCACGCAGCGGGACGCAGCGGATGGTGACCAGGGAAGTTTGGGCTGTCCCTCCCAAGTACCTGGAAATAGGCAGCGTTCTCCTTCACGTGCTGTTCCACACACAGGCAGAGCTGCTTAATCCACTGCCACTGAGTCTGCACGGCAGCGCTGTAGGCCTGACAAACACACACACCAAACGGCGATGACTAACGAGCGTTTACCAGCCAGGAGGGTCACAGGAAGGACACAGCTACAGCCAGACAAATATACAGAAACGGGCACGATCTGGCTGCAACCAGGAGGGTTTGGACAGGACAGGAGACGATGCCGGGGGCTGCAGCAGGCACAGGTTTGTTTTCTCCCACCCCAGAGAGAAACACCAGGTAGAAACATGTCCCCGCAGCCCTTTGCTTCACCACCGCGGTTTTCCTGCAAGCCTGGATAACTCCAGGCGAGCCGAGGCCATTCCCTGCATCGCCTCGCTGCAGGAAAAGGCTCGTGCTCTGTACAAGCGTATCTGTGCCCTAATTTGAGGTGGGGATTATTTGGGAACGGCCTCGAGCTTCTCATTGTGCTCCCCAGAATAAGCCAGCTCTATCACTGCACTGATGTTCCTCTGCCACCATAAAACCCTTCATCAGCCCTGGCTGTCCGTAAGGGCACCCTGGGGTGGGGCAGCAAGTTTCCCAATCCCGGGTGAGACGATTTGCTGCCAGACGATTCTCGGGGCTCCTCCCGGCCCCTCCGCGTCCCTGCTCACCTCTACGGTTTGCTTGGCCGGGTGGTTCTCCAGGGACAGCAGCTCGGCTGTGTCTTGGAGGGAGCGGAAGATGTCCTGCTTCTCTTCCAGCTCCGTCGTCAGCTCCTGCACAAAGGATACAAGTCCAAATCTTGGCTACGGGGAGCAGCCTGCACGTGGAGCACGCGTCCGACTAACACAACGTGCAGAATGGGAGCGGATCTCAGGGAACCAGCACGGCTGGTGGGAGCCCTGCAGCCGATTCCCATCGGGATGCCTCCTGTGCACCAACACACGGGGCGGATGTAACACAGATACTGGAAACCTGCCCGGGGACCTCTTCAGTTCCAGACAGTGTGATTATGGAAAGACAGCAATTTATTTATACTGTGTTAAAGAGCAATCAATTTTCCTCTTTTGCCCATACTTCCCCCCTCCCCCCAGCTAGTTAAGGATGCCTTTAGTTCAAGTAGTGCTAAAAAGTCATCTTTTGATGCCTTTTCGATTGAAACGCAATTGAACAGACACATTTTGCACCTTCTGCTCTAGGGAGAGCTCTTTCATCAGCCGCACTCATGCACTACAAGCTCAGTGACTTGGGAGGGAGCATCAAACCCCTGGGGACTTCAGGTCTGTGAGTAGCTGAAGGTCCCACAGCGGATCAAAAGCAGCAGCAGCGCAACCAAGAGAGCACCCGTCCCACCAGCCCTGCCTGGGGTCACTCACCAAGAAGTAGTTTCTCTTGGCTGCAATGTTAGGGTTGTTGTCGCTCCAGTCGTAGGCCAGTTCCTCCTCCTCCTTCTCATTCAGCCAAATCAGCTCAGCGGTGGCCCGAGACACGAACCCGTGTAAGCTCTGGAGGTGTCTCAGTCGGAAGCTCGAGGTTTCCTGAACACAACAAAGTGTGATTCCTCTTCCCTGCTCTGAAGGCAATCGGGTTCTTTTCCCCTCCGCAGCGTCGGAGCAGGGATGCTCAGGGGCAGGGATGCACCCACGCTCCCCGGGCAGTGCTCGAGGCCCACTCACCATCAGCTTGCAGTACTGCGTCTCCAGCTTGCCAAGCGTCTCCGTGTAGCTAGCGCGGAAATTCTGAGACATTTTACCCTGAAGGATGAAAAAATGCTCCTGTTACCCGACACAGGATGGCATCACTTTGAAACCCCATCTCCAGATCTTTCTCCCCAGCTTTGCGGGAGGAAGAGGAGGCACAGAAGACGGCTCAGGGCAGCAGCCTCCTGTGCCAGCCCAGCGTTAATTCAGAAGCTCCGTCTTTAAAAAAAATCTCTGCCTCAGGCACCTTTACCCACAAGAGCCGATCCCGATGCCCTCACCTTCCCGTCCACGTTGTGCCACGCACTGTGTCACCCAGGCTGTGCCACCATACCTCGTACATCCTGGCCTCCTTTACGCTGGAGCCCAGGTCCTCCACGCTGGTGTGGACGTGCCGCTGGGTCTCCAGCTGGGTTTCCACACTCGGCAGGTCGCTCCCCCACTCTGCCCGCTCCAGTCTCATCTGAAACAGGCCAAGAGGTCCAAGTCAGCACTCCTCATCTGCAGGAGCATATCTCAAAAGGACACGAGGGCAAGGAAACCTTGAGGTCGCTCAAGAGGGAATGAACACCACATCAATTCCGGTGGAAGGTCCTAAAGCTCCAACACTGAACGATTTCCAGGACAGTCTACACAAGCTTCATAAGACCACATAAGAGCAAAGGACTGACTGGATCAGAACAGATTTGCTTTCAGCTTTCAAAGGATCTTCTGATACCCATTGAACAGCAGGATCAGAAGAGAGAAAACCCAACTCAAGACAAAAGTATTGGTGGTCTCCAGAAACTCTAAACCATCAAAACAATTATTCACAGATAAAGGTAGGATAAAGCCCAGACCAGGTTCCTACCTGCCCACATCAGCATGAGCAGAGACAGGTAATTTGGCCCAGAGAGGCAGCACTCACCTGCATTTCCTCCACCCAGGCCAGCAGCTCGTACACAAACCGGAGGCTGCCTTCGTCTTCGGTAGAGGAGATGGCCACCAGCTCTGTCCTGGTCATGGGCTTCCGGAACCAGGAGGCAGACGTGGTGTGCAGCCCTTTCGTCAGGGACTCGCCCTTCAAGTGCGTCGTGCTCAGCATGGAAGGAGGCACCAGCTCCAGGGTGGAGAAGTGGCCTTTCCTGTAGAGGTTAGTGCATTCCAGCCTCAGTGTCACCAGCTCGTCTTGCAGCCGCATGATCCTGGAGGAGCAAGCAAGGCATGGGTAAGAAGATGCACACACGCTCTCTCCTTCACAGCAGAGGGGAGGAGCCCCGTGCATCAGCCCCCGACCACACTTCTCCACCCATAGACCATCTCGGACACAGCCCCTCTCACCTGAACGCCAGCTCCTCCAGCTGGTAATAATTCTCATCCCGAAGGATCTGCACATCCACCTGCAGCTGGCGGATGAGCCCCTCACACTCCTGCAGATACACGACCACGTCGGATTCATACTGCACCGGCTGGCCCGACTCCAGGTGAGCAGCGTCCTGCACCGAGAGAGGAGACTGAGGGCTGGGTCCCTTCGGCCCAGGCACGTGGGCAGAGAGAACGGGATGGCAGCCCACCATCAACTTCCAGACCAAAAGGACCTTTTAATCCTCAAGCTTGACCTGAGCAGAGGAACATCAGTTCATCACTCATCCCACACCCAGGACATCCCAGCTCCTGCAGATGAACTGAGAGCTGCTCACGACAGATGGGCTCCCATGGTTAGTCCCACGGACAGTCATTTAAACGTGCATCTCATTTCTACTCCCTACCCAGGTAGCTACAGTCTGCAACCGAGTCTTTCCTGCCAGTCTTTTAGGCTAATAAAACAAATTGATGGGTTTTTTAAGCCTCATTATACAACAAGCTTTCCCAGAGCTGCAGTTCTTCTCCAAGCCAGCACCCCTGCAGCCGTCCAGCCTCGCTAGCTGCACCCCCAGAGGCAGAGTGCTGCACAGCAGGGCTGATCCCCTGCCCCCCTGTCCCCAAGGTCCTCAAGCTCTAAATCACCAGGTACCCACTGCCTCTACAGCCCCTCCGGGACGGGCTCAACGTCAGAAGAGAAAGGAAAGCTGTCCAAGAGAGCCCACCACCCCACGCAGAAGAGAGGGGCAGATATGGGCAGAAGAGGCAGGAAAACAAAATGAACAAACAAAAAAATTAGGAAGGGGAAAATAACACCCCCCTACTCACAGCTTGTAGCGTGTTCTTCGCAAGAGTGAGTTTTTCTTCACAGCTCAGAGCACCGTTCTGGATTTTGTTAGCGATTTGTAGCAGCAATTCCAGCCTGCAATGACAGGGGGAAAGAGAATGAGAGAAAGGCTTTGGATGCCCCTCCAGCCCGGGGACATCCCCGCAGGGCACTCTGTCTGCCGTGAGCAGAGCACTGACCTCTCCACCGCCGGCCGCAGGAGCTTCTCGCGCTCCAGCATCTCTATGATGAGCTTGCCCCACTCCTCCTCCACGTCATTGGGGTGGTACCCCTGGGGCAACTTGATGCGTCCAAATTCAATCCATACCTGGGGAAAACATAACAGAACGGCATTTCCTACCTCCTCGAGCTGGCGAGAGAGAAATTACAGCAAGGAATGTGGGACTATAAGGCAATAGCTCTGCCTTCGCTCCTGCAGCACGCTGCTTGCTACCTCATTTACCCTGAGGGTTATTTCCACTTCCCCTTTCCAAAATAAACCTGAACTGAGCACATCTGGGTCTTGCTAAAAGCACAACACTCCCACCTACAAGCCTCTGGGTAGCCACGATGATACTTACCTCTAACAGTTTGTAGAGCTCCTCTATCCTTCCTTTTTCCTGCTCCTTTGCTGGGATTTCAGTTTCTTTGAAGTGTATGTATTGGTTATAAAGTGCCTGGGATGAGAAAGGCTCATCAGAATCCACCCTGGGGAACACCACCACTCAGCTCTCGGCGCCGAGCACACGGGACGCTGCAGAGGGACCTCGTCCAGGACCTACCTTTAGCTCTACAGGGTTGTGGGGGAAGGATTTATCTGACATGAGTATCGTGTGCTGCTTGATCCATGAGATGAGGGACTCCACACGGCTCTGGTACTCCAGCCACCTCGAATCCACCTCCTGCGGGGCGAGAGCATCCTTGCAGAGCACTGCCGGTGCGCAGGTCTCCGCAGGGGAGAGGCAGAGCCCAGCCCTGCCGACCAGCACGGCCCCGAGCAGAGCACGGAGGGGACCCAGGTGCCATCGTCACAGCTACAGGGTGGACCGGTCGCCTGTGCCTCCCTGCAGCGACGCCTTCCCAGGTACAGGGAGGAGGAGGATGAGGAGGATCCTCCTTGCAAGCTGCTCCCTGGAAGCCAGCTCAGCTTTCCAATGAGCTCAACACCCGTGGCCAAACCCGCAGAGCCTGGAGAACACCGTGGCCCTGCAGGCACGCTGGCAGTTCTCAGGGCAGACACACTAACAGGGAAGCTCCTTCCTCCCCCCCAGCTTCTACCACCCATTGGCCATCTGCTACGGCAGATGTGGAACCTCCAAACCCTTCCTGCAACATCCGGCTGCCTCCCGAGCCGCTGTCCCAGCCTCCCAACCCGCAGCGATGCTTACGATAGCGCTGATCCCTTCTCCTCCCTCGGGGACTTTGGGAAAGGCATCGTAGATTGAAGACACGTAAGTTATCACGGATTTCTCATCCGGAGAGGGGACGTCCACGTCTGGCAAGGGGGAAGCAGAAAGGCAGTGAGGAACGGGAGCAGGCAGAGGGGTCGGCATCTCTCCACGCCACCCACTTCCCCCGGCCGCTCACCTTCGGCATCCAGCAGCCGCGTGACCCCCAGCCGCTCAGCGATCTCAAAGGCCTGCTCCAGGTTCTCCCGGTTGCTCTGGATCTGCACCCTCTCCATGTCCACCAGATCTGGCCTGCAAGACACACATCAGAGTTGCAACGCCAGCAAAGAGCAGACGGTGCCCAGGGCAGAGCATCCCGGATGGGCAGTGCTGCCTCGGGCGGCTCCCGAGGGCTCGTCTGAGCCCCTGTCCCAGGCTGGTGGCTCTCCGAGGGGACGGGGCTGCAGCACGTCCCCAGCTCATCAGGCTGTGAACGAAAACCTCTCACGCTCCTCTGGGACCTGCCCTCTCCAGCACCCGCTCTGTACCCCGCGTGCCAGGCTGGGACTGCCAGCCCTCCCTGGAAGGAGGAGGACCAAACAGCCCCAAAGCGGGGTGGTTACACCTCTCCGGAGGACGTGGGCCTCTGTCCGCAGCAGCGCGGTGGGGAGGCAGGAGGCACGGGTGCTGCCAGCCCCGTGCCAGGAGGAAACACGGCAACAGAACAACGCCAGCAAGCTGCAGCACAAACGAGCGCAGGGGAGCCAGGAAAATCCCAGCCCCTGCACACCGCGCCATCCCAGCGAGGTCTGTTGCCACCACGCACCCCACCTCCTGCCTGCTCCTGCCTGCAGAAGCCTTGCCTGTCCTTCCCTGCTAAACCCTGCCCGCTCCTCCCGGCCACGAGCGAGCACAGAGCAGCACGGGAAGGCAGAGCTATTTCCAGCTACCAGGAGATGCTTTCTCACGGGGCCTTTGCTGTTCTCTGCAGGCACTCAAAGCCGTGCCAAGTCCCCTTGACCTGGCAGCCGGGGTAGAAGCTGACTCGCTGCCTACGCTGAGCGGGCGGAAGGTGTGTGGGGCTGTGCTGTGTCTCAAGGAACTGTGAGAGGTTTAATTGCTGCTCAGGAGAGCTCCGAGACCCTTGGATGAAAGCGCGGATGGAAGTGCTGCTATTCATGGAGAGCAGAACGGGCAGCAGCGAGACACGAAGTGCTGCAGCGCTCCCATACTCCAGAATTTCAAAGCTTTGCTTTTTTGCCTCTCTCTCCAACCTCATTCAAGATGTTTTATCTTGCAGCCTGATGTATTTGCTGCTCTTTCCAAGCACCCACCTCCCAGCTACCTGGCAGAAGGAATGATTTCCAGGTAAAAGAGACATTGCTCCCTGCAAGCCTCACCTACATCTCCAAGCACAGACCATCACCAACCAGAGTGGTGGGCAGGGACCCCTGGGAGGTCCCCAGCCCTTCCTCCCCCCCCGCCGCTCCTTCCTGCCTACCTGTATCTGTGGATGAGCGCATTGAACATCTTCCCATCGCTCCAGCATGATGAGAAGTTGGTGCACTTCACCCCGATGTAACCCGCCGTCACCTTCTGTGTCCACAGAAGCAGCTTCTCCTTGGCCGACATGTCCCCCGACTCCCCGCTGATGTAGATGTCGGAGATCTGTAAGGAAGCGGCACAGACATGGGGTGATGTGGGAGGAGGAACGACCACCAGACGTGTCCAGTTTCCAGGAACTTGTCCGAGACCTGGGAGCTGCCAGGAAGGGCAGGAGGAAACTCCTGGTCACCACTGGGGAGAGGGGACCCTACAGCCCACAAACTTGGGAATGGGCCATCAGACCGGCAGGAGAGCGCCGGGGTGCCGAGGCGTGGCGTGGTTCGGACAGCCTGCAGGTCCAGGCAGGCACAGACGTTTGCCAACACCATTTCACAGGGCACGAGGTGTTCCTCGGCCACAGCCCAGCCCAGCCAGCACAGGAGCTGCCACCGCCGGACCCCGGCGTCCTACGACCGCCCAGCTCAGCGGAGCCGCTCCTCCGCCCAGGCTCCGGTCCTGGGAGCGGCTGCTGCCACACGTGCTCCGAGCGCTCCGGAGAGCAGCGCTGCGCAGCCGGCAGCCCACGGCACGCCCCGGCACGTTACACCAGCGCCGTTTCCCCCAGCCAGGGCTTGGGGTGCAGCTTGCCGGGAACACAACGCCATGGCGAGACGGGGACCTAGGGGGTCTCTTCCCACCCTGAACACGCTGAGCCGACAGCTCTGATGTGCACCCTCCTGTACAAACCCACTCCGCTGCCCGCTCCTGCCCAGCACCCGCTGTGAGGAGCCCCAGCACCCTTGCACACCGGGGCTGACGCAAGAATGGTTGGCCCCGTCCAGCAGCACCCATGGCTGGGCAGCACGGCAGCGCCCGAGACGGGACCGCTGACACCATCTCTCGCCGGGGCTGCCAGCAGATTCTCCACCTGGAGCATCATGTTGTAAAAGAAAAAAAAAAAAAAAAAACCCCAAGAAAACAACTTAAGGAGTGGAAAAGAGCGCTCAGAAGTGCTGTTTGAGAAGACGCACAGGACAGAGGTCTCACCTCGACCTCCAGCCAGCGGAGTCACTTGGAGCGAGGCCACCAGCTCCATCCCGGGGGGAAAAGGCAAGGATGGGGAGAAGGCTGTCGTGTCCCCTCACCGTGCTGGGAGAGGCAGGTGCAGGGGGTGCTGGCGGCAGGGGTGCCGTGACCCACTTCCCCAACAAAAGAGACCGACAGTCGCAGATCCCTCAGACAGATGCATGGGACTGGCTGCAAATCCCAGACTTGCACGTGACAAAACGCACGTGTCTCCGCATGCCAGCATATTTCTGATTGGCACGGCTTCCTCCTCACCCACCCCACCCCCAGCTCCCCAATTAGTACCACTACCTCCCCTTAATTAAGGGGCAGACAAAGGGGAGGATGTGAGCCTCGCGTATTTTCTGGGGCGCCTGGAGAAAGGCAACTGGGGCTGTTTGCTCGCTGGATTCCTCCTCCCGACACTGCAGGGAGACGGTGTGCCAGGACCAGCCCCACCCGCCGTCCCTCTGAGCCCCCTCCATCCAGAAAACACCCAGTTGCTCTATTCCCCCCCAAAATACACCCGGTCGGGTGCTGGCATTGCACGGGTCCCAGCTGCCAGACATCCCTTTGCAGGCAGGACGCAGGGACCTGCAGCATTAGAGCCACGCCGTGCCGCTCCTCCCGCCTCTCCCGCCGGCAGGGAGGATGCTGCCGAGGCACGGCACAGCACGGCGAGCGGCGGTGTAATTGGTATGCTGCAGCTCACCTCCCTCTCCCGAGCCTGATACGCTCATCACACACAAAACTGCTCTTTGTCAGCGGCTGCCACACCGCCGGCGCTGCCTTTAACTCCTCCAGCCCCGCGGGCTGGGTTTCCTTAGGGATGCTGGGACCCGGCAGCGGAGCCCGGATGGGGTGATGCACCGGGTGAGCAGCAGGATGGGACCCTCCACACCGGCAGGGAGGGACCCACAAACCTCTGCCTGCCCAGCACCCCCTTATTGATTACCTGGCAGTTCTTAATTAACAGCGGGATGAAACCTTCTGCAAACCCACCCATCGGTGATGCCCCACCTGAGCTCTCCTGCGCTGCTGCCCATCGGGGAGCTCCTTGCAGCACCCAGCTCAGATAATTCCTTTATTTTTAATCATCACACAGCACTGGGGTACTCCAACTGCTGGGCCTTTCCCCGAGGGCATCCTTGCAGGAGACCCTCCTAGAGCAGCACTTATGGAGGTGCAGGATGCGGCACCAGCTCCACCCTCCTTTCTTCACATGTCTGTGTCAGGACAAAGATTTAGGGAGGCACCGGCGAGAAGAGAGAGCAGAAACTCGCAGGATCTGGGGCCAAACCCTTCCAACATCGGCCTCGCGCACCAAGCAACCAGTGGCAGGACGCTGAAGGCCGGATGGTGGCTGTGACACCGGTCCCAGCCCAGCAGAGGTATCGGGGGGCAACAGCCCCTTTCCTGCCCCTCCAACCACGCGCGTGTCCTGGGGCGTGCAGAGCTCGGCCAAACCCGGAGGTGCCTTCAGCCCACCCTGCCACCCCCAAAGGGTGACTGCCAAACAGCAACGGGCTCCAAAACCAAACACAGCATCATCCCCTCCTCTTCCTCTTGGAGCCCCCTCGGAGCAGGCAGAGCCCCCACACCTCCACGTTCACCCGCCCAGGAGCTGGGCGCAGGCAGTGAGACGAGGACACCCCAAACTGGCGCCCGACCCAGCAGCCCCGAGGGCGCATGTGCCACCGGTGCCAGCAAGCGTGCTGCCGACGGCAAACACACCGGCTCCGGTGAGAGCTGCTCTCTGGCCACCCGTGCCGGGAGCAGAGGACAGGACGGTTGGTCCCTGGGGGATGCTTTCCCAGCAGAGCTGCTCGTAGGGGAAAAAGCTTCGGGAGCTTTCGGCACCAGAGTCCTCCCCCCGCGCTCAGCACGAGGTTGCACCTCACCGGGATGACCGTCCCCATGGGCCACCAGGATCTGGGGTCCACTGAACCAGGTCCCCCCACCCCGCTCCAAAAGGGATGAGGGTACACACAGACACTGACCATTCCTCCAGCTGTCCCCGAGCTCCCCCTCCGAGCCCAGCCCTCCGCAGCGAGCCTGCAGCCGCCTTCAGAGGGAGACACCGTGGTCCCACCAGCTCCAGCACCCTTGGCCGGCCGGCGTGCCGGGTCGCTGCCGTACCCCGAGGAGCTCTGGACCGCACCACCACTGCGCCCGCTGAAGGAGGACGGGCTGCGGGAGGCCGGCAGTCCATGCCCATCTCCCTCCCCGGCCCGAGACGATGGCAGCCCCGAGGTTCTCCCCATGCTGGGGTTTTCTAGCTGATCCACCATTGGGGACGGCGTAGACAGCTCCGAAATGGTGCCTGGCTCTGCGGAGGAGGAGCAGGTCCACGCGGCGCTGGAGCTGGGGTTGTTGCTGCCTCCTCTCCCCCAGGCATCCAGGGTGCTGCCGGGCCCCGGCTCCCGGCTCTTCGCTGGCTCCTCGCCGGCCACGGCACTCGGAGGGGACAGGAGCCCCTCTGCACGGCCATCGGTCCCCCCGCGCAGGGGCAGCAGCACGGCCCGGCGGCTGCCCGTACCGCTCCTCTGCAGCTCGACCAGCCGGCTCACCGCCTTCTCGCAGTCCTTCTCAGCCGGGTTCTCCAGCAAGCGAGCGATGACGGTGGTGCCTTCCTCGGGGAAAGCCCCTGCCGCACCCGGCTGCCGCGGCTCCAGCACCAGGCGAGCTTTCTGCACCTCCCCCTGAAACCGCTCCTTCACCTGCACGATGAGTCCAGGGTGCAGGGCTGCCGGGTTGGGGTCCCCTCCACGACACCGGCTCCCAGCAGGTCCCTCTCCTCCCTCCTGCCGGGGGGCTGCCTTCGACTTCGGCGCCTCCTCATCCTCAGCCACCTCCGGCGCCGGGGGCTCCTCCTGTGGGGCTGCCTCCAGCATCGCTCTCCTCTTCCCCCTCCGCCTCCGTTTAAAGCGGACCCTTTTTTTGGGAGACAGGGGCGCCTTTCCCGCAGCTTTTTCTTTCGGCTCTTTAACACAGCCCAGAGAATTCCCCATCTCCTCCTCAGCGCCGGCAGTAACACAGCTAAGCGAGTTGCCGGCTCCCAAATAAATCCCGAGCCGGGCTTCATCGGATCAAATGCACGCCGTACACCGTGCCGCGGACTGCCCCTCGCCGCCGCTCCCTCCCGCCAGCCCTGCCGCTGCCGCCGCCGCTCCAGACAGCCATCTTACAGCCTGGGCGCCGCGAGAAGACAAATTCAAAGCATCTCACTGCAGTTCAGAAATCACTTGACCTAAAAGCAGAGGGAGCGGGGATTGGCTGCGGCGTCCTTCTCTCCAAATATGAGGTAATTGGAGCACGGCCCTTGCCAACACAAACAGGGGGCAGGAATCAGGCAGCGGAGCGGGGAGGGGGAGCGGGAGAGGATGGGGAGCGGGGGGATAAAAAACACAAAACCCGGGGAAGGTTGGCAAAGGTAGCATAAAGGAAGGGGTGGGAGAGAAATGGGGGAAAAAAAAGCAGGGAGGAGTCAGAGCGGCTCTGCATGCATGCCAACGGGGACGCAGAGCTGCCGTGCCGGCTCCCGCAGGGGTGTTTCTCTCCAATTCCAGAGGTTTGCTCCTTAATTCTTAATGCCCAGAGCTCCAAGAGACCGGCTCACACACCCACCCTCCTGCCAGGCTCACCTGGCTCGGAGCACGGAGGGGCAGCCTGTGGTGCCCCGGGGAGCTGGCATCGCTTCAGGGAGCCGCAGTTGCAGGGTCCCAACAGGCTACAACAGCGCCGGTGCTGCTGTCCCAGCGCGGCCCCACGTCCTGCCTCCCTCCTGCAGCTCCCACCCCGAACGCCACCGAGGGCAGGGGTTCGAGGAGCACGCAGCATCCCGACTCCTCTCGCCAGCTCGGAGGGACCAGAGAAGGGTAACACATGCCAAAAGCAGGGACAAGACAGAAAACAGGGAGCGGGGGACACCGGTCCACCCCGAACCCCTCCCCAGGGCTCTCCCAGCCACCTGCCCCCGGGCAGCGGCACCGGGACACGGGAGATTAAGAGGTTCACAATAGAGCTACAACCCCAGAAAAAATCCGTTAGCGCAGGCGGGGAGAGGACGCGCAGGCTCGCCGGCACCAGCCCAGCTCCCCTGGGGGCCCTCCCCCACCGTCACCCGCCCCGTCCCCCACGGCAGGGTGGCAGCGTCCCCTCCCAGCTGGGTGCGGAGGGGACCCGGCAGCTCCTGCTTGGCCTCTGCCATCCCCTCTCTGGTCCCCCGCAGCTGAGCACGCACCAAGGCAGGGCCACCCCGAGGACAACAAGGACGGGATGCCACCAGCCAGGCCCCACCGGAGACGACGGTGACTCATCAGCATCCAGCCCCTGCTCGACCCCAGCTGCTTCCCAAGGCCGGGACACCATCAGAGCGCCTCGTCAGCAGCCGTACGCTCAATTATCCCCACGCTCCCCCTCCAAAAGCCTCCTCCTGAGAAATACAGGTCAGGAGGGGCTTGCCCGGGGCACGAGGCCAGCCTGGCCACGCCGGCACGGGGCACACGCATGGCCCAGCCGAGGTGGCAGCTCCCTGGGGTGCTGCCCACTCATTCTCCAAAAATTAAAAGCGAGGTCTCAAAGCCAGTGCTAGTGTCATCTGGAAGACACCAGCGGGGATACGGCAGGGAGCCGGGACGCAGCAGCTCCCAGGGACTCTGTCTTGTGACGGAGACGGCCCCAGAGCTAACGCCACACCGCTAACGAGCTGCTGGCAGCAGCACCGCTGAGCAAGCCCCGCGTGCCAACACACTGGTGGCATTAGGGGCCATGCATTGTCCCCCTGAGGACATCAAAGCTACAACCAGATAATTTGAGGCTATGAAAGACCCGAGACCCTGTTTTGCAAGAGCATCTATAGCACACAATTGCTGGAGATGGACCTAAGTGCGTTCCTCAGCTGGGTCAGAGAGCTTCTCCCATCCCTGACCTGAACTGCTGTCACGTAGCTGACATTTTCCATCTCAATGAAAGATCCTGTGGCTGTGCCAACCGCCCCAAGGACCGGGAGCATCTCGGGATAACAGCCCTGCACAGGCGTGAGCTCAGCCTGGCCCCCATGGCCCCCTCCAAATTTGCTCTTCTCCTCCAGAGACTTCAGCTGAGCAAACATCTACCACCAACAACCCTGGTGCCAACCGGGAGGCCACTGCACACAGCCCATCATTAATGATTTCATTATGTAAATGATGAGAAAAGGGCATTGCTATTCTCTGACACCAGCCTCCACGACACCACGACATGTGTTGATCCTCCAGACTGATCTGCGTGCTGGCATCGCCACGAAACACACGGAGAGACGGATGCCAGCGTCCCCGGAAGACAACGCGCTTCCGCCATCCACCCCGCGTCCTTCAGCAAGAAACTCTCGTGACCTACCTGGAAGTGGAGGATGATCGTCCATATGAGCCCCAGGGTGAGCTTGGGGTTGCCATCCGTAATGTCATCATTGCGAATATTCACCAGTTTCACCTGAAAGAGAAGCAACAGGGTCAAAGCTCCCCGTCAGCCTCACCCACAGGGAGCAGGGGGACATGTCCCCAACCACGCTGTCCCCAGGGTCACCCCAGCCACTCCAGCAGGGAGCAGACACAAAGACCCCGGTGCTTCCCCAAGAGGCAGCAAGGCCACCCCATGCCCTGGCTCAGGAAGCGGGGAAAGAAGGACTTCACACATCTCTAGCACTCTCCATCTAGAAGTGCTTTCCCAGCACTTAAGGGCTTTATTTCAGCTCACATGGAGAAGTGCCTTGTCCCCGCAGCCCTGAGCACTAGTGCATAATTTAATAGCTACAGACCACAGAGCATGGTTAAAAGAGGATGGCCGAGCTTTATTAACTCCCTCCTGGGTTCAAACCCAAGCTGCTAATCAATCAGCCCTAACAAAGGCAGAAACGCCAGCGTTGCCCTTGCTGCGGGTCCTTCCCCAGCACCCACCGAAAGTCCCCGTCCTGGCAGACTCCAGCCCCATGCAGTTCGAGCTGCTCCCTCCTGGCTGCTTTGCTCTAGGGGTGGTTTAAACACAGTCCCTGAACCCCATGGAGATGCCTGCAGCACCGAGAACACCAGCCTGGGCACCTCCAGCAGACGCACACCGGAGCAGTGCTGCCCGGTTACTACTCCTGCCCTCCTTGCAGCAGCCTTCCCGGGAGCTGCCACATGCTTTGGGCTCTTCTCCCCCGGCTGGGCTCCCCACGGGGGTGTCCCCGCTCCCCAGCACTCAATGGGACCCCACAATCTCTAGCAGGAGCATCTGGGGTAAGAAGTCCCAGCAAGGCGGCTGTCACCCAACCATCACGCTTCAAAGGAAAAAGCTGTTTCATCCAAGTAGAGAAACAAGCTCCCAAGAGCCGCCGGCAAAATGTCTCTATCAAGGGGCTGGGGAGGAGCGGGGCGGGGCGTTGGAAGCAGCTCACCCTCCCTGGAGTGGGGCATGTGCTCAAATTTATTCAGTGCCCTCGGGCCAGCAGAGAGAGAAAAATCTCTGCTTCAGCATGAATTGGTACAATTTATCATCGTCTCGGTGTTTCTGGGGAGAATCGTGATGAGGAGACCTGACCAAACAGGCGGAACAGGACACCCGGCCCCAGGGGCTGCGGGGGTTTCACCTGCAGAGCCAACAAGTCTCGGGATGCATCCCACTGCTCCGGGCGGGATCTGCCCTGGGGTGCGGAGGATGCTCGGTCCCTGCCAGCTGCACAGGCGCAGCAGGGTCAGCACCTCCCAAAAGCTCGGCGGAGGGAACCTGCCCTCTGAAAGCCGAAGGATGGCAAGTCCGCGCTGCGTCCGGAGGGGGGATGCTGCACAAAGAGGCACCAGCCCATGGGTGCGTGGGGCTGAGCAGGAGCCAGCTGCTTCATCTGCCCCAAAGCCGGTGGGAAGGCATGGACACGCCGCAGCCTCCCACCCCACCGCCGGGATCTGCCGGGGAGCCCTGGGTGAGGCTTTTGGGGTGCAGAAGTGACCGTGACATTTGCAAACCCTTTCCCAGAACTGGAGTCCAGTCCCTCATTTTGATACTTGATTTTGTGCTGCACGGGTGGTTCTGAGAGCACACAACGCCTACGGGGGAAAGTCCCCTGACAACTGTCCTCAACCAGCACCGTGGGGACGGGCGCACCGCGGCACAGGCTGACGCTGCTTCTCGACACCCTTCTTGAGGCCCGGCCAGGAGAAAGAACCACAAATCACCCAGCTCTGCTTCTGGGTGAACCTACATCAGCCCTTACCTGTCGCTGCTTCAGGAAATCCAGGGCGATCTGCACGTTCTGCAGCCGGTGGAAACGCATCCGTCCCTTCTCACGCGGCTGCAAGAGAGAGACGGCAGCTTCAGGTCAGGCTCGTGGGGCCGGGCCGGCAGCACCCCGCATGCACAGCCACCCCCCGCATGCCCCCGGGAGCCGCCTGCAGCAGCCCCCCACGCTCAGCGTGCTGGTGTGACCCGCCGCGCACTCCACACTCCCTGCGCTATCTTCTTGCTCTGGAGGCAAATAAAGTCATCGCTACGCACGATCCTGCTGAAAGAGGGCAAAGAGGCCGCGGTGGGCATGGAGGTGGGAAGACCCCGAGATCTCGACCTCCTCTGAGTGCCACGAGACCCCGAGGGTCGGCACCCAGGCTCTGAGCCGGGCGCTGCATGGCTGCCGGCAGGATTGGCTCAGCCTCTGGATCCCAGGGCAGGATCTCACCCATCCCATGGGAAGAGGGCTCAGCAGAGAGAGCTTTACCCGAGCGGGTACAGAGTCCGACCCACCCAGGCGGAAGCAGAGCAGGTCTGCTCCGCAGCAGGACATGAGGACCTGGGCAGGGACTGGCCACGGGTCCCCACTGATGGCGGAGAAACCCTGACCTCAGCACCAGCCCCGGCAGAGCCGGGTCGGCTCCTCCCGCGCGCGGGCAGGGGCTGCTGCTCCACGCACCGTCTCTGAACCCTCGGGGAGGGGAGACAGGAGATGTCCTGGGCTGTGCCCATCGCCGCTGCTGCAGGCGGGGGATTTTCCGAGGTACCCGATGGCTGAGCTGTGGCCAGGGGAAGGGCACAGGATGCTGGGTCTGCTTTGAATCAGGAGCGGGAGGATCGATGCCCAAATCCTGATCCCAGCCACAATATGAGGTGTCACCAGGATGCTCTGCACTGCTAGGACACCCCAAGTCCTCTGAGCCACCTTCCTTCCCCAGCCTGAAGGGGAAGAGCTGTCCCTGCAAGGGGAACATCTCCAGGGCTGCAGGGAACCGGAGCCTGGCAGGAAGGTGCTACAGCCCCTCCTGTGCTGCTCCAGGTGGGAGGTGACACCATGCACCAGGGAATCGTCACCCAGAGCAAGGGCGCAGGAAAACACACCTTCTCCTAGACCTGAGCAAGGTTTTGGGGTCTGGTCCCTTCGAGGTAACCCTCAGCTGGGGCTGGGCTGCGCTCGCTCCCACCTCCACTCACATGCACGGGGTCACCGGTTGTGCCCTGGACCCCACGGTGACACCAGCCCCCCAAGAAGGTGCCTGTGCCCGGAGCCTGTCCATGCAGTGTGAGGTGAGCAGCCATTGCAGCGGCCCCCCAGGACCGAGCAGGCGGGAGCCCGGCCGGGAGCAGCGTGCAGGACCCGTCCCTGTCCCCTCCCGCCCCGTGGGGGGGACACATGCTGTCACACCAGGTGGGTGGCGTGCCCTGACTGCGGGCCGACACTGCAATGCACGCACAGATAATCCAGGTAACGTGAACACAGCCCGGTAACGAGGACCGCGGCATCAGGTGTATCTCCGCTCTTGCAGCTTCCCCTCCGCAGACCCTCGCTTGGGGCGACCGCCCCGGGCGAGTTGGGTGGGTTTGATCAAAAACCCCAGCTAAAACCAAAGCGAGGGGAAGGTCGGAGCCCCCAGTGACGCTGGGCTGCACTGGACTATCTGACGGCACTCCAGTGTCCGCCAGGCATACGCTGCGGCCGGGGCAGACTCAACCTACTTCTTCATCATCATCATCTTCCTCCTCACGCTCTTCGCTGCTTGCACGGCACCAGGCCGGCGCTCTCACCAGGCGAAGGCTCCTCTGAACTGGCGGCTCTATTTGCTAACGAGGAGGGGAGGGACAGCGGCGACGGGAGGGTGACACAACAGGGAGACAGAATGGAAACCAAAATGCAACACCCGGGTAAAAGGAGAAACAAAAGAGCGGGGACGAAGGTGGCTGGATCTCCGGCACACCCTGGGCTCGAGCACAGAAATTTCCCCCCACCGGCTTTGAAAGCCGAAGTGAAGAGAAGGAAGCTGTCTGGATCACAAGTAGCTCGATTCAATTTTTCAGCCCCCACAAAAACTGATTTGGCATCTCTGGAGGGTAACGGAAGGAGTTAGGAGATCTTTTCCCAGATCTTATTTTAGGGGAAAGCTAAAATAATTCCTGCTGTGCTACGGCTGTTGCAGCAATCGGGATCTTCCCAGAGCTGAGTGAATGTGTCAGTCTGAGGAGGAGGAGGAGAAAGGAGGGGGACTCTACGCTGCTCAGGATGCAGGAAGAGGTTTGCACGCCACCGACTGCTACAAATCCAGCTCGTGCAGAAGCTGAGCATGGGGCAGGAGCGAGGAGCGTGCCCTCTGCCCAACCTGAGCTAAACTGCTGGGCACATGGTCACAGAAGCAGTTTTAGTCAAAGCCATTATTATCCCTTATTTCAAATACGGAGCCAAATCTAGAAGATGAAGGCATGTGAGCCCTCACAAAAAGACGGCTCTACCCAGGGCACTGTAAGTCAGCGGCTTTAATCACACGCTTTGGTGGTATCCAAGAGACCAGCCTGGGGAACACAGGTTGGAGTGAAAATAAATAAAATAACGATAATAACAATAACAATAATAATAATAAAAGAAACAACGACACACATTTGAAAACAAAACTATGGCATAAGAAATGACAGCTGATGGCTGGGAGCGGAGGGAGGACGGAGGGGGCTCGGGGCGGGCAGCAGCATCGCTGCCCAGCCCTGGGGACTTACCAGCTTCACTCCCGACAGCACCTCCAGGAGGGAGATGAGGTTGTGGCCATCTCGCAAGTCTTCGTAGAGGTCGTTGATGTGCTTGCGCACCTGCGGAGAGCCAGGGAGGAGGAAGACCCTCAGGGGTCCGCTCGCCTCCTGCGCTCCCCCACTGTTTGCCAGAGCACGGGAGGAAGGCAGCGGTGTTTGCAAGCAGACGTCCCCCTCCAAGCCGTGTGCGTTTAAAATGGTTATTCCAGAATTCACAGAATCCCAGACTGATTTGGGTTGAAGGAACTTCACACCCACCCAGTGCCACCCCTGCCATGGGCAGGGACCCCCTCCACTAGCCCAGGTTGCCCAAAGCCCCATCCAACCTGGCCTTGAACACTGCCAGGGAGCCAGGGGCAGCCACAGCTTCTCTGGGCACCCTGTGCCAGGGCCTCAGCACCCAGGTTAATCCTGCTCAGCTACCTACAGCTGCAAGCATCTCCCTTTGCACACTTTGGGGCTCCTCTCCACGCAGGAGCACCCCTCAAAAGACAAAAAAGCCCCTTTGTCCTGGCAAGGGAGGTTCGAGGGGGGAGCAGCCTCACCTTGGGACCCCCTCCTTCGCCCCGGCTGCCCCCGAGCCCCATGTTAAAGCAAGGACCAGGCGCTCGGGAGGCAAATGTAATAAAAAGGGCGGCGTGGAGATGTTACAGTGCCCTCCAAAGGCACCGGGCACTTTTCCACCGCAACCATCTCTGCTCTGAGTACAGACACGTATGAACACTCAAAAGCAATGCAAAAATTCCGAGACAAAAAAAAAAAAAAAAAAAAAAAGGCATTTATCTGCCAGTCCTGAGCCCGAACGGACAGACAGACGGTCGTTTAACTAGCTTTATAATAAAATACGTGACTCTTACCTTCATCAAGTGTTTATTGACCCATTTAGTGAAGGTTTTCTTTTGGACTCTGTCCCGTTCATCTGTCAAAAGAAGACAAAGGCAGCTCTCGGTCAGTGTTTCTCATGCAGAAACTCAAATGACTTTGAAATGAGGGGAAGAGACAGAAGAATCGCCGTCGGTGCCAGGACCGCCGGACGGATCCTGCACCCGCGCAGGGGAACAGAGGCTGCTTATTCACGGGTTACTGCGGGACGGAGCCGTTCACGTGGCTCCGACGTCTCGCTTGGGCAGGGTGTAGGAGCAGCCACACAGCTAGAACAAAATGCACTGCTTTTTGGGGGGAATATAGTGTTATTCGAATAAAAGCAGCGTGGATGATTGGGATGGGTACAGCTGCAGCTGGCAGTGGCAACAGAATGCATCCCCTTGGCCGGGACAACTGCGCCTCCTCGTCCCCCCCGGGGAGGCAGCGCAGGGACGGAGGTGGGATTTGCCCGAGCCCCCCGGCGTTAGGAGGGTGTTCCCCTCCGCTGCCCACTCCCGGGAGGTTTAGCACATTACATAAACCCCACAGATGTCCTGTAACAGGCCTGGGCCGGGCAGCAGCAGCGTGTGCAATTAGCAGCTTACTCTGTCGCTGTATTTTTGGTTCATTGGATTGGCAGGATTTAATGTTTATTTCTGTCCCACGGCTCAGCCGAGGGTGCCCTGGGCAGACGCTGGGAGCTCCGAACACCAGCGGGACAGGGTGACAATGTGGGTCCCATCCCCGGGGAGCAGCAGGGGTGTCCACCAGCCCCACGGGGTGACGGGACGGGAGCTTCGCGGTGACGCCAAAGCGGCAACGTGGGATGGAGAAGCTGCCGGCAGGCTTTGCTCTGCCTGTTCTCAGTGCAAAAAAATATCATCATGTAAAAAACAAAGGCGAAAGGAGAGGGCCACATGCTGCAGGGTCCCGTGGGGCGCAGGGGGGCCCTGCTCAGCCCCCACCTCCCAACGTCTGGGCAGCGAGGATGGCTCAGGGCAACCCCGGCAGCCAGCCCCACACCAAACGGGATTGCCAGGTTTTAGTAACAGAGTGCCTCGGTACCGACCCATGGCACATGACCCCAAGCTCCCGAGCGCTGCCCCATCCAGCCCAGGGGATCCCTGGGACAGAGTGGACAAAAACGGACAAAACCTGCTACCCCAAGACATCCCTTTGATGCCACGGTCCACCAGGAAGAAGCACCCCTTGCTTTGGTTTTAAGCCAAAAATCAAGAAAAAGGAAAAAAACCCAGCATCTCTCAGCTCGGGCTGCCCAGCCGTGCCACGTGTCCTGCCGGGATGGCACTATCCAACATCCCTCCTCCTCCTCATCCACCCCACGGCGTCCCCCATCCAAAAGCACTGCAGTAAAACACGTGGCACGTGGCCGGTGAAGCCTTCCATGCCTCCCCCGCACCACGCTCCATCCCACGGCCAAGGCACGTAACCAGGTGCCAAAACTATCCACCGGCTGAACCACAGCCGCCCTCGCTCCCCACCCTGCCAGGCTCCGGCCTCGGCACGGCTTCCCGGCACGATGCAGCCGAGCCATGGTGCTGCCGCCTGGCACCGCCAGCCACCGCCTGCAATAGGAAGCCACGTCACTCCCACGTGCGGGACCTTTTTAGGGACATTTCCTATACCTGACCCCCCCCGGAGCCACGGTGCCGGGTCCCTTTCCAACCCCAGCATTAATTTGGGGTGGATAAAGCTTGAGCCGTCCCCTGGCCATGGCGCAGCGCCAGCGGCACAGCGGGGGCTGCCTGCAGGCCGGGAAGGAGAGGGCCGTGGGTACTAACCGATGCAACACATCCGGCACACCAGGCACGCACTCAGCCGCCTCTCCTCCCCGGAGAGATGCCACCTCTCCATCGCCCAAGCCGGGGATGGGGAGCGCTGGGTCCCGGCAAAGCGGAGGCTGCCTCCCGGCTCCTGGGGAAGGGTCTTCTGGCGGCACCACCCGCTCGCTGACCTTGGCCCCAGCGGGCGCGGGTGGGTGACTTTTCGGCTGCAGCTCCTCCCACCGCACCACTTCCTACACCCGCTGCCCCCAGCGCAGACACGGGCTGTTCCTCCTCCGTGGCATCGCCGCAAACCCCGCCGCAACGTCAACGGCTTCCCCGGGTGCTCCCAGCCGAGGGTACCACCGGCACGGCAGCTCTGCGCCAGCAAAATCCTCACCGTCCCACGGTCCCGATGGCCGGCAAAGCCGCTCAGAAAGCTCCCAGCGAGGAAGGGCAGAGCTGCTCCCTCCAGCAAGCGACCGAAAGGCAGTGCAGAGCGTGGTGCAGCTCCCGGCAGCAGAGAACCGGCAGGCTGTGGGTACGGACGCAGGCTGGCCCCGCGGAGCCGGGCGCTGCCCCGCCAGTAGGCTCTTGGCTTGTTTTTCCTCGTCTTGTTTTCCAGTTAATTGCACCGGGGACGGGACGGACAATGCCGAGCTGTTCTCCCCGCTCCCGCCTGCTCGCCCACAGCTTCTGCCCAAATCATTTCCCGGGTCTGAAGCGCCGGAGCCGGGACCCGGCCGCAGCCCCTCTCGGCATGCAGGGAGATAACGGGGGCCTCCTTATCACACCTCTCTTCCTTTTCTTCTAAATATAATCCCTCTGCAGACCTTCTGCCAGCAGGAGCCCCGCCGCCCCGGCCAGGAGGGCGAGAGGAGCCGGGCTGCTGCCGGGGGAAGGTGGGAGCGTGTCCCCGAGCATCACAGGGAGCACACGGGGACGGGGGCGCGTCACCAAGTCCCGCACCGAAAATCTGCAGCCAGGCACCTCTGATGCCAGATCCAGGGGGTGCCTGCAGGCCAGCGGCTCCTTTGTACGCTCCCTCTTCCCATCTCCTGCAGAAATGGGGGGTTTTCCTTCTTTTTTTTTGCCCCGTCTCACCACCTTTGGGTGGTTCCTGGGCTCTAACCAGATTACACCTCCCCACCCTGCGCCCGCGCTATCGTCTGAGCTAATAATAATGCACAGTTACTTGCACTGCAAGCTTATCTCTCCCTGGCTAATCTTTTCCAGAGTCACCCTGATAAGCAACTTGTTGCAATCCCCCCCCGTGCTTGTCCTCTCCCCTGTCTCTAGCAGGGGTTCACTGGCCCCAGCCACCCAAAACCACCCTGTCACCAGCCAGGGACAGTGAGCAGAGGTGACGGTCCAGGCAGGGCACGGCCAGAGGGAAGGTTACGGCGACCAAAGGGAATCCACACCGCTCGGAAGACAAGCCAGCAGCGGGCGAGGGCAGGAGAGGCTGACTTGACTGCGGAGCCTCGGGTCCCCCCACACGCAGGGCACGGAGCAAAGGCTGGTGGCGTGACACAGGGAACATCGCCGGTGAACAGAGACCCTGCTGCCAGCGGCACCAGTGAAAACCTCACGCCTTGACTGGACGCGCCCACGTGCCGCACAACCATTCGACGGTTTCCAGCGCCGCCGATGCTATCGGAGCTGCACGGATGCTTCCAGCTGCGAAGCGCTTTCGTGTTGCTGCTTTCCCAAGACAGGTGAGACTCACAGAGATGAAAACGCGGACTAGCCAGGCAACAACCTGGCCTGAGCCCAGCTGAGCCGGAGCTATGCTGTCCCCTTCTCTATCCCTGCCCAGGGGTGCAGGGACCACGGCGGGACGGCCCGGGGGTGCTGAGACCTGCCCCGGCTGCTCCCCGGTGCAAGCGAGGAGCAGGGTTCCGCTGTCTGCGCCTCCGCTGCCTGCATCTCTACAGGACCACGCGTGCTGTTTAATTCCCTCCCCACCTCCTCTCCCCCCGTTGCACATCAGAGCGCAGTCCATTGCTCCTAGAAACGGGGATCCCAAAGGCACCGTCTGCCATCCCCCACAGCAGCGTGAATCCCCCACAGAGGGGCCAGAAGCAGCAAGGACCAAGGAGCAGAGGTGGCCGCATGAGGAGAAGGCGGGTTTTAAGGTTTTCCCACTGCTGTTGGTCCCCTGAGCAAACCCAGCTAGTGACGGCGAACAAGGAAAACCATCCCAGCCCACAGCTGGTTTCCAGTGCCCCGAAACCAGGGGCATCAGCTGAGCATGGGAAGAAAAACTCCCACTCACCATCCCGCCAGACCCCAGGGTCTCCAGGCACTTGCCATCATCACTGGGAGGGCTCCCACGGGCACCGGAGACCCTCCCGCCGCCACCGTAACACCCTGCACAGACATTCCCCCCGCCGTTTGCCCACGGCAGCCTCTGTCCTGGCAGCATGCCTGTACCCAGCAGCTCCCAACGCGCCCGGCCAGGAGCTGCCGCTCGCCCCAGGATCTCTCCTCCATCATCGCTGGCCCCGCTCGCTGTCAGACTCCATCACCGTTCTCCTCCTCCTGCCTCCGGCTGAGAGAGCCCGGTCCCAGCCCCGGGCGCTGGTGGGACAGAGGGTGCCCGGCCAGGACAGAGGGGCTGGGACCGGGCTCTCCGGTGCTCCCCTTGGCCATCGTTGGGAGGGGGCGTGGGGTTTCAGTGTCCCCCACCGGCTCTTTCAGCCTCTCCTGCTGCAATGAAGCCTGGAAGCGGCTCCCAAGTTTTCTGCTCCTGTTCACTAATTCCTGCTAAAGCGGAAGGAATACAGGAGATGTCGGACAGGGCACTGTGCTGGATGAGCTCGCAGAAATCTTGAGGGCATCTCCAAGCCCATGCTCAGCGTGAAAGCGGCTCTGTGCATTAAGCAGCGAGAGCCAGCTGTGGGGTGAAGGAGGGGTTTGCTACGTATAAATGTCTAGAAACAAATTTTGAAAGCATTGAAACCCACCACTTTGGCTTTGAACTCCTTCAGGGCAAGCAAAGAATGGGAATGCGCTTTTTTTTTTTTTTTTTTTTAAAATGTGGTACTTTTAAGATAGGGGATATGCAGAAAACCTGGCTGGCTCAGGAGCACAAGGTATTTAAAATGTGCTGGCTGCCAACTCATGGGCTGACATAATCCATCATGACAACAGAGCCGACCGGGCAGGATTTACAGAGCCTTTCGAAACAGGGAAACGGCGCCTGATTCAGCCTGGAAGAATGCACAAGAGATACCTGCGGTGGAAAACTGTCCAGCACCCGGATATTTAATGGGCGAGACACCTGAAGCGGCGATGCAAAGGAGACCTGGGCGAGCACTGCAGGGCAACAAAACCTGCTGCAAGATGACCCCCATCTTCCAGGATGCTGTGTCCGTGGGGTGGGTATTACCTGACCTTTACTGGGAAGGAGCGACGAAGGAAAACAGTGAACACACTTGCTGCTCGCAACACTCGCACCAGAATTTTTTTCCAAAAAGGACGGATTTCTGTAGGGTGAAGCAGCAGGTCGACACGGTACAGGAGGAGACAGGGAGATGGGAATCGGCCAGGAGGTCCCTGGATGGAACCGAGCATGTCGCTGCACAGCGCTGCCCAGACACCGACATTAATTAAGTGGATGGGGGACGGCCGGTCAACAGAACTGCAGCAAGGCTGGGTTTAATGGGTAACAGGGCATATTTCTGCATGTTTGTGCAACTCAATATCTCTCTCCCGCTAGTTTTGGGGGAGGAAGGAAGAAGCGTATCCCAAAGCAATATTTCGGGAAAAGTCCCCGCGCGCTGCCTGGGCTCTGCAGTCCCGCCCCTTTGCATGGAAAAAGAGAAAGAAAAGGGGGAATCAGTCACGGACGTGGGGAAAAGGCCCCGTGCGGAGGCACAGGCGAGAACAAGCCCTGCTGGGGGGGAAAAAAAAAAAAGAGGGAGGAATGAAAACAAACAAATCCCAGGAGACAGAGGCTGGGACAGAGAAGGAGCTACTGAGTCCTTGTCCGTGGCCCGGAGCTATCGCACATCCCTGTAACAAATCCTCGCCCTCCTCAGGCAGCGGTCATGTGCAAGCCCTATTTTGGGAAACTGAGGCAGGGTCAGCCCCAGCTGCTCAGCGAGCCCGTGCCAGCGCCGGGAGGAGCTCCCAGGGCCACGTCTTGCCGCTGCTGGCATCGGTGGCTAACCGAGACACTGCTGTCACAGCGAGCGGTGGGAGGGACGCTCGCCCGCGCCGTGGCAGGAGCCGGGAGGCAAAACACCAGCCACATGTCACGGGCTTGTGCGGAGACAAAAAACAGCCTCATCCCCAGCGAGACATCCCCCATCCCAGCCGCTCCCAACCCCACGTGTGCTGGGAACGGGTGGCGAGACCAAATTTAGGCACCAAAACCTCTGCTCCCCCCCCCCCACCATGGGGACCAGGACCACCGGGAGGATCCCCACAGCTGCGTCCTCCCCCCTCCTCCTCACCGGCCGCGTCTGCCCCTGCCCGTGCCACAGCCGCGGCTCTCGGGGAGGGAAGACAAGCCGTGACCCTTGCAGGCAGCACGCCGGCCATCTTAGTGCCTCTCCCCCCGCGGGGGCCGCCCGTACCTTCTCTGCTCCGGCTCCTCCAGTACAGGACGCCGGCGATGCCCAGGACGTGGCTCAGGACAAAGGCGGCGGGCGGCAGATAGGAGCTCTCCGAAAGAGGCATCGTCTCCTACTCCCGGCCCGCTATCCCGAGCCGGGCTCGGAATTTCTTTCTCTCGAAGTTGCCGCTGCTGGAGCCCGGCATCGCCGGGAAGGCGAGGGGACGGGGGGGCCGGAGCTGCTGCCTGCAGAAACTTCCGAAACTTCCTGCCTGCACGGCTGCCTCCAGCTGGCTGCGTCCCTGGGGCGTCCCCGGGGCTGGCAGGGCTCGAGGACAGCCAGCGTCGCCGGGACGGGGCCAAGGGAGATTTGGGAGCTCGGGGAAGGGGCGGGTAGAGGGAGAAAGCGAGCGTCAGGCCGGCTCAAACATCTTTCCTCAGCGTTCCCTCGGCCAAACTTCATCCCCCCCCCACTCCGGGGGCACAGACGTCATCTCCTCAATTTCCATTCCCAGCCCCGCTGCGGCTCCGGCGGCCGCGGCGAAGGGGGGATCGGCGGGAGCAGCTGCTGCGCCGGCACCACCGCAACACCCCGCTCCTCACGGGGGGCTCGGGAGCCGCACAAACCCCCCCCCAGCTGTGGGTGACAGCCAGCAGCCCAGCCCAGGGTCCCCTGCCCGCAGACTGCCCGGCGATGCTGACACACTGAGGGCAGGCAGGATCGAGGGGGGAGCGGCTGGGAGATGCGGGCAGCGCTTCGGTAGCGTTCGAGTGGCAGCAGGCAGCTGCCTGCTGGGACTCAGGACCCCGTGCTGGACCCAGCACCAGTCTGCTCGCAGGAAACCCTCTGCCCAGCAGCAGGGGCAAAAGCGAAGGCAGCCGAACTTTGGCTTCTGGGAGTCAGGTACCCCAAGCACGTTGCCCTCGCCCTCCCTGGATGCCCAGAGATAACCGTATTAACTCCAGGACACCCCCAGAGCCCACGGGGAAATACCCACAAAAGATGCTCTAACAGCAAAGGCAAAGGTTCATCCTCCTCCCAGCCCTTCCTGCAGCCAGGAGCCCTGCTCGCCGCCACCGTCGCGTCGTGCGCCGTGAGACTTTGCAGCCCAACCCCGTTTATTAACGGGCAGTTTCGCTTCTTTTCAGAGCCATTTCCGGCAGCAGAGATACAGAAACAGCACAGGGAAACCGAGAGCGGCAAGCCCTGCCGCGGCACGACTGTTATATCCCCCGGCCCGTTTGCCACCGTAACCACAGGCAAACCGGGCAGGGAGGTTCCTTACAAAGCCCGTTTTGCTTCCTGAGCCCATCATGTGCCGGGTGCTCCTGGCAGCTCCTGGAGGGAAGAAACTTGCTCTTAGATAGCAAGTTGTACAGAATGAAACGCTCGTTTTTTGCCTTTACCTTCCCAGAAGGGCTCAGACAAGAGCAGTCTGTTCTGCTGCCAGCGCTCACAGCAGAGGGGAAAAGCGTTAAGGGGAGGACAGCACACCGCAGCCTGGCCGCAGACCTGTGAAACCGCAGCCCGGCTCAGGCTTTGCTCACGGAGAGAGCTGGGAGCCCAGGCTCGTACGTGGCCAGCACCGGGTCAGTCGCCATCCGGCAGCACCGGCTCTGCAGCATGGGGCGGTGAAACCACACGAGATCTGGGGCGTCAACCAGATGCAAGCAGAGATTTGTGTTATATTTATAACCCCTGAGCAGCTCTCCAAACCCAACAGCCACAAGCTGGCCAGGCCCACCAAGAAAACCGTATCAAGTAAAACGTGACGGACCCAAACGTTGCACCGCTCCACGGGGGACCTGCACCACCCGCGACCTCCTAACGCCGCTCGGGCTAATGCGAGACGGGCGATAGAAAACAGAGAGAGTTACCCCGGGGCTCGGCGCTGTTGCAATGTATTTTCCAGAGCTTCAGCCCTGCCTGGATGAAAAATATCCCAGCATAGTTTTCATCTAAAGCAATCTGCTTTCTGTTAAGGCAGGGGAAGCGTTGCAGAGTAACGACCTGCCGGCAGGCACGAGGCCACCATAAATGGCCCCGCGGTTCGGCCCCGAGTGGGGCAGTTAGTGCCCTGCAAAGCAGACGGCGGCGGCGGCGGCTGGGATGTGCCGGGGAAAAGGCTCCGGGAAGCAGGAGCTAGTTTTCCCCATCCCCTCACCCCAGCTGCACCCATGGGTGCTCAGCCGCTCCTGTGCTTCCTGGGTGCTGTATGCACAGAGGGGCCAATAAAACGCACGGAGCGCTGCCAGCTGCTCCAGCCGGACAAGCCTTCAGGCAACAGAAACTCTTCAAATACATGTATAAATATATATATAATCATATAGAACTATTTACCTTTAGATATATAAATAACGTACATTTCAATACATACAAACACATCCCTCCCCTGCCCCAGGAACACCAGTGGTCCCCCACTCCACCCCACTGGGGTTCACGTGGTTCCCCCCTTTCCTTCCCGCGCTCGGCACAGCCCAGCCCGGCCGCCTCTCGCCGCTGCAGGAAGCCGATAACGGCGGCAGCAGACACGGGGCGCAGGGAGCCAACGGCAGGTTTCGGGGTGACCCACCGGGGCTCTGGGAGCCACCCAGCCCCGGATGCAGCCGCCAGCACCCCCTGCTCACGGGGGGGGGGGGGGGGGGGGGGGGGAAGCAGCCTGAGGCCTCCCCCTCTCCCCGGAAACCGCCCCATGCACCCGAAACACAAACAGCTCGGTTTAGCTCCTTGCAAGGCGGCTTTTGCAGCTTCAACTGTCGCCTCGGCCCAGAAAGGAAAGGGGTGGGGAGAGGACGCGTATCTCCTGCCTTCACAGGAATTTGGGGAGCGGCGAGGCTGTGCCCCCTCGCGGGGGGGGGGTCCCCACCTTGCAGGGCACCCCCCTGTTTCATGGGGTGCCCTGTGCAGCATTTTACAGCCCCGTGCATCACCCAAACCGGTGTTACCCCCATCGCTGCCCCCTGTCCCCCCCACCAGCGCCCTGCCTGGGTTTTAGGGGACCCCACGGGTCAGCTCTGGGGACGGGAGCTGCCCCAGCCCCCCCCCTCGCTCCAGCCGCGCCTCTCGCCCAGAGCTGAGTCACGCCTGGCTCCGGCCAAGCGTCTCGTGGGGCCGATCCCCCCCCCGCCATGCGCCTCCCCGGTGAGTAATGCTCAGCCGCCGCGGCCGCCGGCTCCGGCATCTCCTTATATGACTGGGGAAGCTGCCGGGCCGCGGCGCAGGGCGCAGCCAACGCTTCCCTCGGCGGGGAGGCACCCCGGCATGGGGGTGGGCGATGCCACGGGGATGCTCCTGCGTCCCGGGGGGGCCGTGGCCTCGTGGGATGCAGCGGAGGCCCCACGGGCTCCGGGCAGGCACACGTGTCCCAGCCCCGGGAGGTGACAGCCAGGTGGCACTGTGGAAACGCCGAAGCTGGGCGTTGGGGATGGCGGCCAGAGCCAGAGCGGGAACCCGGCAGCACCACACCTGGGTGAAGCATCTCTCCAGGCCTCTGCCTGTGCCCATGGCAGACGGGGGTCCCGGCCAGCGCCCCCAGCCAAGCCCCCCAAAGTCCCCCCCATCACCTGCAGCAGGCGCTGCCGGACGTGGAAACGGCCGTAGGCACAGCGGGGACCCTGCGCGCTTTTACAGAGGGGGGGTGTCTCTGCACCCAACAAACAGTGGGGTCACCCCACACCTGGCAGGGGACACCCCGCTCCCTGCAGCAGGGAAAAGTGCCCATCCGGCACCGGTGCTGAGCACACACAAACTTGTGACTGCAGTACAGGGCCCGGACTTCCTGCTGTGTTTCCTCTGCGACCCTTTCCCCTTTCTGTTGTTTTTTCCTCCTTTCTGGGAGCCTTAAGGGCAAATCTCGGTCACTTATGGAAGCGGCTGAGAACTGCCAAGGAGGGGAAGGAGACTCCAGGTTCTGGAGCAGGGATGCCCCAGGTAAGTCGCAGACACACGTCACCCGCTGCTCCCCGGCAGCAGGTCCTGCTCCAGCGCAGGGCGAGGGGCCCGGCTTGGCTCTGGCCTCCGTGGGGACTGGATGGGGGGCACAGCGCTCGAGCAAAGCCACTGTGCCCCTCACCCTGAGCCGGGGGGACCGAGTGCATGCCCCACGCTCAGCCACGGTTGTTTCTCCCCGGACCACAATTTCCCCCCACACACAAAACCCAGAGCTTGGCTAAGCACGCGGCATTGTGCCCTCCTTGCTAACAACGGCAAACGCTGCTGCGGACAGACAGACAGCTCAGCAAGACGCATCCCCGGCTGCTGAGCACATCCACACGTGCCGGCGCATCCCCTCCTGCCGGCAAGCACGGGCAGGGCCCTGCCGGGGCGCGGGGGCTCGCTCCACCCTGCCCGCGGCGCCAGGAGCCATGGGAAAGGAAAGCAAGAACAAAGATGACGTTTCTTGTGATCTGGGCTATTAAAAAACAAGGTGGAACGAGGCAGGTCGCTGCTCCCAGTGCTGCCCAGCGCATCCCTGCGGGACGAGCTCCTCACCTTTGACTAAAAAACCTCTCGTCTTGCCAGTGAATCACCCGCCCGTACGTGTGCGGGCAGAGCCGCCGATCCCCTCGCCATCCGGCGGGCCCCGACGCCGTGCCCTGCCCCGCACGCCTCCGGCTCCTGGCAGAGCAGGCGCATTCCCCACATTAAACATTTCCTTCTGGCTTTCATCATGCCGAAGTGGCCGTAGCTCTGCCAAGAAGGACAGGGACAAGTCTGCAGGCTCCCACACCAGCCCCTCGGCATTGACACTGAACTCCGGGGCTGCAAAAGGTCAAAAAAAAAAAAAAAAAATTGGGACTATGAAACCTCCCAGGGGGCAACGCTCCTCGTGGCTCTGGAAAAAACAACCTCCTCAACACTGTTTTTTGTGCAAATAGGGGGTTTGGCCCAGGAGAAGTGTCTGTGCGAGGGCTGAGGCTCCAAGTGCCCCCAATGTTTGTACAGGGTGCTCAAGCTGGGCTTACCTGTAACGACCGGGGCAGCACCATCCAGCCCAGGGTTCAGGGGCCGTCCTGTACTCGCCCCCCCCAGACCAGTACCTGCACCGAGAGGGCAGCACAAGTGAATATTTAACTGCAGATCTCTCGGCAGAGGAGCTGCCCAGGCTGCCAAAGGTCGGCTGGACACGGCAAAGCAAGGGGAGAGGGAAGGGGGCTGAACACGGGGAGCCTCGGACCCCCCACTGCCATCAGCGGTAAAATCTGAGCTCCAAGGAACCACAGAAAGGAAGCGCTGATAATAAAAGCAGAGATGTTCCCCTTTCCAGCAGACGTCTGGGCACCAAAATAAGAATTATATCTTAAAAAAACCCACCCTACTTCCCTTCCCATGGCAGAGCTGCCTCCCTGCAGCCGGTGCTGCTTCGGGGTGGCGGGTGGGACGCAGGACAGGACCCCGAGGATCACCTCACTGCTGGGAGGCGGAGGGCAGAGATAAGATGGTTCAAGGGAAGGCTGGAAGCAAACATCATTCCTACCGGTTTTCATTCTACAAAGCAAACAGCCGAGCTGGAACCGCCACCTGCTCACAGTTTAATCATTCCCCAGCAGCGTGGCTCAGCATCAACTTCTGCTCCGGGGCAGGAGTGGAAATCCCCCCGCACACCAGCAGTTACGGGGTCTACAGGAATGCGACATCCAAACTGGGGCTGCCCAAGGGGACCGACTCAGATAGGATGCACGGAGCCCACAGGAGGACCCAAGGCCTCCAGAAACTCTGAAATGACCCAAAAGGAGACCGTTTCCCTCTGCAGCACCAGCGGGGAGGTGTGCTTGCCCGGCCCCCCGCAGCTCTGCGGGAAGGAGAGCAGCCGGTGATCCCCAGGGCACCGCATGGAGCTCCAGCCTCCTTTTCTTGGTAGGGTTTGCTTTTTGGTGCCCCAGATTGAGCACCCTTCCCAGGGGTGTCCGTAGCAGCCAGCACTGCTGGCCCTGGTGCCCCCAGCGCAGGCAGAGTGCCCACCCCTCCACGCATCCGCTAAAGTGACCCAAGACACCCCCCCCCCCCCCAACACGGGGCATTGCTGAACCACGTGCACGCAACGCCGTCCCAGACACGTCTCATTCAGACCCTCTCCAACACCGCCCCAGCTCTTTAACCCTCCCTCAGCAGGAAACAAAGTGCATCACGCTGAAGAGGTGGCGAGGGTGACGTCACCGCTTCTTTCCCAGCGCTAAAAACCTCCATCAATCCGCCCGCCCGGCAGCCTCCCCAGATGACTGCTGAGGGCCGTTGGGTTTTTGCTGACACAGCGGTTCAGGCCGTGTCATTATTTCATCACTTCTCAGAAGCCTCCCCTGGTTTGTCACCCCTCCGAGGACGCCAGCAGGGAGCCATACCACGCTTGCTCATTAAATGATACCATGAAACTCACAGCCATGCACCCCGGGCTCCAGGAAAGCGATGAACACCACTGAGCTGGCATCGACTCGGTGGCATCGCCCTGCAAAGAAAGGGAAGGAGGGAGCAGGGGACAGGCAGTGGCCGGGTACCGGGGCACAGATAAAAGCTGCACGTCGGGAGGCAGACAGCCAAGCGGCAAGGGCAGCTCTCAATGCACGCGGAGCTGCTGAGCAAGAGGGAGGAGGTGAAGGCGGTACTGGAGGCGAGGAGGATGGGGATGCACGGGGGGGAGGAACAGCAAAGGTCTCCCGGCAGAAAACATTCCTGCTTTTTGGGAGTGAGCGGCACCGTCCCAGGTCTGGGCGCGGAGGAAGGCTTGCTCGCACACCCACGTGCAAGAGGACACACAGGTCTGCACGCTTTCCCAGGGGCCTGTGCTGACACGGTGAGGTGGCTCCTTTCCCAGGCCGGGGGAGGAGGAGGAAGGCGATGCCATCTCCGGGTCCCTCCCTGCCCCTCCGGCCACAGGGACAAGGCTGCACACCTCCACGGAGCCGCTGTCTCCACGGCTGGGTAAACACCCGCTCCGTAATTCCCAGCACGTCCCGCTGGCACCTCAGCAGAGAGAAAGCCGTGCAAAACCAAACCAAAATAAAACACGCCAGAAAAAGCCCCACCATGAGATTCGAGGCAGCCCCAGCGAAGGCGAGCAGCAGAGCCCTGTGCCAGAGAGCAGCCCAAGCCCTGGCCGCATCCTGCACCCACTCCCACCGCCTGCACAGGGGCTGAGCACCCGTAAACACCCCAAGTCCTGGAAAAATCCCCTGAATGAAGTCCCAGGCCCCAGTGCTTCTCGGAGGAGCCCGACCCCACAGCGGGGCAGCCAGTCGGGATACGGAGCTGCACCCCGGCACAGCGGAGCCCTGGGAGGGACCACGGGCAGCCGGGTCGGGGCCGTGGCGGTGGGACGGTCCTGAGCTGCTCAAGGCCAAGCTTTGCACTTCCCACAACAGCGGCTTAGGGAGCAGGAAAGCCGGGGGGCGGAGGGATCGCTGGCATCAAAACTCCTTTTCTACAGGCTAACAAAAGGCCCGGTGTCTCCGCAAAGAGGCTTGTTATTCCAACGCCAACCAAAGGCTGCCTGGCAGCCCGAGAAATAGGAAAACGTTAGGCTAGTGGGAACTGGCTGCGCTTTGTCTGGGGTGCGCTGTGTTTGCACAGGCTCCACGCAGCAGCTCACAGCGCGGGGGCATCAGGGACGGGCTCTTCCTGACCGGGCGGCCCAGGGAACCCCCCCCCGCCGGTGCTGGACCCCCTCGCCTCGCTCCCTGCAAATAGCGACGCAAAGCAGCAAGAGAAAAGGCAAGGGGAGCTCGCAGCCCAACGTGCCGGTAGGAAGCCGCGTCCCCCACTTCTGCTGCCTTCGGCCCCCTGGCTGCGCCCCGTAACGCAGCCCAGGGTTTGCCTCACCACACCGCAAACACGAGGACAGCTGGCGGACCTGCACCCCCCCAGCCTGCTCGGGACAGGAGCCGTGCAAAGGCCCCTCTTAGAAATGGCGGCTGAAGAGAAGCAAGCAGCCGATTCTCTTGTTTCCCCCCGCAAATGGAGGGCAGGCAGGCAGCCTTGAGCCCTGATCTCATTAGATGTCCCAAACTAAGCAGCATGAAACCTGATTAGCGCCGTGTGGGAGGTGGGAGAAGGGGCGGCAGTCTGCTCTGTCAGCCAGCCCCAGCACCCGCCGACCAAAGATGGGGGGGTCCCGGCACCCTGGGGAAGTCAGGGCTGGGGAGCAGGGCACCCAGAGCTCCACACACACAGCACCCTGTGCCTGCCCAGGATCTGGATGTGGCCCTGGTCCCTGCTCACTTGTCCGGAGCGTGAACATCCCTGGGGATGGTGCCCGCGGGCTCAGCCAGGGCTTTTCTCATGGCTGCACTGTGCTCCGAAGTGATGCTTCACCCCAGCTGCTGCTGCCAGCTCCTGGCCGGACCAGCCTCGGCGTGCAGCAGCAGAGAGGAATTTGGGATTAAAAACAACCCAAACCAAACAGGGGAAGGCAGGAGCCTGAAACCTCTGTTCCCTAGAGACCCGCTCTCCTGCAGAGAAACTTAATCCCCATTAAAACACAAATGAAATAATCCAGTTGCTAACATTTCTCTGCCTGCTTCGTTCCAGCACCTGCGCAGCACCAGATCTGCTGGATCCCACCAGCCTGGCCCAAGCCCCTCAGGTGCTCTCGGAGTGCTCAGTTGGACATTTCCGGAGCAAAAACCATCTCTGGCACCACGAGCACTGTGGTGGGAGAGCCGTAAATCGGCGGGGATCCTCAGTTAGGGCACAGCCCACGAGCCCCCCCCAGCCAGCCGTGCTCCCCAGGGGACACCTCGTGGGGTGGCTGTGCCGGAGGAGAGGTGCCCACCCTTTCCCGGGAGCAACTGGCCGCATCCTCCTCCCTG
Organism: Grus americana; assembly: GCF_028858705.1. Classification (NCBI taxonomy): domain Eukaryota; kingdom Metazoa; phylum Chordata; class Aves; order Gruiformes; family Gruidae; genus Grus; species Grus americana. The sequence goes on from NC_072874.1 coordinate 648,977, forward strand.
GCACGGGGACATGGGGCCAGGACAGCCACACGCTGGAAGAACCGAAACCCAGCGGGGCCTCCGCCCGCAGCGGCCAGGGCAGATGGTGGCCCCGGATCTCTTATCACCCCCGGCCACCTTGGGTGGCCCCGGCTGCTCCTCGGGGAAGCCATCACATGATGGGACGAAAGCAAACGGCGACGGCGGCGCACAGGGACGAGCCACAGCACCGCTCCGGTACCAGCCCCACCAGGATGCTGCTCCTGCCTCCTGCTCTGACCCCCCACCCCAGCACATCACATCTAAAAACCCCTCTGTTTCAATATCAGAAACCCAGCAGAGCTGGGCACACGCAGAGGCGTTAGGAAGAAGCACGGACCCACTCGTGGCTGCCTGGTCATGGGGAAAATCTGAGCCCGGTTCCCCTAGGGAAAACACACGGCAGTGACGAGGTCAGATGAAGCCAGATTAGCCGGCGTGCACAGGAGAAGGCCGAGAAGATGCTGGATTTCATCTGGCTGCCAAGTAAACAACAAAGTTCTCAGAAAATGAAACCAGCCGTCCTCGTGCCACTGGTAAAATTAACCCAGCAATAAATTTGTAATCAAATGGGTTTCCTGAGCCGAGCCCAAGGCTCTTGTCACCTCAGGGCTGTGACAGCCGCTGCCCCGGGAAACCCGAGATGGAGACTGTGCAGAAAAGCCGGGTGACCCCGAACCCACCGGGACAGCTGCTGTTGGGGCAGGGTCCATCCCGGAGCAGCATCCTTTGTCCCCAGCACGGATCCGGCAGAGCCTCCCAGCTCCATCACGGGGACCGGGATGCTCTCCAAGCCCTTCGCCCGGAGCCCGCGGGGCTGACAGCGATGGATGCTGGCACCGTGCCGGGGGTCAGGGGCCTGGACTTACACACACGGGCATTTACATATGAAATGCTCCCAGCTCCAATATCCGCTGCTGCCTCCACCTCCCTGGGGAGATGAATAGAGATGGGGGGAGACAAGGAGGCAGCAGCAAAGAAACCTCTCCGGCAATAAAACCTTCCTTTCCTCCAGCTCTGTCCAGCCCTGCAGCTCAAGGGCAGGCTGGCTGGGGCTGCTCTCAGCGCTGAAGAGCACACTTAGCTACGCGGCAAATGCCAAACCACGACAGCGAGGGACACGGCATGGCAGAGCTAACCGTAACCGCCTGCAAAGGTGGGCACCCCTTCTGTGCTCAAATGCCACGGGGAAGCACCCCAACAGTGTGAAAGGGGTGGCTGTGCCCACTCAAAGAGCCGTCTCACCTCCCACGAGCATGCCCTGCCCACAACGCGGTTTCCCCTCTCTCCCTGCCTGCACCACTTTCTGAATTAAAGCTGCAAAGGGCTGCGGTAAAGGCAGCTGGTGACAGCCAGTGAGTCGGCATCACTCAGGCTAGAGGCAGCAAAACAGACCAAAAACTACAGATTTGGCTTTTGGGGGATTCACCGCCCATGTTTTCGCATTCCCATTACAGACTCGCAAGAGTGGGGAGAGAAAACGCGCCGGGATGCAGGAGGCAGCGCAGGCGGGCAGCGCTCCCGGCAGGGCTCTGGGCAGCACCTGGAGAGGGGAAGGCTGCCAGATCAGCTCCTGCAACCAGTCACCTTGTAAATGCTATTAATAATGTCAGCTCGGCTCCTCGCACCTCGTTCTCGCAGGCAGGAGGAGAATTTGCCGAGTTGCAGCTGGAGACGGAGCCCGAACTCCCCCACGCCAGCGTGGGGACTTTAGCAGCGGCTCCAAAACGCAGAGGGGGGTCGCTGGCACCCAAGCCCAGCGCCTGCCCGTGCTCCGGCTGCCGAGGGGCTGCAGATTGGGGGGGACAAGTGCGGCTGTGGGACAGAGCCAGCCACCACCCCCGGCACGCCCAGCCAGCACACGGTGACTGGGGGCTCCTTTTACATTGATTCCCAGTGCCAGCTGCAGCGAGGCTCAGGAAAAATTTATGACGGACACCGCGCCAGCATAAGAAAGTGAATTATGTTACTCCTGGACACGATAACTCAGGGCAGCTGTCAGCCACAGAGCTGCGGGATTAACCCTTCGCGTCAGCCCCGGCAGCGGCACGGGAGGGTGGGGAGGCTGCCAGCCCGCAGGGTGACGACTCCCTTGGCTCCCTGCTAAATTAAACATTGAATTGATTCACCTTTGTTATACAGCGGGATCAGCTGGTGAAGCCCAGCTGTGCCGAGGCAGTGCTGTAAAAAGGGACAAGTCAATAAAAGTGTTATTAGATGACAGGCGATGGCATCCCAGGTGCCTTCTGCTTTCCTCTCCACCCTCCTTCCAGCAGGCAAATCCCAACAGTCTCTACAGCAGGATGAGGCTGGCTGGGAATCCTGGAGGAAAAAGCTTCTCTGACAGCAGGGAGGTGAAAAAAAAGAAAGAAACAAACAGGGAAAGAGCAAGGGAAGCATCCCCTCCTGCTGCAGCCAGAGCGCCAGGTAAATCGAGCTGCTGTCCCGCCGCCCCTGCGCCCGCAGCCCGGGCTCGCTGCCTGCAGCAGCGGGGACAACAGCCGCCGGCCTCCAGCCACCTGCCAGGGGCTGGCCCGGCACGATCCGGTGTCACAGCCGCCTCTCCGGGGACAGCCTGCGAGGCGGGAGAGGGCAGAGCAGCAGCAAAGAGGTTTGGAAAGGAGGGAAAAAAAAAAAAAAAAAAAAAAAAAGCATCGATCTGCACACGGGTGCCACTGTGCACCCACGGCCAGTGGGACCCACGCAGGCAAAAACACCGTCACCAGATCAGCCCCCGGCCCGCGGGAGCGGCAGCTGGCTCCATTCCCTTCAGCAGGATTTTGAGCTCAATTTCTTTTCCAGTGGTTATCTGCAGAGCAGCTTCCCCTGCCTCCCTGCGCTACTTACGGGGCTGGGTTACTGCTGCCCCAGCGCTCGCTTTGTGCCCAGACACACCGCTCGAAATCCAAATAAAAGACAAAAGAGGGAAATGGAGCGGAGCCATGGAGAGCACCACCCCCTCCCGGCTGCCTCCACGGGAAGCCGGCGACTCCTCGACGTCCCGGGGGACTCGATTTGCCTCGATGGGCGATGGATGGCAGATGGTCAGGCTCTGCTGGAGCCCTTGGAGGCGGCGATGCTGGAGCAGCTCAGCCTGTCTCCATGCTGCACATCCACGCCGCGGAGGGCGAGAAATACCTTTCAGGGTGCCGAGTCCATCCAGGAACTTCTTGTACTTCTCCAAGTTCATTTTCCAGACGAGCTCACCCTGCCCTTCAGCAGGGTGACATCGAGGTGCCCACAAGCCCCAGTCGCCGTCACCAGCTCCGCAGCCCCGCCGCCATCGCCCTTTGACCACCCGCAAGCCCGGCTGCGGCACGGCCCTCGTGTTTCCTTATTTGATGAAGCGCATTAAAACCTCCCATGACCGAGGCCACCCCCCTTTTTTGCAAATGAGCCCAGCGCTAACAGCAAGTGCCCTGCACCATCAGGGCTCCCGGCATCCCTTACCCCCCCCCACGCCGGAGGTTTCAGGGATTGTATGTCCCGGGGATATTTCCAGCAAAGAGCACGTTCGAGGGAATTGGGAGGGGAAGGAGAAAAAAAAAAACCCAACCAGCTTTAAGACTTGCAGGCAGAGGACGGGGAAAACGCAGACAGTGGGCAGAGCGCAGGGTCCTCGTGGGAAAAGCCAACCTGGTGACTCTGCCACCAGCGTGGGAGAAGACACCAGAAAATTGCCATGAAGTGTTGGAATAAAGGGCCAGGTGAGACCCAGGAGCAGGTGGGGGCCGGATCCCTCCTGCTCTTGCCCCTGCTGCTCGCCATGTGCTCACCCTGCACCGGCAGCGAGGTGCTCACGAAGCCAAAAAGGAGATTTACTGGTTTTAAAGGTTTTTTTGGCAGCAGGAGCCAGCCCAACATGATACAAGGGGATCCAAGCACCTGCCCCGCTCATCACTGCCCTTCGGCAGGACTGGTGTCCGTTGGGCACGTCCCTGGGTTTCCATCAAATCAAATAATAACTAACATCACCACCATTACGTGTTGAAATGCGCGTGCCAGGGGCAGATCACGCTCTCCCTGTGTCACCCCGCTGCCTCTTCACAAAGATCCCAGCGATTGAGCAAGACCCACCGCACGGTGCGGGATCTGCCCACCCGGGCTTTGGCACGGCCGGCACCTCCCGGCAGAGCCCTCCTGGCACACCCGCGTGGAGTTTGAGCTGCTGGAGGGAGAGGAGAGAAACCAGAGTGCGGATCTGCTGCAGGAGCCAAATCGCCCCCCAGAAACCAGGGATGGCAGCTCCTCACATCTCGGCGAGGAGACTCCCCTTGTCCATGGGCACCGGCACATGAATCCCCGGCTCCTTCACCGCGTGCTGGGGGAGCGGATCCACCCGTCCCCAAAGCAAGCAGCATCCCATGGCAATGGCCCACATTATCCACAAAAACATTAATCAAACCTTTTTGCTCATCCAAGCGACCCCGGAGGGGGACACAGGGCCCAGCTCCTCTGCAGACAGATGGACAGACACCCACCTCCCTGGGGACAGACGTGCACCGGCAGTATCGCTTTCCTTCGCGAGCGGAGCAAACCCCGCAGGCCAGTTGCCGCCTGTGCCCCCGACAGCTGTCTGCCCAGGAACCGGGGAGCCAAAACAGCTCCGGGACCTCCGAGGGGGAAACGTGGGGAGGTGGCAAGGTGCGTCCCCCCCACCGCCCCCCGTGCTCCAACTACACCGGGGACCTCTGCACCACCCGCACCCACCGCCGGGCTCGGGTGGGATGGAGGTGACACCCAGAGGACCCGCTGCCATCAAAGGGAGCTGCCCAAACCCCGGGGGACGTGTGGGTCCGCAGCAGTCAGGACGGGCGTCTGTTCGTCCCGGCGAAAGGGAGCCGATCCGATCACCAGCGAGCGGCCACACGGAACAGCCCGGCTGTGCCGGCCTCCACCGAGGATTCACCGCAGCACTGGTTGGCGGCCGCCGGCGGCAGCCCTCGCCTGCCAGCACACCGTAGCCCGACTGCCGCCCCGGCATCGCAGGGCCACTCCTGCGGACACCCCCCCACGCCTCCCGGCGGAGCCGGGAGCAGAGTGAAGTCGTTGTGAGAAGCCAAGTTGTCACCACTAAAAATAGCACAATGGAATTTTCCTCTAAAGAAAAAAAAACACAGAAAAAAAGGAAAAGAAAAAACCCAACACTTTCTTGCTGACAAAGGAAGTGAGGAACAGCCCTGTGGAAGGGGCGCAGGGGTCTCCATCTCCTTGGCCCCCCGCGCCAGGAACTGGCCTCACGTGGGCACGGAGGGCAGAGCCCAGCACGGGGGAGCGGGCAGCGCTGCCAACACCCCCCGCTTCATTTATCTCCATCCTCCCCTTCCCAGCAAGGAGGGGAGACCAGGCACCGCCAGGACGGCCACCGGCCATGGCAAGCAGGCAGCCGCTCTGAAGTTACAGCAGCAGGAGGGAGAGGCGGCTGCCCCAGGCGAGCCCTGGCCCCCCCAGCACCCCGACTCTCCCTCCAGCGCCCACCGTGGCTTTGTACCTCCAGGGTGATAAGGGCACCCCCACGCTTGCAGGGGGTTCAGTGCCTCACTCCTGCCCCACTCCCTAACGTGCCATTAACGCCAAAGCAGGTCAGCGGAGTGGGAAGGCAGCCCCACACCCGCCGGGCCCCCCAAACCCCTGGGTGATGGGGAGAAGGGCGCTTCCCTCCTCCCACCCCAAGGGGATTAAGGGGAAGCAGGTCTGATGCCGCCAGACTCCATCCACAAGCATCCCGGCTCCCTCTCGCCATCGGGAACGCCAGGAATTCCTGGCGCAGGGAGGATCGCTCCAGCTGGCTAGATCAGCGCCCCGGGGCCGGGGGGAATTGGGGGGAGCTCCCGGGACGGCCACCGCACACCCGGCCGGCTGAGGAATCCCAGCATCTCCCAGCCCGGCAACTGCCCTCCACAGCAAGAACGAGAAGCATCCCAAACAGCCGGCGAGGATGAAATATCTCCACGTGCAGCGTCTGGAGCCGCCTGCAATAAAACCTCCAGCGCCGTGGCTGTCCCCGCCGCCCTCACCCTGGGGCAGTGCCCCAAGGGGGGGGTTTGCTCCCCGATGTGCACGCAAGTGGGGGAAACAGTGGGGGACCAGGCTGCCCTTCCCCACCATCACCAGCAGCGGGCTAGAGGCCGTTCACACCGTGCCAAGGATGTTGGCAGAGCCAGGGTGCCGACGCGTGACCCGCAGCAGGAGCAAGCCCAGGGTGTGGGATGCATTCATTGTAGGAGAGCCTCGCCGGCACGGCTGCATCATCACTGCCCCAGAGGGGACACAGCGATGGCCACGGCCACACCAGCTGTCCCCAGCATCACTCATAGCGGTCCTCGTATCAAGTGAGCGATGCTCGAACCAGGGAGGTGGTGCAGGGGCTGCTAATTCATGCTAATTAGCTGGCAGGGCAGCTGCCGGCAGCATGTGCAGTGTGGGACCGCGGGGCTGGGAGACAGCCTGGCCCTGCTTTGCATGGAAAGAAGTCGCTCCCGCTGGATAGTTTTACCAGGACGGCTCTTGTAGCAAAACTGCCCAAGGTCAATGCGAATCTTACTGCCACGGGAGCCCTTGTATACAGTTTCCTGCAGGGAAAAATAAGCTGCTGGCAAAAGCACTTCTGAAAGGCCACCGTGGACCCGAACAGCGATTAATAAAAACCAGGACAGAAGTTACACCCTTATTTGACACAACCAGAAGTCAGCACAAACATCCCACCGGGACTGAAGCTGAGGTGCAGCTCCACGGTCACGCAGAAGTGGGGCAGCAAGGGCAGAGCAAGGGGTTGGGAGCAGAACAGGGAGAGGAGAAGACTCATGTGGGTGCTGTAGAGGTGTAAAACCCAGCATCCGTCACCCGTGGGAGGCTGGCAAAGCTTCCCCAGCATTGGTAAAAAAATGCTTGGTCCGAGCAGAGGAGGGCAGGGAGAGCAGGCAGCCACTGCAAGCGGCACAGGCACAGCGCCAGCCCCGTGGCCTGCACCGGACGGCTTGGACTCGCCGGAGGGAAAGAGGGTCCAACAGGAAATGAAAAATGGAAATGCAGCATGTCATGCGCAGGGAAACAACAAAAAAACCATGATTGTACTCTCGCAGCACCCAGCCAGCGGCCCTGAACTCGCCGGTCCAGATCGGTGATAAACCGGGGGGTGACGGGGGGCACTGCTGGCGCTGCAAGGACCAGGCATGAACACAAGACGCTCGTTGCAGACAAACTCGTCTCAGTGCTGCCGGTACCCATGGATACGGGCTCCCATCGGCACGGTCAGAGCCTGCTCCGACGGTCCATCCCGCCAGCCCTCCTGCCAGGATCAGCATCCCACTTCTCACTCCAAATCTCCCAAGCCATCTTGCCCAACAGCCCTCCCCACCTCCCTGCTTCCAGGAATCGCTGGGCTTATCTGACCCAGAGGCAGGGCACACATCTCAGATCACATCCAAGGACTCAGTTTACCATGTTCACAGCCAGACGTACACCAAATCTGATCACCCAGCCTCCCAGCCCCACCACACATCTCAGGAAGCTGATGCTGGAGGATCCCCCTCTCCCCAGCCTCTACACCGGGTGGGATCCATCCAGACACAAAAAAACCCACGACATGAGCTTGGAAATGAAACTTTCTGGCTTATTAACACAAGCATCCTTTGCATGCTTTACAAAAGCTGCCGTGCAGGGGACCTCCTCGGTGGTTTCCATCTCCAAGCTGGAGGCTGTTAGAACCCCCCCAAACCCCGGCAGCGGGCCCAGCCCCTCCAGACAAGGGCAGTGCTGAGATGTTAAATCCAGAGCTTCCAGCAAGCCCAAAGAAAGAGCATCTGGAAGGAGAAGGGGGAGCTCGAGGTCAGCGTCCAGCAGGGATGCCGCAAGCCTGGCCGCTTGGGACGGGGACTGCCCAGGCAGGGGACCACGCTGCCGGCAGGGCCAGCACCCGCAGGCAGCAGGCAAAACCTGCCGGGAAGCGGCTCTCCTCCCCGTGCCGCGCAGACCAGCACCCTGCCTCCACCCCCTGCTCTCCCACCGCCACCCAGCAGCGGCTCCGCTGGTTCCCACCCCACCCGCAGACTCCGACAGGATGGGAGAGGCACAAGCAACCGGTCGGGGTGCGGAGAGGAGCCGGTTTGTAGGTCCTGCCCACGGGCCCACGAAGGCTGGCTCCGCACCGCCGTGCCGGGCAGGGGGGCACGTCGTGGGTGACAGCAACCGCCAGCCACAGAAATTAGGGCTGCCGTCCTGGTCCCGGGTGTGCCATCGCACCCACCGCTGCACCACCTCGCCCCGCAGGCAGCGATTGCCTCATCTGCCCTGGAAAACTCAGCTGGCCTTGGCAGGATCCATCCACGGAGCAGAGCTTCCCAAGGCAGCGACACCCAGGGTACGGCCGAGCCGCAGGGAAGAGCGTGGAAGGGCTGGATTTGTGCTCAGGAGAGTGGTCCCACCCCAACGAGCGCAGCCCCAAGGAAACATCGTCCCCCGGGGTGAGCAGAGCCTGCACCAGGCATCAGCCAGCCCTGCCCACACTCCCCATCGCGGCCGCGCATCAGAGGCTGCTCATGGAAACCCATCCCCGGGGAACAGTAATGAGAATGTATTTGTGCTCCTTTCCAGAGAAAGGACAGATTCAAACCGACACTGCCCCGGTCACCCCCGTCAAACCGCAGACACCGCAATGCTGAAGGCTGAGCGGTCGCAAATCCCACCCCGGGTGCCGACTCTGCTCCCCAGCACCCACCCGACACGGCTGCCCTTGGCCCAGCCTTGGGTGGGATCGAAGCACCGTCCAAAACCTTCCTTCCAGGGCGTCCCTGGCCGAGCAGAGCCCCAGGAGGAGCCGCACGGCTTCCCAGCGCTGCCCCGTGCGTCCTCCCCGCTGCCCCACGCCTGTCCAGCCCCCGTGCTCCAGCCGGCGGCGAAACACTGCCCCGTGCAGGAACCGCCTCGGCCACAGCAGCCGGCCTGAGCCCACAGCCCCGGGAAGGGCTCCCGGCCACTTCGTGCAGGAGAGATGGGGCAAAAAATGGCTTTATCAGGGCAGCCCCAGCACAGAGCAGCTTCTTCACACCCACCCCGAGCTCGGGTACAGCCTCTCCCTGCACGGGGACAGGAGAAACTGCTTCCACAGCCTGGATTTATCTGTTTCAGTTGCATATAAAGGGACTTATCACCCTGGTATTCAAACAATGGGGTTAAGACCCTTTAAATTTAAATAAAACTTCTTTTTCTACTTCCATCTGGGAGGTTTTGTGCCGCTGGCATCAGCCATGGTATGTCCAGAGCAGTCTAAACTTAGCTGACACAAGCTAGACGAGCCTGGAAAGGAGGTTGGCCAGAAACCAGCAGACGGAGGTCAAAGACTCCAGTCTCGCCCCAAAGCGTGAGCCGGGAAGGAAAAGGCTCCGACGGGAACGCGTGCAGGCAGTGCTGAGAAGAGGAGCGAGAGAACAGCGCGAACCCTTTCCGAACGCTCGGCTCGGCAGCGAGCTGGCCGCTGAAACGAGATCAAAGCACTCGGTGCCGGCACTGTACACTGTCGGGAGCCATGCCACATCCTGGTGCCCGTGCCAGAGAGGTACCACGGATGCCGCCACCTTGCACGGGCACCCACCGTCCCAGCCTCCCTGGGGGCTTTTCTCTCCGGACCAGAAGCACGTGGAAATGAGGAGCAGCCCACAGCCCCAGGACCTGCGAGCAGGGCTCAGCCATGGTCCCGGTTCATCAGCGGGGCGCCGGCACGACGACGGCAATTGCAAATGCTTCCACTGATTTTGTGAGCGGGGATGCCAGCGGGCTGGGGGGAGGCACGCGCCTCTCGGCGAGGCCAGCCCAGCCCAGGAGGCACCGTCGGGTGCTTGGGATGGCGATGACTCCACCGCGAAGGCAGCAGAAAGCCGGCCGGGTGTGGCGGGGTGGATCCTCTCACCTGAGAAACCACCAACTTCATTTCCCTGTTAGCCAAAACAAACACAAGCAAAACAGCATCTTCCACCGCGCACTCGGGCTCCACCTCGGACACCGGGGTCCGGCCATCCCTGCAGGCAGCCCAAGGCTCCTGCCACCTTCTTAAGCCCCCCTCGATCTCTGGTCCGCCCGTCCCCTACCAGGGAAGCCAGCAACTCCCATGTGCATCCCAAAAAAAAAATAATCAGCATTCTCCAGTCCGATGGTGGAAAGCCCCGTGGCTTCCAGCCCAGCTTTCCCCCACGCTTGCTCAAGCCAGGGACTGTCCGCTCCGACGGCGGCCCTCAGCCACCCTCTTCCCGGCTGATGAAGAGGAAGAAGGGCTTCCTGCCCCCGGTGAGGAATCACCGCCACGTCGCCGGTCCCGTCAGCGCTCTCACAGACCGCAGAGGCCTCAGCATCACTCAGGAACGATGTTTATGTTTGTGGGATGAAATCCCGGCGGCAGTGGCCCCGTGTCAGGAGGTGGCCACATGCTGCCAGGCTGGCACAGCCACTCGGCTGCAACAACCGGGCACCCATGGCAAGGGGTCTTCAAGCCCTAGGGTCCAGACACCTCTACTGGTATTTCTTATAGCAGAAAACAAGGGAGGAGAAAAAAAAAAAAAAAAAACCCAAAGAGTTTCTGCACAGATGGGCATGGCCAGGACTGCTGCCCACCACCAGGAAGGCTCCAGTCCCACGAGGAGGGGTCCAACACGCTCTGGTTCATTTATACAAGCGTCCCACACCTCTTCTGCCCGCCCCGGGCTCTCCTCCAGTCCCTGGGAAGGTTGTCCCCTCCCTAACAGGAGTCAGGTCAGGCAGACAAGGTGACAAGCCATCCCGTGGTGTCCCAGTCCAAACAAGCCAGGCCACGTGCCGGGCACCACGGAGCGGGCAGAGACAGCACCGGGGGTGGGAAAGGGCTTCTCTGACCCTACAGCTCCAGGTTTCTACCCGCAATCACAAAAAGGGTTAATTATCGAAAAGAAAGGATTTCACCAAGATTGATTAGTTAATGTTTACAGTGCTCTGAACAGGGAAAGCGTGACCTGTGCTCTGAGCAGAGCCTGGCAGTGCTGCCTGCACCCTTGCGCTGCCTACACCCCCGGGGGCTGCTGCAGCGTGGAGCCATGTGCGGGCTCTTGCTTCCTGAGGGGACAGTGAGGGTCAGCATCCTCCAAAACACGATGGGAGGTATGCGCCGTGGGAACCCAGAGCAGCCCTCGGACGCTGAGCCCCACTCGGCATGCCGTGCGCCCGTGGGAGGACGGACCAGGGCTTCCCTTCCTGCCCAGACCCCTCTGACTGGCAGCAGCATCCAGAGGGGCCCCCAAAAGCTGTGCTGTCACCTCCTGCGCTGCTGCCATCATTCTCACCAGCACCTGCGGCAGCAGCTCTGCACGTCCCAGCATGTGCTGCAGCACCGCGATCCAGCGATGAGGCAAGAGGGGCTGGAAGCCGCTCCGTGCCGTGCCTCCCCGGCGCAGCCCTGGGAAACTGGCCCACTGGCTTTCAGCTGGGCCGGACTGGTGAAGGTCTTGGCGCTAGAGACCTTCCAGCTGCCGGGCACCGTTCGGGACAGCACAGCCCGGTGGGTACTGTGCCCCCCCCAGCCGAAGGAAGCCACGATCAGGGCAGCTCCGCCATGCTCCAAGCACTGCGAGGTGGCATCGGAGCCCACCCCCCCCAAATCCCCCCCTTGAGCCCCATTCCCATCCCCTCGCTCAACCGACCCCCTTGGGACCAGGGCGCAGCGTCACGCAGCACCCAGCACCGGGTCTGCCGGCAGCAGGGCCGGGTGCCCCCGCAGCGCCCACGCCAGCTCGCGGCGCTGATGCAAACCTTCCCCAGCACGCCTGGGAGCGGGAGCAACACGGCAAGCACCGGCACCGCAGCGATGCAGCACACCTACCCGGCACCCCGGCAGCTCTCCTCTGCCTACCGTGGGTGTTTTTATAAAGAAAGAAATCACGGGGATCTGCCAGATGATTAACCCCTGCTCGTCAGAGACGGGCAGGATTCGTAGCTCCCTGTGCCAGCTCTGGGACCCTTCCGCCGATCTCCTTGTCTCCAGACCTGCCCCGACTTGTTCGATGGTGGAGGCCCCGCTGCTCAGACTGGGGTTTTTTTAGGCAATTTTCTACTAGAAATAGAGTGGAGCTAACAGAAATGCAGGGAGACGTCTGCAATCCTGGCTTCCACAGCACCAAACGTCCTCCTTGCCCTCCGACGGCGCGACCGGTGCCACCAGTGCCGGGTCCCGGATGCGGCGGATACAGGGTGACCACCGCAAGCTGGACACCAACCCTACGGGTCTCCCCACACAGCTCGGTCCCCAGCAGTCACGTTTCAGTGAAAACTCTCCATTTTTTGCAGGATTAAGAGGGGGAGGGGACAAGCCATAGGAAAACTTGTTCCGGACAGGAAAAACTGAACTGTTCACAGGAGCTGCAGCGGGGGAGAGCAAGGAAGAGACAACACAACCCCCAGTTCTGAGCCAAACCACCCAAACTGGAGGCTCCCACCCAGCCCTCACAGTGCAGGTAGGACATCCCAGGAGGGGGCGGGAAGCTGGGAAGGGGTCAAGGCAAAGAATTTTATACAGTATAAACGCTCATTTCCCCTACACCAAACAGGCACCACAAACAAGAGCAAACAACACCCAGCAGGATGTTTCCAAGTGACTACCAGCTTTCTGCCATAACCTGGTGTAGAAACTAGGTTTTACCTAAAAAGCCCTCCTTCCCAGGGGAACCTGGCCGCTCAACGAAGGCACCAACAGCCGGAGCACGGGGCGGGCGAGGGGGGACCCAGCCCAGCGCCGCCAACCAGCGGTGCCCCAGCTGGACCGGCACGGACAGGCACTGTAATTTCATTTTCTTTTTTGGAACAAAGCAAACCAATGCAAACGCAGCTCTTTCCATGCCAGCCGCTGGCACCCGCCGTACCGTTTCCTCTGCGTCTCCACACTGAACCCAACTACATCAAAGAGGCTTTTTATTAATAAAAGTTTGTCAAGTACTTGGACAAGCCCAAGTCACGTTATCCAGCGCCTTTCCAAGGCGCCCGAAGAGGCTTTTATTCCCCGCTCCATGTGAAAGCGGAGCGAAGCTGCGCGTTTCTCCCACCTCTGGGAGGTTTGAGTGGCACCCCCTGAATCGGGGAGCCGGGGAATCCATTATTCCCCTTTCTCTGCAGGCAGAAAGGAAAAGGAAACGGGCGCCGCAAGCGCCTGGCTCCTCTCGACTCGGCCATCCGCATTTTAAAGAGACTTGGCTGCTAAACTTACAAACCAGAGCGCTAGGAGCCCTGTGGGGCTGAAATCTGGGCTCCAAGACAAGTCTCTCTCTGCAGCACAGAGGAAAAAAAAAATAATAATAATAAGAATGGAAACGCACGCAACTCCCGGAGTCGAGCCACTGACATCAAAACTGCATACTCACTGCCGGTACCGGCACAGCTGCCGACACGGTGGCCTGGGGAGCACGTTGGCCCTTCGTCCCTGCCCAGCTACCGCTCAGGGACAGGGAGCCCGGTCCCGGGGGGGAGTATGGGAACACCGGGGCAGCCGGAGCAGGGACGGGGGACGACGGGTCCCCACGTACCTTACGCCACCCTGGGGCAAGGGCGCAGGGATGATGGATGCTGTGGTGCTCAGAGCGGTGAGGCGGGGTGCTGGGATGCCAAGCAGCCCACGCTGGGGACACAGGGACCCCGTGACCCCGGGAACCCCACGCAGGGACACTGAGCCCCCGGGCAGCCCACGCTGGGGATGTGGGGACCCCGGGAACCCCACGCAGGGGACTCCAGGGCCGCTCATCCCTTGGGCACCCCACGCAGTTCAGGTGCCGGGACACTCAGACCCCGGGCACCCCACGCAGGGGACACCCGAGACGCTCGGACGCCAGGTACCCCACGCAGGGCACACCCCCGCTCTGGGCACTCCATGCGGGGACACCGCGGACACCCGGACCCCGCCGCCCCACGCAGGGGACGCTGGGCCCCCCGGGCACGCTCACCCCCGCCACCCCGCCGGAGCAGGGCCCCACGCGGAGGTCCCCGACGCCTCGGCCGTGGGCGCAGAGGACGGCGCCGGCTCAGCCCCGGTGGGGCGGCCCCGCCGCGCTCCAGGCCCCACAGCGGGCCCCGCCGGCCGCGGTACCTTTGTAGCGCTCCAGCACGTCCTCGTAGGCCTGGACGAACTCCTTCTCCTGGCTGCGGTTGGCCGGGAGCAGCCCCGGCACGTACCCGGCCATGGCGGCCTTTGTGCCGCGGCCTCCGTGCAGCTGCCGGCGGCGGCGGCCAGGGCCGGTCTGCGCTCACACCGCTTCCGCCCGCGCCGCCGCCCCGACCCGCGGCCCCGCCCACGACCGGCGGGCACGCCCCCGGGCCCCGCCCTCCCCGAGGGCCGCCCCGCCCCGCCATTGGCCACGCCCCGCCGTTGGCCACGCCCCCGGCCCCCGCCCCGGCCCCGCCGCGCCCCCTGGCGGCAGCGCGAGGCAGCCCCGCGCGGGAGGGGCCGGGGGCAGCGGGGGGGGGGGCGCGGGGGGGGGCGCGGGCGGTGACAGCGCGGTGTGCGCACAGAGCTCAGCTCCCCGGCGGGAACCAGTGCCCCCAGTACAGCCCAGTGCCGGAACAGTGCCCCCAGTGCCACCAGTGCCACCAGTGCCCCCAGTACAGCCCAGTGCCGGAACAGTGCCCCCAGTACAGCCCAGTGCCACCAGTGCCACCAGTGCCCCCAGTGCCACCAGTGCCACCAGTGCCCCCAGTACAGCCCAGTGCCGGAACAGTGCCACCAGTACAGCCCAGTGCCACCAGTGCCACCAGTGCCACCAGTACAGCCCAGTGCCGGAACAGTGCCACCAGTACAGCCCAGTGCCACCAGTGCCACCAGTGCCCCCAGTACAGCCCAGTGCCGGAACAGTGCCCCCAGTGCCCCCAGTGCCACCAGTGCCCCCAGTACAGCCCAGTGCCGGAACAGTGCCACCAGTGCCCCCAGTGCCACCAGTGCCCCCAGTACAGCCCAGTGCCGGAACAGTGCCCCCAGTGCCACCAGTGCCACCAGTGCCCCCAGTACAGCCCAGTGCCGGAACAGTGCCACCAGTACAGCCCAGTGCCACCAGTGCCACCAGTGCCACCAGTACAGCCCAGTGCCGGAACAGTGCACCCAGTACAGCCCAGTGCCACCAGTGCCACCAGTACAGCCCAGTGCCGGAACAGTGCCACCAGTACAGCCCAGTGCCACCAGTGCCACCAGTGCCCCCAGTACAGCCCAGTGCCGGAACAGTGCCCCCAGTGCCCCCAGTGCCACCAGTGCCCCCAGTACAGCCCAGTGTCACCAGTGTGCCCAGTGCCACCAGTGCAGCCAGTGCACCCAGTGCCCCCAGTGCCACCAGTACAGCCCAGTGCTGGAACAGTGCCCCCCAGTACAGCCCAGTGCCACCAGTGCGCCCAGTGCCACCAGTGCCCCCAGTACAGCCCAGTGCCACCAGTACAGCCCGGTGCCCCCAGTGCCACCAGTGCACCCAGTGCACCCAGTGGCACCAGTACAGCCCAGTGCACCCCAGTGCCACCAGTGCCACCAGTGCCACCAGTGCACCCAGTGCCACCAGTACAGCCCAGTGCCACCAGTGCACTCCAGTGCAGCCCAGCATCTCCCAGTGCAACAAGGGCATTACTTCCCAGTGCACCCAGTGCTCTCCACGCAACAAAAGCGCTGCTTCCCACTGTGCCCAGAACACTGCACCCCAGTGCCTCCCAGTGCCTCCCAGTGCTCCTCAGCGCACCCAAGCGGGGAAACATCTCCGCTGCCCCCAGCCCCGCCGCCCACCAGGACCAGGGGTCCCGCTCCTGCCCCGCGCCCGAGGCCAGCCGGGCGGGCAGCTGCTTCAGAGGGCGATGCCAAATTCCGGGGCACCCCACACCCCCCGCCAGCACGGGGGGGCATCGGCTCTGCGGGGGTCGCAGTGACCCTGGCTGGAGCCGGGCTGTGAGCGAGGGCAGCCCCGCATCGCCCCAGCCACCTTTCACCCATGGGGTGCCGGACACTATCAGCCCCCCCCCCCGCCGAAATACCCCACGGGGTCTTTTAACTCAGCACCGTGCGCGGGCGAAGGCCCAGGACGAGTCAGACGCTGCCGGGGACGGGGTGCGCGGGAGGGACCCCTGCTCCGGCTTTGCAAAACCTCCTTTATTTCGGGCTGAGTTTGGCAGGGATTTACCCCCCGGGGTGTTACCGATGGGGGGGGGGGTGTCTGTCCCCGCTGCCACCGGGTGCCGCAGCCCCCGTCCCCGCAGCCTCCCGCCGGGTCACAGGGAGCACGGGGGATGCACGGAGAGAGCCAGGTCCCGCAGCATCGTGGGGGGCCCCTCGGCATCACCGGGGGACTTTGGGGGACGGGAGGGACCCCGCCAAGGGGCAGAGCGGTGCCAGGGGCAAACCCCATGGGGAAACAGGGATGGGGCGCAGAGCCAAACCAGCCTGGCACCCCCAGAAACCCCGCTCAGCCCCCCAGCCTCCAGCCCGCCCCGCGATTCTGGATGTGGCAGAGCGAACCCCCCCGCAGAACCAGCCGTTACGGGGGCACGAGGGTGGCCGTCCCCAGGCCAGGGGGCACCCCGGGCCCCCCAACACCCGGCACCCCCCCTCAGCCCACAGGCACCCCCTCACGGTGACCCCAGGCCGCATCCAGCCCCCCCGGGCAGCCCCCCCCCCCCCCCGCCCACCGGGGCAAATCCCGGCCTTTTTTGGCCAACGCAAGATGTTGCTTTTTCACCCTGGCTGCGCCGTTCCCATGGCAACCGGAGGGCCAGGCTCCGCCAGCTGGGTAACCATGGCAACGAGAAAAGCCCCATCCCGCTCAGCGCAGACAACGTCCTGTGTCTCCCCACCATCACCCAGGGGCCCCCCCAAACCTCCCGGCGGCCCCGTGGGGTGGTGGGGGCTGCACCCCGCATCCCGCTGGGGAACGGCGAGGGGCCGCCAGCAGCAGCCACCATCCTCCTCCTCCTCCTCCTCCTCCTCCTCCTCCTCCTCCTCCTCCCCCCCCTGCAGCCCCCGGTCTGGGGGGGGGGTTGTTTACACAAACCATCGCCCTCTCCCCAGCTTCGGAGGCATCTCCCCTTCACCACAGTGCCTTAATTAGGAAAAGTAATTAACGTCACACGGAGCGCCGGTGCCCGGCTGCATCCCCGGCAGTGCCTCCATGGGGACGAGGGTTTCAATCCGGGCTACCGAGCCGGCGCGGCGGCCTCGTGGCAGGGCCGCCTTTGTGCCCGGCGGTGCGGCGGCAGGGCGGCTGTCCTGGGCGGCAGAGCATCCCGCCACGCACGGCACGGGGGACGCGGCTCCTCCGGCTCTGCCCCCGCGAAGCCGCCCTGCCGAGGTGCCTGCGCAACGTCCGTCTGACCCCAAAATGCCTTCCCGGGGAAAGGGGCAACCGCCGGCCAGCTGGCACTTCTTCCTCACTCCTCCTCGGGCAGCGGCTCGAAATCTGCCCCGGCTCCCCGGGCGGGTTTGCTGCTCCCGAGGCAGCGGAGAGTACGGAGGTTTGTTCCCACATCCCCGAGGATGAGGCACATCTCCCCCCCGCTCAGCAAACGCCTCTGCCAGCGCCTGGGGTGACGCTCCCGAATGACAAAGGACTCCCAGGAGCCTTTTCAAACCGGCGAAGCACAGCCCTTGGAAAACCCCCGCCATGTCCCCCCCGTCACCCCCCCCCCCGTCACCCCTGCTTGCTGCCTCTCGCCCATCACCCCTCGCACCCTTGCCCCCCCCCCCGGCCCCTCGCACCCCAGCACCACCCCAGCTCCCCACCAGCAGACCGTGACCCCTGGCAGGATCGAGTGCCAACAGGTTTAGGATGAAAGAGCCTTTTCTTCCAAAAGCAGCTCCCCCCTCCAGCCACCACCCTCTGCCAAGCGGCCGGAGCCAGACAGAGCGATGCGGGGCCAAGGGCCGGACTCTGACCCCCCACGTCCCTCTTCTCCTCTGCCTCCCCCGTGCCACCGCCTCACAGGGAGACGCCAGCGAAGCAGGGAACGGCTCCAGAGGTTGCCTGGGGACCCGGCCCAGCGCCGGGGGTACCAAAGGTGCGGGCACAGCCAGCCTGGGGAGGGGAGCAGCGTGTCCCAGCCCCCCGCGCCGCAGCGCCGGCACCTCCCGGCACGTCCCCTTCCCTGGGCACGGCCGCATCCTCCTCCCCTTGGCTCTGATGGCCAGAAGGGATGCAGAGACTGTCAGACCCGGGGGCAGCGAGGAGGAAGAGCAGCCCAGACCCACGTGTCTCCCCAAAACCACCGAGGTGCTCACGCTCCTGCACCGCCTCTGCAAGGTCCATGGCCGGGCGCGGGACAGGGCTGGCTCACCGGTGCCCCTTCCTGGGGGTCCCAGGGACCTGAGCCCCGTCCCCCTCCCCAGGCACACCGAGAGGTGCCAGCACCCCCCGGCACATCCCACCAGCCGCCGTCCCCAGTCCCCGGCACAGCCCGGTCCCCAAGCCCCGCGGCAGGGACAGGCACCGGGGCGGCCGGCACGCTGCAGACGGTCCCGCTGAATAATGCAAGGGTCTGAATCAATATTTCAGCTCATTTTCAAACCTGGTGACACAAAACTGTCTCCGAACTCTTTCTTCCCAGCTCAGCACTGTCTAACTGCGCCTCGTGAGTTATTTTTAATGGGGAATCTGCATGAGACCAGATTTTGTGACATCCCCCTGCCTTTAATCACGGGCTGGATCCAGCCAGCATGACGACAAGCGCTCGGCATCCCGGGCAGGGGGGGAGAACCACAGCTGGGGAAATGGCTGTGTCTCAGCAGGGTCCGGCCCCGGGGCGTGGGAGGGTGCTCAGCACCCAGCAGGATGGGGCTTTCAGGGCAGAGCTGGTCCATGAGCAGTGATGGGTTTGGGAGCTGCGGGTGCTCGGTGCTGGCCCGGTGGGGCCCCGGCAGCCCGGCCACCTCCCAGCCTCGGTGCTGGCGTTTGGGGCAGGGCCGGCCGCACCCTGCGCATTTGCTTCCCCCAGCCCCAGACAGCGCGTTTTCAAGAACCATCATTTGAAACAACTGGTTCTTCCTGCCCAGAGATGCCTGCGAGCCGGGACGGCACAACCCGCCCAAGTGGCACCGCGGCACAGCCAGAGCCGCGTGCACCCCCCGTGCCCGTGCAGGCAGGCAGGGAGGGCAGGCAGGGAGGGCAGGCAGCCAGCATCCCGCTACCGCTGCTGCCCTGGTGGGATCTGCCCATGTGCCGGGTGCTGCAGACACACAGGGGCTGGGGTCCATCTGCTCCCCAGTGCTCCCAGTCTGAATCCCCGCAGGGTGCGGAGCCCAGCACTGGGGCAATTTGCCCATCGGCTGGGGGCTGGCAGGGGCAGGCAGGGGCAGGCAGGGCAGAGCGGGCACCTCAGGAGCTTGCCGCCCTCGTGCACGCCTCCACCAGCGAGATGAAAGCCGGGCCCCGAGGTTCCCTTGGGGCAGCAGCTGGGAACAGCCCGGCCAGGGCTCGGCGGGGCCCCTCGGCACGGCCCCGAATCCCGTTTGCTCTGGCAGGAGCGGATCAAAGGCCCCGGGGGTGCGGGGAGAAGGGGCCAGACCTGGGCAGCCGCAGATCAAAGCCTGACGGCCGTTTGTCCTGGGGTGAAGAAGCAAATCCCAGCTCCGATGCCTGGGGCCACCACCTTGAGCAAAGCTCCTCCATCCTCCCTCCCGGCAGCCCCGAGCGGGGTCCCCGTCAGTCCCATCAGCCGGCGCTTGGAGAAGGAGCCATCAGCCACGGTGGGTCCATCCCTGCCTTTGTTTCTCCTTCCCGTTCCCGTCCCTTCCCCCAGGGTGTGACAGCAGCCAGCGGGCACCGTGGTGGCGGTGCAGGCGAAGGGACGCACGGGGCAGCGTCCCCTCCACGACGCAGCAGCGCGGGGACCCCGGGGCGTCCCAATGACCACAGCAATGGGGCTGCCACCGCGGCGAAGGAGCAGCCTCAGCTCCATCAGCCAGGCGGGAATCACAAACCTCCCAGAGCAAATTCCTCCCCGGAGTCTGGCCAAGGGCATTGTTACACCAAGGAGCCACTCAGCCCTTAATTAGGCATTTTAATGTCACCCAAGCCAAGCACTGGAGGTGCCCAGTCATCCCTTAACCCCAGCGTGCTGAGGGTATGAACAACCCGCCGCGAGCCCTGCCCATACAGGACAAAGCCATCGCAGAGCCGAACCGCCACCCCGGCCCTTGGCCATCAAGGGCCACATCCATCCTTCCCTCCCCTCCCCATCCCTCCCATCCCCAGGCTCCCTGGGGAGCAGTGGGGGACAGGGACGTCCCCAAGACCACCTCAGCCACCGCGGGGGTAGCCCAGGGACCCCCATCTCCCCATCCTTGGGGGGGACCCACCGCACAACAGGGCACTGCCTTACCTGCAACCCTGACGACAGCCCTCTCGGCCGGGTCCAGCACCGAGTCCTGGCTCTTCCGTTTCCTCTGCTCATGGAGGGGTAAATTCCAGGGCAAGGTGTCCCCAGGGGGGCAGGGGGAGAGGCTGCCCGAGCGCTCGCTGCGGTAGGAGCGCTCGCTCCGACACGACCGCTCACTCCGGCACGACCGCTCGCTGAGGGTCTCCTCGTCGGAGGACGACATGGCCCACGGTGCGGGCAGGAGGGCGGGCAGGACGTCCCCGCGGGCAGCAGCCTGCAGAAGGAGCAAACAGCACGTGACGCCAGGCCTCCGGCCGCGGCTCCCTCCCCACCACGGGTGCTCGGGGTGACGGAGAAGGGACTGTCCTGCCACGGACGGCTCTGGCCTCGCACCAGTGGCCAAGCACCCTGCTGGGCAGGTGAACCGGTCCTCCCAGAGCTCCCAAACGCCACCTCTTGCTGCTCTGATGGCTGGGGCTCCTGGGCACGGGGACGGTGGCACAGCCACCCCTCTGCCAGCAAAGCTCACGCTGGCATCCCCGGCACTGGCTCATTCCCACAACGCAAAGACCAACCTTTTGGGTTCGATTTCTTTGTGCTCGGTACAAGAAGCAGCCATCAGATCGGCACTGCCCTTTGTACCTGCAGTTTTTTCCCTCTCAGAGCTTTAAAAATCTTATTAATCGTAATAGGGGAAAATGGTAGGGCTTTCTGTAGCACACAGGGAGCGAGCTGTGCCGCGTACACACGCTGGGCAAATAAGCACCTTGCATGAGACATATTTAAAATAATTCTCATTGTGTCCTCTAGCTCGACCAGGAAAAATGCACATGAAATGACTGAGACTCCTACAACCGATGTGCCGCGGCAGAGGAGCCGCCTCCATCGCGCAGAGCCTTTCCTTATTATCATCATTTAATCAGCAAAACAGGAACAAAGAGACCCAAAAAAACATGGAAAGAAAGGGAAAAAGGATTCCATGAGTCATTCACCCCCCCATTGAAAAGCTGCAAAAAATGAATCGTGGCCAAAAACCCTCATCTCCCCTGGCAGCCCCGACGCCTGCACTGAGGGGCTCAGCCCTCGCCTTGGTTTTGGGGGACACGCGGGTGTGCGGCTGGGGGGGGCTGCGGGTCCGGGGGGGGCTCGGTGCCCGGGGAGAGGCAGGGCCGGGGGCCGCGGGGGCTGGAGCCCGGCTCTGCGGAGCGGGCAGGGGGTGCAGCAGGTGCGGGAGGCAGCGGGGTGCGGGCACGGCTCTGCGGGGGCACACGGGGCTGGCCTGGCTCCCCCCGGGACCTGCCCTCCCCCCCCGCCCGCATCCTCCGGTGCCCGCAGCCCAGCCCAGCCCCGGCGGCTGCTGCCCCCCTTTCCCTCCCCGTCCCCATCCCCATCCGCCGCTTTCCCCGCTCCATCCCCGCTCCGTCCCCGCTCCATCCCCACCTCCTGCCCTTCCCGCTCCATCCCCGCTCCATCCGCCGCCCTTCCCCGGTCCCTCCCCGGTGCGCACCCCCCTGCCCGCAGCCCCGGCCCCGCTCACCCCCCCGGCGGCTGGGCGCGGGCAGGACGCGGCGCTCCCGGTGCCGCCGCCGCTCCCGGCCCGGTCGTGCGCTCCCGGTACGGCGGCTCCCGGCCCGGCCCCGCCGTGCGCTCCCGCCGCCGCGGCGCCTCCCCCGGCCCGGCCCGGCCCTGCCCACCGGGGCGGCACGGAGCGGCGGGGGGGTCCCGGCCGCCTCCCGCCCCGCGCAGCTCCGGGACCGGCCCCGGCGCCCGCCCCTGCGCCCAACCCGGCACCCACCGCCCCGGGCACCCCCGGCCCGGCCCCGGGCACCCAGCCACCCCCCACCACGGGCTCTCCCCGACCCACCCTGCGCCCCACAACCTGCCCCGCGCTCCGCAGGGCACCCCGATGCCTGCCACCTCCCCGGGCTGCCCCTACCCCACTCTGTACCCCCATTGCACAGGAGTCCCCCCAAACCACCCAGCAGCTCCCCATAGCCCCCAGGCACCCCCCTTCACCCCCCAGCACGCCCCTCTGCCCCGTCCTCTGGATGTCCCCAGGCCCAGGGTAATCAGAGTACCCATCGATTGGGGCCAGCAGCCCTGACGGGACCATGGCGGGGGGGGACATGAGCAGGGCACGGGGGACGTGAGCAGGGACAGGCATGGAAAGGGCTGGAGGGCTGCGCTGCGAAAGCCGGGTGCTGCCCAGGGCCTCACCTGCGGGGCAGCAAGGCATCCCAGCCCCAGCCGAGTCAGTACCGGCAGCAGCCGTGGCGCAGGCAGGGTCACCAGCAGCAGCCCGAAGGGGTGGCTGAGCTGCAGGACAGCCCCAGCCGCCTGGCAGGAGTGAAGCAGGATAAACCGCTCCGGCTGATGGCAGATCCAGCCGCCTCGCACCGACGGCGGGACCCAGCGAGCAGCAGCACGGCGCCACGGCCCCGGGCCAGCATGGCTGCTCCCGCTGCGTTGCACGCGGCCGGGCCAAGCTCGTCGCCCCAGTTCCCCCGGGGTCTTGGCGCAGCCGGCGGCCCCGCGGGTGTCTCTCCCCCAGCAGTTTTCAGATCTCATCCCAACGCGTCCCTCTGCTTCCCGGCGGCTGTTTCCCTGAGTACCTCCGGCGAGGGGGTGGGACGCAGTGGAGGACACGGCACAGGGTGTGGTGACACTCTGCTCTTGGACACTTGGGATGTGGCTGTGAAAGAGCACGCGTCGCCCTGCAGCCCTGCCTGGTCGGATCCAGGGACGGGGAGAGCAGCGCAGGAGGAAGCACTTGGTCAAAACCCCGAGTTTGCACCGGTGGGATGTATCGAGTGCACAGATGCAGCGGCCAAGGCCTCGCAGGCACAAGCACCGGCTGGTAACGAGGGCACGAGCTCCCCAGGACCCAGGAGCCCCGATAATGCTGTGGCCAGGCCGGACTGGTGCTGGGGCGCTGTGGAAAATGGTGCCCTCGTGGGCCGGCACCAGCCCTGCCGCCCCGGCGCTGCTTTCTCTTCACTCCCCCTGTGCAGGTCTTGCGCCTCTTGAGCGGGTGGTCGGGTCCATGCTGGGCACTGATGGGTAAATGCAGCTGCTGTGCTCAAGCGGGGGCTGTAGGTCCCGGCACCGCGAGGGACCCCAAAATCCGTGAGGGCCGGGGAGTGGGGAGGGCTCGTCCCACTGGAGCCAGCGGCCTCAGACGCGTTGGGAGGAGGAAAGCGCCCAAAGAGCCAGACGCTGCTCGTGCCGTTCCCAAAGCTCCCGGACAGGTTGGGCAGCTCAGCCGCCTCTCTGCGACGCGCGGAGGCCCCCGGCTGATGGCCCTGCCAGCCCGGCCGCGGTTCCCCTGGCACCCGGTACACACCGGGGCAACGGGCAAGATGCCCCCCCCGCCCCCACCCACCACGGCCGGGCACCGCTCACCCTCGGGCCATGAAACACACGGGACGGGGAGCTGCGCGCCCTGGCTGCAGGGTGACGTGTCCCTTGGTCACCCTGTGCTCGGTGCCACCGGCCGGGCTCTGGCCTCCTCCCTCGCGGCGCCCTCAGAGCAAACCTGGCCGACCCAAGCCGAAGCGAGGGCGGCCGGGAGATGGTGCCTGTCCCAGCCTGCGCAGATTTCACACCCGGAACGTGTTTCCAGAAATCCCTCGCAGCGCCCGGCGGCGCCAGATTATTCCTGCTGCAGATCTGGGTTAAGATCGTGCGCTGTTTTGCCTACGTGGGGATGGGGAATCATTATTTCAGGAGGAAGGCAGGGGGCCCTCCCTAAATCATTTCATCTCCCCGTCCCTGCGCTGTACAGCAGGACCATGGGGACCCCCCTCCCTGCCGGGGCTTTGGGGACCCCCACCCGAGGGTGCCGAGACCTTGGGGTCCCGCTTGGTGTCTGTGGGGGCGCGGGGAGACGTCTCCTGGGGCCGCAGGTACAGATCAGCCAGGACAGTCCCCCCTCCCTCATTAAAACCTTCGCCCAAGCCCGCAGATGAAACCTGCCTTTTCCCTTGACTTTTGATAAATTATTCATCTCCCGAGAGTTGTTTGTTCCTCCTCTCAGAGGAGCTGCAGACACTGCCGGAGGCTCCCGGCACATCCGGGGCTGCGGGAGCTGCAGGAGGTGGGGGCTCCCCCGCTCCCCGGCCCCCAGCTCCCACTCCCGGGCGGCTGAGGGTTATAGGAAATTGGGAACGGGGGAGCTGGGGGGAGGGAAAGCCGCTGGGAAAGCAGCTGGTGAGCGACACGAACGCTGCCCTCGCCGGTTCCTGCCTGGCCGAGGCCGTGCCGGCGGCAGAAGCGGCTCCCTGGGCTCTCGGTGCCTCCCACCCCACCAGGACATGGCTTTGCCCCGTGCCAGAAAACCAACAGAAAAGCAAACAGCGAAACAGAAATTTGGATCTACCACGTGCCCCGCAGTGAACTACGTTCAGAAGCTGACGATGCTCCAAATCCCTTTTGCCTGGGGGAACTCGGTCGGGATGATAGGACGCATTTTCGATCGCTGCCGCTCACAGCCAGAACCTCGGCCGCGGTCATCTCCTGCCAGAGCTGGGAGGTGGGGTTTTTTGTTTTCTTCTCTCTCCATAAATTTGATCATTTTCATCAGGTCTTTGGTTATTTTCCTTATTGGCTGAAATTTCTAATAGAGCTTTTAACTACGACAAATAGATCCGCTCCTCCCAGTCCCCCCTGTTCACCGCTTGCCCTTGGCTGCGTTAACATCCTTCGCCAGAACAATTAGATTTTGGATGGATCTAAAGAGCCCCTCGGGAGCAGGAGCGCTTCGATACATTTCAGTATTTCCTCCCACATCTGGACAGCTTGATGAGTCATTTTTGACACCAGCAAATTGCCGGGTTTTTTGCTGAGCCCTTCTCCCCGCCCCCCCCCCAAAAAAAGGAAACAGGAGGGTAATTAATCACCATGCATAACGAGCAGTTATGCAGTTGCAATGGGGGGTGGGGGGTGCAGGTGCAGGGGCTCCTGCAGATTTGATGTCCCGGTCAGCCCTGCTCCCCAAATTTCACATTTGATGTCCTGGCTGGCCCCGCTCCCCAAATTTCTGTCCTTGGTGGGAAGCCAGGGGAAGCGTGGTCCGGCTCAGTGAGGAGATGGCTCGGGGCACGCCAGCCCACCGGGTGCGGGCGCTTCCCCCCGCGCCAGCCCAGCCCTTTCTGGACATCGGTCCCCGTGTCCCCCACCCACGCAGCCCCTCCCCGCAGCCCCCACGGCCGGCTCTCTGCTGCAGATAAAGGCTCTGCGGCCAGCGCGCAGTTCGATTTCTATGCCCGGCTGCGGTTTTCCCTCTTGGTTCATCGTTTATTAGTTCTGACGGCTGGTGGCTCTGGCAGCCACCCCACAGAGCCCGCAGCCCTCGTGCCGGGAGCCTCTCGGGGCATTTTCACCTGAAACCGTTCACATTCCTGCCCATTTCTTCACGCTGCTGTTGCGTCTTTCTGGTGTTTCCTCTGCTGCTGCCCGGGGAGCTCCCCCTCGCCTGCTTTTATAGCCAAAACACTGTAATCCACCCGAGCGTCGGCAGCAGGACCTAAGTTTTCCTCTGCTGAAACTAATCACCACCAAACAGTTTTCATATTTGAAAGCGCCAAACAAAATCCCTGAGGATTATCAGCCCGTTACACGCAGGGAGAGCAGCTCCCCGTCTCTGGCAGCCTGGGGCCTCATCGGATCTGGATGTCGGGGCTCTGCGATGCCGCCGTCCCCCAGCGCCTGCCCCGCCAGGGAGAAAAGCCAGGATGGCTGCAGCCATGAGCTAGCCCGGGCAGAGGGAACCCATCCAGGCCTGGGGGAAGGGAAAAAGCTCCCGGCAGCGCTTGGAAAGGCCGGTTTGGAGGGAGCAGCAGAAATCCCGAAGAGGCCAAACCCCGCTGGGACGGCGCCTGTGAGACCACAGCCCACACGGAACTGGGGTGAAAACCGGGGAAGCGTTTCTTCCAGCTCACTTTGTTCAGCCACGTGTAAATAACAAAACCCTCCCGGCTCAGGTCCCTGCCCTGGGCACTGCAGGACGGCACAGGGGCAGGGCAGAGAGCCCCGAAAACACAGCGCCCAGCTGTGGCCCGCCACATCCCAGGGTGCAGCTCTGGGGTGCCCAGAGCGAGGGCTCTGCGAGCCTCTTCCCACACCCAGGAGGGATCCAGGTGCCCACCGAGGGGTCCGGCCCCCCAGGAGCTCTGTGGGCACAGGAAGGGTCCCAGCCAGGAGTTTGGGTTTTTGCTGCTGTCACAGTTCACGTCAGGCGATACTTTAACTTCAAGCTCTCAAAATCTAAAGACACACCTCATCAAACCAGCTGGTCTCCCCCACCAGGTTAATCATTCACAAGGTGTTTGGAGAAAGAGGAGAGCTGCCTGTGGCCCGAGAGAGAGGACATCTCAGCTGGAGACAAACGCGGAGGGGCGCGTCTGACGTACTGCTGATCCACGGACAACAGCGTCGGCAGGGCGGGAGTCGGAGACCTGTGTCTGCCAGGAGTGACAGCCCGGCGAGGGGCACCGGCCATCTCTGCCTGCCGGCGGTTACACCGCGCTCGGGTCAGTGTTTATCATCCCGCTGTGGGGATTTGCGAGGATCAGGAAACCAATGGGCTTCACCTGCATCAAAGATTAAGCATTAAAGCCACAATCACCGGTATTAAAAACATGGATTAAAGCTCAGATCTGTCCCCTCTCTACTTCCAGGCACTCACCTGCTTTAATGCCGTTACAAAACCGTGCTGGATTTGGAGGGAACAGGGGGAAGTATTCCCCTGGGGAAGGGAGGAACACCAGCTGCGCAGGCGGGTCCTGCTGCCAGGGCACGGCACGGAGGGACGAACCACCCCGGCCGTGCCAGGGCTGCCCACCAGCCGCCATCAGCAGGGCCCAGCGCTGCTGCAGCGCTCAATGGATCCCGCTGACACACGGGATTTCAAAGCAAAGCCCCCAGCGAGGAGATCTGCCACTGAAAGGGCAGGAGAGAAACCGAACCCATCTGCTACCCCCCTCAATTGGGGTGGGAGTTGTTTTAACAAGGTTTTCACCTCGTACACCACTGCCAGCTGGAGAGCGACTGGGAACAGCCCAGCACACACCAGTCCCATGTGCTGGCTGTAAATTACGATGAAGTTTTGCAGGACAAGCTTGGATAGCTGAGGTTTTTTATTCTTTCAGGGTATTCCTCCCATTTCCAGCAGCGATTGCCGCCTGGGAGGCCTGCCTGCACGTCAGCAGGAGGGACAGGCTGCAAGCACAAAGGGAGAACTCGCGACGGTCTGTGGCCCCAGGAGCATTTGACCTCCTCAAGGGCACGTCCCCAGCACCACTGCGGTGCTTTAGGGTGTCTCAACGGCTCCCCTGGCAGCGCTGCTACAGAGACAGAGCCTCAGGCCATGCTTTACTCAGGAAAAAGAAAGACAAGACCGAGCCAAACGCTGTTCTGAAGGAGACATTTACTAGCCCAAGCGATGCCCGACGCTGGTGCCATTCCCCTTCAGCAGAGGCCGGGCTCCCACGCAGACCCCACCCCACAGCCACAGCGTAACCCGGTTGTGCCGCAGGTTTTCTTCCCAGAGGAGTTCCACGTCAACGACTCCACAGGTGACCAAGGGTCACGTTCCCCCCACAAATCAAGGCCGCGACTCCTCTTTGCCCTTGTGGTAGTCGGGCGGCGTGTACTTCCCTTCCTTGATCATCTTGTCCCTCTGCTCGAGGATGGTTCTCAGCCGCACAGCCTGGCAAAGGGCACACGAGAGGGTGGGGGCAGTCAGGAAGCACTTACGTGGTCTCCAGTGCAGGTCCCGCCAGCCCCCCAGAAGCTGCATGCATGTGGCACCCGCACTAACCCTCGCACACCTAATGCGCAGGTTTGCACCTTCTGCCAGAGACTTTTGGGCTCTCAGGCTGTTGCGACACATTTTACTACTGCTGGTAACCGGGTTTCCAGCCCACAGCTGCCCAGGCAGTGCTTTCTCCCATTGCTGCTGCGGCTGAGGACTGACCGTAGCTGCCGCTGGCGAGGAGGAGGGCCCTGCAGGCAGGGAGGAAGGCTCTGCGGATGCCAGAGCCCTGCTGCTACCACAGCCCACACCACCCCTTGGGGAAGGGGCTGCTGCAGGGCCAGGCCCCCCACTCGCGCTGGGTAAGGAACGCTGCCTGCCCGCTGCCAGCTGGGAGGTGATGCCCGGTGGCTCCAGGCAGCGCCAAGGCAGGGTGCCCAGTGACCAGGAACACCCTTGGCAGCGCTGCCCACCCCGATCCCCCTCTCCAGCCTGGGGCCCCAGACCTCAAGAGCTTGGCCTGGACTCTCATCACCCGCTCCCCAGCTCAGCCCTGCACCTCAGGTCTCCCCAGCCCGGCCCTGGCGCCCCAGCGTCCCGTCCCTCCCCCAGCTCGGCCCGGGCCCTCCAGAGCCCCCTGCCCGCACCCCCGCCCGGCCGCACTCACCAGCTTGGTGCGGTGCATGCACTCCATGAAGTCTTCGTACTCGGGCTGGCACTCGCGGCGGGCCCGGGTCTGGCCCAGGCCGTGCCCGCACTCCACCCACTCCCGCTCGAAGGCGTGACAGGCCCCGGCCTTGGCGTAGGGCTGCGGCATGCTCTGCCGCAGCAACCACCGGTCCACATCGATGCCTAGCTGTCGCTGCAGCTCCCAGAACGGCATGGCTCCGCGCCTGTCGCGACACGGACGCTGTCACGATACCGACACCCCCAGGGCCGGCCCCTCCCGCCGCGCCTCACGGACCCGCAACCGCCGCCGTCCTTCACGGGCCTTTCGCGACGCTGCCCGCCGCCAAGCGCAACCGCAGCCCGCGACACCCGCGTCGCGCTTTACGGCTGGGCGGCTCCGGCGGAGCCAACGAGACGAGCGGCACGAGCGACCTTCCCCGCTGCAGCGCGCCCTAGCGAGGCGGAGGGAACACCGCCCGCCGCGCCCCAGCGCCCCCTGCCGGCCGCTGCGAGACCCTCGGAGCCCCCCCGTGCTCCCAGCGCCCCGCCCAGCACCGCGCGCTGCCAGCGCCCCCCAGAGCCCCCCGTGTCCCCAGAGCCCCCCAGAGCCCCCCGTGTCCCCAGTGTCCCCAGAGCCCCCCGTGTCCCCAGAGCCCCCCAGTGTCCCCAGTGTCCCCAGAGCCCCCAGTGTCCCCAGAGCCCCCCAGTGTCCCCCAGAGCCCCCCAGTGTCCCCAGTGTCCCCAGAGCCCCCCAGTGTCCCCAGAGCCCCCAGTGTCCCCCAGTGTCCCCAGAGCCCCCCAGTGTCCCCACCCCATGCTGCAGGGTGCTCCCGGTGCCCCCCAGTCTCTGGCTCTCAGGGTCTCACAGTGTCGCCGTGTTTTGGCTCCTATGGGCTCCTGGTTCCCCATCTCCCCCCACTGCAGTGCTGTAGCTCTGTGGGACCCTCCCCGTCCCATGGGCAGGGGGCTTCGTTAGGGCTGACGAGAGCTCGGGGACCGCAGGTCTTCCCCCCACGTCCCAGAACCCATCCCCCTATTTCCATACCCCCCCTCCCCGAAATCCCAGGGGTCCCTCTGGATGCCAGAACACACAGCGTCCAAGGTTTGGGTGAAGGACCTCAGCTTCCCTAATGAGCAAAGCCTCGTTATGCAGCCAATTGCTTATTGCAGACCGATTCTCCACCACCTTCAGCGCAGGGCAGGGAGGAAGAGCCGGGGGCTTCCTCGTACGAAACCCCGAGCCACGCTGGACAGCCATTCATTTCCGTAACTCTCAAAAAAAAAGAAACCCAAACCTGCCGGGCACCACTCGCCCACCCCTTTAGTAGGCACACGACACCGCACGAGCAGGAGGAACGGGATTTATGGTGAACACTTCAAAGTCCTCGCCGCGGGTCCCCGTGAGAGCGGAGCGGGGCGATGCCGGCGGCAGACAGGGCGGGAGGCATGGGACCTTTACCCCCCCAAACCCTGGTACCGGCGTTGCTCAGATGATGCTGGCCGGAGCGAAGACAGGGGTGACACACAGCGTCTCCGCCATCTCCCAGCCGCAGGACAGCGGGGCGCAGACGCTCTCGCGGTCATCTTCTGTTTGCGGTGGCTTTCCCTGGAAGAGCTGGACGGCTTTCCTGCAAGAGGGAGACACCCGACGGGGAGCAAGGGGGAGCAGCCCCTCCCGAAATGCTGCAGGATGTGCTCGGGCAAGGGGGAGCTCAGGGGCTCTCATGTCCCCCAGAGCCGAGCCGAGCTGCCTCTGGCTTCCCCAGTGAAAAACTGGCTCAAGTCTGTCAATATTTTAAAAAAATGTGAGTTTTCCCTCCAAGGCCAGGTTTCTACCCCGAATCTCCAGGTTCTAGGGCTCAGATTTGATCCTCTCCCTTGAGCAAAGAGCCCAGTTGGAGGGGAAGCCAGCGTCTCCCGTGGGATTCAGCCTTGCCCCCTCGCCCCGCTCGCCCAGGACCATCTCTTACCAGGCCATGCGGGACATGGCATAGGTGATCTGCGGCTGGGGACACCCCCCAGGCGAGGAGGAGGTTGCGATGGTGTAGGCACCCATGTCCTCAAAAATCAACCAGTCCCCGACGTGCAGCTCAGGCAGCTCCAGGCCGTCGGCAATGCGATCCTCCGTGTGTGCTGGGGGGCCCCGGAGGCTGCTGCTGCGCGAGGGGTGGTCTGGGCAGGGTCTCTGCAGGGGAGAGATGGAGCGGGCGCAGAGGAGGAGGAGGATGCACCAGTGCCACAGTGACCTCCTTCGTCTCCACTCGCCCCAAAGTCTGACCCCAGGAGCCCACGGACTCTGGCTACGGCCCTGCTGGTACACCGCCATGGCCTCTTCCCCACGGCCTCCGCTCTGCTCCGGCATGGAGCCGGGGGTCAGCCAGGAGGAAGGGCGGGCAGGGGTGGGTGAGGTGACGGGACGCAATGCGAGGGACCTGCTGGGGTCTCCTTGAGCTGGGCCAGACTCTCACCTTGTGCAGCTGAGGTCTGGGGCAGGGACTGTCAAACAGGAGGCAGCTGAAGGTGCCGTAGATGCCATCGTTGAGGTGATACACCAGGCTATTCTTGCCGCCAGACTCTTCCTCTGCGGGGGGAGCAGGGAGAGGGTTGAGGGGGGCTCGGGGACATCAGCGGCCCCATCCCATCATCCCACCTACCGTCAGAGCCAGGCTGCTCCGCAGGAACCTCTTCCATGGCAGTGATGCTGGCAGCTAAGGTGAAGGCAGAGGTGACGTAGTATCGCCCCGGTCTCGCGATGATCTCCACCCCGCAGCCGTCTGGGAAATACAAGTCCAAGGCAGAGTTTATCACGGCAGCGATCTGGATGGGAAGAAGATGTTCCCCCTCGGTTAGCTCGGTCCCTCTGCAGGGAGCCAGACCCAGTGAGACCCTCCAGCCTCGTGCTCTGCCTGCAAGTGCAGGCATTGGGAGCCACGTACCTCTTTGAACTGGGCTCTGGTGTCCTCGGTGCCGGGGAATCCCCCTCCGATGTCCAGGAGGTGCATCCGGTAGCCCAGCTCTGTGCCCACCTCAATGGCCAGCTGCGCCGCGGCCACAGACCGAGCGAAGGCCTGGGGCTCCAGACCGCAGCTCCCAAGGTGAAAGCTGAGGGCACAATCCCTGTTTCAGCAGGGCTCGCCCATCCCCAGAGAGCAGCGAG
This sequence comes from Grus americana, assembly GCF_028858705.1. NCBI lineage: Eukaryota > Metazoa > Chordata > Aves > Gruiformes > Gruidae > Grus > Grus americana. The sequence continues at coordinate 680,908 of NC_072874.1, forward strand.
GGGACCTGGCACTGGGATTATCACTCACTGCGGGCAGCTCTGCACTTCCCACACACCATCCCAAGCCAGACTGCCAAGCCGGCCCTGCAGAGCCCCCCCAGACCCTCTCTGAGGGCCAAACATGCCCCAAATTGGTCCCAAAAAGGGTCAGTCTCCCCAGATGCAGCCTCCACCTCACTCCCAGCCAGAGCAGCCGGCGGCTCCATGGAGCCCTGCGCTGTTCCGGCAAGGCAGAGCTCCCCACGGTCCCCTCCAACACGGACCGAGCACCCCTATGGAAAAAGGACCACGTGCTGTACCTGATGCCAACAACCTCCACAGCCTGCTCCTTCGCTGTCTCTAGCAGGTGTCGGCAGGACTTGAGCGTGGTCCCAAACGTCATGTTGGGATGGGCGGAGGGGCTGGAGTCAGCAGCAATACCCAACAACATCCTGCAGAGCAAAGCCACACTGTGTTGAGGGGTCTTCAGACCCTCCGTCACCTCCCAGCCATCTCCCCAGCTCCCGCTCCAGCCCCCCCACTCCAATGACACCCGCCTGGCACGAGGGTGGCTCCTGGCCACCTTGCTCAGCTCCACCTCGTTGTCGAAGGTCATCAGCTGCACGCTGCGGCTGGCTGCGTATTTGATGTGGGCAACCTGCTTGCAGGGGCTGCTGTAGAAGATCTTATCAGCTGGGACTCCGATGCTTTGAACCCGTGCAATCTCTGCCTGCAGAGAAACGGCACGTGTGCAGGCAGGTGCAGGCAGGTCCCCGGGACCGTCGCTGCCCGTACCTGGCCGCAGTCAGCCTCGGGGCTCAGCCAGCTTGCAGCATTGCAAAGGGCAAACCGCCGGCATTGCAGCCTGGGTTTTTCAGGGAAAATCCGCGAGATCTCAAAGGGATCACAGTGGACTTTGTCGTGGCAGGGGCAGGTTGCGGTAAGGTGTTTACAAGCGGCATGAGACCAGGAGGAGAGAAAACAAGTGGGGTTAGCAGGCGTGGGTTTGGCGCGCGTGTCCCCTGTGAGCTGCAGTGAGGGTCACGGCCGCAGCGCTGGTCTGAGCTGTCACGACTCTTTGCACTTTCTCCTCCTGGTAACACGTCCTGTTTAATTACGTACAAGTTAAGTGGCTTAACTTTGGATCCTCCCTGGGAATCTGGCTGCGAGCGAATGAGAAGCAGGAGGGAGCAGGGAGCTCTAGGCTCAGCCTGAAAGGCCCCAAGAGTTGGACGGCTGCGGCAGTGGCCCCCAGGGATGTGCCTTGCCACCAGCCAAGCCTGCCAGCCAGGACACCAGGTAGAGTCAGGAATGTCGGTCAAAAGGAACAAGCCTGAGTCACCAGAGAGAGAACACGGGGATTTTGGGGCTGCATCGGGAGGGTTTTGACAGCAGAGGGAGACTCCTGCCCCTGTAAATGTCATCTAGTGAGTGGAAAAAGGGAAGGAAGGTGAGCTCTGCCACTCTCCCACAAACGCCCAAAGGATGCTCGCCCCGAGCTGTCCTCCCACAGCCCTACCTTGGTGGTACAGGCAAAGCCTGCCCCCAGCTCAGCCAGCAGCCGTATCACTCCTTCACTGCCGTTGCACTTGACCGGGAAGTAGGGTTTCACACGAGGCAAGGCCTTCAGGAAATGCAGGTGTTTCTTCACAATGTCCCCAAGGTCTGCCACGAAGAAGGCTTGCTGGTCACTCTAGGAGAAAGCTGGAGTGAGCAGCAGTCGCCTCCCCACAACCGTCTCTGCCAAGGGGGTGCTGGCTGCCGGGGAGCAGCAGAGCCGCAGCCCTTACCACCTGGCACAGCTCCACAAGGAGGTTCTCCAGGAGGTCTCTGGTGGTGAAGCCCTCCTCCACCATCATGAAATTGGATTCGTTCAAGTACCCGTTCATGGTCAAGGTGTGACAATGCCAGTTTAAAGCCTCCTCGAGTAGGGTATAGCTTCTAAGTATGCAGCATGCTGGAAAAAGAAAGGGAATATTAGAGGCAGGGCCCAGAAGTTCCACCAGCGTACAGCACCCAGTCTGCACCCTGAGGTGCTCCCCGTCCCTCCCACGGGCCGTACATGGCAGCACTGCCCTGGGTAGAGCTCTCTGCTGCTCTCCTCCAAACCAGCACCTCAGCTGAGAGCCTGACGGTGGGTTAAAGCATCTTCTCCAGGGGGAGAAGACGCATTTCTCTGCAGTTCAGAGCTTCGTTTTGGCACAGAGCAGCCCTGTCTTCTTCAGCAGCGGTCCAGGCACCAACACAGTTAACAACAAAGCCAATTTCACTGCAAAACGGATAGCCTATAAATGCCAGAACATGTCCCTTCACGCTCCGGCATGTAGCTAGATCTGCTTTACATTGCGTGGGGTGAAGTTCCCTTGTGGTTTCCAAATAGCTGAGTCTCACGGGCCCACCTTCCATGAAAGGGAGGCATCTTTAAAGAGCACAGCTGGTGCCGACTGGCCTGGGGATGCTCTGGATCCATGCTGTGGTTCCAGTTTCGCCTCTCTCCCATGGCACGGGGTGTGGAACAGGGGGACAAGTTACGCTGCACAGTGTTTCCCGGCTCACGCACTTAGCAGAGCTTTATCTTTAAGCTTGCACACTTAGTGTTAATAATCTCCTCCCCTGGTTCCAGCCCATCCCATAACCCAAGGAGCTGAAAACCTAGCACGGGCTCGCATGAAACATTTCCACTCCAATAATCCAGGTCTTACAGGAACACAGTCCCTCTGATCTGAAGCGAGCAGGAGACAGAGGTTTCATTTCTCAGAGCTGCACACCACCTCCTCCTCCTCTGCAGAGACCAACTTAGGACATTTCAGAGGGGCACTAGGAGAAAGACCACGCTGACCCCGGAGCGGCAGGGTGTTGTAATGCATTGAGCAAGCACCAACGGCAAATTCCAAAGATGGGGAATGGGGAGAAAAACTGGGCTTTGAAGCTCTTAGAGCTTCATACTTGGGAAAGGAGAGCAACTCCTCCAGCCTTACACTTCACTCCCCAAAGAAATTGCTAACCAGCACCCAGCCCGCCCTGGTTGGGCACAGAAATGATGAGCAATTAAGTGGGTCATTCCTGCCAGCCCTGGGCATCCCCTCCTTACCAAGGTCCAACGCCTCGCTCCTGGGTGACTAGGATTGCTGCCAGGGGGGCCCCCCGAGGAACGCCGAGCTCCCGCAGCACCCCGAGGTGTAGCTGTTGCTGGGGGTCCAAGGTCTCTGGGGAGAGGCAGTGCAAGGGGTTAACGAGGGAGAGGGGCACCTCTCCCACCCACCGTTCCCAAAACTCAGCATCCGCAGGCATCCCTCGCGAGCCCCCTCCTCACTGTGTCAGGCAAGCCAGCTTCCCAGCAGCCCCGTGCGGCCCCCCCCACCCCGTTACCTTAGAAAGCATTTAAACTGATTATGCCCATGGGTCTCCCAAGAGAATGAACCGGCCCCAGTGGCGGCTGTTTGTCCTGCCCTGCTTCCCTGCCTGCCCCAAACCCTTGGACCAGCTACCCCTGCAGAGGGGTTGGGGGGCTCTGCACCCCTTGTTCCCAGCGCCCCCCTCCCTGCTCTGCCTCACAACCGTGGCCATGGCAACCAAACCCAGCCACCTCATTGGCTGAGCTGCCTCCAAGCATCCTTCATCCCTTTCGGGGAATGCTTCTCTCCTCGCTCACCCCCTCCCAGGGCTGGGACTGCCCCCCACAGACGCTCTGGGTTCTCACCGTGTCCCCGCCGTGCCGGCAGCTCATCCCCAGCCCGACAATGCGGAGCGTTGCGAGCCTGCCTGCAGCTCAGCCCTGGTGCAAGGGCGCTCCTGGCTGCGCGTGCATCGCATGCGCAGGGACCCTCGGGGGGAAGAGAGCCAAAAATACCTCCAAAATACTGCTGCCAGGGAAACCAGGCTTCCTGCAGATTAAAGGCTGAGCAGCGCCTGTTTGGCTGGGACATCGGCGGAGGTAGTCGGGAAGACCTCAGGGACTGATTCTGTCCTTGTGCTGCTGCTGGCAGTTTCGGTGGGTTTCCCGGCAGCAGATCCAGCTGTGCCATGCATGCGGATGCCCCGTCTGGTCCATCAGTCGTGTCTTTGCTTGCATTTGTGCACTTGGAAACGGTTCCACTGCTCCATCCCACAAACACCACAGGCTGAGCAGGGAACTTTTATCCTCCTCTTGTTAATTCGCAACTCCCTCTCTGGTGCCGCTGAGGAGACATTCTGTGTGGGGAGGGGTAGCTGCCCCCGCTGAGGAGGTGACAGGGACCCACGTATCCCGGGTTCTGGTATTTAACTCTGTGGTCTTGGCTTTGCCACGGGCTCTCCTGGCAACCAGGGCCAAGGACGCTCCTGCCCCCCGTGAGACCCTGGCCCGTTGCCCCGGTGCTCTGGCCCAGCGCCCAGCCCTGCGCCGCGCAGGATGGGGGGGAGCCGTGCAGAGGGCACCGCACGGGGAGGAGGGCAGAGAGCCACCGTGCCTCGGCAGCGCGGCGCAGAGCCCCGCAGTGCCCACGGAGCCGTGCGGTGACGCACTGCACACGCACCGCGGCGCGGGGCACTCACCCCACGCGGGGGCCGGCGGCACACGCAGCACCGCCTGACCCCGCCCACTCCCCGCGTAACCCCGCCCACTCCCCGCGTAACCCCGCCCACGAGGCGCACGGCCCCGACGTCGCCGCCCCCTGGCCGCGGGGCGGGCGCGCAGTCGGTGGCGGCCATGGCTCCGAGCGCGCAGGCGGGGGGCGGCCGCGGGCAGGCCCCGGGCCCGGGGCTCCGGCAGGGCATCCGTGCCGTCCTGCTGGGGCCGCCCGGCGCCGGCAAGGGCACGCAGGTGAGGGGGTACTGGGGTGAGGGGGTACGCGGGGGTCCCGGACCGCCTCCCGGGAGCGGCCGGCGGGAACGGGCCACCCGGCCCTCCCCCGGCCCAGCGTCTGAGCCCCCGCCTGGAGGGACGCGGGCGTCCGGCCCCCCTTCCCCCGCCGAGGGACGGGGGGCGTGCGGCCTTGCCCCGCTCCGGAGGGCCCCGGACCTCCTTTCCCCCGGGGGCTCAGGCATACGGCCCGCCCCCGCCCCCCGGGCCACCTCAGGGTGCCGGGGCCCTCTGTCCCGGGCCCGCTCTCTCGGCCCCGCTCCCGGAGCACCGGGCCCCCAGGGCTGTGTGCCGGGCCCTGCCACGTGCTGGCCGGTCACAGCCCGTCCTGCCGCGGCGGAGCGGGGACAAGGCCCCACCGGGACGGGGGGCCCGACCGCCGGCTGGGCCTCAGCCCCCGAGGCGCTGCCTCCCACACCGTCCCGGCGAGCTCACCTCACGTCTGTCCTCTCCCGCAGGCTCCCAAACTGGCCGAGACCTACTGCGTGTGCCACCTGGCAACCGGGGACATGCTGCGGGCCATGGTGGCTTCGGGGTCCGAGCTGGGCAAGCGGCTCAAAGAGACGATGGATGCGGGGAAGCTGGTGGGTAGTAGGAGATGTGCTGGGAGGGGACATGGCCTGGCAGCACCTGGGATGACAGCAGTCAAAATCCACCTCCTAATTAGTGACAAAACACAATTAGTGGAGGAGGGGGTGTGGGGTTTCCCTCTCATTATCTTGCAGGAGATACACCCTATAAAAACATTGGTGCTATTCAAAATTGCTCCTTGCTTACCAGCAGCCTCTCTGTCCCTGGGCTGGTTCTTTCTGCCATGGCGCTTTTACGTTGGTGGGGTACAGTCTGGGTTGTGGCTCTGGAACGGTAGTTGAGGTGAAGGTGTATCCTTGGAGCTGCAGCATGTACAGCCGTGCTTTGCGGCTCCTGTGTCCCTTCACGTCACACCGGGACTCCTGTGGGGTGGAAGAGTTTGTTCAGAGGGTTCTTTTACACCCCAGCTCTTGCATAAATGCTTGTACCTGTAAGGTGAAAATGGACTTGAGGGTGTTGCTGTGGTAGTTGCAGCGGGTGCTGTGCAATGCTGTGTGAAAGAGTCACTTTGGATCCCCCAGAGACAAGAGCTAGGATCTTTGACATATTCATTTTCTGAGAATTTTATCATCTTACCAAAGTAACTGAAATATCTTGGGGAAACTTGAAGGACAGCAAATGGCAGTGACTTGCCCCAAAGCTAAGTGGTGTGGGGCAGATCTTGGGCATCGCTCCTGGCTGTCACAGGCTCGTAACACCCCACGGAGAATCTGCAGGCCACGGGTGGGAAGAGCGATGTGACTTATCTCCAGCCTTCGCTCAAAGCTTGCATTGCAACATCGAGTCTGCAATATCCCAGCTGGTTATGAAAGATAGGGATGTTATCTGGCAAGGCTGCTGGTATCTGCCACGTGTGTGTGGCAGCCGGCACCGGGCTGCTCCGCAGGTATATCCCGGCAGCGTACTCTGGCTCCAAGATAACTCGGCTGGGAGCCCAGCAGCGTTCAGAGCCTGGGATGGGTTTTTACGCCCAATTACAAAGCAGGACCACTTTCTCCGAAACGGGTAATCAGGAAAGCACAGAAGTGACTTCTTGTTTCACCCAAACTGCCTCGTGCCTGTACTCTTCCCGCTCCAGGGCTCTTGTTTATGTGTGCTGTGACAGTCTGATCCCCAGTCCTGCTGGGTCCCAGCTGTATGCGCTGGAGAAAACAGCGCTGCTGAGGAGAGCTACTCTCAAATAAACAGCTATTGTTGGGGCTGCAGTGTCTGTTAGTACTTTCCAAGTGCTGCAGTGTAGAAAAGGCACTAATCCCAGCGGTATGCCGAGATGGTGATGGGGGGGGAAACTATCCAGCGAGGCCAGAGCTTGTCAGCAGCTATTGGGCATTTACCTTCGCACAAGTTTTACGAGAGTCAATGAGCAATTCTCCTGCTTTGCCCTTCCTGCCAGGCCTGCTTACTGAGGGGGATGTGTGGGTGAAGGTACAAAGTAACAGGAAATAAAGGTTATGTCGATATTTTCTATTGTGAATTGGTTTAAAAAAAAAAATCTAGGGAGTTTGTCTTCAAGCTGACGGTCACCCTTGAAATACAGCAACCTTTGTAACAGTGAGGTTACGGCACTGGTCCAAGTCCCTGCACAGGCTGGAGCGTCCCTGGCGTGAAATGTCTCATTAGCCACATCTTGGTGTTGACACCTGTGGCAGGGAGTGCTTCCCTGGCGTGGGCAGGTCTGCACACGCAGTTTTCGCCCTGTTAACAGCAGTGCCCTGCGCTGCGGCTGCTGCCTCTGGGACCAGGAACAGCTGTAAAAAGGGTCTGATGCAGCCCGGGTGCTGGCGTGGGTACAGCAGCTCTGGAGGCAGCGGTGCGTAAAATCGGGGTGTCCCTCCTGACTGTGTGCCCGTCTCTCCTCTCCGCAGGTGAGTGACGAGATGGTGGTGGAGCTGATTGAGAACAACCTCGACTCCCCTCCCTGCAAGAACGGCTTCCTCCTGGATGGCTTCCCACGCACGGTGAAGCAGGCTGAAATGGTACGTGAGCTCCTGTTCGGGGACTGCTCTGGCATCTCCTCCTTCCCCAGAGATGGGTCCCTCGGCTGTGCCTCTGTCCCGCTGAGCTGGGTGTTTTCTGTTGCAGCTGGATGAGCTCCTGGAGAAGAGGAGAGAGAAGCTGGACTCTGTCATTGAGTTCAGCATCCCCGACTCCTTGCTCATCCGGAGAATCACTGGACGGTAATTATTCTCTCCCAAACACTCAGTGCACAGGGTGGGATTTCCTAGTTTAGGGGAGAACATCCTAATTTTGGATCCTCGTGTCATTCTCACAGTGTTTAGGGCTAGCCGTGATGCTGGTCTGTGTCAGACTTCTGCTCTCTTTGAGCCTTCCTGCCCTGATTCCTGGCCTGCTCTCCCGTGCCTGAGCCAGCCTTGACCAGAGCCCCTTCCCTGCCTATAAATAGAGGTTGCTGATACGAATCAGTGTCCTTGATGACCCAGCTCGGCCTTTAAGCCTGGTGTCTGACAGCTAATGCCTTTGTGCTCTCGTTTCTCTGGAGCTGTTACTGCTCCCTTACGCAGGACATCGCATACGCGTCTGGGCACTGCTGAACATCCTGACCGGGGTCAGTCGTGGCTGTGCAGGCACACGGGCGTCTCCCGCTGTTTGCTGTTGCACTGTCACACCTCCAGGAGCCAGCCCCCTTCCCCAGTAAAGCATGAAGTAAAAATCCCTTCTCCATCTCCTAGCGCAGCTGCTTTTTTCAAGTGTTTAAAGAGGCCCTTGGTACAGAAATAGCTGGAAGAGATTTTTCTTAATAGAGAGAGTCTAACTGGGTTGCTATTGCAGATGTTTCTGTGCTGCTGAGTGGCAGGTTCAGGAGACCTTGTCCTGACATCAGGCTACTTTGCTGACACTTGCTTTCTGTCTTAGGCTGATTCACCCAGCGAGTGGCCGCTCTTATCACGAGGAGTTCAGACCCCCGAAAGAGCACATGAAGGACGATGTATGTGAGCTCCCAAGCCTGCAGCTTACGTTGCTTTGGGTTTAGCTGATGCTTTGCAGCATCCCTGGAAAACCTCCTTTCTTTCCTTCTCTCATACCTTCTGTCCTGGCTTTCTGGGGAGCGTGGGGAGCTGCCTGGGCAGCCTGAGCTGACGGCACCATGGGGAGCGAGGCCTGGAGGGATGAGTGAAGGGCATGGCCGTTCTGCGGAGCTGGCTTGGGCTCTGCCAGCCTCAGACCTTGTTGGACTCTGTCCATAGCTGAAGTTGCAGTGGGTTGCGACTGGCTTCCCTCCTGGGAAGCAACTGTAGCTGGTGTCTGTTCTCGAGGCTCCTTTTAGCAAGCAGAATGGTGCGTGGGGGAAAGACCATGAATCCCTTCTCTCTTCAGTGACTGCTCTGGGACTCGGTGAAGCTGCCCTGGGTTCGCCCCGCTCCCCTGTGCAGGCCTGAGGACTTGTCTCTGCAGCTCTGCGTTGTAACCTGTCCCAGAGGAGGGAGCAGGGGTTGTCACAGCTGCGGAGAGAAGGGGGGAGCTTGGCAGGCTGCAGCTGGCTGGAGACTGTCCCCTTGCTTCTCCCAGGTCACTGGAGAGCCCCTGATCCGCCGATCGGACGATAACGAAACAGCCTTGAAAACCCGCCTGAAGGCCTATCACACGCAGACCTCTCCCCTGGTGTCCTACTACAGCAAGCGAGGGATCCATACGGCGGTGGATGCCTCCCAGTCTCCCGACGTGGTGTTTGCTAGCATCCTGGCAGCCTTCTCGAGAGCAACATGTAAAGACCTGGTTATGTTCATTTAGGGCTCTGTCCCTCCCAGGATGGAGCTCTCCCTTCTTTCTCTGTCTCTCCATCTCTATCTCTGTCTCTTTGGGGATAGGGAGGGTGAAGAGCTAAGCAGAGTAGAAGAGGAGGGGACTAGATGATGCAGCCCAGGACAGGGCTGTGCTAATTCTCTATTAAACAAGCTGTTAACGGTCTCTATCTCAGTATATGTGAATGTCGGTCTGTCTGCGGATGCTGGAGATCTCACCCCTAGAGGTCGCAGCGAGCCAGAGCACCCGCTGCCAGAGATGGGGTTTGCACCCCTTTGGGTCAAAAAGCTTTTGTTTCATTCTAGAGCTGTAGCTCCCTGGAAGGAGCTGTACTTTCAGCTCCTCCTGGCTGCTCCACAGGGGATTAGCAGAAGGTTGGAGATCAGGGCTGAGCAGTGGGGACGAAGGACCTTCACGGGGTGCCAGATAGGTAATGCTTTCTGGCTGCAGGAAACGAAACACGGGGTTGCTTGTGGGAAGCGTGTGAAGGGCTGCGTGTGTGTTGGCTCGGGGAGCAGATGTGGGAGGGATGGCTCGGCTGTGCACTGCTGCTCAGGGCTTGGTGAGAACTTGCTCTTGTTGTACATGTGTGGGATGGCAGGTTACCTGAGAGCACAGTCTGTCTTCTGTTCTGATGGGGCCTGTGGGGCAGACAGAGGGTGGCTGAGAGCTAGGGGTTTTCAGCCACTCATTTTTGGCCCCCAATACAGCAAATATTAGTGAGATCCTTTTTGCTTTTTTTAATAACATGAAGTTTCTAATCAGAGTCTGACAGTCACTGTGTGTGGCAAGTTGGGATCTCCTGAGGACAAGGAAAGGACTTGGGTTTTATCTCTTCACTCTTGCCTTGGCTTTGGCCAAGCAGACGAAGGTGTGTTGAGCTTCTCCTGATCCCAAAGGCTAAATAAAGCCTTATTGCAAAACAAATGATTTTTCAAGGCCTGAGAGACAGCGTTATTAACCACTGGCTTCATGTGCCCTTGAGCCAACGACCTTCGTTATGAGATCATGGAAATGTACTTGTTCCTTGAGCAAATCAAACAGCTCCATCAGGCGCTCTGTTTGAGGACACCATGTGCAGTGTGGTTAGTGCCCCGGCTTCTTGGGGCTGTTACGCTGCTGTATGGTGACCCTGCACGGCTGGCGATGACCTTTGCCCATGCAGGTTTCCAGTCCTTCCTTGAGGATCCCGCTGTAAATGCAGATTGGCCCAGATGAAGCTTTGTCCTTTGGCCTTCCATGTATGTTTACTGATTTAGTGTTGTCGAGTACCCTCCTCTTTTGAGGAGATGGCCTCTCTCCTTCCTGTGCACTGAGCTGCTGTGGGCTGTGTGTCCAGAGCAGATGCCTAATTCTCAGGAATCCCGTGCTCTTTTTCTTGATAATTTCTCTTTAGTCTGAAAATCACTCTGTGTCCTTGTGCGTCCTTTCCAGGGAAACAACCTCTTCCCTTCCAGCAAACTGGAAATAACACCAGGAACTGAAAGCAGTTGCTGACTTGTTGCTCTTGAAAGCACGTGACTGCGGGGAGAGAGGGTTCAAAAGTAAACGGCGCTGGTTTCGTCAGCAGCCTGCAGTCCCCTGAGATCCCCCAGATGGCTGTTGCCTTGTTGATCGTCTCTGGCTTTTCCGTGAAAGGGCAGCCCCCGGCGCGTGGCCTGAGCGGGGAGGTTGGGATAGTGCTTAGCATGGGACTGCTGTGCTCCAGGGTAGTGGAGAGGAAAGTGTGTTAGAGCTGTCACGGCATCTCGATGACTGTAAAGGAATTCTGAGTGGAAGTAGCTTTTGTTTTGGCATCTCGAGAGAGTTAAAGGACAGCTGCAGCCCCGTAAGTGCTGCCGTAATGGCAGGAGGGGTTCCTGGCCAGTTGGTGTTCCTGGATTTGGTCATGGTTTTACTCCACAGCAAGAACAATGTGTTCTTCCACTCTCCGTTCCGTTCCCCCTTTGCGCTCACTCTACATCCAGCTCACCAGCCTTTTTCTGCCATAAACCATGATTAATTTTGGTTGTTTTTTTTCCCCTAAATCTATTTTTTTTCTTTGTTCCCATTTATTCCAGCTGAGTGACTCCGTGAACCAGATGAGAGACCACCAAACGCTGCACGCTCTGCTACATCACCCATTGCAGCCCTCCCCTGGGTGCAGGGGAGGCAGGGAGGGCAGCTGGGAGGGGGTTCAGATTGATGGGAGGGGAATAAGGAGGTGGTAGACAAGGGGCTTGGGGGCTGATTTGGTTGGGTTTTGTTTGGATTTCTTATTCAGGAGAATCATTGTGAAGAGGAGATGGTCTTCTCCTTAGAAATCACAGTTTGGGGAGGCAAAACAATTGTACAGAGTGAAATATCTCTGCCAGCAATCAGACGTGGGTCCTTGACCTGTTAGGAGGGTAGGACTAGATGCCGTTCCAGGCTTCTCCAGGACTTTCAGGGCTTCTTTCATGGGCTCTTAATACTCTGAGGCCACTGCAAGGTTTGCTGTGATTTTTCTAAAGTTGCTTCCTGTCAGCGAGGACCAAAACGAACAAATGACTCATCATTTCTGAAACGGAAAGGAAAAAAAGATGCCATGGTCTTTTCCTGGAAGTTTTATTGTTCTTGTCCTGCTGCATTCCTAAACCCTGGCATAGAGACTTCTCAAGGTTTCTCTGCTGCTGAACAGAGGGGCTGCGGCTCTAGTCCAAGCCTGCCTTACTTGGCAACAGGGTGGCTTTTCTGTGATCTTGACCAAGCTGGAATTCACACAATTCTGAAGAAATGCAAAAGAGACTTTTTTTTTAATTGACTGCAAAAATAACACTTAATTGGGTTTTTTTTTGCATTTCTTTTTAGATCAAATGGTGCCTTGTCTAACCTCTGAATCAATAATAAAATAACCCCTTTACATTTTGTATCTGTTGCTGTGTCCTCTTTGACCTGCAGACAGCGTGGAAGACAAGAGGAGGCAGATGACAGCAGAGCCGACTAACAATTGAGCTGGGTGGATCCTCGGGCCTGATCCTATCTCAAGGATGTTGTTCTGTGCAGTTGAAAAAATGGCTTGTAACTTCTTTTATCTCTTTTCCTTGCTGAGTGTGTTCCAACGCTTTATATCACCATAGCGATGGTGTCTTTTGCTGCTTTTCTCTCTCCTGTTTCTTCATGCATGATGCTGAAAGCACTGAGCCCCTGTGTGTCCTGACCCCGGTCAGAGCTCCTTTCAGGTATTTAACTTATGTAATTCCTAGCCTTTCCCCCCTCCTTTTGCATCGCTGGTGTGCGGAGGAGCTGATGTTGTTTCCTCCTCTCCTCCTGCAGTAACTGGAAGCCCCATGTTGTGTCTTTTGTTCTGCTTATTTGCTTTCTGCCTCTCGTACCTTGTTGCATCCCTCTCCCTTCCCCTCCACCGGTGCCTCCCTCTAGCTACACAGGGCAAAAAAATCTCTTAACCCAAGAAACGAGAGCATTTCCTGGCCTCCCTTTATCCTGCCTCCACAGGGACTCTGACCTTCTGAGGTGTCTCAGAGGAAGGCTGTTCTTGATGAGCTGATGGAGGGTCGTTGTTTTTCCGCAATGCCCTTGGTACCCCCCTTGCAGCCCTGCTTGTGTCCAGGGCTTTGTTTTAGGCACTGTGGACAGGCACCAGAAAGGGTCAGGCTGCATGTGCCCATTTCCTCCAGAAATGACTGGTTTCTTCAGCATAATTGGGCTCTCTTCTCCGCCATTCAGTCTCTCTGTCCTCTGGCGTTTTTATTACCTCTCTGTACCTCCGATTAGCATTCTCTCCCTTTTGAAGGCAAGCTTGTGCCTCCCTGGTGTTTGTGGTGTTCTTCCCTTGTTTCTTTTGATGATGGATGTTAAACCATGCTTTTCCTCCTTGTTTGGGATTGTGCTCTCTGCTACTTGCCTGCTGTTTTAAAAACCTGTTCTGCCTGCTTCTCCTGGCTTTCTAGTACGTGGGATGGAGAAGTCTTGGCTCCTCTGAGCTGGGCTTATTCCATTTGATCCTCACCTAGGTGTGGAGCGTGAAATGAATTGTTGGGGTGCTGTGGGAAAGGCTGCTGTGGGGAGGCTGGTTAGCTCTGAGCCTACGTCCTTTGTAGTTGGATCTGTTCCGTGACCTGTCTCTGTCACGTTGACCTTGAATGTTTTCCGCAGCACGTGATGCTCTGCAGGTGCTGTAAATTCCTTCTGTCCAACGATTTCACTCCAGCAAGCTGCTTATCAGGCACTCTTTTGAAAACTGTATTCATATTTCATACACACAATTATTCAGCAACTATAAAAGGGGAAAGTTCCTATTTATAGCACAAAGACCAGCATCAAATAGGACACTGAATTCTCACTGATAGAGGAAGTGACCTGTTCTCTAATGCAGCAATATTTCTGCTGAAAAGAAACAGCATCTTGGGGGGGGGGAAGGGGGAAGAGATGAAAAGCCCTGGGCCATCTCTTTCCATTAAAAATGTGCTGCAGTCCTAAAAATATAGTATCTGCCCTTCTCCCTTCCTGATGAAACCATCTGCAAAAGAAAGATTGCAGAAAAGCCTTTCACTGTGGATTTGCGGTTATTAATGAGTCCACTGACTCCTGATGGTCTGGTTTGGAGCTGGTCTTAAGCTTCTGATCGATACCTGTTCTCTGACCTTGGCCTGGGAGCGAGGAGCAGGCACTACAGTGTGTCTGCTGTGGGCAAGTAGCACAAATCCCATGTCAGTAGAGAGTTTGTACAGTCACGGTACCCATGTGCACAGCCCTGAAATGGAAAGAGCATGTTGGGCTGAGGAACAAAGAACTGGCTGAGAGCAATGAATGGAGGGGGTGGAAAGGTGGGAAGAGCGCTGGGGACACGGGTGGTAACTGCTGCGGAGAAGGAGAGCGCCTTTTTGTCTGAGCCTGCTCCCCATGACTGCCTCTGCTCTCCCTTCCAGGTACGTTGAGCCACGGCTTCCCCCAAGGCTGTACTGGTGTCCCTGGCCTTTGCCCGCCGCTGTTCCCTGCTGTCACCCTGTCCTTCCCGCGGTCTCCGGGCTCTTTGGGAAGAGCTGCAGTGGGCGATACCAAGCGAGGCCTTGGGAGGTGGAGGACCAGAGGGTGGGATTCCCCCTCCTGTCACTGTGGCAACCGTTGGGAAGGGAAGCGGCTGGGTGTGATGGGGAGGCTGCGTGGCGTGGAGGGGTGTGATGGGGAGGCTGTGGAGGCAGGGCTGCGCTGACATCACACCGGGGAGGTGGCGCAGAGGGAAGGGGAGTGGGAAAGGGAGAGCCAGGGAGACTGCGGAGGGGCGAGCGCTGCATCGGGAGTGGGCTCCAGGGTGAGGTAAGAGACGCGGCAAGGGTCAGGGTGGGCTCTGCAAGCAGCTGCGGGATCAGAGTCTGCCTCGGCATCTTTCTGGCTAACGTGCTGATGTGGGATGGCTCTCGGGCAGCAGCAATATTATACAACAGCCTGGCACAGCAGGGCTTGGTTCTTGGACAGTGAGACAGGGTCAGAGCCTGGCTGGCTGGTGCAGAAGCTGCAAATGCTTTCCCCCAGGATACCAGTGTGTGTCACTGACACTGCTGGGAAGAGCCAGGAGTACCTGAAATTCCAGGATGGGCTAAAGGGAGAAGGGGACCAGAGTTCCCTTTTGGGATTAGAGCACAAATCATTGATGAAATGAATTAGAAGTTTGGAGACCTGGTCCCCCTGAGCTGCATCTAGCTAATAGGAGTCTGTAAGCGGAGCTGGTGCACTGGGACCGAGCTCAGCAGTGTGCGTTTGGGGTAGGAATCCTAAACTACGCATCTCCAGCAGCCTCGGCACTTACCCTGCCTGTGCAGGAAGCAATAGTTCTGGGGAAGGCAGCCAGGTGCACAATTATTGCCGGGAGTTCTCTGGATGTGGATCTTGGGGATCTCCAGACCTGGAAGGCAAAATAACAGAGTCCTTGAAAACCGCTCTGGATGTCGTATTGCCTTTTAGCGTAACGGTTGCGTAACGGGATCCGATCTGCTAGTGGAGAGAACAAGGGGTGGCGGTCACCTCTGTGCTCCGCAGCATCCCAGTGGTACCGATGTGCTGTGCTGGCGCGTGGCCCTGGGTTGAATTTCATCTCTCTTCCTAATCCAAAAGCTGGGCTCATTCTTTAAAAAGCTGGTGGGTTTACAGCTCCGATTCCACAGCAGGGACTTTACACCTACACACAAGCTAGGCAGCAGTGCCCTGCCGTATGTTAGCAAACTAGAAAGTGAGTTCATTAGCACCCACTCAATCTGTGCTAACCTGCCTTTTGCCCGTCAGGATCCTCAATGTGTATCTGACTGAGGAAAATACACCTGGGGTCAGAGCCTGGTGCTGGTAACCCCTGCGGGTGTCAGAAACCAGTACTGGGGTGGAGATGAAAGAAGCACAAAGCAGAAACTCAGTAGGGCTGAAGAAACCTCGTTTGAAATCCAAGACCAGGGAGAGGCCAGTGCTCCTGTCACAACCGTTTTGTTGAAATAACTTTCACGTTTCTTGTGTTTCGCATGTCATTGAAAGGGCTGGGGGCAGCAGTGGGGCCGTGGAGAAATGCGGCCAGGAATGCTTGAGTGTACGTGAGAGAGCAGAATCGCAGTGAGGAGCGTAAATATGGTGTAATCAGGGAAGGCTATTGCTGCGAGATGCGCGATCCTCCCCCACGAAGGCACAGATGCTGGGTCTATAGGGAGCGTTCGGGAGTGGCCCGGGGGGGCCCTACTGCTGCTTGTTTTATGGTAACTCTGCAAACAGCATCAGCTTGTGCTGCTGTGTGGGACTTCTGTGGGTGCAACGGGTCGGAGGCTTTTAGGAGCAGGCTGTGGCGGTGTCAGCCAGGTGGCTGTGTGGCCAGCTGCGTTTCATGCCGTGACGTGGGCAGGCAGGGGAGGAGAGGACCTGCTAGCAGCCCTCTGTGCCAGCCCTCAGTGCTGCTCAGGGCAGCTGTGGCGGGGGGGAGCCAGCTCTGGATGGGCCCAGGCACTCCCAAATGAGACCTTGCCAGGCACGGCCTGAACCAGGCTCCCGGGAGCAGTTTGGGAAGGGCGCGGGGAGGAGTTAATGCTGCTTTTCTGCAGCTTCAGTCCCTGAGGTTGCAGTTCTGCGTGGCAGCTAGGACTGCTTCTAAGTCATGTTTCAACTTGATTTTTTTCAAGATTATTCAAAATTTAGTGGGCGAGTAGCACCAGGACCTCCTACAAGCAGAAAGGCCGAGTCAACCCTGGTAGTTCTTGACCTCCGCTGCTCAGCTGGCTCTCCTTGCTGTTCTCCCTATACTTGCCTACACTGCAAAAGGGATGGTCATGTGAATATTACACAGCCTGGCATCAGCACATCAGCTGAGTCTCTGACATGCTCCTAGGGCTTTCATGCGGTTCTGTTCCACAGCCGTGCTGTATTACCTGCGCCTCTGGTCCCTACCATAGTCTATCACTGCTAGATATACAGTAATATAAAAATACAATAAATGGGAACTTGTGCTCTGCTGGGTGTTGGTACCCAGCCTGCCACACAAACCCTCCTGGGAAAAGAGGGCTGTGGAGCTGCCAGCCTCTGCAGAGGCTGGGGCACCCGCTGCCCTTGTGCCAGTGCCCAGAGAGGGCCCTGGGAGCTGAGCCAGGTCCTGTGGGACACCTGAATCCTTCCTGTTCCACAGTCCGTCTTAGCCATGGCTCGGCTGCAATGAATGTTTTCCAGTTCCTTTGGCAGGGGTGCACCCAGGCACTTGCAGGCGCCTACCTTGTGTTTGTTTTCACTCCTTATCTGGTACCGCTGAGAGCAGGCAGCGCTGCAGCTGAGTCAAGGAGAGCAGGCTGGGGTGTTCCCATGCTTCCTGGGCCACCCTGGAGTCCCCTCTATCCTCTCCCTAAACCCAGGCTGAAATTTCCTTCTGCTGAGGCAGCCATTTGTTTAATAGCTGAGGTTACTTGAGTAATCAATAGTTCTCTGGTTTCCAACAGAAATATTATCCCTTTAGCTAAATCAGCATTTCTATCTTTGTTATAAACCCGGCCTTATCTCTCAGCTCTGGGGGGATCTAGGTGCGTTCCCAACCTACCTGCGCAGAACCCTGCTCCTTTTTTTTCTTCCTGCCAGTGTCGCTTTTCCCCTTTGAGGTTAAGCAAGAAGGGCTGGAAGCACACGGAGAAATTGCTGGAGCCGTTTGAATCTCTTCAGTCTCAGCCCCTCTCTTGGCTCTGCCCCAACGGCTCATTCTCTGTGCTTGCTTCTCTGAGGCGGGCAGTGAGGACCGAGTCAATGGGATCTTCGTGGCCAAGGGCATTGCTGATATAACTCCCAGTCCATGGGCTCCAGGAGAACTTGGCTCAGCCGCTGCCAGCAGAAGAAAAACTGTTCCCATCACACAGCAGGACCTGTGTCCCAGAGAACCAAGGCTGGAAGACAGGGTGCCCACAGAAAGGCTCCATGGCTGCAAATAAATTTTCCTTGCAAACAGGCAAAGGCACCAACTCCCTGGAGCTGGATTTCAACTGGTTCCATCCCGGGCAGCCAAAGGCTGGGCTGTGGCTCTGGGCTCCAGTTTCCTCTGACTGAAGGAGGCCACAGGGTTTGTTCTGCTGCTGGGGCAGTTGATGAAACACCCTCGCTGTGCATTGTTAGCATCTCTGCACATCTCTGTTATTTCCAAACCAGAAAAGGTCACAGAGACCCAAGAGAAACCCACTTCCCTCCTTCACTGGAGCTCCTCTTTCTGCCTCGCACATGCTTTTGTTGCCATCTCTCACTTGCCAAATGCAGGAACAAACACTGGGGTTTGGCAGAGCTCAAAGCCTTGGCTTGTCGGATGGGAAAGAGGCGTTCTTGGTCCTCAGCCCGGGGACGGGGCTCTGCTCCACGTCCACTGCCAGGTTCTCCAGAAATATTGGTGCTCGTCCCATGCTGAGAACACTGTTCTTACATGTCTGGGGATGGGCAGCACCCCTGGGTGCTGGGCTGTGAATCCTGCAGGAGATCTGTGGAAAATGGGTGGGAATAGCTGGAACAGGACCCAGAGCTATGTGATCCCCAGCATGTTGCTGTGGCTGAGCTGCACGTACAGTGGGAAGCGCAGGAGTCAGCGCTGCCTTGAGAGGCTTTTCCCCAAATATGCATGGCAGCAGGGCTGCAGGGAAGGGCAGAGGGAGGCCGTGGAAAGTCAGGCTGTCTCTGCTTTGTTTAAATAGGGCTGTTATTGCCAACAGTTGCCCCCTGAGAGACTGCAGGGCTTATGCTGGGGAGGAATCCTGTAACTCGGAGACAGCTGCGAGGCACTTGGCAGCTACTGCACTTTTTTGGGTGCTCAGGGGAACTGGTATGGCAGCCTGGATCAGAGAGGGCAGGGCTGGGCAGATGAGAGACGGTCAGAGCTGCTGCCTCGCTGTTAGAAGGATGCTGTGGAACAAACAGCAGCGCCTGATTCCAGAGAAGCATTTGAGGTCTCAGTGTGCACTGATCACCCCAGAAACCTCCTACTCAACTTTCTGCTGTGCACAGTCCAGCCTCCTCAGCACAGGGGCTAGTTTGCTTAAACACTGGCTAAGGCAACCCACAGATGAGATCAGCCCCAGAGAGGGAAGAGGGTTTCTCATGGTGGTGGAGGGGTGAGGGAGAGGAGGGAGGAAGAAGAGGAATTTCCTGGCTGGTAAAGGTGGGCTCTGCTGGAAGAGAAGTTAGAGAGAATGAGCTTGTGGTCATGGCATCGGGCCGGGGGGAGGAATGGGTGGGTCAGCGGCAAACCCGGGCAGGACAAACCCCCTTCACCTTTCCGTGCTGGCCCAGGAACAAAGGACGCACCAAACTACAGCTCCCCTCTCCCCTCGCCCACCTCGTTCTGCTGCAGAGAGAACAAAGCCCTGGGGGAGCAGCCCGGGACTGAACAGGGCTGAGGGCAAGGGGCTTGGCAACCCGGGGTCAGCCTGGGGAAAGAACATCTGAGATGAGGGAACCCTGATCGAGCTGATTTTCAAAGTGAGATGCTCATACATTTCCCACCTGGTTAGTGCTGGCTCAGCCCTCTGGAAAATGACACCCGTTTTCCTTGCTGCGGGGCCAGAGGGCTGTGCTGGGAGTGCTCTGCTGCTCTCCCGTCCCGGCTGCAGGCGGGAGGTGCTGCTGGCAGGGCCTAGAATCACTCTTTCCCCTTTTCACAGCTGTTGCTGGTTATGAAAATGGGAATGTTCCCCAGCCAGTTCTCGGGAGGAACTGCCCTTTCCAGGGCTGACCGCATGGGCCGTTTCTTCCTCTTCCCACCTCCTGACAGCAGTCACAGATTTGGGTACGTTCTAGTCTTGGCGAAGCACTGCCCTTCCCTGCTCCTCTTCCTCACATGGCGCACAGGAGAGGCCCGTGGCCTGGGAAGGGTGGGATGTTTGTTCCTTGGCCTCGGATCAATACCATTCTTGAGCCAATCCTCTTCCCAAGGCACAAAGAAAGAAATG
Organism: Grus americana; assembly: GCF_028858705.1. Classification (NCBI taxonomy): domain Eukaryota; kingdom Metazoa; phylum Chordata; class Aves; order Gruiformes; family Gruidae; genus Grus; species Grus americana. The sequence continues at coordinate 700,492 of NC_072874.1, forward strand.
AGAATCACTCTCACCAGTCCTGCTGCGGGGATTTATACCCCAAGCTGTCAGTCTGCAAGTAAACCTTGTTCCTAGCAGAAAGATGCTGACACCAGCTACCGTCCCTTCTCCCCACAGCGCATGATGGAGATCACACTTTGCAGGACAGCGGCACATCGTGGCATCTTGCAGGAAAGCCATTATTTCTTGTCGCATCTGATGCAGAGGCCAAATGAGTGTCCACAGCGTGGACAAGGGAACACAGGGCAAAGCTTAGCACAGACAGGAAGGAAGCAGCAGGGCTTATCGCTACTGGAAGCTGCGGGCATCCGAAGCTGAGCAAGATTTGCAAAGGAGTCCAGCATCTTTGCAGGCAGTGAGACTATGCAGAAGTTACCACCGACTGCAGTTGCAGCAAGGTAGGAAACCCCAGGGTTCAGAGCTTAAGCCAGTTTCTAAGAGAAAAGAGCAGAACTAGCAGGAAAGGGAAATGACTCCACGCCGGCTTACTGGCACCGGCCCTGCAGCAGCCAGCCTTGGCTACGCAGAGGACGCTGACAGCACAGAACCAGGTGGATTCAGGCCACGTCCTACCCAGCAGGTTGAGAGTTCCTTGGAAAGCCCAAATGGTGCAGCCGAGCTAATTCAGAAAGACGTTGTCTGGCCAATGCTAAGGTCAGTCTGAGTAACTCTTTCCACCCTCTCTTCCAGTTTTGTTGTGTGGTGAGGCAGGAAGCTGAAAACTCCCCGGGACCCCAGGCAGAGGTCGGAGAGCAGGCGACCGCCCTGGTTCTGAGTAACCGATGAGTTCCCTGCACTCAGTTCCCTTCCTGACTCCTAATGGCACACAACAACAAAATTTCCTTGCTCTTTATTTCAGAGCTCAGGGAAAATTTCTGCCATCAGCACTGAGTGAAATAAAAAGTTGGTAAATTCAGGAGGAAATGTGGCTTCACACAGCAAGGTGCTAACCTTTGGAATCGTTTTGAGTTGATTAAGCCAAATACGATAACTGGCTTGGAAATATCCCGATGGTTTTATGACCTTTAGTAAAGTCTACTTCTGTACCCAGACAAGGGTCGCCAGACCACTCCAAGACATGACCAGATCCCCATAGGGGGATAAGGAAAGAATTCTCTTCCTGTCCTTCCCCATCTTGTTGTAATTGCCATTGCTCAGTTTTTGTAAAGCACAGGAATTGCCCCCGGCCAGAGCAGCGTGGCTGGAGCGCCGAGTACCCCCCACGGCCTGTTCCCATGAGCCCCACTTGGGTATGAGAACGATCTCTGTGTTACAGCACTTCTGGAGGTGCTGAGGTGGTGTCTTGGAAACTTTGCCTCCGAGACAGAGTGTTACTCGGGGGAAAGAAGTACAACATCTGTGCCCAGGAGCAGTGCAGGGGTTAAGTCCCATGCTAACGTTCTCCCAGATGGTTCTGAAGAGACCTGAGAGATTTGTGTCTCTCCCCATGGTGGCAGTGACCTCCTGGCAAGCGAGGGAGTGTGGATGTTTCTCTTCCACTGCCAAACAGTCCCTTTCCATTTTTCTTATTTTGCTTTCACTGTCCTCAGCCCCAGTGCAGGGCTGTGAAGGTTGGGTGGTGGCTCTAAGAGGGTGTTCCTTCACAGTCACCTACCCGTGGCCGTTGCTGAAGGGGCTCCACATAAGGAGAGACCCTGCTGAGTGGAGTTATGCTCTTGTCCTTGGAAGTTCCACCGAGACCTTTCTCTTCCCAGGTGTTAACTGGTGCTTTGTGGGATGGAGGCTCAAACCTCCTCTGAAGCCAAGGAACCGTAGGGACAGGCTTCAGCCACCACCTGCCCATGACAGCGGGTCCCTCTGGTGCTCAGTTCACTGGAGCCTTCTCCCACTAGCAGGTCACTGCGAGCAAAGGATTATACCCTGGCAACAGGGACACTGCAACATGCAGGCCCCAAAACTGCAGCGCCTGCTCCACTCCACAGCAAAATAGGTCGTGCATCAGCAAATGAAAAAGGACAGATGGTGTCTGCTAATACAGCTTAGTTTATGGCCTGCAGGATTAACTCACTAGTTGTCATGTCTGCAGAAAATAGGAAATGGGTGGGTCGGGTGGAGGAAACGTGTGGTGTGCCCAGCCCTACCTGTGTTTGTAGGATGCACCAGCTGGGAAGGATGTCAGAGATGCTGTGGGGTTTTGAGATGCTGCTGAAGAGCTGCCAGTGCCTCTTTGGGCACTAGAGCTAGTGCCTCATACCAAACCTTCCCATCCAGCTCTGCTTCCCACACTCCCGTTGCAAGGGTCAGCACAGTGGGGAGAAAGATGCTGATCCATGCAGGGACCCCCAGCAGAGACAGGGACACCGTTTGTGGTCTCTGTCCCCGTAACAGCTCTGCTGGAGAAGCCCACAGCTTCCTGTCCTGTGCCAGCTGCAGGACAGCCTCCAGTTCAGCCTTTTGAACTCCCAAGTGCCCACGTGTCTGCAGGAGTGAGACAGAAAGCTGAGGCAGAAGCCTCAGGTCTTTTCAATGCGTTCTCTGTGACACACTGTTCTCCTTTCCTGGAAACCAGGCCAGTGCCTCACTCTGTTCTCCTTGCAGAAATCGAGCCCCATGCCAGTGCTCTAGCTTCTCTGCATCTGCTCTCTTGAGGGCAGAATGAACCCTTCCTCGGTCCTCCTGGAGATTTCACCTTGATCCTTGCTGCCTCTCCTGTGGCCAGGTTTGCTCACATCCTGCAAGATGCTGAGCACCCCAAAAAAAAAGCTGCCATCAGGCAGTGAGGAGAGAGGACAGCCTCCAGAGCCAGCGCTAGGTTCCTGCCCCATCACGCCATCTCCGTGCCTCTTGCTGGTGGCACCTGGCTCTCCCCACTGAGTGCCCAGCCAAGGCCACCCTGGCACAGCGTGCCCTGGACAGGCAGCTGCCTGCTGCCATCAGAGGTGTTTGTCACCCCCACCTTCTTTTAGCCGCAACCAGCTGTCACAGGCACTGGGGTTTTCTCCAGTGACTAATTTGCCTGTGTTTATGCCAACACCAAACACATAATTGTCTGTTTAACAACTCGGGTGAGGAGGGAGTCTGGCTGCTTCCTCATACTGTAGGGATCAGACCAGCACTTTCCTGATGGCAGCTCCCTACTGTGCTAAACCTTCTCAGTTATAAATCCCCTGTCATTAAGGACAGCAGGTCACCAGTAAGAGTGAATCGAGAGCGGGGATCATTGGTACTTGTATCGCCAAAGCTGTACAGTGAGTGTGCAGGACAGCAGGTGTGTAAAGAAATCAGAACAGCCTGTGCTTTCATTACAAAAGGAAATGCTGCTTTTGTAGAGGGGAAAAGCATGTCAGATTACTATTATAAGTTATTGCTTAACGGTCCCTACCTTTGCGTCATTGCTGAAGCAGATGGTAGTTATCGTTGCGTCCCTGTTCGGGGTCTCCTTTCAATGCACGTGTGTCAGCAACGGGGCCGAGCCCGTGGCCCTCCTGGCTGGAGGAGACAGGATGGTGAGCTACGCAAACCTCCAAGTTCTTCCCCCTCAAAATCTCCTCACCTCCCACTCTTTTATCAGCTGCTGACAAGACTTGCCATGTGTGTAGGCGGCTCCCAAGCTTACAAGACGATTCCCCACTCCCCCCCACCTCCATCCATGGAAGCATTCAGAATTTCGAGGAGGGGGAGCGCGGTGTTCCTCCGTCTGCAGGCCTGTTCTGCAAGGGACGCGCGATGCCTTCAGAGAGCTCCATGTGGTATCTCTCTCCCAGGATTTCACATGACAGCATCTTTCCCGGAAAGTCACAGCAGGGAGTGGAAGATTGCTGTGCTGTGCGTGTGGGTGTTAGGAGGGAGCAGAGTGGGACGGGGAGATGGAGGGGAGAGGAGGTGTAACCGCAGAGTAAACCAGAACAATCCTCTTGGAAGAGCCTTGAATTTCTGATCCCAGGGCTCCCATCTCCTGCCTTTTGCTCTTCATTTAAAAGAATGTCAATCCTTGTTAAGTCCAGCAGAGAAAAAGGGAGTCAGGCAGAATCATCTCTTCCGTCCCTGAACACATCTCAGGGGACCACGAGAAGCAAACAGAACATGAACTAACTAGATCAACCCAGAAAGTGTGTGCAGATATGCACACTGGGGAGAGCCCTCCCCAGCCACTGGTGTCTTCCCTGGAGAGACATAAACGGCCGTTAATGACATCTCCGTCTGAGAAATGATCAGAGTGCATGTCATTACAAACCAGTGTTTCCCCAGGGCCCTGGCAGAAAATGACCCCAATGAGATTCAGTTCTTGAATACACAGCTGCTACCTCGTGAATGCAAAGCATCCCTCGCCACAGATCTCAAAGCTCTCAGGGTTAAGCTTCACTGAGCCCCTGTGACAGACCACGACTGCCATCCCTGCTCTGCACACAGGGGAGCTGGGGCGCGAGGAGGAGGAAGGGAAGCCCACGTGCTCCTGGCATGACTTTTCAAGGCAGGGAGCCAGGACAAGAACCCCCCATTGCACTTCTGAGAGGTTTAACAGTACCTTTGTGCTACCGGGGTCTGTCTGTCCGTCTCACCTCCGTCTAGATGCTGTGACTACAGCAACCTCTCAGGTTTGTCTGCAGGGTGTCACAGCACCTACCTGGCTCTGCCCCGTGGCAGATCCTCAGGAGACGGACCCTTGAAACTGTCATCTGCGTTTTGGCACTGGTGAATCCTCATGCATCCGGATCCCTTTAACAGCCCTGGCTGCTCCACCTGAGCAGGGCCAAAGGTCTCAACCTGCCCAGCGAGACTGGAGCTGAGTCATTCCAGAGTGCCTCTGTCTGGCACAACAAGGAAGAATTCCTGGTGTAAAGCTGTTTCCCTCCTTCCCCCATGTCATCCTGTCTGTGGCTATTTCAGAAAGCAGCAGCGTGAGCTGGATTTTCTCTAAACTCCATCTGCTCTGAACACAACCCATGAATGACCACCCATCCCTGCCTGGGTAAAGAGGGAGAAACCCTGCAGAGACCCATGTACTTCTAGAGAAAACAGTCTGTTCCAGGGAGGGGTTCACACCTCGGTGCCAGAATGACCTGGAGGTTTCAGGCAGATTGAATCTTTGTGTGTCCCGAAATAGCTGTTTCAACATCCCCCTGCGTCCTGCGGGCCAGGGACAAGAGCAACAGGCAGTTATTCACCATCGCTGTGCTATCTGAGTAACCAGGAAAGGGAGGGCAGGCAAAGGGGACGTGGTAGGAGCCAGAGTTTCTGTTTTATCGGCTGCAAACCAAAGCCAGCGTGCCTGCCTGCCAGCACCCCATCGCGGCAATATTCCCGGCCACGGCACACCCCAGTCCCTCCATGCAAATACTCCCAGTCTGAGAACTGAGTTTCACAATCTCTTCCCGGCAGCCAGCCTCTGCTTTCACTCTCTGAATTACGAAGGGGAGTTTTCATTACGTCACCAGAGGCTCTTCCTCCTCGAAGCCAGTGACAGAGCTGTCACTCTGCTTTGCGGGGGTTTTTGGGGTGTGGGTGGCTGGGGTATTTCTCTGGAAAGTGGCCCTGTGTCTCCCAAAGGAAGTTCAGCCCAGCCCAGCGTCGCCCGCTGCTCCATCCAGGCTGGGAACGGCACCGTGGTGCCTGGACAAAGCATGCCCCGCACTGCTGCTGGAAGCCTTCCTGGGAGATACGGCACTTTCAGGCGGTTTTAAAAGTCGCCTGTGCCAAATCCTGCCCTGATTTAAGCAGCGGGGTTGGAAGTCAGCAGTCTTCCAGCTTTCTGCCAGCGTAAGCAAGAGCAAATTTGCCTATCAGAGCTGGGATTTGCAGAGCGGTTCACTGAAGTGTTTGAATTCTCTCCCTTTTTGTTTGTTTTTGTTGTTTGTTTTTTTTAATCTTTTCAAATATCCCTTAGATAAACGGTCAGACTGGTGACGGTTTCCCTGCAGCCCCAGGGAGGAGCTGAGCTGATCTCACTCCCAATCCGGTGACTTTCCAACCAGCCTCTTTCCTCCCCTCCCTGGCAGCCCACTTCCGTGCCCTGTCCTTCCCAGCCCCAGCTCCTGGCTGGGTTTGGTTGTTGGTTTTTTTTTTTTTCCCTAGTTTGAATCAAAACAAACTACTGGGTTCAAACTGCTCCCTAGTCAGGAACGTGCTGAGCAGGAGCCTCTGCTCCTGGCAAGGGCTATGGAAACTCACCACGGAGAAACACCTCAGCCACGGAGAACTTGTTTTCAAGTAGATGGTATGTCTGGACCACGGCAGGGTCAGGACAGTTGGAAGTCTATCTCCGAGCTCCATAAAAGCACTGAATTCCCTTAAACATATAAAGACCGGCAAGAGGTCTGCACAGCTTGGGAGCAGGGCAGATGGCTCTGAAGTCAGCGTGAGCCCCTTGGATTTACCCTGGTCTCCCCCAGCTTTGTTTGTATCATGATTCCTCATATAAGGGAATGAAGAGTCATTTCTGCCCCATCAGCACGTTGCGAGCTGATGCCTTTCCCAGGGACTCCAGATGGTTTTGCTCTCTGTCTCTCTGCGTCTGCGCTACTGGAAATTCAGGCCTGTCTCACATTAGCTTTTGAGATGAAACCTTCCCACAATTAGTTACAGTCTGTGCTCTTGCGCCGCAAAGGACGTAGGGCTGAGCTGTCAGAGCGCTGTCTGGGAGATCCGTCCCACACACAAGTCCTGTTCAGGTTTCTCTATTTCAGTCAGGAGTGTAATTTTTCTAGCGAAATCATCAAACCAAGACAGTCTCTGCTGCAGATGGGTAGCGACAGCCATTTAAAGATGCCTCATACCTTGCCCATTTCAGACAGGAATAGCTAATTTCAATATAATCTTGTTTTATACTGGTACAACATTTCTCCTTTCTTTCTCTGGCCTTCCTTTCCCACTAGTGAAATTGGGAGAGGATCCTTTTGTGTGTCGGTGCATTCCAGGGGCTCCAAACGAAAGGTGTCAGAGAAATGCTAAGCATCTTCACGCCAGCCCCTGCCCATGACCTGCCAGGGACCGGAGCTCAGCAACTCACACCGCTCAGGGGCAACGCGCTCCGCAGACACCCTTGTAGCATCCCTGCCTCTCATGGAGCAGAACTGTTTGGCTCCCTTGCTAAATTAGCGTGCTGATAACAGGGGTCTTGATCCCAGGCGGGAATTTAACACTCTGAGGCCAATTCTAAGCATGGGCCAAAACTTAGAGCTGGGCCAAAGCTGTGTGTGTGTTGTGGCAGGAATGCTGGAGCACAGCAGAGGTGAGGGAGAGCTGATAAATGTCTGGGGAACGTAAGCTCTAGGGAAGGACTCGGGTGCAGCAGGCATCTTGGGATAAGCACTAAGTGAGGGTGTATGGCAGGCACAGAATTAATGAAGAAAAGCATAGGGAAGGTAATGAGAGCTGAAGGGTGTTTGGAGAGGAGGAAGCTTCATTTGGGTGCTCTTACACAGGTGATTTACTCCTCTGTGCCTTCATTCACCCATCCATCAAATGGGGAGGTGTCATCATTATCTCTGCTGTACCGACAGGCACGGGGTCTTTGCCTACAGCAAGTCAGGCAGTGCGAGCACAGAGATCCAGGTGCTTTCAGCTGTCAGCCTGGGTTGGGTTTGCTAAACCTTGTTCTCCACCCCAGAGGCACTGAGCAGGGCCCTCCGCAGCCGGGAAGGAGCCTGGTAATAACTATGCAAATAGGCTTTGCTGAGAGAAATGATTTCAGGAATGGCGATAGCTGGAAGACAGCGATGAAGCCACACTTGTCTTGTCACATGAATAACCACAGCCTGTCCAGTCAGGAGCTGAGAGTCTACAGGGAAAGCAGCCCCTTCTGTGCCGATTTAACGTGCACTTCATAGACAGAGCAGATCTTTCTGCTTCGCCTCCCCTGCATAGTAAGAGGCAGTGTCCTTCCCGTGAGCTTATCTGCCTTTCAACAGGAGATGAGGTTGGCAGACCCCCGTGGGCATGGGGGAACCCTGGACGGAAATGGAGGCTTTTAAATTTCTGCATGACTGCAGCGAGAACGTGGGTTGTAGTGTCAGTGCCTCTGTACGAAAGAGGCCAGACCCCGCACTCGGGGAAGGGTTCATGGGTGAGTAAATCTCCACGACTCTTCACACGTATTACAAAGGAGGGCGACGCAGCGAGGGACAAGACCCCCAAGCAGGATGAATGCACTCAGAGGGGACTCCTGTGGGTATAGACCCCCCTCTCCACCAAGAGACACCTTAAAAAGCAAACTGCCCAGGGGGGAACAGCCCCCCCGGCCCAGGAGAGCACCAGGCCCTTTCACGACCCTCCGTTAATGCCAGGCCCGGGACGGAGAGGAGCCCCGGGCTGGGCGAGGCCAGCAGGCCGGGATGGCCCACTCCGGGTGGGCAGCAATGCTTCGGGCAAGCCCTGCGGCCCGTTCGGTGCTGAGGAGAGCCAGGCTTTGCAGAGGGGAGCGCAGCGGTACCACGCTACCCCACGCCGCCGAGGTAGTTCAGAGCCACTTGGAGCACCGCTGCCCGGGAACGGGAACGGGAACGGGAACGGGAACGGGAACGGGAACGGGAACGGGAACGGGAACGGGAACGGGAACGGGAACGGGGCCCACAGCCTTCAGGCCTGCCTGGGGGCGCTGCCCGCAACCAAAATGGCGGCACCGGCGGCAGCGCCCTCTGACGGGCGGGGCGGGGCGCCTGCGCAGTGGGCGGGGCGGGCGCGGTGCCGCACTCACTCGGCCCCGGGGCCGCTGTCGTTGCAGCGCGGCGGAGGTAGCGCTCGGTGGGACGCGGCGCTCGGAGCCCCCTCAGCCCTCGGGACGACCCTCGCGATTTGAACGCCGTCGACTGGTAACCAACCGCTCCGGTGCCGGCAGCCATGGGCTCTGAGCGGGACTCCGAGTCGCCGCGGTCCTCCTCCATCCACTCGGCCGCCGCCAAGTGCCCGAAGCCCGGCCGCCGCCGCCGCCTCTCCTTCCAGAGCGTCTTCTCCGCCGCCGCCGCCTCCGCCGCGGGCGGCCGCCGCCGCGCCAAGGCCGAACCGCCTCCCGCCGCTCCGCCGCCGCCTCCCGCCGCCCCGCCGGCCCCGCCGCCGCCCCCGCCGCCCGCCGAGGAGGCTCCGGTGGTCCCGGAGGGTGGCGGCGAGGAGGAGTTGGAGTGCCCGCTGTGCCTGGTGCGGCAGCCGGCGGAGAACGCCCCGCGGCTGCTGTCGTGCCCGCACCGGTCGTGCGGGGCCTGCCTGCGGCAGTACCTCCGCATCGAGATCACCGAGTCCCGCGTCAACATCTGCTGCCCCGAGTGCAGCGAGCGCCTCAACCCCGCCGACATCCGCCGCCTCCTCCGCGATTCCCCGCACCTCGTCGCCAAGTACGAGGAGTTCATGCTGCGCCGCTGCCTCGCCGCTGACCCCGACTGCCGCTGGTGCCCGGCCCCCGACTGCGGGTGAGTGACGGCGGGGCGCGGTGTCCCGGGGGGTGCTGCCCCCTCCGGCCTGGGGCGGCCTGGGGAGGGGGGGCCGCTGTCCCCGGGGGGTGCTGCCCCGGCCATCCGGCCTGGGGTGGCTCAGGGAAGGGGGACCCCCACCCTGGTGGGGTGCTGCTTGTCCCCAGCACGTCCTGGGGGTGGCATCCTGCCTGGGATGGGCCTGGACCCACGGTCCTGCTGGGGTGCTGCCTGTCCCCACCTGGGTCCCAGGGCAGCGCAGGGAGGGGTGGCTCACCCCCAGTGGGGTGCTGCTGCTGATACACGCTTCTGGTCCTACTGAGTTCCACGAAGAACCCTCGTTGCAGGTGTTCTTTGCTCGCCTGTCAGCGGTCTCTTCAGGACCATTGATGGGCCTTGCGTACCAAAATGACACTCCGTCTATCCCTACCACCTTGCTGGGACTTGACCTTGAGGATTGTGGAAGTACAGACAAATCAAGTATGAGTGATAGGACTTGAAGGGGGTTTTAGCTGAGCCATTGTTTCCCTAATTTAAAAGAAAGCTGTTTTTCTGCACAAATAGGAAGCATGGAGTTTCCCGGCCACATGTGTCACTGCGAACTGTGGGGACAGTGCATGGGGACACCCTGCAGCTTCCACGCTGGGGAAGAAGGAACCGTAAACGGTCACTTTTTCCCAGTGAGGATGTGAGTGCATGGCACAGAGGAGTGATGTTGACTCATTATCCATTGCCTAAGTGAGGAAATGTCTGTCTGTCCAGAAGTCAGCCCAGCCAGGCTCGATGACTTTATAGTTTTCTGTGTGTTGCTTTCATTTTCTCTTCTCTTTTCCTTCAAATGAACTCTGTTAGGTTTCTATTTGAGCGTAAGCCAAAGCTGCCTGGAAAAGGGCTTTGTTCAGGAAACTTAGAGAAGTGCTGTGAAGTTTAGCTAGAACTCAGCTTGGATTGCAATTCTGGGTAGCAAGAAGATGAAAGGAAAATCTGACTTGTAGTCACAATGGAAAGCGTGGTGGGAGGGAGGGTTGTGAAGATTTAATCAGAGCGTTGTAATAGCCTTCCTATGCAAATTGGTTAGCCTGGCTCGGGTTACCCACTTCACAGCCTTGTATAAGGGCTTGTTTCTTCAGAGGGCGATGTTAATAGCGAACAACAGCTTTGCTCCTTTCTGAAGCAAAATCAAGTGCTGGATCCTGATATTTCAGTAGCACTGGGGATAGGATCAGGGAGATAGAGCAGGTTATGCTGTCTGCAGAGCAATACCGGAGGGAATGTCCCTGCTGTTAACCAGCTAGAGAAAATCCTGTTCCTGCTTACCGAATCTCAGCTCTTTGGCTGCTGTGATATTTATCCGTGCTCAGGATAAGGTGTAAATGCAACGTACGTCACCCAGGCTGTCTGGTCGGAAGGAGCCGGTCCCAGCATGGCCTGGAGGGCGTTGCCTCTTTGATAGTAACCCAGCCTGAGTCTGATCCAACCATTGCTTTGGGGAGTTTGGGCACACCGGTGTCACACACAGCTCTTCGTGCGAGCAGCTGCCTCCTCCCCGATTAGCTGGTTAGCAGGGTGAGCCAGGTGACATGCACGGGCGTCCTCCTCTGAGCTGCCTGGCAGAAGCAAGAAGTGACCCTGGGGCTGTCGGAGACCGGGCAGCTCTCATGGAGCAGAGCTGCTAGTGCGTCTGGAGCACTCGAACAAAGGCTGTTGGAATCAGTCCTCCGGCAGGGAGAGGAATTAGTCACCCTATTCATTCTTCCTAGCCAGCTTGTGTCGCTGTGCTGATGTAAAGTCAGGGTATGAATTATTTACGGTGGGCTTTCCCACCGTAGTAATGCCAGTGAACCGAGCAGGAGCATAGGGCTGGGGGCACGGCGATGCTCGGCACTGGGTGTCACCCGCCGCCGAGGTGATGGCAGTGAGGGGCTGCTGGGCGGTGGCGGATGAAACCCCAGGCGTGTGGCACGCAGCATCCTGTGCCTTCCACGCGTACCGCAGTCTTTCGTAAATGAAAGAGCTGGGCTGTGCTGCCGGGGAGGAGGAGGAGGACCAACACACCACCAGTGCGCGTTGCCATGGAAACACTGGTCAATTGATGCGCCATCAATCGCAATACAAATCATTTTCTGTGTTTGCAGCTTTGTGGTGGTTTTTTTTTTTTCCTCGCTACAGTCAGGTGGCATCGCTGTCTAGTATTCGTCACACTGCATCTCTCCTAGGAGTTTGGGAGAATAACAGAACCTTTAAAGAAACGGAGCTGTGTAGGCTGAGCTCGGTGAATGAGGCTGGAGGCAACTGATGAGGCTCTGACTCCTGCGGAGCAGCAGGAGGGGGAGCGGGGGGAACTCGTGGCCATCCAAGGAGTGGGCTGGAAGCAGAGCTGTGCAATTCCCGGGGTCTCAGGAAGACGCTGTCGTTGCTGCCTGGGGAAAAGTCAGAGTTTCCCTTTTTGTCTGCTGGGGTTGAGCCTGGAAGCGGCTGTTTAATGCAGTGATGTGTCTGAGGTTGGGTGAAGAGGGGGCATGCATTGGTCCAGATCCTGCCGGCTAATCCTAGGCACGTCGCTTCAACAGCCTCTGTCTAGTCGACCTTGAATTCGGAGATGTGTTATTCTTTCCCTGATAGACAGCTCTGTAGTTTGTTTCCCCACAAACTTGGGGGGCTTGTTCATTATATTTGCCACTTCAGCTCTAGGAATAAAATATAAATGGTGGGAATTTTCATTTCTCATAGGATTTGCTCCAGTGTCTAAAAAAAACCCCACCCCTGCATCTCTAATGAGGGGTTAATTTGGAGCATGGGATTGCTTAATATATTACACTGAGCTTTCCCAGCCTGCTGTTAGGGTTTGAAATAGCAGCATGTCATAACACAGCTGGTCAGATGAAGCTTTTGTTTTTGCCAGGGCGAGGTCTTCGGCTGTATGATAGTAGCAGGGTAAGGATGCTTAGTGGAATCTTCCCTAGACAAGATGCATAGGAGTCAATGTGGGTCAAGTTTGTCCCCCCCAAGCCCCCAGGCCATCTGTATCCCATCTCTCCTCCAATACTGGCTTCACGTGCAGGAGCGTGCAGCCGTTGATGCACGCGGAGACTCTGTAGTCGTGCCTGCCAGCCCTGTGCTCGGCACAGAGATGCTGTTTCTTTGGCGATTATGTCGTACCCGGGCAGGATGAAGTTGCTCGAACTCCCACGGGATATGAATCATTGTGGTATGACACATTCAGTGGTTCTCACGCTGCTGCCTCTGAGAAGAGGCAATACAACTTGAGCTACACAAGCTCTAAATATAAAACCTTAAATAGGAGTTATTCTTCTCTGACCGCTAACAGAAATACTGAGGATGATCAACAAAAATACCCTTTGCCATACTGGTGTCGCAGAAATGGAAGGCACTTCTGGAATTGCTCAGTTCAGCCCTTGCCAGTGGAAACAACCTCATCCTTGATGACCCTAAGTCAGCTTTCCTACAGCGGCGCTTGGTGACGGTGCTTAGGCTTGTGTACACAGCACGCTTCCTTCTGGAAGCATCACACTGCTACCAGAAAAAGTGAGCTGGTTGAGCATCCCGACTCTGCCCTCCTTCTCTTGCACGTTCAGTTGTTTTTACTCAAGTTTGGGCTTACTCCGGAGGCAGAGCATTGTTCTTCACTGCTTGTTAAAAAAGGAAATTCTGTGGAGATCAAGAAGAGCTTGCTTCTTGAGACAGGTGCACGTGCAAACCCCTGTTTTTCCCCTTTTTGTAGAATAATTCAGTTGATAGAAGTGCCCAGGACAACCTCAGCTTTCCTAGACTCCTCTGGGCTGTATTACATCCACCCCTGTGCCTGTCCTAGGGAAGCGAGGTGTGTGTGTTTAGCCACGGGTGCCTGGAGAGAGCAGCACGAGCCTGTCCTGGCAGCCCGAATCGGCGGCAGCAGCAAGCTGTTAGCAGGGAGTACTGGGCAAGACAAAGCTGCTCTGTCTGAATTGACAGTGAGAACTGCCAGCAGTTATTGAGGAGAGAATTCAGTGTTGTAAGCTGTCTGTATAAAAGGTATCTGCCCCAAGTAACCCAATTAGCACTACTTAATTTCAGGCCCTGCAGTGCAAGCCACAGGACTGGAGAGAGCAGGAATTTGTCTAGCGTGCAGGCTGCTGCTGTGCAGACAGCGATCAGAACGGAGCTGAAAGAAGTGAGATGGGAGCGGTGGGCTGACTGCCTGCTTTGCTGACCTGCCCCGCGGGGCAACGGTGCCGCAGGCTCCAGGGGTGAAAGGACGCGTCGCTCGGCGTAGCCTGAGGTCTCTCAACCAGCTGCTTTGAGCAGAACAGCTCAGGCAGCGATAGCCTCCTGGGCCGCCCCTGGGCGGGCTGGATTAAAAGGATCACCGGACTGTCGCTTGATGACTTTGTCTTTTGCTAATTCACCCGGTGTCTTCCTTCTCCAGTTACGCGGTTATTGCCTACGGCTGTGCCAGCTGCCCCAAGCTGACCTGCGAGAGGGACGGCTGCCAGACGGAGTTCTGCTATCACTGCAAACAGATATGGCATCCCAACCAAACCTGCGACATGGCCCGCCAGCAAAGGGCACAGACGCTCCGAGTACGAACCAAGCACACGTCGGGCCTCAGTTACGGACAGGAATCCGGGCCGGGTATGGATTCACGTGGGTTTTTTGGTTACTTGGTGCTGTGGTTCTGCCTGTGAAGCTGAGAACGAGCCACCTGTGTGCCAAACCCCCTCCTGTGGAAGCAGGGGGGTGTTAGTGCCCTGTGAGGAACACTGCTGAGGGTCTCCAGCAGCCACGGGTGAGGACAGCTGTGAAACTCAGAGTCGTTTCCCCTTCTCGTGCATGTTAGAACAAATCTGGCGGGCTTCTCCAAGAATGCAGAACAGATCAGTAGGTGACGACGTGCTTTAAGTCCTTCCGCGTCACGGCAGCTCCCCTCATCCGCCCCAGCTAGGCTTGTGGCTGTTTTGATCTTGGATGTTCTTGCTTCTTGCTGATCTAAACCCTGAACAAATAGGCACTTTTTAGCCTTGCAACTTCAAATTTGTCTGCTGCGGTAGTAAAAAGTAGCATTCATGCCTAGCTGAGTGTGGGGAGCCTCGCTCTGTGCACTGTTAGGTGTTAGTAATGTCAGGTACAGAAAAAATGCCAACCCACAGACTCCTACGCTGCCTGGTAGGAGCTACTGTGTCTACTGAGTTAGTGTTCATTAAAAATAACTGTATTGACTCTGGAAGTGGGCAGTAAGGCCATTTCATGAAGTCCTGCCCTACCCCCAAACAAAACACCCTACTTTTCCTTCTGTATCAGGAGTTAAAATGTTAATACACATCCTTCTAACGGAGCCATCGTGGGTGGTTCAGAGGTGGCTTAGTGGTACGTCGAGATTCAATATGCCCCAGTGAGAGGGCCCTGATAATGGTCAGCACAGATGCTACCACGGCCTGTGATACATACCAGCAAGCAAAAATAGTTTCTGAGTTTTTTCACCCTTTTAAAGGAGATCCCTGCCAGGAAGAGCTTAGCACTTAGCCACTGAAAGGGAGGTTCTTGAGACAGTGGTTTTTCCCCACCCCATTCTTGCTGGATTCAGTTTAGTGATTAATAAGGTGCGAGCAGATCTCAGCAGCTGGATTTCATATTGTCAAGTGGTGCAGAAGCTGCCAGCAAAGCCCTGAACCACCGCACAGCCATTGCGTAACTGCGATCAGATGACGCTTGACTTAAGGAAGAGATGAAGGACCTTTATCCTGCTCTGCCAGCAGCAAACTGGGGACTGGACAGCCTCCGCGCCGGACTGCCGTGTGCGGCTGCAGACCTGGTTCCCCTTTTGGCTGCTTCTGAAGGGCAGGGTTGGAGTTTCTCCGATGCCTTGTTCTCCCAAGTGTTCTGTCATTCTTGGCCCGTGAATCACCTTAGTGGAGCAATTTAGCAATGGTTTGTTCTTACGCTGTTGCCTTGGCTAGCACAGGGCAGGTAGGACTTGTTCCCAGCATTTAAGCATGTTCTGGAATACATCCTGTTCGAGGCTAGAATGGGCTTTTAAAGCGAGTGTTGTTCTTGGTCCTGCTGTTCAGGCAAATGGCTTTGGTGGCATCTGCCTCATCAACGTTATCTTCTTGCTCTGAAGATAAACTAAAGATACAACCATCCCCGCTTTATCTGCGATTAGTGAAGGTGTTCTGCCCCCACAAAAACCAAGGGTTTCAATCCATAACGAGAACCCCCTCATTGATTCTTCATACTCACAGCACAGAGTCCAACTCGATCCCGTGCTTTTTCCCCCGTAGCTGATGACATCAAGCCATGTCCGCGTTGCAGTGCTTACATCATCAAGATGAACGATGGGAGCTGCAACCACATGACGTGTGCAGTGTGTGGCTGTGAGTTCTGCTGGCTCTGTATGAAGGAGATCTCGGATCTGCATTACCTCAGGTGAGGAGGGGAGCGGCACGCCTGGATTCCTGCCGGTGGGATGGGACGCGCTTCTCTGAGGCTGGTTGGAGGAGTTCACTTTGTGTGTTGGCCTTTCATCCTCCTGCCTCTCCAGTTAGTCAGCAGAATTTCAAATTTTTCTTCTTTCTGCCCCAGAGCTGAACTTTCTTCCCAATTTACAGTATGAGGATGCTCTTCCACACCAAGAAAAGCTCCTCCTGATACAGTTGTGTTTGAGAGCTCTTGGCATACTGGGTGCTAAACATAGGCCTGGTAGTGTGATAATCACCTTGATGAGCAAATTAATCTTGATGGGGGGGAAAAAGAGGGAAACCTTTTTTGTGCTGTCTACACAAACTTGTTCCTAAGTTTCGGGGTTTGTTCACGTGGAAACTGAACTTGGGGTTCTCAGGAATGCTTGGGAACTGCTGCGGTGCTGATGTCATTTCTCTTCCTTTCATTAAGCCCCTCCGGCTGTACATTCTGGGGCAAAAAGCCATGGAGTCGTAAAAAGAAGATTCTCTGGCAGCTTGGCACATTGATCGGTGCTCCTGTAGGCATTTCCCTCATCGCCGGCATAGCCATTCCTGCTATGGTCATTGGCATCCCTGTGTACGTTGGGAGGAAGGTAAGTGTGGAGAGCAGAAGGCTGGTGCTGAAGGGTTTGGGGCGTTCTCTGTACTCGAGAAATTTAGAGCTGATACGAAGGGCGGATCTTGTCATAGAACCAAAATTCAGCTGTCTCTTCTAAACCTTGTCTTATCTTTTGGGCTTTGTGTGGGGAAAGGGAAGGCTGCCGCCCCAAACTGCGTGATGATGTTGTGTGTCTGTACTGATAAAGAGGTGTTGAGAGGGAAGAAATGGCATGTCAGCACTATATTTGTAGCTGCTTCTTTTTCATAAACACAGACCCACTTGCTAGATCTGATCTGCGAGGAGATCAGTGGTCAAGATGAGGTTCTTTAAGGGCTAATGCAGCTGACAAGGCTGTAAAATCACAAGATTATTAATGTCTTCTGCTGGTGGTGGCTCACGACCAGGCTCTGTTCTCACCTGGTGCTTCTCCTTCCATCAGATCCACAGCAGGTATGAGGGAAAGAAAACCTCTAAGCACAAGAGGAACTTGGCCATTACTGGTGGGGTCACCTTGTCTGTCATTGCCTCTCCAGTCATCGCTGCTGTCAGTGTTGGTAAGTGGGCACAGTCCCTTTCCCTTCTGGTGGGCCAGTAGTCACTGAGACAGATGGGTAGCCCAGCCCTGTGAGGTGGGGGGTGGCCAAAGGACACTTTGCAGGCTGCTGCTGTGTGTTCTTCTGGGCACATCCCTCCGTTTCACATCCAGGCTGCACGTTCTCATGGGCTTGAGTTGGCCTGGAGCCACCACTGGGCTTGTCTGGAGCACCAGTTGCCTGTGCCACAGCCCATGGTGGAGTCCTTGACGCACGGAGCTGTCTCTTATCAGCCACCAAACCGGTCCATGGGTGGCTTGGGGGTCCAGCTGAGGCTGGCTGTGCTCTTGGGGTTCCCTCATTCTGCACTGCAGCAGCACAAGCCAAGGGCTCCTCCGCTGTCTCTCTGCAAAGTTGTGAACAAGAACCTGTCTGTGTTAAAAGCAGCACAAATATAACTGAAAGAGTCCCTACCCCAATGAGTCCTTTCTGTCTGGCCAAGCCAGGTCAGCCTTAAGCTCCTCTTAACTCAGCGCGTCCTACCCTCCAGGTATCGGAGTCCCCATCATGCTGGCTTACGTCTATGGTGTTGTGCCGATCTCGCTGTGCCGAGGCGGTGGCTGTGGAGTTAGCACCGCCAACGGAAAGGGTGTGAAAATTGAGTTTGATGAAGATGATGGACCGATCACAGGTAATGTGATAACTGGGGAAGGGGGTGAAGCGAGTCCGTGTCATTGCCTCTTGTAATGAAACGGTCGGGGGCCTTAAAAGCTCCCAAATCTGAACGTCTCTCTTTACCTGGGTTTGGCTAGAAGCAGTTATTTGCTTCAGTCTTCTGCTGGTGATCGGCTGTGTAGCTCTCAAAGCAAACTCTCAGCTCTTCCTTGCCCTGGATGAGGCAGGGAGGCAGTCTGAGACGAAACACATGCTGTCTGACCCCCGGCGCCATCGCAGCCGGACAGTTCCCTTGCTGATTCCAGTTCCTGTGCTGTCCTTCCCCACAGTGGCTGATGCGTGGCGAGCCCTGAAGAACCCCAGCATTGGCGAAAGCAGCATTGAGGGGTTGACCAGTGTGCTGAGCACCAGCGGCAGCCCCACCGATGGGCTCAGCGTGATGCAGGGCAACTACAGCGAGACGGCCAGCTTCGCCGCCCTCTCGGGCGGTACCCTGAGTGGCGGTGTCCTCTTGGGAGGCAAGGGGAAGTACAGCAGGTAACTGAACTCATGGGCACGGCAAGACACAGGGGTAGAGGCTCCCAAGGCCGGTGTTGGTTGAGGAGGCTTATTTTGGGGAGCTCTTCAGGACTGTGAGCGGTCCTTCTTCGACCTGGGAGTTGCGTCCTAGTATTTTTACTTCTTGGTCTGTTGTAGCATAACCAGTCTCAGCAGACCAGGCTGCTTCTGGAGTCAGCACTAGGCTGGTTCTTGCAAGGAGAACAAAAGATAAACACGTTTCTGTCCCTGCTGAGCTCCTTGAAACTGCAGAGCTGATGCTTCAGATTAATTGGGAACAGTGCAGAGATGCTCCGTGGCCTGCTTAAAGATCTTCTAGTCCTCTTATCCCAGCCTAAAAGTTTTGATGTTTCCTGTTCCCTAATGGCCTATAGCAAGCAGGGTCACTGCTTTCCAAGTCAGGAGGTTACATCACAGTTTTCCTCTAAACTTGCCTGTGAGTCAGTTTGCTGGATAATTAGAGACACGTGTTGATATGGCAGCCAGGATATAATCATGGCTGTGCGCTAGATCTGGAAATCTGTTCTTCGTGGGAATTGCGTGAGTCATAGATATAAACACAACTTTACCTTCGTCATGGAAAACAGAATGGGTTTACCTGAATGGAGCCAAAAATGAGACTAAATGGGAGGAACCATTGGGGTTAAACTCTGTCATGCCAACCTGCGCCAGCACAGAGGGCCTCTTGCTTTCCCATGAGGAACAGTGACGCCTTGGTGCCCCTCGGGGACCATCTCAGGCATTTCTGAGGAATCCTCCTTTCTTCTGCAGGCTGGAAGTTCAGGCAGATGTCCAGAAGGAGATTTTCCCCAAAGACTCAGTCAGCTTGGGGGCTATCAGCGACAACGCCAGCACTCGAGCCATGGCTGGTTCCATCATCAGCTCCTACAACCCCCAGGACAGGTAGGAGGACATGCGATGGTGAGAAGAGTGTTGGTAGTGGGTGTCCTGGAAAAATCTGTGCTCTGCGAGGTGCTGCTGTGGGGGAGGATGACTGTAGTTGCAGCAGCCCGCTCTTCTGTAGCAGGGGAGTGGATTGATCCTTTTACTCGCACAGAAGGAGGACTGGGGACAATTTGGGAGCAGCCTCCATGGGTGATGTGGACGCTGAGGAGGGGAGCTGCAGCCCAAGACCCTCAAGGTCTGTTCCTGGCTGCTCACGGGGACTCTGGTGCTTTCCCAGTTCGGTTCCTGGCTCAGCCTGGGGATGATGTGGGCTGCTGTCAGGAGGACTCGAGGAGAGCACCGAGTGGTGGTGTTCCCCAGATGCCGTGGGGTGATGAGCAGCATCTTGCTCATATTTGGGAAGCGTGATGCAGTGCACGGTGGTGACCCAGTTGAACCCAGTGGCTGTGCCCAGTAATGTAAGGGCGTTTGTTTCTGCAGGGAGTGCAATAACATGGAGATCCAGGTGGACATTGAAGCCAAACCAAGTCACTACCAGCTGGCCAGTGGCAGCAGTACGGAGGACTCTCTGCATGTCCACACCCAAATGGCAGAGAATGAGGAAGAGGAGGAGGAGGAAGAGGAGGATGGTGAGCAGGAGCAGACGTGCAAACACCAAAGCTGTGAGCAAAAGGACTGCATTGCCAGCAAAACCTGGGACATCACCCTGGCCCAGCCTGAGAGCATACGGAGCGACCTGGAGAGCTCCGACAGTCAGTCGGACGACGTGCCAGACATTACCTCGGATGAGTGCGACTCCCCCCACTCTCAGACTGCAGCAGCCTGCCCGCAGACCCCCAAAGCTAGAGGTGCCGAGAGCCCAAGTGCCCACCTGAGCCACTGTGCCCAAGCCGAGGGCTGCAGGCTGGATGAGATAGTCAAACTGGAGTGCATCGAAGCCAGAGTATGAACTGGCCTCCTCCTGAAAAGCACACTCGCTGTCGTTGCATCTTTTGGGGCAGGGTTGTGTCCGTGTTGGCTTCTGTTTGCGATTCTCCAGGCGGCTCCCCAGCCTTGCCTCGGGGAGTTGCTGTTTCTTACATGACAAAAAAGAAAAAGGAAAAAAAAAAAAAATCCCCCGCCCTCTTTTGTTTTAATTTATTGGTTCAAGCTCTGTGAGATGTGTAAGAGTGTAAATATGTACGTGTGTCTGTATGTCTGCAAACATCCTAAGGGACTATTTGAATAAAGACTCTGGTTGTCATTTGACTTGCATCCAGCTCGTCCTTTCCAGAGATGTACGGTGAAACCCTCTGGCTGCCTTTGCCCTGTGCTCGAGCATTTGTAAACACTGCCCTAGCCCATGGCATGGGGAAAAGGGGGGCATCTCCTCTTCTGCCTCTAGAAAGCGTGGTGTGACAGCCTTGGTCTGGGGACGGTGTGTGTGCCACACGGCTGCAGAGGCTGGACCTGCTTTGCTCTGAAGCTGTAGCAGGGAGAGGTCCCTCTTCTCCTCCCTCCCTGTGCAGCAGGGCTGTGTACAGGTTAAAAGAGGGGAAGGACGGGGGCTGACACTGTGCTGGGCAAGGTCCCAGCGCTGCCGCGTGTAAGGGATCTGGGCTGGTGGCTCAGGCGGGATGTTAGGGACAAGTGCCTTTGAGCCCTTCCCCAGCCCAGGAGCCAAGGCTGCAGCGCTGTCCCTGTAATGAAATTGTTGGTGCCTCATGGCTGCAGAGAGCATCGCTTAGCACACCTCTCCCACGAGCGAGGGAGGTCTCCACCTCGGCAAGCCGTTGTCCCCAGCCCCTCTTACTCAGTCTCTTGCTATCAGTAATTTCCCTGGAAGCTTTACTGGGGTGATTGTCACCACACCGGCTCCTCTGAGTCACCTTCTGGGAAGTTGGCACCAGCCCTGACTCCTCTGCTTTTCTGCAGGTTGGTCCCTGACGGTGCTGGTCTCTGCCCTGTGGTCTGGCAGCATCCCACCCCGAGGGGCTGCCCCTTCCCAGACCCTCAGCCTGTGGCCTCGGACCTGTCCGGCTGGATCCCAACCTGCTGCCATCGCTGTAGGGCGGACCAACCCGAGTGTGCCGGGGAGGTGGGGATGGATGGGGAAGGGGATGAGGCGGTGTGGCGTGGTGTATTGGCACGGCATGGCACGGTGTGGCGTGGCGTATCGGCACGGTGTGGCATGGCGTATCGGCACGGCATGGCACAGCATGCCACTGCCTGGCTGCCGGCTCAGCAGCAAGGGGAGCACGGGTGGGGACAGGGCTGTGCTTCCCCTTGGCGGAAGCAGACGAAGGTGGAGTTATCCCTTTGTTCCTGCCGCGGAGCTGGTCCGACAGGAATTGGAGTAGCAGTGGGGTGCAGCAGGCGAGCAGCTCTGGTGGCCTGGTCCTGGTGCTGGTCCTGGGGCCAGTCCTGGTCCTGCCCAGCACGTGGGGACCCCGATGGATCCGGCTGCCAGCCTGGGGGCTGAGGGCAGGGCAGGTCCCAGGGGTGTTGAGGGACTCTGATGGCCTCATCCCAGCCTGGTGAAGATGTGTCAAGTGGGTAAGTCCAGGGCTGGTGCGGTGATCGTGATGGGAGGGTGCCCCTGCCCTGCCCACGGCTCCAGCACTGCCCTCCTGCAGGGGAAACTGAGGCAGGGAGGGAGGGGAACTGAGGGGCTCGAATGGGGTCAGGGACGGAGCTGGGCTGAGCACCTGGGTGATGATGGGTGCGCGAGGAGAGTGGCCCCAGGGTGGGTCCCGACGGGGGAACAGCCTGGCTGCGGCTGCGGTCACCCCTCAAAGCGCCGGGTGCCAAACCCCAGCGCTGGAGCAGTCATTTATGGGCAGCTGCTGTCCCAGAGCTTCCTCATTGCTCCGGGCAGCCCCGGCCCTTCCCAGCCCCGTCGCGGACGCCTGTCTCCACGGCTGCTGGCCCTGCGCCGCTGCCCCGGCCCCAGGAGAGCCCGTTGGAGCGGTGGTTTGCATACCTGGGCTGCCGGCGGCTGCCACCGCGTCGCCTCCTGCCTCGTCCCCCGCCAGCACGGGGCACGTCCCCCGGGCTGTCCCCAAATGCCCTGTGCCTGTGCTGAGCGTGGTGCGAGGGCAGGAGGGATGGCTGGGTGCTGGGCACCCTGCACCGCGCAGCCTCCTCGCCCAGCCCTCCTCTCCCCTCTGTCTCAGGCCACCTCGATCCCGGCAGCCACCAAAGGGTCCTCATGAAAACGGGCCTCATCCTCCTCATCATCGGGCACCTCAACTTCATCACCGGCGCCTTCGTCCACGGCACCGTCCTCCGCTTCATGGTCACCCCCCGGGACGCCATCTCCCTGCAGTACGTCGTCACCAATGCCGCCTCCGTCATCTCCGCGCTGCTGGTACCGCAGGGTGCGGGATGGGGGGTACGGGGGGGGTATGGCGGGGCATGGGGTGCGTCTGGGGTGGATGCAGATGCGGGCAGGGTGGGCGGGAGGTGGGAAGCAGGAGGATGCAGGATGGGCACTGCTCTTTCTCCCCTTCCCTGCTCTAAATAAGACTTTCTAGCACAAAACTAGGGGGGTTAATTGCCCAGGGACTTGTCACTGGGTGGAGGCTGGGGGCGATGGAGCATTGCCCCCCACGATGCCGAATTGGCTGGATGAGCTTTCCGGGACAATGTCAACAGGGAAAGGGGACTGATGTCCCCGGGGCAGGCGGGTGCCGTGTGTCGCTGACCTCCCCGCGCTTCCTCACAGACCATCTCCTGTGGAACAGCCGCCCTCATGCTGTCCCGCTACCTCGCCCCCGCCGCCCTAGTAAGCACCCCGGGCCCCGCAGCGCCTCGCCCAGCACCCATCAGGCTGCAGCCATCCCATGGAGCACGCACAGCCGCCACGTCCCCTCGCTCGGGGACCGTCCCCGGGCAGGGAGCCTGGACGGGCGGCTGTGCGCAACCCTGGTTCACCACGCTGCCTCTTCTCTCCCCTCCTGCAGAAATGGGCGGTTTTCGCCCTGAGCACCAGCAGCAGCCTGGGCTGCCTGTCCTGCCTGCTGGGGCTGGCCGTCGCCATCGGGCTGACGCTGGGCAGCCAGGGCCGCGTGCTGCTGACCCCCTGCACCGTCGCCAATGTCACCCTCGCCCCGGTCTCCCGCGAGTGCCCCTTCGATCCCACTCGTGTCTATGTGAGTCCCCAGTGGGCTGCGGATACCTGCACTGGGGATGGGGGGGATGTGCGAGGACCTGACGCCCTGTTTCATGCAGAGCTCCACGCTGTCCCTCTGGGCCATCTCCCTCCTGCTCAACTCAATGGAGATTGTCTTCGGCATCCGCTGCCTCTTGCTCACCCTCGATCTCCTCCACCTCGGCCGCGGCTGCCGTGGGGCGCTCCGAAGGAAGGTGACTCCTGGTCCCCGGGCTCGGCACTCACCTGCATCCGTGCGGGGCTGGGACGGACCCATCTGGGCTTGGGGGCTCCGGGACAGGGGTAGGATTTGCTGACCTGAAGCTTTTGGCCCCCCGGTCCTGCTCTCAGTGGTCTCTCTGGCTTGCAGGTCTCCTTGCAGGCAGCTCCCGCGGAGAGCCCCGACCCCGGGCAGTGGCTGGGCTTGCTGAGGCTGGACAGTGCGGAAACCGCCCGGCTCTGAGCGGCACCCGAGGGTCGACCCCGTGGATGTGCCCCAGCCAGCCCTGCCCTGTCCCAGCACCTGCATAGCCCCGTGACAGGACCCGGCTGCCCCCCCGCCCAGCTATCGGGTGGACACGGCCCCTGGACGCCACCAGCCAAGACACATGAGCCCATCCCCATGGCCTCGGGTCACCTGGGGTTGCAGTGAGGGAAGTGACCAGGCTGGATCCGGACCCTGCAGGGAGGAACTTTCCCCTCGGCATCGATGGTCCCTTTCCCACCACTGACTGCACTGACACAAACTTTATTCTGCAGGTTTTAAAAGACCAGAAGCACGGCCCCTCCCCGTGACCCCCACCCGTGCACTGGCCGTGGGGCTGTGGGGAAGGGGCTGGCCTGGCCCCATGGCCGTGTGTACATGCGTGGGGGTGCTGGGGGGCCCCCAAGCCACCGCGTCTTCGTCCCCTGGACCGTGTGTCCGTGCCTGCCGGAGATGCAGCGGTGGCTTCGCTGCCAGCCTTTCCTGCCGGGCTGGGTTGTCCTCCTGCTCCCAGCCCCCGGTGCTGGGGGGGGACTGTCCTCACTCGGGGCAGACCCTGCCTCCGTCCTCCTTCCCCCAGCTGAGCCAGGGCAGGAGCCCCCCCCGGTGATGGGGACCATCCCCCCTGGGCTCCCCCTTGCCCCAGCCGGGCTCCAGCTCTCTCCCCGCAAGGGGCCGTGGGGGGCCGGCAGCGGGGACCGCAGAGCCTGGGCAGGGGACAGTGGCAGTGGCCGGCTGCAGGGTCGGGGGGTGGTGTGGAGCCGTGGGGAGCCGTGGGAGCCATGGGGACTGTGGGGGTCTGCGGGGGTTCACGGGGCTCAGAGCTGCGCGGCGCCGCTGGGGTCGCACTGCAGCAGGCGCACGATGGACGGGTCGCTCTTGGCACCTTTGATGAACTCCTCCAGCGAGAGCTTGCCTGTGGGGGGGACACGGCTCAGCCCAGCGGCCACCACCCCAACCCGGGTGCATGCATGGAACCAGAGACCTCCCAGCACCGCGGACACCCACCCGCCTGCCGCAAGCACCCTGGGGTCCTCTCCCTGGGCTGTGGGAGCACAGTGAGCCCCTCTGGCTGCCGGAGCTCCCCCTGGCCACCCCAGCGGATGCGAGCCATTTAATCAGCGCGTGTGCGGCTCCTTCTAAGACCCCTGGATTTAGCCATGAGACCTTTCCCTTAATCCCCTCCATCTCCTCTCATTTACCATCATTATTAGTATCCATCTGTCGGAAGATTTTTTCCGTTCTTTTCTCCGGAGTCGATTCATCTTCGGGCATGTTCATCACGGAGGAGACCATTTTGTAGATGGCCTGGGAGAGGGAGACAGGGATGAGGGTGGGTGCAAGGTGGGTGCCTGCCACTGCCCACCTGAGACAGGGGACTGAGCTCTGGGCTTCGCTGCCCTGGGAATGGGGCTGGCGTTTAACACCCTCCCCATGCGATCAGGCTATAGGGAGCTTTAGCTCCCAGCAGCCGGGGACGATGCAAGCGGCAGCCCCAGGGAAACAACCCGGCTGCGGGAGGCAGATGGGAGCTGCTCCTGCAGGGAGGAGATGCCCACCGAGATGTCACCGCAATGGCCTCACAAGTCACCTTCTGATGCCGATGCCGCCGGGCTGGGGTCTGGGCAAGGAGAGCATCTCCTGTCCATGGCTGCATCCTCTGGCCGCACGTCCCTCTGCCCCCGGGGTGCTCAGGGCTGCATCCACCCAGCCCTCCCCAGGAGCACGGTGAGCGGGGCCAGCAGGAAGAGTCCCGGGACGGGGTGTCAAAGGGATGTGCCCAGGATGGGGAAGGACCAGGGGATGCCCTGGGGTAGATCCCTGCAGCCGCAGAGCTCAGCGAGCGGCTCTGCAGACAGCAATAGGCTCCATCCCAGGCACTGTCAAGCTCTGTGCCGGGGGTAACGCGGGCTGCACGTCCCCGGCCTGCCTGCATCCTGGGAGGGGACGGCCACCGTCATGCCAGGGTGACACGCAGGATCACACGCTAGGAGCTGCAGAGGGATGAGGGGGCCCGGTACCTGCACGATCTCCAGCATCTCCTCCCGACTGATGTAGCCGTTGCCATCCAGGTCGTACATGCTGAAGGCCCACATGAGCTTCTGCTCCAGCTTCCCGCGGGAGGTGACGCTCAGCGCGATGATGAACTCTCGGAAGTCGATGGTGCCGTCGCCGTTGGTGTCAAAGGTGCGGAAGACGTGCTCGGCGAACTTGGAGGCGTCACCGTAGGGGAAGAAGTTGGCGTAGATCTTCTTGAACTCCTCCACGTTGAGGATGCCCGAGGGACAGTCCTTCAAGAAGCCCTTGTACCAGCCCTGCAGCTCCAGGTCGGAGAACTCGGTGTTTTCCCGCAGGTCCTGGAGCATCTCAGGGCGCAGTTTGCTGTTCTGCTTCCCCATGCCGCTGGGACACGCCGGCCGTCCCGGGGGACGAGTGCTGCAGTGAGAGAGGCGCCTGGCCCGGCTCGGGGGGGTCCCTCTGCGCTACAGGAGGGGAGAGGGATGGGGCAGCGCTCCCTGGCAGCCCCCGGACACCCAGGCGGACGCGGACGCTGATGCAGCCCCCTCCATCCCCGCCGTCCTCTCTGAGCCGTCAGGGCCAGCCCCGGGGACCACCCAGTGCTGGGCAGCGCCAGCCCCCTTGCATTTGCATAATAAGTCCTTATAGCTCATTTGCATAATATATAGGCGCTGCACAGCTGGCATCAGGAGGGCAGAGCAGCCTGGAGGAGGGGAAGGGGCCGGATTCAGCCCCGGCGGTGGGCTGGCTGGGGCTCTGGGTCCAGCCCGGCTTTGGGGCTGGCGGGATCTGGGTCAGCTCCCTTGGAGGGAGGGTTATTTTCAGCTCCTCCGCTGCCGCCGTTAATATTTGATGCCTCCGGCTGGCACTGGAGCCCCGGGGAGGGCCGGGGGCTGCAGGTGCCCGCTCAGGGTCCCCCCGCTCCTCGCTTCAGGGTGCCCACACGCCTGGGGGATCCAGCGCACCCCATCCCGCCGGGACCACCCCTGAGGAGCGCAGAGGGGCCGGGAGGAGGTCAGGGTGGGTGCGCAGCATCTGGCTACACACCCCAGGTCCCCACGCTGGGAGATCTGGGGGGGACCTTAACCTGCTGCCCCCACCCCAGGTTGTGTTGTGACCCCTGTGTGGGGAGAGGATGGGCTCGGGGGGCTTCATCAGTGCGTGGGGGGCTTCAGTGCCTGGAGCACCCTCTGTCTTGCCCAAAGTAGGGAGGGGCCCCAGCACCTGCAAAGCCCCCATCCTTTGGGGTTGCGGGGCGAACAGGACTCCCCAAGAGGAGCAGCCCAGTAGGGCTGCACTCCCCAGTTACAGGGGGCTGGGACCCCACAGTGTCTCTCCATCACCCCTCCCCACAGCTCCAGCAGCCCAAGGGAGGATCTGTGTGTCCCCACACCATTCAGGGGTCCCCAGCCGGGGCCCCCCAGGGCTGGCACGACCCCCAGCCCCGCTGCCCGGGAGGCTGTGCCCCCTCCCCACTGCCCAGGGCAGCTCCGGCCGCTGGAAGGGGAGCCCGCGGGGGGCTCAGCGCCCCGAGAGGGGTTTGCAGTGCGCCCCCCCCCCAAAGAGGGCACCTCCGGAAGGGTGGTTGGGCACCCCCAGGGAAGACGGTCCCGGGGGGGAGGGTTACAGGGGATTTCCCCCAAACCAGGCACCCCCGGAGAGAGGAGGGTCGCCGGGGACACACCCAAGGAAAGATCCCCGGGGGGGGGGATTACCAGGCACCCCCGTAAGATGCGGCGGGGCGGGGGGGGGCACAGGGCACCCCCGCAAGATGCGGCGGGGCGGGGGGGGGCTCTGCAGCCGCCGGCGGGAAGGGACGTGCCCGCGGGCTGGGTCCGTGCCGGTGCCCGGGTCTCCCCGGTCCCCCAGTGTCCCCCCGGTGGCCCCCCCGGGTCCTCCCGTCCCCGCCGCCTCCTACCTGCCCGGGGACGAGCTGCCGCCGCCGCCGCCGTGCGCCAACGCAGCCCGGGAGCGCCCGCCGGTAGTGCCCGCCGCAGCGCCGGGCTGCGGGGGGGGGGGCACCGGCACCGGGGGGCACTGGCTGCGGGGGGGGCACCGGGTGCACCGGCAGCAGCCCCCCCAGGATTCCCCACCCGCCCCGAGGCCCCACGCACACACCCCCATCCCCCCCGGGACACTGCCCCACACAGCTCCCTGCCGTGGGGCTCGGGGTGCAGCCCCTGGTCCCCCCAAAGCTGGGAGACCCCTATTTCACTGGCAAGGGCTGGGGCGGCTCTGGGAGCACTGGGAGCACTGGGAGCACGCCAGCGTTGCTACATTGGCACACCAGGCAGGCGAGGCGGCTGCGGCCATCTCCATCCAGGAGGCAGGGTCTCGGGCTGCCTGCAGACCCCCGCAGACACGACGTGCCCTTCAAGGACTCTGTCATAGATGTCACTTGTCCCTTCTTTCTGTGGGGTGCCATGAGGTGGGGGGGACCACTGTGTCCATGTGCCACCCCTGCCATCACACCTGCCTGGCCCCATCCCGCCCCCTCACAAAGAGCCGCTGCCCCAGGACACCGGCCGGGGTGGTCCCCGCAGGGGCAGAGCGAGCCAGGGGCTGCAGGGATCCCCCCATGCACCCCTCGGGCATCCCCAGCTCCCGGACACAGGCTTAGCCATCACCTTTGCGCTGGCCCAAGGTGCCAAGCCGGGTGTTTGGGGGCTGGAAGGGGACATTTTGGGTTGAGTGTCCCCAGAACACAGCTGGGGACTGATGTGATGCGGCATCGCAGCATCCAGGACTGGAGCAAAGCGGCTTGTGACAGCTGCCTCAAGCACCGGGAAAAGGCTCCGGTGGAGGCAGGTGCTCGCTACAAGGAGGTGCCATTCCCGGCAGGTTTTCCTGCGTTCCTGCACCAGCTCCATCCATTTGCAAAGCCCGGGACTGCTCAGCAATGCCACAGGGAGCAGATGGCAGGGGCAGATGGGAGGAAGAGGCACTCTCCTCCGAATTACACAAATAAACACGCATAAAGTGATTAAACCCACAGCCCCATCGCAGGTCTGGGGAGAACAGGGAAGGGACTGGGGTGGCTGCTGTGGAACATGTTGCTGGGAGGAAGGACCACTTGAGAGACCCAGGACGGGGCTAATTCATCCCAAAATCTCCTGGGCACTGAGATCAGTGAGGCTGAGAGGCTGCAGGTGTCTGTCGAGGGAGAGCTGGCACCTCCAGGCCTAAAACACCAACCTGGAGCAGGGCAGGAGATGGGAACCGGCCCTGATAAAGTGGCCGAAATCCCCAGGCACATTTTGGAGCACCAATGGCCAGCACTTGCCTGAACCGTTGCCAGGCCGGTGCAGGGACCCAGCCCGTGGTGCTGGCCCGAGAGGACCACAGGGACCTCGCTGTACCTCAGGAGCAAGCAGTTATTACTAATAAAGGCAATATTGGTCTCTCATTGTGGGTTTTTTCCCCTTTATTAATAGCCCCATGGAGGCACCATGCCCCTGCCTGTTGCTGGGGGACTGGAGGACCAGAGCCCTGCACAGGCTCCCTCCTGCCCTTCACCTGCACCTTTTGGTGCTGAGCCTCCTCCTCAGCGCTGCCGTCTCCCCATCAATTCCTTCTCACCCTCCACATCGCAGCAGCTGTGTCCATCCCCCAGCCTGATCAAGGGTCTGGCGGCTCCACGGGGCCAGGAACCCTCCGTGGGGTCCAGGCAGGGGTCCAGGCATCAACCCCAAGGGGTGTTTTGGGAATGGGACTGGGCTGGAAACAAGGGAACTGGCGATGAGAGCTGCTGCGGTGGTGTCTCCCCCCCATCCCATGTAGGAAAGATGTTTGGAGAGGGGTATGGGATGGGGACTGGAACTGGGGCCCTGGTGTGAGCAGAAAGGGAGACATTTGTGCTCTCAGGGCTGAAGGCATCCCGGGGGGCTGGAGCCAGGCACCCCCTGCGCTGGGCAATGCCCCCACACGCAGAGGTGCTGTTGGCGATGCTGGGAGGAAGGGCCGGGACCCCTCGATGGTGGGGGTGCCATTTCCCCTCTGATAAGCTTCATATCTATTTTAATCCCCCTCTGCATGAGTGACAGAGGGCACAACTGACGCAGGCTGATTTGAAAGCATCCCATTTCCGACTCAACCCCGGCCCTAAACCCACCTAATCCCCTGCGCTGGAATGGATTGCAGGAGGGAGAGAGGATAATATGGGGCGCGGGCAGAGCCGTACTCTGCCATCGAACACCAAGTGATTTCCAGGGTCCCTGGGGTTGGGGGTGAATGACCCCCAGCCCATCCCCTCTGGCTCCTCATCCCTGCCACCCCAAAGCCTCGGGGTTTTTCAGCTCACAGCCCCCTCCATCGCCCCTTGTTCCTTGCAGCAGTGCTGGGCACACCGACTCATGCTCCTGTTGGCTGGTTTGGGGGCTCAGCTGTGTGTGGGGGGGAGCAGAACCATTCCCTGGGGGTGCCAGAGCCCCAAAACAGCCAGGGCAGGGAGCAGGGCTGGCTCAGGGCTGGCTCCCGCTGGCCCCAGCCTTGTGGCCAAGCCCCCAGCAGAGATGCTGCCAGGAGGATGCTGAAATGGCCGCGGGCGCCGCTGCGACGTCTTCCCCACTGCCGGTGAGGAGAAACGTGAGGTGTTGGTGATACCCTGGCTGGGAGATTCCCCCTCCTCTTCCTCCTCCGTCGCCTTCTTGTTCTCCTTCTCCTCTTCAGGGGGATTTCTGCAGGAATTTCCTGCGTTGCCATAGCAGCCATGAAGCCCCTGAGGCTTCTCTGCAGCAGGGAGGGTGGGATGGGGCTGCAGGTGGGACCCCGTGCCCTGCCCCGGGGGTGACACACACCCCACCGAGCGTGTCCCTGTGCCCGGGCACACAGGGCAGCCGTGTCTGGGGAGAGGGAGTGTGCACAGCTCCGCACAAACGCATGCAAGCAGGGCAGCGTGTGTTGGTGTCAGCTCTGGCGCGGCCCCGGCTGCCATCCCCGAGCTGGCAGGGCTCGGTGGTGCTCGAGGTGCCCGGGGCTCGGCACACGATGGCGGGACGTTCAGGGGCTTTGGTGATTTGGGCTCCAGCATCGGCCGCCCCGGCCTCGCCAGCCCCACGTGCCGGCAGGAACATCCTCACGTGTGGCGGAGCCCAGGCATGGCCGGGGTGGCTGTGGGTGCCCCGGGATCGTGCCCTAAGGAGGGTCAGTGCCCGGCAGACAAACAGGCACCATCCCCGTGACCGTCCCCGTAGCCTGGCGGGGTACTGGGAGGGGAAAGGGCAAAGCAAGAGGGGCTCAGCCCCTGGCTGTACCAGAAAACCCCACCAGGGTCTTCCCGTTACCCTGCAGACCCCTCTCTGGGGGCCCACACTGACCCCAGAGCTTGTCCCCGTCCCCACGCCAGGCACGGCCCTGCGGAGGACACAGTGAAGGTAAGCAGAGCCGTGGCGGGGGCGTGGGGCAGGGGCTGCGGGAATAGCCGAGGATTAAAAGCAAATGCCCAGATAATGAGGATCTTTACTAAAAAGCCCATTTGTATAATTTAAATCTCTAATAGGCTTCCTGGAATACAAAGCCCTTTGTGATGCCCGATCTCATCTGGATCAGGAGCCGCTCGCCCGCTAAACCTTGACTTAGCACCGCGGGGGTGCAGGGACGTTTCATAACTGCGCGGCTTCATCCCACGTCCCCACGTCCCCGTGTCCCTGCGATGCCCACGCTGCTGCCCTGAAGCACGTAGAGCTCACCTTGCTCGGCCAGCCAAGGTCGGGGCTCTTGGGGACACGTGGCCTGGTCCCCGTGGGGCACACGGGTGTTGGCACCTGGACACGTGTGTCCAGCTGTGCCGTGACACGGAGCTGGGACGTGTTTTGGGGCAGTTCGGGTACAAATGGGTCCTCAGTTGTATAAATGGCCATGCAGGGGGTGGCTGCAGCAGGGTCGGGAGGGGACGTGTGCTGTGGGCATCTTGGTGCCCAGTTTTCTGTGCCACCTTCCCCGGCAGCGTCTGCAGAGGCACAAAACCTCAAAGGGTTTCCCCGCCATGGAGGCAGTTTGTCACCATGCCTGGAGGGTTGCAGGGCTCCCCGAATCGTGGTGGGGACAGCCCAGGGCCAGGGTCTGCCCCAGCTCATCCTGCCCGGGTGCTGGGGCCGCTGGCAGGGATGGCTGAGCAAATCCAAACCAGGATTTGCTGGGGGGCTGCAGCACGTCCCTGCTGTGTCCCCCCCATGGGGCTCGAGGGTTTCAGAGGTGACACCGGGGAGGTGACGGCCCCGTTGATGCAGAAATAGGTGAGATGGGGGGGGTCTGGGCACCCAGAGGGGTCTGGACTCAGCCTTGGCCCTTGTCCCCCCCGCAGGGGTTAAACGCCATCGCCGCTGCCACCAGTGCCGCCAGTGCCGCCAGTGCTGCCAGTACCTCCAGTCCCACCAGTGCCACCAGTACAGCCCAGTGCCTCCAGTCCCACCAGTGCTGCCAGTGCCGCCAGTGCAGCCAGTGCCGCCAGTACCTCCAGTCCCACCAGTGCCACCAGTGCCACCAGTACAGCCCAGTGCCTCCAGTCCCACCAGTGCCACCAGTGCCACCAGTGCAGCCAGTGCCGCCAGTGCCTCCAATCCCACCAGTGCCACCAGTACAGCCCAGTGCCACCAGTGCCACCAGTGCCACCAGTGCAGCCAGTGCCACCAGTGCCACCAGTGCCACCAGTGCCACCAGTGCCGCCAGTGCCGCCAGTGTCACCAGTGCCACCGCCACGCGCGAGCCCGGGGCTCCCCCTCGTGGCATCTCTCCCCATCTCACGGGGTGACCGAGGAGCCACGGGGACCCGGGGGGCAGAGGCAGCCGGGAGAGCGGGCCCGGGGGGTCCTGGGCGGGGGGCTCCGAGCCGGGGGACGAGGGGTCCGAGCCGGGGGGGGGGGGGGGGGCACGCTCCCCCTGCGGCCATCCCCGCCGGACCCCAGCCCCCTGCGGCAGGACCCCGCGGGACGCGTCTGGGCGTGGGGCCGGGGTGTTGGGGGATCCCCTCCCGGGGCGACCGGAGGGACTGGTGGGGGGGGTCCCGGCTGGGGTCCCCCGGCGCTGCGCGGGGCCGGTCCCGCCGCGGGGTGTCGGCAGGTGGCAGCAGCGGCCTTCGGCAGCACCCGGCCAGCCCGGCACCCCCTGCATCCCGCAGCACCCCCTTGCACCCTGCGTCACCCCCTGCATCCAGAGAGCATCCCCTGAACCCCGCAGCATCCTGCACAGCACCCCCCTGCACTGCACAGCACCCTGCACAGCTCCGTCTGCCCAGCACCGCACCCTGGCACCCCCCTGCAGCACCCAGCACCCTGTGCAGCCCCCCGTGCAGCTCTCCCCTTTGCGTGTGTCCCCTCCGACGTGCAGGGTCCCCCCAGGGCACAGGGTCCCCCCGACACACCAGGCAGGAGCCCCTGGGAGCCGGGGAGGGGGGGGCAGAGCCAGGTGAGTGGCCACGCAGGTGATGCGCTGCCGGGTGTGCTCTGCGATGGGGTGCAGGGTGCCTTCACCTCGAGGGCTCAGGGTGCTGCAGGGAGGTGCAGGCGATGGTTCGGGGTGACCACGCTGCTCCTGGGGCACGACTGTGGCTCGGGGGGGTGGCAGGGCTAGGGAGCAGCAGCACAGGGTCCCCCGGATCTGCCAACACCCCTCTGTCCCACCATCGTCCCCTGGGGACCCCAGGGCTGGGACCGTCCCGCTGGGGAACAACAGGAACATCACCACGCACCACATCCATTTCTCTCATGGGAGGCAGCCCGGGCCAAAAAGGGCCCCTTGCAAACGGCCTTAACCCCTCAGCGCTGACTCAGGGACCGTTTTCTGTGTCACGGGGACGTGGTCTCAGTGCTCGGCCCCCGCCCGCGCCTGGCCCAGCATATTTAGGGTGAGGTGGGACAGGATGGGGACTGGATGTGAGGAGGGGGACGGCTGGTGGCCTCCCAGGTGTCCGTCTGGTGATGCGAGGAGCGACTGGCGAGCCTAAGCACGTAATTAGAGCTGTGATTTAATTGGCACGCTGGGGACGTGTGATGGGCATT
Organism: Grus americana; assembly: GCF_028858705.1. NCBI lineage: Eukaryota > Metazoa > Chordata > Aves > Gruiformes > Gruidae > Grus > Grus americana. The sequence continues at coordinate 734,211 of NC_072874.1, forward strand.
GCGTGACTTGAATAGTGACGCGCCGGTAGGGGCTGGGGAGGTGGAGGACGCTCCGCACCAGGAGGCAACCGGAGCCCAGAGGGAACTGGGGGGAGCCAGGACACCCCGAAAGGCCTTGCCCAGTGGTGGGAAGGTAGAGGGGACAGGGAAGGGATGAGCGCAGCATGGGCTGCCCCGTGCACCCGGAGGCAGCTGGGACCTGACCCCGGGAGAGGACCTCAGTGCCATGGCGATGTCCCGGGGAATCTGCCAAGGGCAGCAGAAGTCATGGGGCTGGAAAAGAGCAAACATGTCCCTTTTATTTGAAAAGGGGGAAAGGAAAAGCCAGGGAAAATCTTCTTGTGGGAGCCTGGGAAGTAGTGGGGTGATGCGGACCAGCCCTCTCACATCTGTCAGGAGCAGCTGGGGCAAAACGTCGGCCGTCCTGCTTGCTGGGGCCTGGCCTCGGCTCGCTGTCGCCTCACAGGGTCCAGCCCAGACGGCACCTTCCTTGGGCCAACGGGGCAGTCTGGCTGCAGGGAGTTACTGGTTTTGTGTGACAATCCCTCCATCTCACAGCTGCCGGGGGGATTTGGGGCTCCCTGCGCAGAGGCAGGGAAACGCTGCTGCCGGCAGCGTGGAGACACAGCCTGCTGCGACCTCCGCTTTGCGTTTCTGAGGGAGCCATTTCGGCTGCATCTGCCTCGGAGCTGAGGGCTCGCGGTCCTGCTCTGGGTGCGCAGTCCATGGGGGGAGAACCAGCGGGAGCCCAGCACGCAATGGAGTCTCTGCCCAGCCTCGTGCTCCGGTGAGGGAAGGCCCAGGGGAAGCAGGAGCCCGGCCTGCAGCCACCCCTGCATGGCTGTGCCCAAATCCCGGCTCCATCAGCTGGGCTCACCCAGCCCAGCCACACACGGCTGGATTTGCAGTGGGCACCGAGCTCAGCGCAGGCTGCTCCAGCGAAGGGCTGAGTCCCCCCCACCAGCCCGGGGCTTCTGCTCCTCCCCAGCACCTTCTCCGCTGCTGAAGTGATGAAATTTTAATCTGCTGCCAGGCAGGAGATGAAAGGGAGGTACCGCAGGCACTTCCCTGGGAAGCAGCCGGCTGCAGTCAAGCGCCTCGGCACTGTGATGGGGTCTGGCGCAGGCACAGCCCCGGCACCGCGACGCAGATGCCATGCTGGGAATTATCATCATCTCAGGCTTAGGAAAGAGAGTGGTGGAGTGGCACAGGGCTGGGATTTGGCAGGACAGGGTTGTCTCCTGGCTCTGGTGGAGGCTTTTTGGGTCACTCTTGGGCGATGGGTGCCTGTTGCTCCTCCAGGAAGGGGCTTTGGTGCATGGGGAGACACTGGGAGCTCTGCAGATCTCCTCTACATGAGGGGACCCCTCAGCTGGGGCTTCTCTCCCGTGATTCACAAGCACGGCCACGGTCTGCGCGTGGCCGAAGGGTCCCCAGCACCACTGTGGGAGGACGGGAAGGGGAAGGCAGCAGAGGCTGCCAGCACTGAGCCCCTTGCGCCCGATTTACTCCTCGCCTCGTCTGGCGTGGCTCTGTTGACGCCGCTGGTGCAGAGCGGACTCCATAAATCAAACCACAGGGACCAGGCTTAGCATAACCGAGAGGACCCCGCTGATGTTCCTGGGAGCCCCCGGGCCACACCGCGGTCCCTGGCAGGCGGCAGCACATCAACACCCCGGGCCAGCCAGACGTGGAGTGAGCGATGCCGCCCAGACACACGGCCCAGACCGTGCCGCCTCCTGCCCACAGCGTGGCTGGGTGCTCCCAGCCGGACCCGTCCGTGTGTGCCGGGACCTGTATCCCTGCCCGCGGGCACCCTGCGGCCACCACAGCTGGCGGGGCCACCCTGGGCCGTCACGGCCGGACCCTCGCAGGGGCAGGACGCCTCAGGCTGCGGTGGCCGGAGCAGGGTCCCCCCATCCAGCATCGCACGGTTTGGCAGCTGGTCGCTGAGCTGGGGAAACGGCTTTTATTCCCTTCAGCTAGTTGTCATAAATCAGAGCGCTGCCGGCTTCATTAACCGGGGGGCACGGCTAATTCCAGAAGCTCATCTAATCCTCATTACCTCGGAATTTAGAGCCCGGCGACTCGCAGGGGGGTGAAAGCCCGGCGGTAAAATGTCACCGCTGCTGCGCTCGGGGGCTCGTCCCGGGGCGAGAGCCCATCGCCTTTCCCCGGCGGGGGTTCGGCGGGGAGCAGCCCCCGGCAGGGCTGGGCCGGGCCGCGGGGTGTGCCGGGACCCCGGCGGGGGCGCGAGGGGCGGGACGGGGAAACTGAGGCAGGCAACGGGGCCGGGCTGGGCGGGGGGCCCGAGCCGCCCCCGTCCCGCCGCCCCCGGGGGCCGGGGGAGGGACCGGAGCGGGGCTGCCCGGCGCTGCAGCGGGCGGAGCCGGGGCTCGGCGGGGCCGCGCCCGCCCCCGCCTCCCGGCCGAGCCCAGCCGTACCGTACCGAACCGAGCCGTGCCGGGCGCTACCGAGCCGTGCCGAGCCGTGCCGAGCCGTGCCGAGCGCCGCCGAGCCCCGCCGAGCCCCGCCGCACCGGGCGGTACCGGGCCGCGGCGCTCTCCGCGGTGCTGAACGGCGCCGCCGCGCCCGCAGGACGCGCCGCCGGCGGGGCCCTGCCCGGCCCGGCCCGGAGCGGCTCGGCCCGGCGCGGCGCGGCGGCCGCGGGGGATGGAGCCCTTCCTCGGCTGCACCGGCGCCGCGCTCCTGCTCTGCTTCAGCTACGCCGGTCTGCGCCCGGTGGAGGCAGGTAAGGGCCGCCGGGGCCCGGGGAGGGGCTGCCCGGGTTGCAGGGAGGAGGGGAGGGGGCTTCGGCGGGGGGAGTCCCCCGGTGCGCACGGGTGGGAGCAGCGGGTGAAGCGTGGGCGCTGCGTGGAGCGCGGCCGGGCAGGGCTGCGCCGAGGGGACGGAGTCTGGGGGCATCGCCGGCCGGGACTTTGTCGGTAATTGGGTTCGGAAGAGACGGGAGATTTCGGACACGCAGCCCCGGGGCGCCGGTCTCGGGAAGCGCCGAGGTCTCGCCCCCACCGTGTCCCAGCGTGGGTGCTCACAGCCGGCCCTGGGGAAGGCGGCTCGTAGAAATGTGGCATGAAAACAGGGGCTTGGGGAGAGCGAACAGAGACCCTCGCCCAGCGCCGGGCACGGGGGAGGCAAAGGCTCTCCTGCCCCGGAGCAGCGGTGCCTGCTCATGTCTGGGGCTGAACTAGAGCAGAGGAGGCAAAACCAGATCTGCTGTGCCAACGCCTCGGCACGTTAGCCTGGGCAATCCCCCTCCCCGACTCCTGCTCAGCCCCAGGCTGCCCGGGGCCCAGCCAGGCACTGCCCGGAGCCCTGTGAGCTCCTGAGGCAGCACTGCCGCCCCAGAGGAACTGCCTCTTCCAGGGCACAGCACACCCCGGCCACATCAAACCAGGCCCCTTCGAGCTGTGCGGGTCCTCTGAACTGGGGGATCTCTCGGGAAGGCAAAGGTCCCCATGAGTTAGCTCTGATTTTGGAGCGAACGGGACGTGCTCAGATCCACTCTCCTCCCCTGCATCAGCTGGGCTGAGCCTTCGCTCGAGCACCCCACGCGTGGGTGCCGCGTCTCGGCAGGTGCTGGTGGGTGCTCCCCGTGAGCCCTCGCCCCGTCAGGCAGCACCAGCCCAAGCCAGACGCCCTCCCCGGCTCGTCTCCCTCGCTGGCTGCAAGATGCTGGTGGAACAGCTGCTTTGATTTGCAAAACGCTGATTGCCAGAATATCTTGCATTCCAGGAGGCTGGGGGTGACTATTAGGGATGCAGAACTCTGGGGAGTGGAAATTCCTGTGCCCGAGCCAGCCCCGGGAGTTGCTGGAGTTACATTCGCCCCTGTCCTGCCTGCGCCGGGGCCGCAGCAACCCCCCGAATGCCTTCGGCTCTGACACGCATCCTTGGCCAGACATCGGCACTCTGAAGTTGCCATTTCACAACTGACAGACCCGGGGAGATAAATGCAACATTCCCAAAAGGAGGGAGCGATGGGGAAAACACCGTGGCACAATGGAGGCATCTGCAATTGTAACAGCCCTCCCGATTTTCTGTAAACTAGGCCACTTCCCCTGCTCTTCCTTATCCTTGAATCACCTCAGTCAGCGCCTGAGAGTAAACATGGAGTTGTGTCCCTGCCCAAAACCGCCTTCTGCTCCCGTCTTACAGGCAGCGTTTCTGTACCGTAAGGTGTCCGTGCCACATTACGAGCCGGGCAGCTCTGTGAACAGGGATAGCTGCCCTGTCTCGTGGCTACGGCATGCGGTGGGGGGGCAGGAGACTCGGTTCTCGGCTCTGATGAAGCTGCATGACCTTGGTGCTGTGCCATGCACCCCCGCTGCCTCCTCTTTCTGTGGTCTCCTTCACCGAGGGTTGTGATGTGCTCTCCCCGCACCCCGGCGAGGCAGCGAACTTGTACTGTCCCTGTTTTTCTGAGAAGGAAAAGGGGAATGAAGGTATGGAGTGATTTTCCCAAGGTCACACAGAGGTAGCAGCAGCATCACCACCAGCTCTGTGTCCCCAGTCCTACCCAACGATGTGGCCACATGGCCGCCAAGGCAGGCAAACCAAGAGTCATGGGGGAAGCCTGTGGAGAGGAAACCGTCCCCAGCGGGGTCAGGCAGGGATGGGGGCTCGGCCGTCCCTCCGCTTTGGACCCAGAGCTCGTGCAAGTGGGTTTCAAATAAAGCCGGTTGTGAGAGGTGAGAGCTGCTGTCCCCGGGAGAGGACCCGAGCGGACCACTGCAAATTCCCCTGCTGATGCAGCAGCGAGGGCTGGCGAGTGAAGGGCAGAGCACGGACCCCGTTCTGAAAGGGAGGGTTGGCCAGTCAGGACCTTGCCTTTTGGCAAGGCGATGCCAAGGTAAGCAAGAGGGGGAAGCAGGACCAGGAGGACAAGGTAGCTGAGAAATAACCTCTACACTAACGCTCTTTGATAGCCCCCAGCATCCCACCAGTGCCGGGTGGGTGAAGCCCTCCAACCCACTCCTACTGCTGCCTGCTCGAGAGGGTCCCTGAGAAAACATTCAGGATGGTTGGCAAGTCAGAAATACAATTTAATTTTGCCACAGTGCTTGCTCTGGCAGCGGGATGGCCTGCCCTGCCCAGCCTGCATGGTCCGAGGCGCCAGCAGCCCCCCCCTCGTTAGGCAGAGCTAATGAAGAGGGAGGTGAGCTGGGCTGGGCTTGGCGGCGCAGGGCTGCTGTTAAGGGCTGTAAGAGCAGCAGGACGATGCTGCGTAACGATGACGAAAGACCCCAAAATAGGCCACGACCCCTGCAACTTGCCAGGGCAAACAGCATCCCCGCAAGGTGCCTGCCTGTAGAGCAACTCGAGTCAGGTTTATTTCTGCGAGATGGAGGGGAAATTCAGCACGCTGCTGTGGCGGAGGGAAAACTTCACCCTCCAGCACAGCTCTCAGCCTTCCAAGAAGCCCCTCAACAGCTCCTCCACCTCCACTGCCCAAAAAGGGGCCAAATCCACCTGGATTCTGGTCGCTGCTCCACTTTAAAGCAGCTCAGTGCTCTTGCGCCTCTCCTGCGTGTTCTCATGCCCTGAGCCACTCCGCAAGCCAGGCTCCTCTTCCTCTGGGGAGGTGGGTCTCCATCCTCACCTCCCAGACAGCCCCACCAGCCGTGGGGGGAAGGAGAGCAAAGCGAAGGTGACAACCAGACTGCAGCTGCTCTTTCCCGACCTGTGTCTCGCCGGGCACGCTCCCCTCCTCCTCCGAGCCGCGGGAACTGAGCTCACCTGAAGTCTGGCAGGATCAAAACCAGAGGCGAGCGATAGGCTCGGCGCGCACGAGAAAGCAGTGATCGGTCTGACAGCTATTTGGAGATGGCAAACCAACCCACTCCGGCCCCTTCCCGTCTCATGGAAGCCACGGAGATTCCTGGCCAGCTAACGGATGGCGTAAGCGCTTTATTGATTCCTGCATTCAGCGTAGGAGAGATTTAATTGCAATATGGAGGTTTCTAACCTCAGTGTCAGCCTCTCAGCAGGGATGTTGCTGTGCAAAGCAGCCAAGGTTGTGCCATCCTCTTCCAAATACCGTCTCCTGCTGGGAATATACATGTGGAAAACGGAGATCCCTCCCAGAGAGGGGCACGCTCGCACACGGAAACCACGCACAGGCACCGTGGCAGGATCCAAAAGCAACTTTCATGGAGTGGTACCCATGTACTGGGACTGAATATGGCCTCATCCTTTTGGCATTTATTGTCACATAAACCCCTCCTGGTTCGTATAGTACCCAGAGGCCAAATTAAGGCCTGACTCAAGTATAATTCAGTTCAAAGCAGAAATGTACCGAGCAACAAAGCGTGCAAGTCTTTGTGTGTGTGCAGAGCTGGACTGGGACCAGTCAGCAAACTCCCGGGAGAGGTATGGGTACTGGTGTCCAGCACTGGCCGGGAAGCTCCGGGGCTTGCTCACCCTCTCTGCCTCTGACAGATTTCTCTCTTATTTCTCTAATATTATGTAGGTGGGGGCTGAGAAGAGCTAGGAAAGACCACGGTACCCAGTCCTCCCCGGACATTTGGGTCCTGGATAAAACATGCCACAGCAATGGCGCGGCTCTGGGCTGGCAGCATTAAAACCCAAGTCATGGCATTGGTGAGACCTGAGCGAATCCTGCCCGGCTTCAGGACTCAGAGAGTTGGAGCTTTGGCAGGACGGGACACTCTCCAAAGTCGAAATGCCCCTTCCTCCTGCCCTGAGGAACTCCTGATAGCTGGGCTGGACACAGCGAGCATCTCCGTGCTCCCTGAAAGGGCTCCATCCTCCTCGACAGCATTTCCACCTGTACGTTTGGGCACCCACTCACTGAGGAATCGGCGATAGGGCCGGGGGGGGGGCATCGGAGGCGGCCGGCCTATTAATATCCCATTTGTAGAGAGGAGTGGGCGGTCAGCAGGAAATAACTGCCTCTTTCCCAGACTGCAGAACCCCTGGTTGGTCTTTCTGCGCTTTGAAATTCTCAGAGCTTAGTAAACAGCCCTGCTTCCCATGCGGCCGGGAGCGGGGTGGCAGCGGTGGGCCCTGCTCCCTCCCACTCTCCTGCAGGCTCCCTTCATTAAAACACTCGGGGAAGCTGAACGGCGCGCCAGCCCTCCCTACATACCCCATAAAGCTGACAAGCAATTATATCCACTGAAGGGAGCCATGCTGGGAGAGCAAAGAAAGGCTCAGAAAGGCAGGGAAAGCAGGTCTTTTTGTACCCACGCTCAGGGAGCGGGCAGCAGTGCTCTGCCAAGAACGTCACACAGGAACTTACGGGATGCTCCTTCCCCTTGCAGGTCATGTCCTTCCATCTCCTGTGCCCGCAGGGAAGGTTGCGGTGCAGGAACAAAGGGCTACTGGGATTTAAGGCTGACATTCACCGCTTCCCGCAGGAAAGGGCAGGCAGCTCGCAGGTGGATAGCACTGAATGAGCCGCTTCAGAGCCTCGGCAGGCACTCTGCTCGCTGGGCCATGTCCTGGGGGCTCTGAAGCAGCTGAGCCTTTCAGAGCAGGAAAGGAGCTGCTTGTGGGAAAGGAGCTAACTGAATTGGAAAATGCTGTGACTACAGCGTAGCCTTGTCCACAGAGGAAGCAACTGCACTTCACTCCAGGCACGTCCAAGCAGCTGGAGTTTCCAGGACAGCTGAATTCAGAAGGAGCAGATTTGGGGGAGCCTGGGGAGATAAATCCAGGAACAGGCTCTAATTCCAAACCCATAGCCTGGCCACAGGGCTCAGCTGGCAGAGGTGACCTCCGAGAGTGTGAGCTTTCCACAGATTCATCCTTTTACTCTAAGCAATGGTTCCCCTGGCAGCTTGCGTGGCTAAAGGCAGCAAGCCAGCTCTCACCCCCAGCCCCACCGTAAGGGCTCATGGCAGAAGGTACAAATTGAGACTGGCCTCAAAGAGAGACACAGCAGTAGGGAGAGGGACCGCAGCAGAGGAGCCAGGAGCTCTGAGCATCACCCAGTGATGTCTTTGGGGCCTGGGGACCTCCCTGACCCTAGAGGTGCCGGGCAAGACACCCTGGTGTCTTGTAAGTCCCCTTTGCTCACCCCACCACCCCCAATCTGCAGTTTGTCCCTTGCAGGTGACAGCAGCAGTGGCATGGGGTCAAAGCTTCTCCCCTCTCATTTTCCCTCCCCACCTTGTCCATGCTACAGCTCCGATGGTGAAGTCAACATAAGGGGAAGGCGGGTGGTTTCCTCTTCCTTGTGCCAGCAGCTGCTGCGTCGACAATGAAAAGCCAGGGAGTAATCAGCCCAAAGCTGTAGGTGTGGGTTGGTTTGTTTTTTCTCTCTCTCAAATAAAAGTCCATTAATAATCAGCAAAGCGTTTAATGAGAGGCTAGAAGGAGTTCTCAGCATTAAGAGGGGATTAAGGGTAATCTTCACTGCTCATGCCTCCTTGCTGTGCGGAGGCGGTTCTGACCTGTTCTTGCCAAAAGGGCCTAAGGCAGAGCTGGGACACACGGCTCTGGGGGATGTAGGGCTGCGACTCACCTGATGAAGGGTCCCTGTGGGAAGGAAACAAGACATGGTTTAAGCATGATCGATTTTGAAGCAGCCATTCACGTTTAAAAATCATCATGATTTCCTCTTTAACTGATTGGGGCTCCCCCTTAAAGAGGGGGCTGCAAGTTCTGCTGACACGAACACGAGAGCATCTCTTCATTTGAGCACACAGCTCTAATTCAAATTTGGCCAAACAGATCCTCTGCCAGTTTGCAAAGTGTGATTTGCTCCGGCAGGCATCGCAGCCTCTGCGCTGGGATGAAGCTAAACTGATAAACCAGAAATCTTGTACCATATGGGTCCCTTACAGACCAGCCAGGGAATGTGCTGTCCTCAGCGTCTCTGGAGTAAACATGCATGAGAAGGGTTTGATGCACAGCATGTTCCTTGCTATCTCGCCCGCAGTGGGGAAGGAACTCGCCGCTGGGGCCATCCCACCCTCTGTGCCTGCTCCCAGAACACCAGTGGCTTCCCTGGCCACCGCAGGCACAGAAGCAAAGTTTCCAGGAATTGCATGTGACTCTAGAAGGAACCAAACATTTGGATTTGGCACCTCAAGGCCCTGCTAGAGATGCTGACCCCCAGCTGGGAAACAGAAATTACATCTTCCTCCCCTGACCTCAGCCGGACTGGCACTACAAAGAGCTGCAACTGGCCCAGGGAGCCAAAAGCGGCGTGGAACATCTTGGAACAGTGATTAGATTTTAGAAAGTCATGATCTCATCACACATCTCCTGGGAGCAGGGAGAAAAGCATCCTCATGGATTAAAATTTTGGTTCCAAATTATTCACTCGGCTCTGGGAGCAGGAAACTCATTTTCCTGCCTTTGTATTTCTGTCAAACGCTGTGCTTAATTCTCTTTTCATATCACTTTTATACTGGTTTGACACCACTGATTTATGTGTAGCTACTCTTAATCTGTGGTAGTGAAAGGAAAGGCACACTCAGATCTGCTGTCCTAGATTTTACTGTATTATCTGCTAACTTCAACTACCCCACCTCTCTCGCAGGTATTAGTATGAAGGGGGTCTCTAGAGCGCTCTGGACCATCCAGAGCAGCAGATTTCTCCCCAGCCTACACTCAGAGTCCTGCTTTGCAGGCTTCGAGCCCTGGGTTGCAGCTTTGCCAAGTGCTTCTCTTCTGCCTCGCAGCCCTCCCACCCTCTCTCACCAATTCCCAGAGACGTTGTTTGCTCTTCTCCAGCTCTGCTAGGTCTTCCCAACTCCCCCACATTTTAGGTCATCAGGAAACTTAAGACACTTTTTATGCTGTGCCTCCCTCAAGGTCATAAATTTCAAAGGGGACTCGAGCACCAAGTGGGGTGTGCTGTACGTTCCTGTTTCCCAGCCCAAAGCTTTTTCCCTGATACTCTGCTCTCTGTTCCTGGTTAATTAACCTCTTTTCAAAGCCCTCCTCAGACTAAGCTGGGTAACTCAGTGGTAGCTCCTAAAAAAAAAAATTAGCTCCTAAAAATACACAGGAAAGACAGCCATGCCGGGATTTAACTGTACAGCTGTACTTTGAGAAGGGCGAAGTGCCTGGCTGCAGCTGGAGACTGTTTTGTCTCCCATCTCTCAACTCCGTCATGTCCTCCGTATGTTCTAGCAAATTCATCAGGCATGACTCAGAGACCTTCCCTGTACACATTCCCATCTGCTGACTGCCCCTTCCTAAAATTAGACGCTACTCTGGTTGGCACACGGGTTCAGTCATGGGGGAAGGTGAGGAGCTGCAGACCCACGTCCCTTCCTTGTGCCAGCAGGGAGCTGAGTCCGGAAGGGATGGGTGTTCAGGCTGAGAAGGGTGATCCATCTCCCCTGCTCAGCGTGTCCTTGCAGTGGAGGATGATAAATGTTTCTGTTCTCTGAGAGCTGGCTGGAGACCACTGCCCCATCTCATGAAGGCCATCCCCTGAGAGATAAGAGTGCTCTGGGTCAATACTGACTCGATCAGCTACTCCAGAGAGGAAGGACACCCTTCCCTATGAAATCCCGGAGACCACAATTGCTTGCTGCTCCTCCTTGTGAAGTCCCAAATTAATGCAAACTTAGCCATGCAACTTTCAGTGATCTTTTTGCTCACTGAAGGACTCGCTAGAATCAGTCTGGGTCCGAACGGCTTGTCCAGGCATCCTATTCCGAAGGGTCTCACTGGTGGATGTGGGTCTCCCACCTGCCAGAAAGGGGAGCTCTGCAGGCCGGACTCTGGGTGGTGTTTGGGGAGGAGAGAAAGGAGTAAGGTCATCACTCTGTTAAGTGTAGAACAGCACTGACCTTGAGCTAGAGTATTCTGTGCTCACATTATTTTCTCTATTCCCGGGGGAGCATTCACCAGCAGTGAAGTCAGTTGTTAGGAGACACTGACACTACAGCTAGAATATTTTCGGCCACATTCAGGCGGCTGGGACTGACTATAAATCCAACAAGTGTTACTGGAGACGTGCACACATGCATCCTTCTTTCACTGTTGACCTCAGCCCCAGCCCCAGAAGGGCAGTGTTGTGCAATGGTTACAAAACAATAAAAGCATTATTCTTTGATGAGAATCAGAAAAAATGACTCTTTCTCAGCCTACTGACCTCCTGGGGATAGTCAGAGTCCTAGCAGTCTCGTTAGTATTTACTGCCTTTGGGTTCGGAGCACAAGCTGGAGACTGTGAATTAAATTTGACCAGAGGAGAGGGAACAGGAGTCCAACCTGCTGCACAGAGCACTGGAAGGACCGTGCCAAGCCTACAAGGTAAACCCTTCCCCCCGAGATCCCAAGCCTGCGTCGCTGCCTTGGGAAGAGGCTCCCGGTGAGGGTGTGCAGAAGCCCAGCTGGTACATCAGAGCCCAGTTCGCCTCGGCAAGGCTGGCAGCTACGCAGATCCACCCTGCAGTTGGGAACTCAGCTGTGGAGTTGGGAATAAACACTAAACACGGAGCCTCGGGCTACTGCTTTCATGGCCTGCCCCTTTCACATTACAGTGGTCCAGCGTGTTCTGTCCTGTTAGCTGTAAGCGGATGGTTACTGGATGTCCTCCGACCATTGGAGAGACAGCTCATCAGCCGCAAAATGTGTACAAAATTTTTTCTGTCAAACTAACACAGAAAAGCAAAAGAAACACTCCCATTTGCTACTCCTGAATTTCAAACCTCCAGAGTGCTCATCAAAGCGTTCAGTTTTCATAGTTCCAAGGCAGATTTTGCATTTCCTCCCAGCTGTCACTGTCAGACCATAATAGGAAACAACAGACAAAATGTGGTACGTGGCTGGGAAGGATGAGATGAATGAGCTACTCGGTGGTCTGCTGTGTTGTCAAAAGAAACTGTTTCCAAGGGTCAGATATTTCACATATGTCTAACGCAACTCGCATTCTCAGCAGAGATCTCCTCACTGGTAATTAAGACATGGAATACCTGCAATTTCCAGGTCTCATATCCAGAACCACATCCGGGAAGGACCAGGAACAAAGTCCTTCCCCGCTCCCTTCCTTGCCCTTGCTCTGTCTCCTGCCTGAGGCTGTGACTTTGCCTCAGTCAAGGCTCTGCTCTCCCTCCTTGCAGACAGCCCGTCGGCTCCAGTAAATGTCACAGTCAAACACCTGAAAGCCAACTCAGCCGTCGTGACTTGGGATGTTCTGGAAGATGAAGTTGTCATTGGATTTGCAATTTCCCAACAGGTATGGTGCCGAGTTACCCAGTTTCGGTCATTGTTCATCCTCACCCCAGGTCCCCTCGGTTTCCAAATTCTCTTGCTGCAGTTTAAGCCCATTCCTTCTCGTCCTGTCCCTCGTGGTCTGGGAGGGGACTTGGCTTCCCGTCCTCTTTGCAGCAGCGCTTCATGTATTAGTAGCTGCAGAGAGGAAAGGGTCCGACGGTCTCCATGTCCGTGGTGGACAGGGCAGGAAGCAGTGGTCTTAGATGACAGCAGTGCACATGGGAGGCCTCTCGACCACTCTGTGCTCTCCTCTCTCGGCTTCCAGAAGAAGGACGTGCGGATGCTGCGCTTCATCCAGGAGGTGAACACCACCACCCGCTCCTGTGCCCTCTGGGACCTAGAGGAGGACACTGAGTACATTGTGCATGTCCAGTCCATCAGCATCCAAGGCCAGAGCCCTGCCAGTGAGCCAGTCCTCTTCAAGACCCCCAGGGAAGCTGAGAAACTAGCCTCTAAAAATAAAGGCAAGTGTGGGTGAGTTCCTGTGTGGCCCCTGGGACGCCCAGGCAGTGTAGGCTCTTCAAAGAGGAAAGCAGTCTCCCGTGCAATGAGAACAGCTGGGTTAAATGCACACAGGGCCGAGTGCCCTCTCCCAGCCCCGCGTGGACAAGCGGGATGCCCCAAGTGTACCCAGCAGACAGGGCTGACGGGTGCACAAAATGACAGGGAGATGCTGCCGAAGGCTGGCTGTTCATTTCTCCTCTTTCAGATGAGATTTAACAGGCAAAGTGAGGAGGAGAAGGTTTCCAGATCAGGAGCTGTGTGTCCAGCAACCTTGCAAGTGGAGAATGTCAGGAGAATTTCAGGAGCAGCCTGTGAACTGATGTGGAAACAGACCCCTGGTTGGCACTGGGCACGCCACCTCTGTGCTCCCAGGGCACTCAGGGGGGATTCACTGAGCCTCCTGCGCCTGGATTCCAGGACAGCAGGGGGAAACATACCCAGAGACTGCCACATTTCTTACATTTCAAATATTTCTGCCAAATCAGAGAATCACAGAAAGCTGAGGTTGGCAGGGACCTCTTGAGATCACCTAGTCCAAACCCCTGCTCAAGTAGAGCAAGTTGTCCAAGATCATGTCCAGTTGGGTTTTCAGTATCTCCATGGGGGAAATCAGGCACTTCCTCACCGGCAGCTCCTTCACTTGTTCCTTTTAAGCCAAGTCAGATTGTTGAAGGTTTTCTGTCAGGAAGAATCTCTGCTACAAAAAGGGCTAGGGAGTAGAGGGGTCTGGGATATAAAGGGTTACTGCCTGCCTACTGAGGACCCAGCCTGTTGCAGGGCTTTTGGCCGTGGTGCCTAGGATGTTGTGAGTTCCTGACTCTTTCTGCTAAAATGATTTGGTGTCTGTAAATACCGAATTGCTGTTCATCTGAAAGCACTAAGAGGAGCACTGCTTCCCTCCCTGGAGGCCTGAACTGTAATCTTCTTAGTGCTTTGAAGCCAAGGAAGCGCATTACGCCCTGCAAAAAGGTTCTACTCA